>NW_022900919.1:29828694-29845856 GCF_012274545.1 Fukomys damarensis | reverse complement strand
AAAAAAAAAAAAAAAAAAAAAGTTAAATACACATTCATGTTCACAGAACCCTCATTGAAATAGCCAACAGGTCGAATTGATCTAAGACTCATGTATAGGTGCATGGAGAAGCGAAACATGTGACCACATATGGTAGAACATTATTCAGCCTTACAAAAGGAAGAGAATCCTGTCACGTGCTCCAGTGTGAGTTGACCCTGAGGACACGATGCTGAGAGAAATAACCCTGCCACTAAGAGGCAAACACTGCATGCTCCCCCTTGTGTGAGGTGTCCGGGGCAGTCACACTCACTGAGACAGAAAGGAGAATGAATGCCTCCCTTCATCATCATCGGAGGCTGGAGTTAGGAGGAATACAAGGCCGTTGTGCAGTGGATACAGACTTTCAGTTTTGCAAGGTGAAAAAGCTCTAGAGATTGCTGACGCAATAACGTATTCAGCATTACTGTACTTTACACTTAAAAGTGGCTTTAGGTAGTAAATTTACGCTATGCATTTTTATCATGATTAGAATAAAAATCTAAACGTCTTTAATCAAGCTCAAAAAAATAATTTCTAATAGTTTTTCCCATTTCTCCCAATGGATCATCCTTTGTAGCCCCTGGTGCACAGTGACTGGAAGAAATCCACACCAAACAGCCAGTGTGTGATTGATAGGAGCTTCTGCATTTTCTGAAAGCCTTTGAGCAGGTAGATGTGAAGTTCCACTTTCAGGGGGGATAAATCAATAAAACAGAGATAACACTAAAGAGGATCTTGCTAATAGGTAGACCTGGACCCAGTTCTGCCTCCATTTAGTTACTGGCATTGAGACAAGCTAATCTACCTCTCTGGTTTACACAATGCACCAATGCCAAAGGAGGAGAGTGCGGTGCTTTCACTGATTCACTCAGCAGCCGTTCACTATGCCAGGGACTATAACATACTAATCATACATTGTTCCATAACAAATTACCCTCAACCCCTGGCAACATAAAGCCACACCTAGCTTTTAATCTCTGTGACTTTCTCTGGTAAGGATTCGAGGGGCGGTGGGACTGGTGTCTCCGGGTCTTTCCTGAGGCTGCAGTCGTCCCGAGGACTGACTAGGCCCAGAGCATCCTCTTCTATGGCGGTCCATGTGGCAGCAGTGGCTGGCAGGAGGCCTCTGTCCCTCCTGTGTGTAGTTCTTCATGAGCTGCTTAGGGTCTTCCCAGCGTGGCAGCTGTGTTCCCAGCATGAGGGTCAAGGAAAGGGATGGAAGATGGTCCAAGAGGGAAGCCACGATGTCTCTGACTACCTCACCTTAGCTGTCATATACTGCTACCACCACACTGTCCTGGTGGCTGCCAGGGTCAGCCCTGCTGGATGTGGGAAGCTACATGCATGGTCATGGGCCAGGAAGACAGAATCCGGGCCAGCTCAGAGAGCGAAGCAGAGCTGACCTCAACCCTCCAGGACACACCTCGGCTCCTAGGGAGTTGTAAGAATGAGCTTGTTTTCTTCAAGTCCTTTGGGCTGCTAGGTGTTAAAAGTTCTCTCTTCTGGAGAACTAAAAGAGCATCTAATGGGTAAAACAAGCTCTGCAGAAATGACTATTTACTTACCATTGCCCTGCTTTGCTGGAATGGGGAAGATGAGAAACTTGATCAGGGTTGCTGAGTGAGGAAAGGCTTTCCTTGAAATGAGACCCCGTTGCTGATGCCTTAGGGCGAAAAAGAGCTGGCCAGGTGTTCCACAGCAGAAGGAGAAGTTGTGCCAAGGCCCTGAGGCAGCAACTCACTCAGTTCTTTCTAGTGTCTGAAGAAGACGGGAGTGTGTCTGCTGGGGGAATGAAGAAGCTAATCAATCCTGAAAGTAAACAGCATGAGATGCATTGGAGAAATGAAAGATAACTGGTGATTGTGTGATCAGGATAAGCCATGAGGATTTACAAACTCCCCTTAGGAGCAAGGTGGGGAGGGGAGACAATACACCTGGATTTGGTGTTTTGCAAAGATCTGCCCTCTGTGGAGCTGGATTGAAAGTGGGTAAGAGTGGGAGCCAGATAGGGTAAAAATGCCCTGAATTTAGGACTTGCTCAAAAAATATTATTTCCTCTTCCTCTAAAAAAAATCAGAAATACTTAAAATACAATGACATTTGCACACAGCTGCCACTTTAACAAGCAGAAAGAAGCACTGTCAGATAGCACAGGCCTCGCTGGGCACCCGGGAAGCCGGGCACCGGGGCCTTGACAGGGTCTTGTCAATGGGGACTGGAAGCCAAGCCAGCAGCCAGCTTAGTATCTCTCAAATCCATAGCCCACAGTGAGCTTTGAATAGCATTTATGATGCTTAATCAGGAAGCCCAGGGTGCTGGTCTGGAAATTAATTGGATGCTTGGATTTTCCTTACATCATGGAGAGTTAGATATTACAGAGATTTTGACAGGATATATTTAGCAACAGTGTCACTGATGTTCAGTCCCAAGCAGGTCCCATGTCTACTTCGGGGTTCATTATACCCTGAGTGACAGTGGGTGCCAATAAATCTCTTTTGATTATGATGATCAGCCAAGATGCTCAGAGTGTCTTTAACAGCTAATGAGAAATTATACTGGAGTGGAGGTTTTGTCTAAATATGAAAGCAAGCCTGGACTCTTAGGACCCCCTGAGCTTTTATTTATTTAATCATTTTTACTTAACTGATTCACTATGTTATCTTAATAGATCATTTTTAAACTTAACTGTATGTTATCCCCATAACTGAAAAATGTCACTTGCCATATAAAGAAGGCAGCCATAAAAATAAATACAGCTAAAGCCAAAACTCCTACACATACCACCCACAGTAAGTATAACACATGAAAAGAAAGGTTGGGCCTGGGTGTGCTGACAGCAAAGGATCTTGGGAGGGGTAGCCAGGGTCACTGCTGCACACAGATATGACATACGGAAGGGGAGAATGTAGGATATATGGTATAGGTATGATAAAAAATTATGTGCTTAAGTTGATGATTTTTACAGTAAAAGACACATTACCATGAATTCCTCTCAGGATACTAACTCTCATTTCAAATACCTGTATCCCATCATTTTTGCCAGTTCTGGAAGTTCTTTTTAGCAAATATCTTTAGTTGTGCTATCATAGCTGCCTTGATGCCCTGAATCAGTTTAAAACATTGACCTTTCCTGGTCATTTTGACTTTGAGGAAAATCCAGAAATGACACAGTGTCACATCCAGTAAATAAGGGGGGTGAGGACACATTATCATGTTTTTAAGAGCCTTCCTTTTTCCACTGGATGGCCCTTGGCAGCAGCATTCACTGTAATTTTTTAATCACATCTCATAAAGACACTAAGGAAAGAGGACTTCCAGAACTGCTGCAGAAAGTGGCAAGAACCAAGGGATAAGTGTGTGCATGGTGAGGGGCAGTCTTAGGGGGTGGGGACTAATGGCTACGTGCCTTTTGCTGTAAAAAAATTTTTTTTACTTAAACTTTCACTGTATTTTCCAGTTGCCCCTTGTATGATACAGGGCACATGTCCATACATCGTGGCTGATACAGGGAAAGGAGGACAGAGAAAGAAAAGGAGACCTTTTAAATGAACAGCAGCAAATAGCCACTCAGCCTAGAAAAGCAGTGCCCTTCAGCGCATGAAAAGGGCAGGGAAGTGTGCATGTGTGCTCGGATTTCACAGTTCCAGTATGGCCAGCTGAAAGGCATCTTCTGGACCCTCGGCAAGCAAGGACCAGGACAAACTTACCTGTGTCTCTACAGTCTGGCTTTGCTAGGACCTGGGATGTAAATGCGCTCAGCATGGTGCTCACTATAGCTGAAAGGTTCCTGCTGCTCCTAAAGGCCAATACCTCTAGATGCCCTTGTGGTGGGTGGGTGTTGGTGAGGCTAACACCCACCACCTCATACACTGCTAGTGCAAATATGCAATGGTGCAACCATTTGGGAAAGGCTTTGGCATGTAGGTAAATACACACTTAGTAAACAACCAGCAATTCCCACTTCCAAAGATGCACCTGAGAGAAACAGAAACACATGTTCATAAAAAGACACATAGAAGTTTTATTCATATTAGCAAAATGTGGAAATAATCATAATGCCTATCAATAAGTGAATGGATACTTAAAATTGTAGTTTGTTCATACAGTGGAATGTTATTCCACAACCAAAGGAAAAAACTACTAAAGCATACAGCAAAATAAGCAAATCTCAAGACCTTGTGTTAGGTAAACAAGGCAAATACAATAGAGTACACACTTACTGTCTCTCATTTACATGAAGTTCAAAAGCAGGCCAAATGAAGATACAGTGACAGAAATCAGAATGGCGGTGGCCTGAGGCAGGTGGGAGGAACCAGAAGGAAATCATATCTCAAGTGAACTTTCCAAGGTGAGGAATATATTCAGTGTCTTGCTTGGCATGAGGATCACGCAGGTGTGTGGGCTCCAAAATACATTAAGCTGCACATTTAAGATCAAGTAGTTCAGGGTGGAGGGGTGAAGGGGGGGCAGGGGAATGGGGAAAAGGCAGGAACCAAGACATACCATGTAAAGGTACAGGATCCCAATGATAAGTGTAGCTGTATTGTTTGCTTTAAATATACCAATAAACTTAATGGAAAAAAAATCACATAGTTCATTGCACATAAATTATACTTAATGAAAAAGTGAATTTTTAAAGATGCCTATTAGTGAAAGAGCCAATTTACACTCCAGTTACTACAGAAAGCACCCTATGAACGTGGGAAGAAGGAGAGTCTCCCTCCTGTCAAGGGAGACTTACAGTGACTCAGCCTTTCCGCTGCCCCACAGAGAGAGATTTGTGGGAGACATAATAAAGAAACCAGAGGGGCTGGGGATTTAGCCTAGTGGTTCTGCCACCTGCCTCACAAGAACAAGGACCCAAGTTCAATCCCTGGTACCAAAAAAAAAAAAAAAGAAAGAAAGAAATCAGAGCTCCTGGAAATTCTCTCATTCTTGAACAGGCTGCAGGGGGTATTGTTTAATCGTTGTTACTAAATTCTTAGAAAAGCATCCTTTTTGCTTCTTCTATATTTGCATTTTTAATGTAGAAACAACTTTTTCTCATCATGAAAAAGATTCAACCACTATACAAGTGCAGAAAACATAAAAACCCCAATCCCCCCTCCTCTCTCCTTTTTCCTCCTCTAAAATCCCACTCACGCTCCAGTTTGGGTGAGGTGGCAGTTGCATGTGGATCCTTCATTTAACAGCATATTCTCTCCCATGATATGGATACACCACTGTCTATCTAATCAGGCCCCTAATGACTGACAGCATGGTTTTCCCCCAAAGTCTTGCTGCTGTAAACTGCAGGATGAGTATATTTCCTTGGATGTTTGTAGATCTTTGAATCCTTATGTGATTATCCATTTAGAATAAGTCCCTAGAAGTTCAAGGTTAAGGAGCACATGCAATTTTAATTCGAGAAACCTTCTGAAATTATTCCCTGGATAATTCTCTGGATTCTTCTCCAGTGTATCCTCCCTCATTCTTTATTTTTCTTTTTTATTTTGTTTCCGGGAATTGAACTCAGGACCTTGTGCTTGAAAGGCAGGCAGCAGAGCCACTGAGCTAATTCCCAGGCCCTCCTTTCTCATTTTGATCTCAAAGAGGGGGAAAATAAAGTCTTCAACATCGAAGTCGTTTCCAGACTGTCCGAAGCCCTTGAGAATCAGAGCTGCAGAAGAGGGCAACTCACCCTTATTTTCACTGTGACTTGAAATCTCCGTAATGAGGAAATAAAACACATGATTTAAAAAAAAAAAAACTCTTAAAAAATGAGATTAATGAGACTTGAGAGGCTATGACTCAAACATTTGCTGGTTAATAGAGTTAGGGATAGAAACAGTGTTGTGTCAATTGCTGTAATTAACCAGGAATGAGGACCAAGTGAAAGGGCCTTCCTTGCCAGCCAAGCCACAGTTTAGATGCTGGGTAATGAGCCCCTGGTGAGGGCCGGAAGGCAAGCAGTAGAGAAAGACTCAGCATTTTTCGTGTATGCAAAATGTGTGCCAGTTTCTCAAGAACACAGAAGCTCCACCCTGTGGGGACATCTGGAGGCCTCTCACAACCTGTCCTCCAAGAATAGGAAACTTTCCTACTCTCAGTTTGGCTGCTTCCCCCCAGGCATCTCTTTTTCCTTACACGGAGTTAAACTCTTTCTGAACCAGAAAGAATATGCCCCTGAAGGAAACTAAGGATTTCAGTGCCTGAGATTAAACGCCCCATAAAGAAAAACCCCACATGGCCTTTCCACATCCTACAGGCCAGACAGTTATCAATTTAATCAATTTTTAAATAGCTCTTTATAATAAACACACCAAAATAAAATAAGATTTGAGATTAAAGGCACTGCATTCCAAAGTTAGGGCTAAGAATCACCCATAAATCTTTACCAAGATAAGTGCACTTCGCTTAGTAGCACATAAAATTACCTGAGTCTAATAACTGCTATTGTTTGATTCACTTTTTGTTTCTTTTTATTATTAGTACAAGTTTGCAATGCACAATGAATGCATAGATCTTGGGGAGTTGCTACATGGACACAGAGGACGACTGGGTCTGTTTACTTCCCCTCTCCCTCCTCTCCCTTTCTCCCAATCTCTTGATCCTCTTTTCATTTGCAAAAGATCTGTCTCCCCGTTTCCAACTATCTTTTATTTTGCTCTGTGAGTTATTTATATTTTGGGCTGCTCATGTAAGAGAAACCGTGTGATATTTAACTTTCTGCGTCTGGTTTACTTGACTTGATATTACGGTTTCAAGTTGTATCCATTTTCCTACAGATGACTCAATTTTGTCCTCCTTTATAGCAGAGTGATATTCCATTGAGTATAACCTATCACATTTGCTTTATCCATTCATTTGTTGATGGACATATAGGCCACTTCCAAGATTTAGCTATTATGAATTGTGCTGCTATAAACATGAGTGTGCATGGATCAGTGATGCCTTTAACTCTTAGGAGTTACCTAGAATGGGAATAGCTAGGTCAAATGGAAATTCTAATTTTAGTGTTTTGAGGGTTCTCTGTACTGATTTCTATAGTGGTTGTACTAGTTTACGCTCCCATGGAATGATGTAAAATGTCTTCTCCCCCCCAATAAAAAACTCTCTAGCTTTTTGTTGTTTTTTTTTTTTTTTTTTGAGTTCTTGATAAAGATCATTCTCTCTGGAATAAGACAGAATCTCAGTGTTATTTTAATTTGCTTTTCCCTAAAGTCCAAAGATGTGTTAAATATTGTTTCATGTTCTTATTGGCCACTTGTATTTTTTCTTTTGAAAATTGTCCACTCATTTCAATTGCCTGTTTTTTATTAGATCTTTTCTTTTTGGGGGTCTGATTTTTTTGTTTTACTTCTTTATACAGTCTAGATGTCAGTCCTCGGTCAGAGGAATAGCTGGCAAAATTTTTTCTCATTCCATAGGTTATCTCTTCATTCTGTTGATTGTTTCCTTTCCTGTACAGAAGCATTTTAATTTGCTATAATCCCATTTGTTGAATCTTTGTGTTATTTCTTGTGCGTCTGGGGTTCTGTTCAGAAAGTCCTTGCCTATGCCTATGTCGCCAAGACTTTTACCCATTTGATCTTCCAGTAGACTGTTTCTATTTAAATATCTACATCTTTGATCCGTTTTTATTTTGTTTTAGCGCATGGCAAGAAACATTTAATCTTTTACTTGTGGACAGCCAGTTTTCCCAGCACCATTTGTTACTTAGGCTATCATTTCTCCAGCATGTGTTTGGCTCCTTTTCTCAATGGTCAAATGTCTGAGTGTGCCTGGGGTTTGTTTCTGCATCCTCTATTCTATCCTATTGATACATCTGTCTGCTTTTGTGTCAGCACTGTGCTGTTTTATCACTGTGGTTTTGTAGTATAACTTGAAGTCCAGGATTATGATGCCTTCTACTTTGCTCTTGTTGCCCAGGATTGCTTTTGCTATTCTGGGTCTCTTCTGGTTCCATACAAGTTTTTGGATTGCTTTTTAGTTCTGTGAAGAATGCTGCTGGTATTTTGATTGAGATTGTATTAAATCTATAAATCAGTTTTGGTAATGTGATCATTTTGACAATATTGGTTCTGCCTATCCAGAACACGGGAACTCTTTCCATTTTCTGATGCCTTCAATCTCCTTTTTCAGAGTACTAGAGTTTTCATTATAAAGGTCTCTCTTTCACTTTCTTGGTTAATACCTAAGTATTTATATTTTTGAAGCTATTATGAATATAGTGGTGCCTCGGTTCATGAACTTAATTATTTCCATGAGTCTGGTTGCAACTCAAAATTCAACAATTAGGTTCCATGTTGACCTTTTGTGGAAATTTGTCTTGGTTCTCAACCAATTTGGTTTGTGAACAGGAGCACAAAAAGAATTAAATTCATGAACCAAGGTGCCACTGTAGTACTATTTTCTTAATTCCTTTCTCAGTATGGTCACTTTTAATTTAAAGAAGTAAAATTTGCCCCCTTTGGTACACCATTCTCTGAGTTTTGACAGACACATAAAATTGTGTAAATAGCACCCCAGTCAAACAACAGAAATCCCCATCCTCCCGAGGAAACTCCCTCCTGTGCCTTGTAATCAAGCCCTCCTCAGCCCTACCCTCTGTCCCAAGCTGCTGCACATCCTATAGATTCATCTTTTCTAGAATGTCACATAAGTGGAACCATGCAGTGGATAACCTTTGAGTCTCTTTCATGCCTTTTTTTATTCATCCGTATGGTTGTATATATTGACAACGTGTTCTTTTTGTTGTTGTATACGTTTTGTTATTGTGTGATGTACCACAGCTCGTTTCGTTTACCCATTCTCCAGTTGTGGGATCTCTGGAAGACTTCTTGTTTGGAAAATTGGAAATAAAATCTCCATCTACATTTTTATGGAATTCAGATTTCCTTTATCTTGGGATTGTGGGGTCATCTGGTAAACCAATTGCTAGTCAGTCTCCAGCAAATGTAACTGCTTTCAAAGTGTGCAGGGCCTAGAAAGAGCTCAGAGGTTGAGGTCTAGAAAGTTGTCACTGAGGTTGAGAAAGTCCCCTGCTGCCAATACCATTCCCATGTATGCACTCCTTGACAGGACTGAGGGCTTCAACCCAGCCTTTGTGGCCATCTGTCCCCACTCTGTCCCCAGCATCAAGTAAGGAACTCAGAGTGCACCCGGGCCTTCAGCCTGTGAGTCTGCAAAACCACTCTTTATTCTAGGTTCTGTGTCAAGAGAAGACCAGATAGTTCATTTCCTTTCCCTTTGTGATCAATTTTTGTGTCTTAAAATGTCATAAAGATTTCTAATGTAAATAGATCTTGAGATTTTTAACTGAATAAAATAAATGGAAATGAAATGTTATTTTCCCATTTGAATATTTTTGAAAATATGTGCTGTTCACAAATTTGAGTGCTAACTATGCACTTATGATGTAAAATCATGTCCTAAAAAAACTTTTTAAAAGTTTAAATTATCATAATTATGCAGTCCTGTTATACCTCAACTCATATATATAAAATTTTTGATGACTTCTCTTCTAAAAGAAGGGTGCTTTTTAAAGTTTTCTTCTTTCCTATCACAACCGAATATAGCTAAATCCAAAGAGTATTCAGCTGGGGCTAAGGATTCGCAGTTAGCTACACAGCTGATGAGTTCTACCTTGTTTCAACTGTATTAACTTTATGAAACCTCTGTTTTTATCCCTCATGTCAGCTGATTTCATCTTCCCATTATCTACTTTTTTTCTAAAAAATAACAACAGCAAAAGACAATTAAAATATGCAAATAATGCGCTTACAAGGCTGCCATTTAATTTAGTGTACATAAAAACACGTGCGGTATTATTAAAAGTGCTATGATGTTGACACATTTTTTTAAAAGATTTGAGGACAAGAACATGTGATGTTTGGAAGTACAAGTAATGAAAGCTCACATTTGAAATCTCTCTGAAGTGTGCTCAGGCTGTTCTGCCCAATTCCAAAGACAAATGGCCATATTTTAATAGTTCTGTTAACATACAGAACATGATTGAGCTCTACCTGACAGGTCTTATAATGTCCAATCATACTGGAACCAACAAAATAGCTCAGGAAGTTCCTTTCATTAGTTTATTCACTCCTTCAGTACAGGTACTGTGCATTTATCATGTGCACAGTGCTGTCCAGTAAAGCCCAGTGCTTATCTGTGACCATCTCTGTGGCCTGGACAGGATATGGGAGCCAGTGCTATAGGGGGAGATCTCACCCATGGCATAATGTCGCATGGGGAGGGCTCTTCCTAAGTGAGGGCACATTCCAGGGCCACAAGACAGCCACAGAAAGGCTTAAGAGAATCCCTGGCCTGCTGGAGATGCCCACAGGGAGGGAGGAAGGTAGAAACCTGCTGGCTTTCTAGGGCGTCCACAGCCCAGATCCATAAACTGGGGTCCTCAGACAATAAGCAGGAGAATCTCAAGGTCCAGCCCGGCCTGGCCAAAGTAGTGAGGCCCTGTCTCCCAATAAAAGACAGGCTCAGGATGTAGCGCAAAGGCCCTGGGTTCAATCCAGGGAGAAAGGAAGGAAAGGAAAAAGAACAGAAGGCTCTGAGAGAAGTCTGACCCACACCCTCTCCTGGTTGCCCCGGAGCTCCTCGGCTTGCAAACCCTGGGCTCCACCCTATGTCTTACCCTGTGCATCTCTGAGCACCATGAGAACACCCATCACTGCATTCAAGGCCCATACTCATGCAGTAAGACCTCTTCTTTATGTGTTCACATCTGCAGAGACACTACAGTGGATCCCGAAATTCATAGGAGCTACAGTCCTAAAGCACATGCAAATTTCAGATATATGGTGAGGAAAATGCCTATAAATGCCAATTTGTATAGTTTGTATTCTAAATATGCTATGTCTCCTGCAGTTATGTCATTGAATTTAAGAAAATACTGTATAATAAATCCTGAGAAGGTGCAGGGCATTTCGGCAGCATCTTAGAGATCTTAGGGCTTTAAAAAGGACAAAACAGGGTCAGGGACTTAGCTCAGTGGTTCTGCCACCTGCCTCACAAGTGCAAGGACCCAAGTTCAATCTCCCATATCAATACATAAATAAGTAAATAAATAGGACAAAACAGAAAACTCAAGGTAGTTATATGCAGTACAGCAACTGTTACGATGTGGAAATGCTGGTGCATCTGCTGGGATGGGTTATAGGGCAGCAGCCTATCAGCAACAAGGAGAACTGAACAACACTCTCAGATTGACTACTTGCAGACCTCAGGCCAAAGAAACAGTTGCGAAAAGGATGTTTGTGGTTTCTGTGAAATTGCAGGGGTTTCTGAAAAAAAATTATTAGTTAGGTTCTAAGGAAAAATCCTCAACTGAGGCCATGGCTTCTCAACTGTAGACTTTATTTCCGCATTAGGTCACATAGGGGTCTCCCCGCCAAGAGTCACTCCTCAGGGTCTCTTTCTAGGAAATCCAACCCACAATAGGCAAGGTTAGGTAGACTACAGCCTGCCTGTTGTCTTTTTTTTTTTTTTCTTTTTCCCTAAGTTTCACACTCATTACAGCCACACTCATTTATATGTCACTGACAGCTCTTTTCCCAATAAAAAGGAAAAGAGGAGTCATTGTAACAGGGACCATAAGGCTCAAAAAGGCTAAAACATTTACCATCTGGACTTTCAAAAATACAAAGTTTGGTCATCCTTGAGCTACAGCAAAACTGGTACTAAATAGACCAAGAACTGGGAACTTGATCCTGAAAGTTCTGGGGGTGTGGTCCAATGCGGACAGGAAACACCAAAGGATACTAAGAAGTTGCAAAAACAAAGAGGAGGAGGAAGAAGTAGAAGCCAGGTGTGGTGATGCACATCTGTAATTCCAGCACTCAGCAACTGATGCAGGAAGATTGCAAATTCAAGCCTAGTTTGGCCATTTAGCAACTTAGCAAGAACATGTTTTGAAATATAAAGGACTGGAGACATAGATCAGTGTGAAGGCCCTGAGTTCAAACCCCAGCACTGTCCAAAGAAAAAAAGAGGGAGAAGGAAAAGGAGAAAAAGAGAAAGGGGAAGAAGGAGGAGGAAGAAGGAAGAGGAGAGGGAAGAAGAGGAGGAGGACGAGGAGGAGGAGGAGGGAAAAGGAACCCTCGCAGGCCCAATGAGATGCCCTGTGATTAGAGGAGAAGAGAAGAGAAGTGCAAGGAACAAGCCACCATCTTTCATAATTAGGCAGGATTAGGGTCACCACTCCGGGTTGTGAGAAGGCCATGAAGATGCTGAAATGGACTAGAATGGGCATTGTTGGGACGGTGGGAATCATGGATCCAGAAAGCAGGTGGTCGCAGGAGCCCTCCTGACTGTTGAACAGGGAATAATAACGGCAGCAAAGACACCCAGGAACCCTGAGACTCAGGAGGTGTCATCTCCAAAGATCTGGAGCAGGGTACCTCCTTTCCAAGGAAGCAGTGCCCATAACTTGCCTGTGGACACACACACAAAGGGATCATGATTAACACGGATACAGACATCCCACCTTAGAGCAACTCAGTAAGCTGTGTGCACGCCCCACCAACAAAGGCTGTGATCATGTTTCCATAGTTTATGAGTTATGGAGTTGGACTCCCATTACAAATGCTGTCAAAGATATTTTGCTTCAACCCCAATTAAAATAATAAATAGCTGTGAAAGGAACCAGCATGCATTTCATCTTTCTCCAGAATAGTTGGAGATTATCCTTTCTTTTGGTCAGATTTCACATTAGCAGGGAACATGAAATTGGTTGCATTCAAAGGCAAGCCTCAAACAACTTCATGGAAGGCAACTCTTTCACTTAGCTTTTTGTCAGCTGAAAACACTGAGATAGTTATGATGTGCCTTGTGCTTCCTTTCCACTCACCCCAACATCACCTCTCCTCCAGTTTCCTCCTCTAGGCTAGATAAAAGCACCTTGAATTTTTCTTTCCTGGTGCTCCTTACTGTTGGTCATTGCCGATTATCGTTCATTGTGTTAGTCCGGGTTATGATCCTATTTTCATCTTCTCCTCTTAGCGAGGTAATTCTAAAGAATCTCCAAAGCAGAGATTAACTGTCCAAGGCAAAAACAAATGAGTGAGATTGCTGAGAAGTGTTCAAGCTTAGTTTAGTTTGTCACTAAGTGAAAGTGGATAAATAGCCAAAACCCTGAGTCCCCTCCACAAGCTGTTAGTGCCAGTCTTGCCACCATTTAATAAGCTGTAGGACCTGGTGTTCCCTCTCAGTGCTGAATGTGCCCAGCTAACCAAGGTGCTGTAGTCACATAAATTTCTTCTTTACCTTTGTATTAGTCAGTGTTCCCACCAGTGGGACAAAATACCTCTGACGTTTGCGACTTAAAGAAGACATTATTTGGCTCACACAACTTCAGGGGTTCAGTCCACGGTCAGCTGGCTGAAAGGTAGGCCCTCTGAAGTCACGCCCCCGGTGACCACCTCCTCCAATGAGGCCCCACCTCCTAACAGCACATTCAGCTTGAATTTAACAATAAATCAATCCTCTTATGAGTGTAGTGCCCCCATTTTCCAATCTCCTTCCAAAAGCCCCACCACTGACCACATGAGTCTTTTAGGGGACATTTGAAATCTAAACCATAACAACCCTATGAATGTCAGGCAGAGAGGAGAAAATTTCTGAAGCAGAAGATCTCATTTCTAGCAAGAACTCAACAACTTATGACTGAAAAACTTTGAGCAAATCACATAAAATCTCTGAGGCTTTGTATTCCTATCCATAAAATGAGGTTACATTCCCTAACCCAAACTTTTGGGAGGCTCAAATGAAATTAATTTGAGCTAACTTATATGTAATTTTCATATAAAACATGTGTACATATATCATAGCAACAGACCCCTGTGTGATCTAATTTTTTTTCTTTTTATTGAATTTATTGGTACAATCTAGGTATACAATACAGTTACATTCATTATTGGGATCCTGTACCTTTACATAATAAGTCTTGATTCTCATTTTTTCCCCTTGTCCCTGCCCTCCTTTCACTCCCTCCTCCCCTCCCCATTTACAAAAACTTTATTTCCATTTTTTCATTTTCTCATGTTTTTTTCCTCTCCCTTATTACCTTTCCCCCACCTTCCCACTTTCCCTACACCTTTAGCCCTTTACTTCCTATTTCACATTATTAATTATCTCATTAGGATCCTGTGTACTATTATATTTTTTTCACACCAGAGAAACTATTCAGTATTTCAGTTAAAGAAATCTCTGTATGAACATTAAAAATAGGGAATCCTAAAATAAAACCAAGATGAAAATGCCCTTAACATATTTAAATTGCTTCTTGCTCTTGTAGTCTTATCTTATTCTTTTTTTCATTATTTAGAGAATACTTTATTAGTTTCTGTAACCAAGCCCACATAGATATGGCCTTACATATTTAATACAGTGCGTCACCCCTGTACAAATAGAAAATAAATAAATAAATAAATAAAAATTTTAAAAATTAACATTTCTAGACCACTATGGCTGTCCATTTCGTACAATGCCAACTCAACACAGTAAATTTGTATGACTTTTTCCAAAGTTGACAGCACAGTTAAAGTTTCCCAAAATTCAAATCATATATATGTATATATATTTTTATATTTATATAAAAAGACCAATAATAGCAGTATGTTATGCATCAATAGCAGCAACAGCTTTTCCAGGTTCTGCAGTCATCTGAACAAAATTATAGACATTCAGCACATTCCATTAAAAAAAAAAAAAAAGAAAAGAATAATATCCAGAAAACAGCAAAGTTCTGTTGCTGTTGTGGTACCTGGCACCATTTTTTTATTAGCATCTTAATCATCATCTGGAAAGAGAACATTCTAGAGTAATATCATTAAATATAGCTCTGATAAAGCATGGTCACTACTATGTATCATAAAGCAGGTACAAGATATTTTACATTCACAGAGGTATGATAAGCAAAATCCAACAATATGTTGTATACAAGAAACACACTTAGTGCAAAAAGAAGGCCATAGACTAAGTGAAAGGATAGAAAACAATTCTCCATGTGACAGGAGCCCAGAAAAAAGCAGGGGTTGCAATCTTATTTGCAGACAAAGCAAATTTCAATCCAAAACTGATTCTAGTATTATTGATGTAGGACGTTACTGTATCATACCTCTGTGTGATCTAATTTTGACTGGAGGAAGAAACACTGTGTTGTATCTAAGATAAAATCTTCAATAGATAATGTTTGGACAGAACAACCCCTTGGAGGAGGTGACTCAGCTATCAGTGAACGCATCTCTGCTAATTTTAGGGCTGAAAAAGGAGAGGCAGGTGATCCTGAGTGGTATAATCAGTCTGAGTAGGCGGAATCAGCAGTGTCTCTGTCCCTTGCAGGACATCTGGGCAAAGATGTTGTGAACTTGACCTCAGGTGCTGCTCAAGAACAGGCGGACCACCCACCCAGGGGACAGGCAGGGGATCTATGAGCAAGTCCATAGTCTCAGAGATCATCCTCAAAAGAAGGGAAACACAAATTGACTTGTACCTCATCACCGTGACAACACAACTGAGCCCCTGGCTGCGATGTTACATTCTGATTCCTTTCCCAGAGCTGCGCCTCTGATGTCCCCATGCTGATTTACACTGGGCTGTGGCGAGGCTCCGGCAGCACTCATGGTCTTTCATAGCTAGATGTGCCCTGGCTTCCAGCTCCACCAGCCCCATCCACATGCCACCTGCTGAGCTGGTCCCCTCTGCCTTCCTCCTGTCCCTGTCCCTAAGAGCAGCCCTTGGGGCCACCCTGAGCAATCACCAGCCTTGCCCTCTTATTAAGCCACCAAGACTAAATTCTGCTGCCTTTCTAAGACCCGCAGCTTTTCTTTTCCTCCACCCTCTCATTAGCCAGGGCTTCTGAATCACCCGCACCTTAGTCTACAGGTGACAATGCTCACAGTGTACTGCAAGCCTCTTTCTTCACCTTTAAGAAAGAATCAATCTAATCCAAGGTGGTCGGAGAACATGAGCTATGCACGCCTTCGTGGAAGTTGAAAGACTTCAGTTACAAAGGAAGCACGGTGGACAAGCTACTCTTTGCAGCAGCACAAGGTCACCTCTGTCATCGTGGGCGGCACAGGCCAACCTCAGCCGGGAGTGTTTCTCAGGAACGCAGAGGAGGCCAGCGGCGCTGGAGGATGGAGCAGCTCTCGGGCCATCGTCACAGAGGCTAGGTCAGGAACAGCAGCCACCTCCATCTTCTCTTTGGAGCCTCAAGACGTCAAGTTCAGATGCTGAGGCAGACCAGGGACTGAGAAGAGGCACGGCTCTTGTATGTCTCTGAACTTTTCACTGCTGCTAAATTCCAACCATAGCTCACAGTACCCTCCGTTATTGCTTAGTTCATCTCCATCATTTGTCGCTAGGAGTCACCGTTCAGTCCATCCATGCCACCTGTTACTTATTGTCAGTTCATCTATGTCCTTGTTAGTTACTGTCAGTTATTTACTTTGTCCGTATCATTTGTCAGAGTCCGGAAAACCTATGTCCTTTCTTTTCGAGACAGCAGCAGAACAAGAGGGAACGCACACATGGAGACAAAAACACGTTTAGAGGAATGTTTTCACTCCTAGCCTTGTTAATGCCACTTGGCATTTCATTTGTCTATAATTGGATGTATTTTTAAAGCTTCGACAGAAACTTTAAGCAGCAGAAAGCAAAATAATTCAGGCCTCACTATTCACTAGCATTTGCTGACTAGCAGGAAATCCTTCACTCTGAACTTGTACTCTTGTTTCTTGCAGAATCAATCCCACAGCCCCTGCCTGCCAGCAGCGCGTGAATGCAATGTTATTCCTAGTCATCCACATTCGATCTTGCTGTCCTGCTCTCCATGGCTTCAGAGCCAGTGAATCAAGGATGACTTTGTTCTCAGAACAGACCTTTTCCATAGACTTCCCCCCGATACTCCCAAAATACTCCCTCTCCCTCTGTGCTGTTAGAAATTGAGTTCTTTAACTCTTTCCATGTCCAATCTCTTCTGCAAAGCAAATGATACTGAGAAGGGCAATGTGCTGAATGTATTCATGCCAAAATATGAATGGCTTATCAAATAATTTCTTCCTTGTCAAAGAGCTTAGGTGGAAGAAGACTAACAGGGAGAGGAAGGAGGCATAAAGAGGAAAGAGAGAGAGAGAGAGAGA
>NW_022900919.1:29750638-29828452 GCF_012274545.1 Fukomys damarensis | reverse complement strand
AGGTGGAAAAACTAACAGGGAGAGGAAGGAGGCATAAAGAGGAAAGAGAGAGAGAGAGAGAGAGACAAAGGTAAAGCTTGCACTGGTTTTACAAATACGAGTCAATGTAAACGTAAATGCCCTGGGGGCCTTATTAAAATATAAATCATCAGAACTCTGGAAGGCTAAGATAGAAGGATTGCAAGTTCAAGCCCAGCCTGGGCAACTTAACAATATATTGGGAGTCTGTCTCAATATTTTAAAATGAAATAAAATGTTAAAAGGCTAGGGCTATATCTTGGTGCGAAGTTCCTGGCTCAAATCTGTAGTAGTGAAAAAAGGAGGAGGAGAAAGAGGAAGAGAGAGAAAGAGAGAGGGTAAGGAGAGAGAGAGGGAAGAAGGGAGAGGGAGAGCAAGAAAGGGAAGGGGAAAGACAGAGAGAGAGTCTGTGGTGGGCCTGAGATTCTGATGCCCTAAACATTTTCTGGGCTATCGGTCCACAAACCACACATTAAACCACAATGAGGCTAGAATATGACAGACTGTTAGTCACTGGTGATAATTCGGTGGTTCTAAACCTTGGCTATCATTGGAGTCACTTGAGGACCGTTTGTTTGTTTGTTTGTTTGTTCTACCAGTGCCCAAGCTCCACTCTATACCAATTAAATAGGATCAAGTGATTCCTCAAGCACTTACATTTCTTTTTTTTAAAACAATTTTATTGAACTAAAATTAGCATACCACCAAGCACTTGCATTCCTAAATGCTCTTCAAGCAAGTCTTGTGTGCAGCCTGAGTTAGCAATCACTATTAGCTGATAAGGCTTCATTAAAAATTCTATAACTGATGTATTAACTCATGAGGGCTAATAAGATACTTCAGGTAAGGGCAGCTACTTCCCCAGTAGGGACTTGTAATTGCACAGGGCTTGGCAGATAGTTGGTACTCAAAAATATTTGTTCAACAACAAAAAAAAAAAATTGCCTGAATGCAAGAATGGAGAACTTTGAAGGCCAATAACCCGCAGAATGAAATGAGTTAAATCCATCATATCAAAATGGCAAGGGGCAAGATTGAAATTTGAGGACATGGATCTTTAGAGTTACATTTCCAAACCCCCAGGGTAGGTTCTTGGGCCACTTTTAATGCTGACTCTGCTGATACCCAGAGAAGTCAACGCTGTGAATTTTACCGTTACTTTTTTCCAGTGTTTCCCACACACCCAATGGTCACAGCATACCTGCAGTTTTTGTGACTGGTGGTATTATTTACCTGGGAAGACTCCTTAAATTGGTTCACCTTTTTAACCCTAAAAAATGCCTTTAAAGGGAAATTACAAATCACCATTTCAGATAGGAAAACCACCCATATCTCTCAACAGAAGCAGAAATGACCATCAAAGTACAGGTTACAAAAGCAACAGAGGTGGATGTTTCTGCCTCCTCTGTCAGAGGAGGATTAACTGGGATGGGGAGGCTGAGTTCAATGCCCAGTACCAGAAAGAAAAAATTTATCTCAGGGGATAAAGGTACACCTCAGTGATAGAGCATTTGCCGGTATGCCCAAAGCTTTGGGTTCAATCTCTAGCACCAAAATTAATTAAGTTTTTAAAACTAGGATGAGGAGATGCTGAAGCCTCAGGGACACTTAACAGAGACTCTGCCTTTGGCATCAGAAGCATGATTGAAATGAGCTATAGCCCTGTCATGCCAGGTTGTTTAAGTGGGGGACAGCCACCAGGTAAGCTTCCCATCCCTGTGACAAAACTCCAGAGAGAATCAACTTATAGAGAGGTTTATTTTGTCTCACAGTTTGGGAGGTTTCAGTCCACGGTTCACTGGCTTTGTCACTGTTGAACCTGTGGGGACATTATGGTGGGGAGGGCAAGGCAGAGCAAGACTATTTGCCTCGTGGCTGGTGTATTAGTCAGCTTTCCTGCCACTGGGATCAAATACTGGAAAGCCAAGACTGAAAGGAGGAACTGGTTTGTTTGCCTTACCCATGGTCGGCTGGCTCCAAAGTGAAACATCACTGCAGAAGGACATGGGGGGCAAAGCTGCTAAGGCCATGGCAGCCAGGACGCAGAGCAGGGAAACAGCACCAGAAAAGAAGGGACCAGGGATCAGATATAGTACCCAAGGCCATAGTTCTACCACCCCCATACACACAGATGTGTGTTTTAATCATCCCCTAGGCTGCTCTACAGCCATTCCAGTTGATCATGCAGCTTACCTGAACAGTTGGGAGATGAAAAGACAAAATAAAAAGGAACAGGGTGGCACAATTCTCTTTGAGGGCACATCCTTGGTAACCTAAAACTTTTTGTTCTGTCCCCTTAAAAGTACCACCACCTCTCCGCAGCGTGTGGGCTGGGGACCAAGCCTTTAACACATAGTTTCTGGGGATATTCAAGATCCTAACTATCACAGCATCTTGTGAAATCCATTCTCAGCCAATGAGCTTCAAATCCTACCCAGAAATCCCAGGGCCATCAAGTAGTGCTTAAAATAATTTCAGAAAGGAAACATTACCAAGATTTCAGTGTCTGAGGCATCCAAACATCAATATTATTTGTCTTTTTGAGATATGTTTTTTTTTTAAATCCTCCTTCTAAGAGGAGTTGCATAATCAAGAGAGAGCAAAGAAGTGGATGGATCCTCTTGTGGAAAGCAGGTGGAAGCTTATTTGTTGGTTTTGGCTTCAAAGGCATTAGAGTGACTCCATATAAAAGAATCCACTAAATAAAGCCATTTTCATAGAAAAAAAAGAAACAAAGAAAGAAAGCAAGAGAGGAAGAAAGAAGAAAAAGAGTGAACAAACCATACAGAGTAAGAGATGTGCTTCCTCATCTGAGAAGTGTGTCTCAGTGCAAAGCACTGAATTGTTAGCTCCATTTGTACACTTGGATTTGAATAGCGTGATTCACTGATGCTCTAGGAAAAATGTGCACTAACATACTTTTTCATTTAGTGATTTTTTTTCTCTTTTAAATGATACATGCAGTAGAATGTGATACTTATGATTCCAATGAAGAGAAGCAAGATTGCATAGTTTAGGAGAGAGGCCTCTGGAACCAGTCTGCTAGGTCTAAATCCTTCTCTTCCCCTTTCATCTATGTGATGTTGGGCAAACATTCAATGTGTCTGTGCCTTGTTTTCTTTTCTCATAACATTGGTATGATAATGAATCATACCTACATGAAGCTATCAAAAAGAGAAGCTAGTATTTATAAAACTTCTGTAAGAGACCCTTGCATATGAATAGTTTCTCTGGTGTGAATAAACTGTAATAGTACATAAGATCCTAATGAGATAATTGACAATGTGAAATAGGAAGAAAGGGGCTAAAAGTGTAGGGAAAGTGGGAAGGGTAGGGGAAAGGTAATAATGGAAAGGAAAAAATGGGAGAAAATTAAAAACTGGAAATAAAATGTTTGTAAATGGGGAGGGGAGAAGGGGGTGAAGAGAGGGCAGGGACAAGGGGAAAAAATGAGAACCAAGACCTGTCCTGTAAAGGTACAAGATCCCAATAATGAATGTAACTGTAATATATACCTAAAATGTATCAATAAACTCAATGAGGAAAAAAAAGAGACCCTTGCAAAAAGTAGCACTCAATTTATGTTATTTGTTGTTATGATACAAAAAAATTAACACTAAACAAAAACTTATTCAATGAAAACAGCACCACCCTTCTACTCCAAACCTCATGCCCTCCTTAGAGGCAAAGTTCTATAAAAGACGCCTGTATCTCTTTGCAGAAATACTCTATGCATTAACCATCAAGTATGTTCCCCTTTTCTATGTAAATGGGAGATTATTATGCACTCTTTCTGCCATTGCCTCTTTCACTTAACTATTCCTTGAGTTCCTTGAAGGTCCCTTATCTCATTCTTACCAGAGTTGCAGAGTTTTGCATTGTATGAAAGCCCTATAATTTATTTAACATGTCCCTAATTTGAATATTTAGGTTGTTTCTAGTCTTTCTTGGCTGTCATGAATACATTTGAGCATACATCTCTCATATCTTTGCAAGTATATTTTAAGTTAAATTCTTAGAGGATTCCTAGGTCAAATAGTTCACTTTTTGCTTCACTAGATATTGACAAATTTCTCTTTCAACATTGCACCAACTCGCACACTATCTACACAGTTACCAGTGTGCCCTCATTCTTGAAATATTTTAGCTACTTAAAACAGAATGTAGGGCCAGGGGTTTGACTCAGTGGTTCCACCACCTGCTCACAAGTGCAAAGTCCCAAATTCAATCCCTGGTACGCAAAAAAAATGCATAGGGTAACGAAGTTTCTTAGTCTGTTTGGGTTGCTATTACAGAATATCTTAGAATGGGTAATTTATAAGGAACAAATTTATTTTTCATGGTGCTTGATCTTGGAAATTGAAAGTCGTGATGCCACAGATGCAGAATCTCCTCCTCATAGGTGGCACCTTGTTGCTACAGAAGGTAGAAAGTTCCCACAGGCCTCTTTTATAAAGGCATTGACCCCTCTTATGAGGACCACACTTTCATGGCCCTACTCACCAAAGACCTTCCCTTCTAACTGCTTACACATCAGACATTCAATTTCAACAATGAATTTTTTTAAATTTTGGTTTAACTTTATTCTTTTGTTTTTTGTTTCATTAAATTTATTGGTACTTTTTAGGTATACAGTTTAGTAACATTCACCATTGGGATCTTGTACTTTACATGATGTATCTTGGTTCTCGTTTTTTCCCCATACCCCTGCCCTCCCTTCACCCCCTCCACCCTTCCCTATTTACAAAGACTTTGTTTCCATTTTTTCCTTTTCTCATATTTTTTCTTTTCCATTCTTTCAACGTATGAGTATTAAAGGGACACAAATGTTGCACCATAACAAGAAAGGCAATTATTTTGAATCACAGTTATCAAAAGATTAATAATACACATTTGTGAAACAACAACTTATGTTCTTCCTTATTAACACATTAATAATGTGTGCTAAAAAACAGGGTGGGGTGTGCTAAAAAGGTATTTCCACATATCTGCCTCAATTACAATGTGGTGTGAAAATATATATTGATGGCAAGCCCATGAGTATTGCTAATAACACTGTGGTTTGTACTCCACATTTGTAATGGAAGGAAATGCTTAATTTGAGATGGCAGCTAATGAAAATAAAGATATACATTTTTTTCACTCAAGTTGTGAAGCCTGTCTTGAAGCCAGCTCTTGAAGCTTAACTGCAGCAAGTGGCAGCTTCTTAATGCATTAGGTCAGCCCAAGAATGCGTGCTTTTAGGGAAAAGTTGAAACTTCATGTGTGGGAATTGGCCTCAGTCTAATCCAATTCAGTTTTCATTGGCCAACTACGATACCAAGACACCCTGAGAAGATGTACACAGGCAAAGATCACTATAAAGAAGCCTTCTCAGCCTTTCAGACAGCTGGGCTGTCTCTCAGAGGAATAATATCAGAGGTGAAATATGAAATATTATATCTCCGAACCTGTTAACTCTATGTTACACCAAGTTCTTGTTCTCTAGAAATCAAAGAATGAGTCCTAGGAACAACAGAGGTTAAGAGTAGGAAGATATTTATTGATACGAAAGCTCTTGAAGAGCAACAGGGGTCCAGAGTGGGTAGCCTGGGGACCCACTTTACAGAAGTTTTATAGGGTGAAACCCACATGGATACAACATGGGCCACAGCCATGAACATCCAGTAAGGTTACAAGTATAGTCGCTTAGTAAATGGTGGTCCAATTGGGAAACAAGTCGCATAACAAGCATAGATGGAGAGAACAAAGATTCTCCTAGGAAGTGGTGGGTCAAGGTCTCTAGTCACCCATCGGGGTGGTTGATGTCTATCTAGACTTCATTAGGCCAGTTTTTTTTTTCTTTTTATGTACTGGGGTTGAACATGGGACCTTGCACTTGTGAAACAGGCAGCTGAACCACTGAGCTAAATTCCCAGCCCATAAGCTCAGTATTTGTTCTTTGAGGAAGTATGTAGGTCTGGTCATCTTGTCTTTATCTTAAGGCCTGATTTTCAGCTGATGCTCCAGTCTCCAGTGCAGCTGTGGTATGTTTCAACTTTGTCCTGACCCCCTCGAGGACCTCGCCCTATCTGACTGCCTATAGCATTTCACCTAGTTCATCTATCTCTAAGAACTCCTTCCTTCTACAGGCATCCCACAGGATTTGGGGAAAAACATAATAAAACAGTTTAAATTCCCTGGGAAAAACTGAAAGATACCCTATTAATACAGGGCATGGTTCTAATCATTCAGAATGATTATTATTGCTGTCTCCTTTTGGGCTTGGAACTTACAGCTTTTCCCAGTTCTGCTGATATGGGTGGCAATGACAGCCTAAGGATGGAGCTGTTCCACTTTGGAAAATATAAGAGTCCAGTTGCCCAAGACATGGCTTGGGACATGGTGACACTCATGCGTCCTGACTATTAGGTCACATCTTATCTGGAGAGTGCTCCAGGGACTTGGGAAGTTCTAGAATTTCCAGGGGCAAATCCACAGTCAGACAGCATTGTGTCACAAGCAAAACACAAACCATTCTGGGAACCTTGGGAGCACAGAAGAGAGATTTCCAGCAAATTTTGGACTACACATCTTTTCTCTTAATTTGGAGGGAGCTAGAGAAATGTTAAATTTCATTAAGCTTTACAGCCAGATTTAGTATAGACATAAATCCCTTTAATGTTGGTTTCAGTCAAAAGTGAGCTGAATGTTATTGTTAAAACGGTGCATGTGGGAGAATTATTTGAGGAAAATCAAAATAGACACAATTGGAAACATTCAGGCATGACCATATTAGATGCAAGTAGGCACAATAGCAAAATTCTTTAGGCTCTAATGGACTGGGCTATTTTCTTGTTCCCTTTCCATACAGATGAGCTTTGTTCTGGGGCAATATGGTTGCAATTGGAGAGTCTACCTAAGGAGGCTCATTTCTCTTTCATTAGTCGGTGAGCACAGTGCAATTTCAGCTAATACAGTTACACAGCTCCTAGCTGGGTTATTTGGTTAAATGCCTTCAGGGAAAGTAGCAATCCAGAATAAAGGGGCAAATGCAACGTAGTTTCTTGTCCCGAATTCCTATGGCTGTGGAATTGCATTGGCAATTAATCATACTAGTATGCCACGCTGTCCTCGTGATCACAAACACCTACTGTTTGAGATGTTACTTAAGTCTTGTATTACTCGATATTTACCTCCCTAGTGAGGTTTCTTGAATGGGTTTGTATATGACTATAACTAGAGAGGCCTTTCCTTGTCATTGCTTGTAGACCTATTTGTACCTATACAGTGCACTTGGGAGAAGTTGAAAACAGGTGCCCTCTATCAGTGGGTAAATTGCAAAACAGCATCTTTCCTCCAGGCAAACCAATCAGGAAAAGATGTCCCCTTTGGGCAGACAGAGAAGACAAGGGCAGCCCCTCTGGGCTGAACAATTATTTTTAAAGCCCCACCCCCAAAGCATGTGGCCTTGGCAGCCCCCGCTGCTCCTCTTGGGTAGGCACCCTCGGGCAAGGCACAATGACAGCCCTGATTCTAGGAACCACTTTCCAAACTTTGTAGTCAGACTAGAATTTGCTCCTTGGTGCTCTAAAAACATCTGTT
This sequence comes from Fukomys damarensis, assembly GCF_012274545.1. Taxonomy (NCBI): domain Eukaryota; kingdom Metazoa; phylum Chordata; class Mammalia; order Rodentia; family Bathyergidae; genus Fukomys; species Fukomys damarensis. Next base: position 29,820,850 of record NW_022900919.1, on the reverse strand, counting down.
CCATTTCATCAATGGGTGTCCACATAAATATATCAGCTTATTGCAAGAATCTAGTATCATGAGAGTTAAAAAAAATCATTCTTAAAAATGAACAATGGGGCTGGGGTATGGCTTAGTGGTAGAGCACTGGCCTAGCATGCACAAGGCCCTGGGTTCAGTCTTCAGTACCAAAATAAAAGGAAGATGAATGAGGTCATCAACCTCATTGAAGCAATTGCTTCTACAAGCTGGAGGCCTACATTCACCTGCCCTTCTCTGCAAAGAAGGGTTCTGACCATGAAGACAGTGGGACATTTTCAGGTGGAAAGGCAGCAGAGCTACTGGGGTGGGGACTCCCAGAAGCTGCCCTCAACCAATGATGGAGGAGAAACCAGGTGGTCCTTGCTCTACATCACTGTAGGATGTTCTCTGTGGTCTCCATCGGTGCCCCTGAGGGCTGAGCCCCAGCTTCTGATCCTGGCTTTTCACCTGATAATCCACTTTTGATTGGCATGAGACAAGTCTTCAAACTCCTTATGGTGTAGTCTGACTAGTTCGGACCAGATTTCTTTTCAGCAGCCCCAGTGCACCTAGAAAGAACGGGGCATGGGAGAGATGCGTCCCAGATCTGTTCCAGGGGACTGTCCTAGAAGACATGGTCTGGGTGAGATGCTATACTGCAGGCTTTAGGATAGCAGCCAGGGAGCCTATGTGGCCTAGGACACACTGGGTCAGGCATTGGCAAACTTCCCAACAAAGGACAGGTAATGACTCTCTTAGGCTCTGCAGCTTCTGCATAGCTGCTTAACTCTGCTGCTGTATTGCAAGGGCAACCACAGGCCATTGGTAAACAAAGGGATGTGACTGTGTTCTAATAAAACTTTATCTACAAACACAAGTTGTGGGTCAGATTTTGTGCCTGGGCCATATTTTGTAATTCTTGCCGTAGGTGATCAAGGAGGGATGAAGACACAAAAGGAGTAGTAAGAACTGAGAAAATGTCCACACTGCATCTGTCCATTCTTTCATTTTATCCTCACAGCAACAGAGTGGTAACAGTCCCATCTATCATCGGCAATTTAAAGATGAGGGAGTTACTGTTTCCAAAGCAGCAATAAACTTTCAAGGTCACAATCAACTAAAGCCGGACCTCTCTGATATTAACCCTTCTCTTCCTCCATCTACAAGCTGTGTCCACAGATACAAGTATCTTGTGCAGCCTGGCAAGCGAGTCCCCCGGGTCACAGAGACATTGAGTTCCAGATTTGGGAGTTGGGATATAATAAGTCAGAGGATTTTCTGAAAATCAGTACTCCCCCTGTCTTCTTGGTTTAGAGTGCAGTGCATGCACGTCAGGTACCTAAAACTCACACCCTATGATGACCAAACCCATAATTATTTAACTTTCTGGCTCGGGGCAAGCATAAACTTGCTTTCTGACTACATATTCTAACATTCCAAAATTAAGTCTTAAGATTATTGAATACCACAGGCTGGTTTTTTTCCCCTGCACTCAACTTTTATAAGAGAAAATGAGCCATCATCAGAAGTTTCTTCCAGAAATAACTTCCAGGGAAGTCCTGAGGTCAGTTTGGATTCAACCCAGTCTTCTCACTGTCTGTGAGAGGGTACAATAACAATTCAAGTTCTTAATGACAACTCTGAATCATCCCTATCCTGAATCACCAAAGATTAAATTATGCTCACTAAACAGCTAATATTTTCTAAAGCAAGAAAATAGATTCACCTATTTTAGAAAAAAGTTAGAGAAGACCAAACAACAACAAGCACTGAGCTCAGCCTAGAATGACCACAACACTGAGTTTACCAGAACACCACTTACTCTAAATTTTCCATGTTAATGGCCACCACAGAAAAGTCCCATATAATTCAAGGCCAGTTTAACTTACTCTTGTACATAAGTAATTTTATGGGAGACAACATTGTAATTCAAATCAATAGATGATTCAGTTTGGCTATAAAAGCATAAACAGAACCCTTGAAAATTTTGTTCGTTGTTCTTTCTCGCTGTAAACCATTTGATTTTCAGCCAGAAAACAGTCCGCCAAACAAAACTGTTTGCCTTTCTTAATGCTCCATGTAGACTGTTACCCAAGGAATTAAATATTAGTCATCAAATTCAGCATAAATATAACAAACTTTTAGAGTTCCTATGTCATCGTTTATTGCAACGTTGAGAGGCAAGTTTGACCTCATACAACATCGACACAGTCTTTGTTGTTATAAAAATGATTGCAGGGTTCCCAGGGTCTCGGCTTCAAGTTCCACTGTCAGAATTTGCCAACCCCTTCTTCTAACCTCCACCTGCCTGGAAGAAGCCATCTAGCCCAGGATGGAGAGCCGAGCAACCTCAATCCAAAGCAAAGTGGTGATTTTGAGCCAGAAAAATAAGCCAGAGTGGAGAGCTTGTGAAAGCAGTCCCAAGTAACAAGTGCAGAAATTCTCCGCCCCTCTCTAATCAATCTTCTATTCTGTCTGCCAGTCTAAATTCACTGGTGACAGAAACTTGATGTTGCTCAACTCAGCCTTTGCACCACCTTCTCTATCTCTAGAACTCTCCTCAAGCTCAAAGGCCCTATGATAGCTGTCCACCTGCTGTCCACTCTGGCTTCCAGGACAACCCCATTCCCATTGTCCTTAGTTATCAGGCCACGAAGACCCTGCCTAAACCCTAGATCTTCATTGTCCTGACCACTAGAACTTTCTAGGCCAGCTGTTTCCAATGTGATGCCCTCACCAGGCTCAGTTCCCACAGAATATTCTGCTACTCGCTAACCTGCCCTAAAGATCAGGAATACTTCAAGACTATTAGTTGAAGTACCTCACGGAGCCACTTTGGATCCATGATTTGAGGCCCCTGTCCTAGGATGTAGCTCAGACCTCTCTGACTTTGACCTTCCAAGGAACAAGCATAACCCCATCCTACTTCATGAACACAGCTCAAATCAAAGGGTGGCGCTCAGGGCTCTGCTCATGCCAAGCTCCATATCCAAACCATAGAATTCTAATCCCTTCTGTGGAGAAATAAACCAGGCTTAGCAAACAGTTTTTCAAATCTATTGCTAAAGTATCAACCTCAGCCATGAAACTCAAAAGAAAAGATATTAACTGGTGTTTCTTTCCATATTCCTGCCCTGCTACCTGTACCTAAGAATGCTCCGACTTCTGAAAACTTTAGAGACAGGAGGAGTAGAACATGCTTCTGGAAGAAGGCAAATAAACTACTATTTCTAAATGGTAACCCTGAAGAAACTGAAATCTAGATATCTCAAAGAGAGTAAAGGAAAAAGGATGCAAATCTGAGAAGGTCCTAGAGACTAGTATCATAGACCAGATACAGAATTAAACTTTACGTGTAAAGAAAGTAATCTTGGATCCATGTGAGGGAGTAGAGGAGTGGAGACAGGAGAGATCCTTTTTAGAAGCCTGATGTTGGGTGAAGACCTAGAGTCTGGAATAAAAGATCGACATGTTCAAGACTCAAGGAAAACTGGCAGGGCCAAATTCCACTTCTTCCCAAGTGCATTTGTTTATTAAATTAGAGCAGGTTGAGGTTGAGTAGCCTTCATCCAAAATGTGTGGGACTACAAGTGTTTTGGATTTGAGGTTTCTTTCCAATTTGGATATATTTGCATACACCCAGATTGTCTCAAGGGCGGGGCCCAAAGCTACACATGAAAGCCTTTGGTGTGTCATATGTATCTTATGCACTTAGGCTAAGGGTCATTTTATACAATATACTGCTTTTTAACCATGATTTGTCACATGAGGCTGGGTGTGGAATTTTGCACTTTGGTGTCACATCAGCACTCAAAAAGTTTCTGATTTTGGAATTAAAGATTTCAGATGGATGCTAAAACTCCACTATAGTTCTAATCATTGCCACTGTTGTCTTCTCCATCTTGGCAAAGTCTCTGACATACATAAGACTGTCCATATCTGTTGAGTGAATAAACAATGTTAGGGGCTCAGGTAGGGGTTTAGCATCCTTAAGTGAAAAAGGGACAACCTCAGCCAGGCTGAAGTAGGGAGCTGGAAGTGGACCTTGTTAGTAAAGCAAGAGACCAAAGGCCACCTCACCGTAACATGAAACTAAAACCTCAGGCCATCCATCCAACTGCATCAAGGAAGCTCACCATAAGCCTGGATTCTGGGTGAACTCTGTGAACCCACAGAGGAAACAGAACCTAAAGATGAGATGAAGATGCCAGGCCCAGGTCAGGGCACGGTCACAGCCTTTCAGGGCTCTGGAGGCTCCTCCCTCAGAGCACCAGCTAGTGCGTCCCCCAGCACTGTCACTCGCTCTGCCTTTGGCTTCGCTGACTTCATGCCATGCCTTGTGTTTTTCAGAATGCAGAAGCCAGTTATGACTTCAGCAGCAATGACCCCTACCCGTACCCTCGGTACACAGATGACTGGTTTAACAGGTGAGCCGCGCCTGGGCACTGCGGGCCTTCAACTCTGGGGTTTTGTTTTCTGTCATTTTCTTTGAAGCTGAACTATCACCAGCAAAATCAGCCCAATGCTTCACTGATTATATTGTGATTTTCCTTCTTGGTGGCTACATTCTCTACATTCATAGATTTTTTTTTTATATATTATTGCTATGCTCAGGAATTATCTTTTGACTATTTTGTTCTGTTGAACTAGAAATTACTTGCTACTTTATTAAAGATAAAAACAGAAGTAAATCCTTTCTCAAGCTATGACAGGGTGATTGACAATATTTTAGATGCTGGCTTTGCTTGATCTGGTGAAATGATTGCAGGTGAAATTCTTTGCCCCACCGGCTCTACACCTGACTGTTTTTGAAAAAGCATTTCTGCTATAAGCAGATAGCAGCTCACTTTCAGCCAGAACAAGTGTGGTTGGCAGAGGCTTGAAGGAATGCTTGGGATAAAGCTCCTACTATGTGGAACTATTCAAACCTCTTATCTACAGGCGCCACTTTTCCTCAACCTGCTTTGCTACTAAACATGTAACTGTAGTCTCTCTTTTATTCCTTTGAGTCAGTATCTGGCTTACATAGTTAACTGCATATAAGAAATATCAAGAAATTAAGATGCATGCTTGTCTCAGTGAAAGAGCACTGTAACTTTTAAATGTGTCACGTGGGGGAAGGTTGATCGACCTGTGGGAGGTTAGGAAGGAAAGGTGCTGTAGCATGGTAGGGCTCCTATACATAACGACGACATACTGAATACCTCAAAATGCTATGGGGAAGGATTTTGAATATTTTCACTACAAAGAAATGATTAAGTGTTTGGGAAGACAGATATGTCTAACTTGACATTACATAACGTATTCATATATTGAGACACCACATGGTAGCTATTAATAAGTAATTTTGTTTTCATGCCTCAGTTTAAAATAAATTTAATTTAAATAAGTAAATAGAATAAATAAACTCAGTGATCCTCTATTATCCGTGTCCTTGGGTAAAGTTTATGAACATGTGGAATTCAATTCATGGTATAAAAATGCATTATGTGTAGAGAATTTTATCATGGCTTTCACTTCTCGTGGCAACCTGAGTAGTAGATAAAACAAAAGCTGTCATTTTCAGTTTATTGAAGCTAACTAAAGGATATGGGCTTAGAAAGGTGGAGTAGCTTCCTTGGTCTAACAATTGTGTTCAAGACAAAGCTTAAAGGAGACCCATGTCTTACATTGCTTCTAAATCTGAATTTGTACTATTCTTATAAGTAGCATTTTAATGTGTCATGCAAAATTATGATATCTAAGCGTATACAGGGAAGCTTCTTGGTAGACCACATGGCTTTAAACTCAGTTCTTACAGTTTGGAAGTTGCTGTAAGACTATCAGGAGTAGAGATCGGGCACATGGATTCTAGGCTGTTGAAATTACAGAAATGGATAAAGAAAGTAAAATTCAAATCTGTAATGTTCTTGAAAGATCCTTGCTGATACCCAATAACATAAACAACCTGCCAACTTCATCCACAGCCTGAAAATTATCATGCAATTGTTGAAAGTTGTGTGTCTGGAGGGTGAGACTGTCCTACAAAGATCTGAGGATCTTGGCCATGGTGGGGGTCTCTTCGTCCTGACTTCTAACACCAGATCCTAGCACACCCTTAGCAAATAAGCCATTTTCAGAGATAGGGAAATGAAGCTGTGGAATAAATGTCACTAAGGCTGGTACTGGACATCATTGGCAGTGGTCACGAGGAACAGTGTGCAGAGGGCCTGGCTTCAACTGCATTGATCACCGGCCCTCTCCATGGATATGAAAACGGGCAGACCCAGCGCACATACCAACCAGCTATCTCTCCAGAGCTAGTAGGCACTAAACTAATTTCCAGGCACAAAAATCTAAGCCAACAGAATAGTTTTTCCTGAACCTCATTATTAAATTCAAACACAACCTCCTCCAGCCAAATTTGCTTGTGTGGCATTGCCGCAAGAGTGCTCCAAAAAAACAAAAACACCAAGGAAATGTCTTCTCCTTTGAATATTTTCTTTTGCAAATTTGTTCTTGGGAGAACAATTTTAAACTGGCTAAAAACCTCTAATGAGAGCCAATTAGTGTTTAGTGCAATAAAATTTTGTCACTGTCAGCAGTAAGAATTCCCAAGTGTCCGTTTATTGGAGACACAGGCACAGCTACTCCCAGCAGGCCTTATCCCCATGTCTAGGAAGCCAACAATTCAAGACAGTGTGCATTTTGACCACTGAATGAGTCTTTCCCCATTACCAACTCATTTTCAAAGAGCCTTACCCACCACAGCTTGTTATTCAAAGATTAAGCCTTTATCAGCTTTCCACATCTCCACCTTCCCCTGGGGCTTGACCCCTAAGTCTCCAGTATGATAGGCAGGTGCTCTACCACTGAACAGTTTTTACTCTATTTCAAGTTTCCCAGGCCGGCCTCTAACTTGCAATCCTCCTGCCTTAACCTCATGAATAGCTGGATTACAGGTGTGCACCACCACAGCCAGCTACATTATCACAGATTCATTGGATGTGGTCCAGCTCAGCCCACGGCATCTGAAAATGTAACTACTGTTATGAATGATTATGGGAGGATGGGGGTCAAAGTTCAAGCCTCAGTATAGGGAGGATCCTTAGTCCAAAATGTTGGCTCCACCTTAGAGATAATTCCTGCTTGGCATAGGGCAGGTTTGAATAAAGCATCTTCCCCACCAGTGTAGGATATGTTGACCAAAACGTCTCTCTAGAATTAAATGATATTATGTTTGATATTTTCTTCAATATTACTGATTTCTTGAGGAAAGAGGTGAAAGATGGAGTTGCTGTGTGGAGGAAATAAAATTGGTCATGAGGTAATCACTGTTAAAGCTGGGTACATGGAAGTTCACTCCATTTTCCTATGTCTTTGATCTTTTCTGCAATTTAAAAAAAAAAGTAACAAAATGAATCAGGCAGAAAAAAGAGGCAACAAATAGACCTGGGACTTGAGTTTTGTACTTGTGATGCTACTCGATTTAGTGTCCAAACATCTAAGGAGCTGGCAAAATCTCAGGAAGAGGAAGCCTGTGCCCAAATGTCTGCAGTGCTAACATGGCCCCAGCTGCAGTAACACAAGAAGGTACTGGGCTCGGTAGTTTTTTGTATGACATGAGATCAAAATACTCGGTGAATATTTAAATTTTAAAAATTATTACAGCAAAAGACACATTGCCAACAATCCTTCTCAAAATACGACCTCTCACTTCAAACTCACTTATCCATCTGGAAGTCCTTTTACACGAGTGTCTTCATGACAGGTGATCAAAAATACAGAGAATGCTGCTGTGGCATGGCATCCACAGAAAGGTGGGCTCCTGAAGACATCACAGTGCGTCCTCATCCACCTTATTCACCGGATCTAGCACCATGCAACTAGTAGCTCCTCCCCAAAGTCGAAATGACCATGGAAGAGAAATGTTTTGAATTGATTAGGACATCGAGGCAGCCACAACAGCACAACTAAAGACATTCATGAAAGAGGACTTCCAAAGCTGCTGCAGAAAGTGGCAAGGACAATAGGCTAAGTGTGTTCCAAGTAGGGGGGATTAATGGTAAGGAGTCCTTTACTGTAATGATTTTTTAAATCTAACTGTCCACCATATTTTCCTGTCACATTCCATATTAATTCAATTAATTCTCGATAAAACTCTCCAAATTATGCTCATTTTGAAAATAAGCACAAAGCTCATGACTACGCAGTGATAAAGGCAGATTTTGGTGGCCAGTGTGGAAGTCTTCAGCCCAGGATTTGCATTGGAGCAGCAGGTAGAGATGGGGCTGGAGAGCAAGTATATTCCAGGGCAGGAGTACAGTTTAGGCAAAGATAATGAAGAAGGTCATAACGGTACTTTCAGGAGGTGGCCTGGGTAACTAAACTGAGTGTTAGAGACTGGTGCCACATTCTAAGTGTTCACCTAAGAGCAGGGGCAGAAAAGGCGTGGGCAGGCTTCTAAGAGAAGGAGACAGAGGAGTGACTTCATGGGCAGGGGCATGAGATGAGAAGCCTCCTCCATCACTCTGCAGGAGCATCGCTTCCCTGGGGCCAGGGCTCTGAGCCCAGCACATACCCTTGGCCAGCACAGAATCTGTGGCTAATGGCACAGGAGCCTCTCGCAGCTGAAGGGCCATAAAGGTGTTCCTGAGACCTGCAGCGTCCTTCCTGGATGTGGCACCAACTCTGGCCCCCATCTCTGTTAAGTAGGCATTGACTGAGACCCCAGAAAGGGCTGCCCACCACTGCCCGGAAGACCCGTCGCTATACATCACTCTGGCCATGCTGCCCCACAAAGGTGTGTAGGATGTAGGAGCAGTCAGCAGGAATCAGCGGCGGCTCCACATCACTGCTGAGGAAGGGAGAAAAGCAATCGCTCTCTCAAGCCAGTAATAAAGCATTGTCCTTGGATGGGAAACCAAGCTCAGGAGCACCCTCTCCTCCTGGGTGCTGGGCTTAACCCTCTCAGCAGCCCTGCAGTCTTATTTATCCCTTTGTTTTCCTTCAGGTGTACATTGCCTTAAGAATTATTTAAAACCCCAAACCAAGGACTCTTCAGGAAAACAAATGAGATGCACAGACCTGCTCAGAGGGAGTGTGTGTACTAGAATGGCCTGCCCTGTGCTTGATTAGATTTTGTGAGACAGTTGCTTTTTCACAGAGTCAGTGTTATTTATTCCGTGGTGAAGCATTTAATAATTACAGACAGTATTTGAGCTCCAGGGATATATTTGAAACAGTCAAGAGATTTTCAAGCAGAGTATATTTTCTCCTCGTTTGCAATCAGAGAACTAACTCCATTTGGCCAAACAGAACAATAACTGAAATTGCAGAAAGGTAGGAAATATGACACATTTAATGAGCAACAATGATGAGCAGAAGAGATATCGTTGATTGGCAGTGAGGATCAGGATCTAACATCACATCTTCTTGCTGGAATTCAGAAACTATTGATTGGCTGCTTGACGGATGGGCTGGCACTACCTTCTCAGCCATGCCATGTTGAGGGGCCCTGACATCTATCTACTTTAGAGCTGCCTGCTATGGCTAGGTTTGAGGCCCCCATTTTGTCAATAGTCTTTCAGCCTTGCTCAGCTGTAAGTCAGCGTCTGGTGATACATTGCAGATCTGTACTCCATTACTGTGCTGTTGTCCATAAAAATCGCTAGTGCGTAACATTTCTTTGACAGGCATTCCCCACGGAAATGTCATCCCCGCCACAGGCAGCAATGATGAAGCATTCAAGGATTCAGCACACTCCATTAGGCCCTAAAGAGCAAGAGATCCCAGATTCGATGTGATTCCTGACTGCAAAAAGTTTACTATAAATTCAGGAAGAGGGAAGACATTTATTACTCAAGCAACCAAGATTGGGGGGTGGGCAGGAAGAAGGATAAATGGATGCTAAAAAATGTTTATCTCCATGGCAGCTGATGTGACGGATGGTGATAGCTAACCTTCAGATAAGGAAGATTTCTTGGAATTAACTTTTGTTCCTTATTAAAAGTTGCATTTCATTTTGAGGAACCCACACAACAAGCCGTGGAACAGTATGTGAGACAAACGGCCTCCCTGGCTCACTGTTTCCATGCTGATGTAAACTGACACTTTACCCTGGAGACACCGAATGGTTTAGGAAGGAATGAACATCCTTATGTCTTTATGGATTAATTCTGAAATCATCTCCTGGATAATAAAATTCAGATGGTTTTCAAAGGCCTGATCTAACACTTCAAGACTCCCTTAGAGGTTGCTGCTTATAACTACCTAACTAACCCTATCTCCATCCAAACCAGAACTCAGTGAGCTCCCACCAGAGTATAGTTGGGTTGGCTCTTCAGAGCCGTTGGAGAAACCATGGTTTTTATTTTATTTTATTTCTAGTCCTCTGTCTGGATTAGACCAGTGTTCATCATTTAAATTCCCCCTTCAGCTTAAAGACATAGACATAGGGCTGGGGATTTAGCTCAGTGGTTCCATCACCTGCCTCGCAAACACAAGGTCCTGAGTTTGATCCCCAGTACCAAAAAAAAAGACATGGACATAGACATAGCACAGACTTAAGGGGTTATGGAGAAAATTATAAAGATTGTAGAAGAACATTATAAAGATGGTGGCATAATCATTTCTGCTTTGAAAGTTAATGCTGTACATGCCTGATTGGGGAATTTCATGGTCTTTGGGTAGTTTAAAAAAAAAGCCTTTTCTTAAGAGAGAAAAATAGCATGGACATTGATGGACAAACGTAGTTTTGTGTGGGTTGTTGGGTATGGACTAGAGAACCCTGACTCAGTTTCCCTGTGTAGGCAATGGGAATGACCGTCCCACCTAGAAGGTTTTACTTGGGAACCAGAAACACAGATACAGAGTAGCTGGCCCAGAGTAAGGCGTGGCATAGGCACTCCCTATGGCGGTGAATGAAACTATGACTCTCAGGAACTAAACCATAGATTCCCCCACTAGCCAGGAAAGTGAGAGAATTTATGCAAAACGAGTCAAAGGGTGGCTTAGTCATGGACCCATCTCCCCCAGACAGCCATTCTCTCGTTTGAGCTTACCAGGGATTGAACTCAGGTCCTTGCACTTGGGAGGCAGACGGCAGAACCACTGAGCTAAATCCCAGGCCCTCATCTGAGCTTTTGACAGAAGCCAGATTACACATGGCGCGGGGTTAGATTTTCTGTCAAGAATCTAGTGGCTGTGATTCTGCATTGCTGATTGAAAAAATAAATTACATCCAAAGATCCTGCACATATGCAACCGGGTAAGTTAAGTAGGGAAATTGAAAAGCCTAATGTCTGGCCTCAGGACAATGAGGGGGGCCTCCTCAGTCCTACAGAAAGCATGCAATGCTTATCAGAGGTGCAGGGTCTCCTAGAGGCAGTGTTGCGGTCTGACCCATCTCCCATCCTAACCTGTTCTTCCCACCTAGTCATTCTCAGCCCTTCTCATGAGCAGGCTTCTAAATCCAAGGTCTTACCTTAGATCATCCGACGGGCATCAGCCAACAAACACAGCTCATGCTGAGCTAGCTGGAGAATCTCTACGTTTTGGCTCCAATAAATCTCACAGTGAAACTTCTGTCTCTAAAGTCATGGCTGAAAAGATTGCAGCAGGCTGTGCCAGACCTTGGCTGTCCAAAGAGTCTGTAGACCCAGGGCGACTGGAGGAAGCAGACGGCTTCATGTGAACAGGCCATCTTGCAGGAGTCTGCCATGCTGGCTGCCCCTGGCCTCTCCCTCTCTGTGAATCCAGGGGCCTGAGCTTCATTTTAGGATCTGGGATACCAAACCAGAGAGTCAGTGAAAGCAATCATAGGACAATAACCAGAAAAAGAACCCAAGGAAAGAGGGGAAAAAATCTCCATCTCCAAATTAGGCTATAATTTAAAAATCCCAAAATTCTGAAAAAGTATACCCAACAAAATTAAAAACCAGGACACAAGTTTATACCAGGTGAAATTTACTTCATGGAGCAATCTTGCAAAAAATTATCAAAGAACTTATGTGCTCTTTGCTCAGAGTAATAAATGCATAGATATACAACCATTTAAAAAGAAAAATAAGTGGGGCCTGGGATTTAGCTCAGTGGTTCCACCACCTACCTCGCAAGGGCGAGGTCCCAAGTTCGATCCCCGGTACCAAAAATAAATAAATAAATATTAATTAAACAAAAAGAAAATTAAGTAATGGGAGACACCCAGGCAAAATAAAAACATGAATATAAGAAAGAACCAATTGCAATTGAAAAATACAGCTTCTGAAATACAATCTCATCAAATGGGATAAAACTAAAATGTGGATGCACTTGGAGAAGTAATTATTGAAAATAATAGACTCTGTTTATCAAAATCCTATAGCAAACATTATTCTTAATGGCAAAACTCCAATAGCATTCTCTTTAAGTCTGGGACAAGACTGAAAGCTGCCAATTATTTCTTTTATTCAACACTATGCTACATCTCAGAGCAGATCAAATAACTGTAAATCTAAAACAACATGCGAGAAAATTATAAAACTTAGCGAACACATAAAAGCATTCCTGAATTGCAGGATGACAATTCTGAGTCCATGAATAAGAAGATGGAACAATATAAAGATGTCAAGTTAATCTGCTAATTCAATGCAATTTCACTTAAAGTTATTATATAGCACTTTTCAGTGGAACTAGACAAAATGATGCTAAAATTGATATCGAAAAGCAAATGACCCAGAAGAGAAGAGGAGAAGAAAGAGGAGGAGGCCTCCACTTATCACTTGGGCCACATTCTTTTAGCCCAAATAAGTCACAAGACCCATTCAGATCCAAGGTCAAGGTCAGGGAAGACCCACATCACTTCTTCATGGGAGGGGCAGGAAAATCACAATGCCAAGGGCCTGGACTCAGGACAGTGGTGGATCGTGGCCACTTTGGCAAAGCAACACAACACAACCCTGGTCACTTGCATCCTGTGACCTCAGACAGGAGGCAGGGCACTCTGGGTATTTTCTTCACCTTCCACCGGGGTTTGTGCTTAGAGGCAAAAGGAGCTACCAGCAGTGCCTAGGAAAGTAAAGTGGCCAAGTGAAAATGGATTTGGACAAATACATCCCGAAGTTCAGGGGAGTCTGAGACAATCAGGAAGGTCCTGGGGACACAGGAACAGAGGTCATGAGTGACACAGGGTCGTGAGCAGCTGCGGGAGCCTTGTTGTTTCTCATAATTAGTGTCCCAGATCAGCAGTGATAGGTGTCTTCTCCCCTTTCCCTCTGAAGAGCCCAGGGCCCACCTCTCCCCATGAGAGGGCAAAATGAGGGCTGTAGACCTGCTGTTCAGGGACTTTCACTGTCCCAGTGGACCTGGGCAAGCAGGGAAATACTGGTGCAAGGCAGTCACTTTGCCTTAGGGCGCTATGGGGTGGGCTGTGAGGGCATGCTGGACAGCACCTGCTCCCACCCTGTCCCTGTCCTGTCCCCTCGCAGTGCCTGGCGAAGAGAGCTGGGCTCTGTGCTTAGTCACCACAGTTGAGACATGGCCGATCACGCGGCTTTGTGCTGCTCACCGATGTCCCAGAAGGGACTGAGCATCCCCGGAGAGGCCTCAGTCCACACTGCCCATCAGCAAGGAGAGCTTGCCAGGGTTGATCATCAAATAACAAGAAAATTAATGTTCCATCTACTCAGGGTAGAAGAGAAGGGAGGAAGGGCAGGAGTTGGAGGACAGGGCCCAAGCAGCAGGGGCAGGGCAAAGCCTTGAAGGGGACTAAGTTCACAGCCCTAGTTTTGTGTTCTGTTTTGTTTCCACTTTTATTTTTATGAGAATTCTTATGAGAACATGTTTGCATTACATGGCTATCACGTTCCTTGTGGAGAGTTGGTACATGGACATAACACATCTCAATTATTTTTTCAGCTGCTTTCCCTGTCCTCTGTGTTTGATAAAGAACTGGAGGAGAGGACTTGAAAGTTTTCTAATACATGAAATGATCAGTGTTCAAGGAAAAAGGAAATGCTACCTACGCTGACTTGATCATCACACATTGTATACATTGCTAACATGCATCAAATTAGCACACCGCACCCCATATATATGTTCGGTTATTGGGTGCCAACTAAAAGTAAAATAAAAGAAGTGGAAAAGATTTAAAATATAGTATATGTAAGATAGATGCGTGTGTGTGTGTGTGTACTTTATGATAGGTGTTTGATATATGTTTAACCTATTTGGGTTACCAGATAAGCTATAGTATGTACTACGTACAAATATACAAGTATATAACTACAAATATACACGTAGACATAACACAAACATGTACTCAGATGTCTACACTGAAAGTATCTATGAGTCAACATGAAGTACGCACATGTTTCACAACGCACCACGTGTGAGCTCAGCCTGTTCCCGGCGCTTTCTTCAGCATATCCTCAGCATCGGGACTGCACGGCTGCCCTGAAGGTGACAGGTAGGGCAGACCCTTGAGGCTCCAAGGCTCAGAGCGCGAGTGTCCCCACCCTCGAGGCGCCTCTCGAAACCCGAGGATAAGGCTAGAGTGACTGTGTGCACAGATCTGTCACACGAGGCCCAGGCCCGACACAGGGATTCCATGAGCCCTGGGGCAGACTTCATTCGGGTCCCAAGAGGACGCAGAGCCGTGGCACAGGTGGCCTCAGGAGGAGGAGGGGTCCCTTGGGCTCAGCGTGTGTGCGGGTGTATACGTATCCCATAAAGCATTCCTATCCGGGGCGTGTGTGTACTCCATGCGCTTTTTATATATAGTGTGTTCGTATTTATACATTATATGTACATGAAATATATATTATGTATAAATTATATTCTATTCTGTTTGTTATATTATAATTTGTATAATTGTGTTTGTTGTGTTATAATACATTAATTATTGTATATAAATCCTATGTTTATGAAATATATAATGTCTTGGTTACTGTTCTCTCACTGCTGAGATAAAATACCCAAGACCCAAAGTTAAAGGGGGACAGGTTTCTTTGGCTCATGGTTCAGAGCGGTTTCAGTCCATAATCGCTGGCTCCAAGGCAGACAAGGCGGCAGCGCGGACAGGCCTTGCGGAGGAGAAGCCACAAGGGGCCCTAACCACACCTTTCTGCCCCTTTTATCCCATCCAGACTACGGAGGTTAGGGCGGCGCCAAGCCACTCACTCACACGGAGCGCTTTAGTATCACACCCTTGACCCCAGCACCACACGTTTCAGATTTAATCACTTCTGGAACAGAAAGCCCCACTTCATCCACATGAGGCTTTGGGAGGCATCAAAACACAAGCCGTAATGGGTAATGAATACATAAATATGTTTATAAATATACAGTATTGTTTTATTATCATCTATATTATTATAATTCCTACTATGAATTGCATTATAAAAATGTGTACGTGTAAATTTTAATACATTACATATATTTTTAAATTATAAATATGCAACCTACTATTTGAACATCATCGCTTCTACTCTATAATATTAATTAAAATAATTATAAATTATCGGAATCAAATGTAAATATGAATTTCTATGTTTATAATATCATCAATGGCTAAATGCGTTTTCATATACTCATTTATATCACTATGATATAAATATTTGCACACATTCTATAGGCACGTGATTTATGATCTTATAAGTGTATATAACATCCTGCATCTGCATGAGCATGGTAAGAGCCCCATAGTTTCTCCCAGCCTGGGCCGTGATGCCTGAAGGGCTGGGGCAGCAGCTCCACTCGGCCCAACAGCACTTCAGCCAAGTGCCCATTTCCTAGGCTCTGCTGCTGGTCCATGGCCTGATAGACGTTTCCTCACTCCAGCCGCAGCTAGGCCAGTAGGGAGGACAGCCTGGCCCTGGCACCTGTCCCCACATCAGCCCACTTGCTCACCCCCTCCACTGCCCTGGGGACCTTCCAGGCCTAGGGCTGGTGGTTCCTGATGACTTGGATCATGAATCCGGATCCAGACCCTGAGAGCTGTTTGGGCTGAAGACACAGCCTCCAAGTTCTAGAGTCCCGTTTCCTGTTGTCACTGCACAAACTCTCCAGAGAGAAGCCACTTAGAAAACAGCACTTGTTTGCTCCCAAGCCTGGAGCCCAGGGGAGCTCAGTGAGGCGGCCGCTCCCCAGCTATTGCCTGGGTGGGTTGCTGGGGTCTGGAGGAAGGAGGTGACTGCTCTCACCTGTCAGACGCCTCGTCTGAGGTGGCGGGACAATGGAGGTTGCTGTCCTTCCCTCTCTCCACGGGGCCTTGTACCTTCGCAGGCTAGCCCAGAGTTCCCAGGTGAGCCCATGCCTCTGTTCGGCTCTAGGCTTGGGACTGGATGCTGTCAGGCCTCTCAAGTGGCATTTCATCCTTCAAGTCACCAAGCCAGCCAGCTCAGGGAGACGGGAAATGTGTGCAGGAGGAAGTGTTTGGAACCCTTGGTATAAGAAAGGAGAGAATGAGAGACTGGAGATTTAGCTCAGGGGCACTGCGCCTGCCTGGAAAAGTCCTGTGTTATACTGGCGGGGGGGAGAAAGAAAGAAAGAGAGAGAGAGGAAAAGAATGAGAGAAAGAATTCATAGAATTATAATGTCTGTGGCAGAAAATAGTCTAGAATATGATGTATCTGTTAACTTTATTATTATGACAAAATACCTAAGATAATTAAGTTATAAAGAGGAAAGATTTGTTGTGGCTCTAGCTTCAGAGGGTTCAGTCCATGGTTGGTGGCTGTGTTCCTTTTGGGTCTATGGTGAGGCAAAGCATCTGGTGGGGAACGTGGTAGAGAAAATTGCTTGCCTCAGGCAGCTAGGAAGCAGAGAGAGAAGGAGGGATGAGGCCCCACAATCCCTTTTGAGGATTTCCTCTCACCCAGTGACTAAAGACCTCCTACCAATACTCTTCTTTTAAAGGTTCACCTTCCCAAAGTACAAAGCTGGGACCAAGCCTTTAGCACATGGCCCTTGGGGACTTTCCAGGTCCAAACTCTAACACTGAGCTCTCGAAAGGCCTTGTTTGGAACTCAAGATGAAGCAAATCTTGGAAAGGTTGCCTAATGCCTATGATCCTTGATCTGGTCAGCCTCAGAGGTTCTGTGGACTCCTTGAAACTGCGTGCAGTATGGCTGGAGTGCTCCTTACCCTCCCTGAGTGAGACGGGGGAACTGTAGCATTAAGCAGGCCCTCAGAGGAGGCTAAAATCCAATGAAGGTGAAAGCTGCAACCTCATTATGGACAGAACTGCACCCCTGTGTGCTCAGTTGCCCTCAGAAATAAGCACCAGCCCATGATTCTTCAGAAATAGCAGAGCCACCCAGCCCATACAAACCTGCTTTATTGTGCTTCATTTTTAAGGACACCTGTGCGGTTTCTTTAAGAAGATACTTCCAATTTTAAAGTAAAGATCAAATATTCAGATTTAAAATGCTCTCAGAAACATCTTCAAGACAGAAGCAACCACCAGGCAGGATCCGGGGTGTTGGGATGTGCAGACAGAAGATGGGGTGACCCCAGACCAGAGCGTCCCAGCCAGACCATTACAGGGAATCAATTGCTTCCAGCTGACAGAACTTCTGAACTCTCCACCAAGCTTCTGATGCTGGATCTAATTTGTCTTTATTTCCCCACAGCCATGGAACAAGATGTGCAGGAGAAGTTTCGGCAGCGGCCAACAACAATATCTGCGGGGTTGGGGTGGCGTACAACTCCAAGGTCGCAGGTAAGATGGCCCTGCCCCACCACCACAGAGTGGGGAAAATGTTTAATTTTAACTTGCACAGCAGTATCAAGGCACTTACCTTTTAAAATTCAACCATAAGATAAATACAGTAACATGCACAGATCATGAGCACATCGCCCAGTGGATTTTCACAAATGCGGCACTCATGTTGCCAACCAGAATGAAATCTGACCGGACCCCCAAGCCCTCCGCGCCCTGCAATTACTACCCACTCACTCACTAGCAACAATATTATTTTCTAATAGCAAAAACCATACCATGTTTGAACTTTGTATAAATGGACTTACTTACACAGTCATTCCTCTTCTATGTCAACATCGATGGCACTTTAATATGACTCAAATGGAGACCTTAGAATATAATATGTATATAATGATTTGTAAAGATACTCAGAACCATCATCTTCAGGGAGACCGGCTCTACCAAGAACTTCTTCCAAAGTTTCACTGTGCCAGATATTAATGATTTCCTATTTACAGGGCCTTTAGAAATTTAGAAATAGGAGTGGTATGTCCCTGGAAAGACAGAGACAGAGACAGAGAGACAGTGAGAGAGAGAGATTCATAAGCTTTCCACAAGATGCCTAAGAATGGACTGATGCCTGGCTTGTTCCAAGTTTTGCATCAAATTGGTTCCTAATTTATTCAGGCTGAGTCACCCAACCTTGTTTTTCTTTCTTTTTCCTTCTTTTTTTTTTTTTTTAAACAACTGTCTTGATTTTTTTCCCCCAGCAATTTAACTGAAACATAAACCTACTTTGCGCTGACACTCGAGTTTCAAGGGCCTAAATAAAGCCAGCGTACCCTGTACCAGCCCAGTGTGAACAGCTTTCATTACAGTTTGTGAGAGGCTGGCCTGAGCTAGGTACAGAATGTCACAAAAAAAAAAAAAAAAAAAAAAAAATCCCTCTGAGGGTCTGAAATGTAAACAGAGGAGCCTTTGTCCCTGGGGCCTCAGCTCTTTTTACTTTGTGGGTGTGGAAAATGTGGCATGAGAAGGGCAGCTGCTGCACTCAGGGAAGGACACCACTTAGCTAATGGTTAGTACAGTATTTTACAAGCCGAGCTCACCCCCGGGTGGTGTCTGGGGCCAGGCAGCCTCTCAACGCACAGGGCAGGACCAGAGGCCACGGGATAATTCAAACCCGTATTTTTCATTCTTCCCCCCCCCCACCCACACACACCGGAGATTGAACGCGGGCCCTTGCACTGGCAAGGCAGGCAGCGAAACCACAGAGCTAAATCCCCGGCCCGTATTTTTCATTATGATTGTCTCCAAAATAATGTTGAGGGCTCTGCACACCGGAAGTATCTGGCTTTTCAGTACCAAGACACCCATAGAAGGGCAGCCTGCAAGAGGGAAAGAGTCCCGGGAAGCTCCTAGCTTTCCCGAAGCACATTTCCCCCTGGCTTTGTGTCTCTTTTTCTCTTCTCTCTTATTATGTCCACTCCGGATACAACTGGGCTGCCCATCAAATGGGCTAATTACCCAGCAGAGCGTAGGCTGATCTTCCCGTCCACCCAGGAGAAGCCCGCATCCTCCAGCATCCTTTCCACACCCCAGGGTCAAAATGAATCCTACCTGAAGCTCTGGAGCAGTTGCTCAAGAATTACAAACAAAACCAGAGGTCCAGGCCCCTCGACCTTACAGGGGATGTTTTACTCACTCTGGCTGACAAGTGTAGGAGTTGGCTGGCTCTTAATTATTTGCTAAAAATGAGCCAAACTTTTGGAAGAATCTTCGTTTCAGGAGCTTTCTGAAGTAGGGAGGGCTCGCGCGTCCCCTAGTGGCCAAATGAGATCATTGCTCGGTCTTCCCCCCCCACCCCGACCCCCCGCAGCAACGTAGAAGTCCAAGAGACCAGTGAATCGGTGTTCCCAGAGGCGTGTCCCTGCGACTTCTGGCGCCACCTTCGCTGTGGATGAACTTCCCAAACACACATGTATTCAGGTCTGACTAAAGCCCTGTTAGCATAAAACCTCCTAGCAGACATAAAGCATAGCCAATGCTTTCCATCTGGATTTTCCCCTGTGCTATTCCTCTGCCCAGAACACTGTCCGCCTGGCACCTCCCCTCCTCCTTCAGCTCCCAGAAACCCTGCTGCTTCCTCCAACATCACCTCTCCTCAAGTTTCCTCCTCTACGCTAGATAAAAGCACCTTGATTATTGTTCATTGTGTTAGTCCAGGGTCTCCAGAGAGAAGTGGTAAAGATAGCGGCCGGCCAAGGTAACACACTCCAGTAATCGCAGCACACCAAGAGACTGAGGCAGGAGGGTTGAAAGTTTGAGCACAGCCTGGGTAACTTACTCACTCAGAGAGACCCTGTCACAAAATTTAAATTTTTTAAAAGGGGACTAGGATATATAGCTAGTGCAAAGGCCCTGAGTCAGCAAGGGATTTAGCTCAGTGATGCAACCACCGACCTTGCAAGCTCAAGGTCCTGAGTTGATGCCCGATACCAGAAAAAAAAGGGGGGGCCCTGATGGATCCTTAGTACTTATAAAAAGATAGATGATAGATAGAATACATAAACACATGCATACATTCATTCGTACATACATACATTATAGATGACAGTAAGTAGACAGGAATTTGGGGCTTATGTGGTCACGGAGAGGGCCTCCTCACAACAGTCCACCTGCAGCTGGAGACCCTGGGATGCAGGTCTGGGACCCAAAGGCTGCCAGACGAAGTCCTACTGTCCTAAAGCCGCAGGCCCAGAGTTCTGGTGTCCAAAGGCAGGGTACAGGAGTGTACCCTAGCTCCAGGAGAGAGCACCCCAGCTGCCTTCCCTCTGGTTTTGCTTCCCTGGCTGATGACTGGATAAGGACAGTGCTCCCCACTTTGCCCTCACAGGACACCCCCAGAGCTGTGCTTTCCCAGGGCTCCAGTCGAGCAGATCCCATAATGCACCAGCCCATGCGTGGCTCCAGAACCCCGATCTCTGTGCCCCAGCAGACAGCAACCTTCACCAGGCAGGACCAGGTCCCCCCAAGTCAGGGTTGGGCTCGCCGTGGACCCCCAAGCATGGCTGCTAAACTCATGACAGTAAAGAAGGACAAAGGAGGCCCACGGATGAGCCCTGATGCCAGCAGGGTGGCTTGTGGGGACAGGTGGGCCTGTGACATCCAGGAATGAATCATCCAAGGCCCCAAAGCCAATAGCATCTCAGCCCAAAGACCAAAAGACCTCCTCCTCCTCCCAACACCACTCACCTCTGCTGCTTTTTCAGACCCCGACCTCAGGTGTCCTCCAGGTTAAAATAGCGTGTGACTTCCCAGGCTGACCTATCGGCATCTCAAGGTCTTCCAAAAAGGACTCTATAAAGATCCTTTGGTGCAAATGCCCACTGATACTTTCATAGTGAGAACAACTGCGACAAATGAGGATGGTGAGAATTAGCTCCTACTTCCTGGAAATGATGGTGACTGCCAGGCCCCAGGCAAAACCCTGCTCTTGCCACACTCTTTACCATCCTATCATGCTTATTATGTGCTCTAGGTGCCATATTGTTATATATTACTATCCTGCTTTTACAGGGAACAAAACTAAAAAATGGAAGCCACACACTAGTGAATTGTGGAATAATCTTGCATCTGGTGTGGATCCTCTAAAAGCTCTTTCCCAAATCAGTGCAGAGACTCTTAAATAAATAAAAGTAGACATTCCATTTGACCCAGCTACCCCCTCCTAGGCCTCTTTCCAAAGGAGTTAAGGTCATCATATTACAGGGATACATGCATACCCATGTTTGTGGCAGCATGGTTTATAATAGCTGTGGCTTGGAAACTGTACATGTCCATCAACAGATAAGTGGATGAGGAAAATGTGGTATTTATACACAATGGAATACTGTGCTGTAGGGGCTGGGGATTTAGCTCAGTGGTTCTGCTGCCTGCCTCACAAAAGTGCAAGGGCCTGAGTTTGATCCCTGGTACCAAAAAAAAAAAAGATTTTTGCAAAAAGTTTGAAAACCACATTGTTGATCACTACCAAACTACCTTGTAATTTCTCTACCAGAAAAGAATTGCTTTCATATATGATCGTCATTACTATAGGCTAATAAATCTCCAGATGTTTGAGTGAATTTACACATATTTTATCTGAGTGAGATTACATAAGCCAGTAACAATCACCATGAGCACAGTGATTAATGCGTTTGCAGATCCTAAACCCTGGCTGAGCAGGAACTTTTCCTGAGCCACCAGGGAAGACATTCAGTAGCCTAAAGACAGCAGGAATCAGCACTGAGGTTTGAGGACAAGAGGGCATTGCTGGGAACTTGCAATGGCACCCTCGGGACAGGCAGGGCAGAACGGCTTCCGTTCTACCTGCCAGTCCAGCAGCCCTCAGGGCACCAGTGCCTACCAGGATACAAGCTCAGCAGGGAGACAGGTGAGGCCTCTGAAGAAACAGGAGGAATCCAGATGTGGTAGTGCACACCTGCAACCCCAGCACTCAGAAGGCTGAGGCAGGAGGATCACCTCACATTCAAAGCCAGCCTGAACTGCATAGTAAGATCTTGTCTCAAAAAAACCAAACAAAAAAATAAAAAGAAGGGAGGGAGGGAGGGAGATAGAGAGAGAAGCAAATGAAGGGTGGAAGGAAGGGGAGTGGGACACAGAGCCACTCTGGCCCTTAACCTGGTACACAGGTCCGCCTGGGGCTGGAGTCTGGACCCAGTGTGCTGCCCGGCTCTGTCCCTGCCCACTGAGTCCCCAAAGCCAGGAGAGAAGCTAAGAGGTAGCCTCCTAAATCTTCAGGTGCTTCTCCCCCTGTCTCCCTGCCCCACCGTTCCTAGAGAACCCCGGGGCAGAAGAGAGGCTCTCATGTCCTCTGCTGCTGAATTAATACTATCTCCTTCGATGAATGACTACCCCTTCCTCCCAAGCCTAACACAATTAAGAAATGTCAGACACCTGGCCCCAGAACACCCAGGAGCCTGGTTCCTATGCTACGGCCTCCTGGCCTCCCTTCCTGCTAACAGGGTCAGCAAATTAATCTGTGTTCTTGTGTGTACAAGGAGCCTGCAGGGGTGGAGAGGGGAAGAGGTGCAGGGACGGGGATGCAAAGAGAAAGAGAGGACCCAGCCGTTGGATGGGCCATGCTGCCTCTGACAAAATCCTGGGTGGCCACTGGCTGCCTGGTGCTGGTGGGACAATCAAGACCTTCTTTAAGGCTGCGGATTTAGCTCAGTGACACCTCACCTGCCTGCAAGCACAAGGTCCTGAGTTTGATATCCAGGATATTCAGTACCAAAAAAATAAAAAAGAAGAGTCATTTAGGTCAGGGTTGAATTTGTCCAGATGAACTTGCCAGTCCTGCTCATCTGGGCACTAGACAAGTTCAGGAGCATCCACCGAGGCTTCTCCTTGCAGGCCGACAGTGCTGTGTTTGTTTCACACCCACAAAGCAGGCATAATTTCACGGGAAACTGGTGCTGTTCGGTTTATCCTGTGCATGTTGTGGCCACCGTTGTGGAATACTTTTTTTTTTTTTAAACAAAGTCTTACTTCAGGTTCACCTTAAATTCACAGAGAAACTTCCGCCCCCATCTGAGGAGTGCTGGAATTACAGACATGCACTTCCATACCCAGCTGTTGGATACATTTTTAAATAAATAAAATAGAGATGCACTCAAAGCAAACTGTAGTTTTAAGATTCCCGTCTCCTCATAAAATGAACCATAGAAAAACTGGCTTTCAACTTGCCAAAGATTAAAACTAGATTCCTGTCTTTCACCATGCACTAAACTAAAATCCAAGTGGATTAAATATCAAAACAGAAACTAAACTTACTGGAAAGTAAATTAGGTAGGACTCTCAAAGACATTGATTGGCACAGGAAAAGATTTTATGAACAAATCCTCAGCAGCTCGAGAACTAGCACAAAGAATCAACAATTGGGATCTCATCTTATTAAAAAGCTTTTGCACTGCAATAGAAGCCATCAACAGAGCTAAGAGACAACCTACAATTTGGGGAAAAAAAGTTTAACATCTACTCCTCAAAGGACTACTATCTAGAATATATAAAGAACTCAAGAAAATGAGACCCCTCTCAAATACAAAGACTCGATTCAAAAATGGGCATCTGAAATGAATAGACATTTCTCCGACAAAGAAGTAAAAGCAGCAAGTAAATATACGAAAAAATGCTCCACAACACTGGTCATTCAAGAGATGCAGATGAAAACAACACTTAAGATTCTACCTCACCCCACAAAGAATGGCTGCTTCAAGAAATCAACCAATACCAAATGTTGGCAGGGCTATGGGGAGAAAGGAACCCTTCTCCATTGCTGGTGGGAGTGCAGACTGGTACAACCACTGTGGAAATCAATATGGAGATACCTCAAAGAACTAGGATTAGAGGTCCCACTTGACCTAGCTATCCCTCTGCTGGATATCTTTCCAAAAGAATTAAAAGAATGATACACAGTGATATACGTGCACCCATGTTTACAGCGGCACAGTTTGTAATAGCTAAAACTTGGAAACAACCCAAATGCCCATCAACTGGAGACTGGATAAAGAAGATGTGGTTTTCCTATAAAATGGAATACTACTCAGCCATAAAGAATGAGAAACTAGAGACATTTATAGTTAAATGGATGCACATTGAGACTATACTCTTAAGTGAAATAAATAGGAAACACTTGAGTAAATACTGAATAGTTTCTCTGGTGTGACAAACTAAAAGTGTAAATAAGGTTTAAATGGTGTAATTGATCGTGTGAAATAGGAAGAAAATGGCTAAAGGGAAAGTGGGAAGGGAAAGGGAAAGGAAATAAGGGAAAAGGAAAAAATGGAAACAAAGTCTTTGTAAATAGGGAAGGGTGAAAGGGGTGAAGGGAGGGCAGGGACAAGGGGAAAAAATGAGAACCAAGACCTGTCATGTAAAGGTACAAGATCCCAATAATGAATGTAATTGTACTGTGTACCTAAAATTTACCAATAAACTCAATTTAAAAAATAAGAACCAAGACATATCATGTAAAGATCCCAATGATAAATTTAATTGTATTGTGTACTTTAAATGTACCAATAAACTTAATGGGAAAAAATAAAATGAATCATAAAATGTAGCTTCCCAAAATTCAAACCAAAGACCAGGCTTGTTCCAGATAAGCTTCTTCCAAGAATAGAAGATGTGAATTTATAATTGAATGCTTATTGGCAAAAATAGTGACCTGCTGGGGATTTAGCTCAGTGGTGCTGCCTTCTGCCTTGCAAGTGCAAGGTCCTGAGTTCAATTCCTGGTACCAAAAAATAAAAGATTGGTGACCAGAATTGTGGGTTCATGGTAGAGTAAGGACAATCTGGATCTACTATTTCTGTTGGGGAGAAACTCAACTCAATTAAATATTAACTCCACATAAGTACTCACCAAATATCTGTCAAGCTTAAGATAAATACCAAGCATCATGCTTGTCTCCAGGGACACATAATGGATAAAATAGATGCATCCCAGCATAAAAAGGCCTTGCTGCCTGCTCTTGTATAAAACATTTAAATGTGCAACTGATGGCGCATGGATGGAAACTGCAGCCTGAGCACAGAGGTGGGCTGGCAGTCGCTAGGGTGGACAGGGAGCCCGCCCAGGCTCCTAAAGTCTAAACATAGTGGCCCGTGAAAAAGAGAGAAATTTCATGTCAATGCTCCATGCCCTGGAGAACCTGGGAAGTCCTTATTCCAACCGATCTGCATGGCATGCTCCAGTGGTGCCTGAGTAAGAATGTCCTGGAGTGACTGTCCCTTGATCACAGGGAACAAGGAAGGAGTGTCAGCACTCAAATTTCAGCTGTGCATGGTTATTGTGATTCTTTCTACTTCCTGACCATCATGAGGTGAGCAGCTGTCCTCCACCATGCCCCCGTCCCTGCCTCCCAGCCTTGCAGCCAGCCAACCATGGACTAAAGCTCTACAAACTGTGAGCCAAATTAAGCTCTCTTCCTTTAAATTATAGGTGTTGGGGATTGTGTCCCAGTAACAATGAAAGAGACTAAGACAATGGTCAAGCCCCTTCATTTCATAGTCCCTGCACTAGAGTCCATGGTCTGCGGCTATAACAAAACACCCAAAACTGGGTAACGTATAAAGAGAAGAGATTCATTTAGCTCATGGTTTTGAAGGATGGAAGGCCAAGACTGGATGGCCCCATCACTTTGCCTCTAGTGAGGACCTTGTGGCAGGTGGCAGCATGGCATGTCCACAGGAGGACAATGACACGGTGAGGCCAGAAGCCAGGAGCAGGAAGGCCTAGACTTGCTCTTTTCTAACAACTCACTCTCTTGGGAATCAATGGGTGTCCCCTGAGAATGGCATCAGTGACCCCGTAACAGTGCTTCTTGTGCCCCAGTCACTTCCCAGCAGGCCCCACACCCCCACCCCGGTGACCAAGATCCCAGTACCTGAACCTTTAGGGGATGCCCTCAAGCCACAGCAGTCCTGTAGGCGACACTGCAGGCGGAGCTGCTACTTGGCCAGAAATCATCAGCAAAGGCTGCCCCGCTGGAACCTGGCCAGGGTGTAGGGGACAAAGTTTCCCTCAAGGATACTCAAAAGGACAGCCAAGAGTGGGAGCCATAAGAGTGTGGGGGACCCTCAGTGCAACTTTTCCTTTTCCAGCTCTAAGGTCTAAACCCAGGGAGTGACAAACCACATCCTCAACCCTTTTTATTCTACTTTGAGACAAGGTCTCACTAAGTTTCTCAGGTTGACCTCCAGTTTGCAGTCTTCCTACCTCAGCCTCCCAAGCAGCTGGGATTAGGAGCCTGTACCACCACACCCGCCCTGTGCATCTCCTTTCGTGTCCTGGGGCTCCATGGTGGCCTCCAGAGCATCCGAGGTCACCAACTCTCCAACCACACTGGGAGCCATGCTCTTCCCCATTGCCCATGTCTCCTGAGAACTGGATACCAAAGCCCTGTTCCCTCTGTCACACCTGTCCACAGGTATCCGGATGCTGGACCAGCCCTTCATGACCGATGTCATCGAAGCCTCCTCCATCAGCCACATGCCCCAGCTCATCGACATCTACAGTGCCAGCTGGGGCCCCACGGACAACGGAAAGACGGTGGATGGGCCCCGAGAGCTCACACTGCAGGCCATGGCCGATGGTGTGAACAAGGTAAAGCCATCCCCGCCACCCCTGGGCAGAGGGGCTGTAGGGAAAGGCAGGAGGGCGGCAGGGCCTGACTCTGTGCAGGAGCCAGCGGAGAAAGGAAGCAGTCTCAGCCCACAGGGGATGGGGACCTGGAGGCACAGCCAGGAGTAAGGCTGCAGTGTCCATTGGTGGGGCAGCTGAGCGGTGGGTTCCTGAGTTGACCCCAGGAGGGGCAGAGCCAAGGACAAGGGAAACAGGCAGAGCCTCTTTCCTGAGGTCCCACGGCAGAAGCCACCCCAGATGGACAGGGTCCCAGCTCAGGGACTGGGACATGCCTGGGATAGTGTCCCTGCTTCACCATCAGTGCCTGAGAAGTGTTTTGTTCCTTCTCTACTGACACCGAACCAACCATCCCAAACATCCCCAGCATGAAACTTGACTGTCACAGGCCTGTGGATGGCGTGGGTTGGAATTTGTACCAAGCCCCTGGAGGTGGATCATCTCAGCTCCACAAGTCATGGGCCCAAGGCGTTGTGTGACTCCTGACAGAGCATCAGTTCCCAAACTGTGCGTCTTCACAAGCTGTTTCAATGCCTGAATCCAAAGTATGCCCCACCCCCGAATTTTAACAACTACCACTAAAGTTTGCCAGGTGTCACTCTAAAGGACCTCTAGGATCCATATCTTGTCACCTGAGATACCAAGAGCCTGGGATAGGGCTTTTTCAACCCCACAGTGAAAAGAAAAAGACCTTTTCTGGGTGTGGCAGCCCTGTTACTACCTTGTTAGTGAATTGCTTGGTGACCCAGCCGTGCATTTGTTTGTGTCACAGAAATGGAGACCAGGTAGCTCCAGGAACGTTGTCTCTGGGGAAGATGGGGGAATGGGATGACCTGAGCAGGCCCTCAAGCAGCAGAGTGGTGGGGGGTCCCTGCCAGACACCAAAGTCCCAGGGCTGCCCTCCCATCTGCCTGGCTCCCTGAGGCTCTGTGCCTGCTCTCAGCCCAGTCCTCCTGTCTTGAGGCTTCTGTATTGGTGAAGTCCCCACCTGGTCACTCCTGTCCCCAATGCTTTCAGGGGATCTCTGGTCCCAAATAAGGGAACCCGTCTTCCCTCAAACTAGGCCTGTAAGCTAAGAAATTAGGTTCTCTTGGAAAGACTTTCAACCCTCATAGTAGAGTGCCTTCCACACTGTAGAATTCTTTCAAAAGCCTTAATGGAAAAGTAATACCTAATGCTTCCTTTCTGTTATGAGATCCAATTGTGTACCCGGGTATTCACCATGGAAGTCTTAGCCCTGGGTTCCTGAGACTGTAACCTCACTTGGAAAGAGGGTCACTGCAGCTGCGATTAGCTAAGTGAGGGCATTAGTGGAGTGTAACCCAATATGATTGCATTGTCAGCATCCTAACCCAGTGTGATCGGTACTCTCATTTTTAAAGAAAAAAAATGAAACAGGTCACAGAAGGCACACATGGAGAAGGCCATGTGGAGATGGAAATAGACGTTGCGTGAAACATGTGCCAGTCGAGGATGTGAACGATGTTGCCAAAGCTGAAGGAACTGTAGAACCAGCCCTGCTAGCACGCTGGTCTTCAACGCTGGCCCCTGAACCTCAAGACAGTTTATTCCTGGTGTTTATGCCACCAGGTTTGTGGCCCTGTATTATGGTGGCCCTAGAAAGCAAATACACCCTTTCCCTCTTAGGATTGCACATCAGGCTCGAGCACGGTGGAAACAAACTGGTCACTACTCAAGATCAACTGGGTATCACCAGGCTTTCTCCATTACAGCCAAGATGGTTGATCGATCATTGGTGCCAACTTTTCCCTCTCCTGTAGGGCCTTCCTTCATTTTTGACCTCGTTACCTCCAAGGAGTAGCATGCAGAAATCCCATGATGTAAACCTAGGAGAGAGGAATGTTCCCAAGGGACAAGGCCATGCTGGACATGGCTCCTGGTGACATCACACTGGCATCTTGGACTAGACACAGAAATTAGCAAACGACACAAATAAAAAAAGGGCTATGCTCCATCAGAGAGCTAGTTGTTAACTACTTTGCAGCACAGCTGCGGCTCCCCTTAACCCACAGCATTTGAATGTGCTCATGCCTCCTGCTGGTGAGCCACCCGGCCTTCCTGAGGCTGGAACTTTCCTGTGGAAAGGGGGAGGGAAAGCACTGGAAACCCCGATGCTTACATTTCCCCAAGTTTTCCATCCAGTTGTAAGTTACCTCAAGACAGTGGGGGAAACTTTCTAAGTGAGTGAGGGCCTTATGGTTTAGGAGAGTCGACACTCGTCCCTTCCATCAGTGGCCCCAGAAACATTCAGGAAAAGGCAGAGTCCTTGAAGGGAAAGGAGTCAGGTCTTCGGAGGAGCACTCGTGACTATGCGGGAACAGAGTCCACTTAGGAAAAAACATCACGGGGCTTTCTCCCAAGGCCACAACAAGCAGCCCATCCAAGCCAGCCTGGGATTGACACGCGGCAGTTTATGAAGGACGTCTACCAAGAATGCGGCAGGTGACAGGAGGTATTACTGCTGTGCGCCCCCTGATGCCCAGGCTCCTTAAGGAGCATGTAGGCTGGAACCTTTCACACACAGGCAGCTCAACCCCCTTGACTCACTGTTCTCTGTGTGTCTGCAGCCCAAGCACAGATCAAGTGACAGAGGTGCCCTCGGGAGCAGGTGGCAGATGCTTCTTTTCCCAGCAGCCATGGATTTTCACTGACAGGCATTTTTGTGTCACCTGAAGCCATAAGAGAGTCAGGCATTAGGTACTCTGCGCTCGGTCCACATTTACAGTGTAGAAGACGCCATGCAGAGCCTCCCTGCGTGGCTTCTATCAGTTTCCCGTCCACATGGCAAAGCCGGTGCTATATTCTTCTCTGCTCCATCCACAGCCTCCCTAAAATGTGCTTGTTCTTCAGAAGGTGCCAAGCACGCTGAAACAGGAGAAAAATTATTGTGACTTATCTTCCAATGATGGCCAGTAAATATTTTAGAGAGGAAAGTCCTCATGGTGAAAAAAATACATGAATTACCATTCGACTTTTCCCCAGGTTATGGGAATGAGTCTTTCCTTGCTTCAGAGTGACATTTTTCAGACAGTATTGTAGAATCTCGTCACTGACAGTGCGCCAATCGTTCAGCTGCTTCATCTGCACTGGATGTTGTCTCCACCTAAACAAAGGCATCTATGATGACGGCCCCTCCGAGGCAGCTCTTCTGTCTCCATCACTCTTAGCATCCTGGTCCCGTGTTTTATTTGACCAATAAGACAAAGAAAAGGAAGAGGAAAAAGAAGAGGGGAAGAGACCTTTACAGGGGACACACTGCTGGCCCAGACCCCAAGAGCCCCTGTTGCCTGGCCCTGCCTCACAGATAAGTATCACCTGCCTGGCTCCTTAGAGATCTGAGTTCCAGTCTCCTAGGGTTGCTCAATAAATGCGTGGAGGATGCACAAAGGAGCAAGCAGGAGAGAAGGAAAGAAGGAACTTTTTTTCCTTTCACTCACGGCGGTCTTTTCCTCTTTAACTGTGTGGTCTATGTGTTGGGTCTCCTGCTAGATCATCGTTCACATTAGAGATGGGAAGTGAGGGACAGACTCGTGGCAGGTCACACAGCCCCGTGGTTCACTCCCATCTCACTTTGGGGTCTCCCAGAAACAGGCTGCAGCAAGGGTGCCAGATAAAAACTATTGGTGGAGGTTTGTTTCCTAGGGTATGAGGCAGCCCACACGTGCTGGGAAGAAGCCCCAAAACACAGAGATGAGTGCGCTGAGATTCAGAGATGGCGCAAAAAGGTCTGAGGTCCAAGGCACATGGCTGATACCCACTGCCTTCTACCAAAACTGCTCCGGTGCAGTTTGAGCAAAACCCAATCAGCGACTTGGAGTCACCCCTCTTGGGGGTGAATGAAACACCAGTGAGGTGGTTTACTATCGGGGGAAAGGATGTGACCCTTGCAAAGAGACTAATGGGACAAAGACAAGCCACTGTGGGGCCCAGTAGCTATTTCACAGCTTCTTGCTTTGCTCGGACAGCGCTGGAGGACATTAGAGGTGACAAGTGACTCAAAGTGCCCTCACATCCTCAGAAAGCACAGTGACCCTGATGGCTCTGATGTTGACCTCCCGATCCCCAATCCCTCATCTTTCAGGGTCTCTACTACTGAGAAAAACTTAGGAATTAAGTCACGGCTACAGGAAACCCTCTGAGGTGCAGACAGGAGTGAACACAAGTTGTTTGTTCGCCAGGAGGAGATGTGGTTGCAAAGGGACACAAGCACACACCCCTGGTCCCTGGTTGGGAATGTGTAGGGAAGAGGCCATTTGTAAGAGAGGAACCCTGAAAGCCACCATCCAGGAAGGAGGGGCTCCGGACTGCCAGCAGAGACAGTGATTAATCAGGCCCAGGCTAGGCAAGGCCCCAGTGCCACCTGCTAAGATTTAATCACCGAATGGGTCAGACACAGGGGCAGCAGCACCAGGGCCTCTAGCTGGTGATGAAGGCCTCCTGCCAGGGAACGCACAGGGACATTTGTGAGCCCTGATTTATGCCCTGCAGCCAGATAGAGGCTGCCACAGTGTGGGGCCTGCAGCTCAGCCACGGAGACAGCTACTGGAGGTTCAGTTCCACCTTTCATTTCTGTTGTAAAGAAAGATGGAAGAAAAGGCTTCAGGTGACCTTCCTGAGAGTTGGCCACCCTTAACTGCCCAGGGTAGAATCCAACAGTGTCAAACTTTTCTCGTTGCTTCCTTCCATTAGTAATATGCATTGAAAGTTCCTCCGTGTCTTTTCATGGTTTGATAGATCATTTCTCCATAACACAGAACATTACTCCATCATCTCTGTGTACCATTCGCCTACAAGGGCTTCCTGGTCGCTTCCAGTTTCTGGCAATCATGAGTGAGGCAGTGCAAAACAGCCCCTATATGAGACATGATCGAAAGCCCTGGTTGTGGGTCTTGATCTCCCATGAGACAATGCCATGTCTGTGGAACAGGAAAGAGAGAGAGAACAAAAGACACAGAGACAGAGAGTTAAGTAAAGCTGGGTCATGTGCCAATCTGAGCTGCTCTGGGCAGCAAAGATGAAAACGTGAAGGATACCCAGTGTTTATTCATTACAAGTGTGGGAAAGAAAGAAGCTGGGCAGGCCTCAGACACCTGATGATAGTATTGCAAGCAGGGGCACTAACACATCTTTTGCAGAAGAGAACAAATGGTTAATTCAGAGGAGAAAAATTTAGTTAGAGTCAGTTGACCCTGGCCGGAAGTGGACTAAACTGAGCCCTGCTACTTCACAGACTAGGACTTACTGTCAGTAGCAGCCACTAGCAAAGCAGCAATACTAGCTCGCCTCAACATAAGAATTATTAAATCCTATCCAATGGACTGATAGTGAAATTTTGTACATTTCTGATGAAAATATAAACTCTAACCATTTTGTGTAGGGAAACTTCTATTGGCAATTGCGGATCCAGAATCTTGCAACAGTCATCCTTTTTCCTCCAAAATTCCCTGTTTTGGAAGTTCTGCCTAAGGAGATAAATAGAGATGAAAAGACATTTATAAAATTTGTTCCTTTTTAACATAGAGCAGATTTAAAAACCAGAAACAACCTTCCACTTCCACCTAGAATAAATTCTCTCTTGATTGGAGTAAGTGCTTCAGTGCTGAAATCAAAGTTCCCCATCTCCCAAGGCCGTGTGACCATTAGATAACAATGTGTACTCAGTAATCGATCATGATACGTGGTTTTTCTTAATGCTGCTCTTTCTCATCTTTACATATCATACTGTTGAGCCGTCTCATCTTTGTATAACATTACTGTTCCTCTGTGCTAATTTGGCTTTTCTGTTTCTTTCACTTCCCCTTGTAGTAACAGTCTGTCCCTAATTCCTGAGAGATGACGGAATCGTAAAGACTTTTATCGTGCATCGCCATTGTGAAATGCTTTGTCTTTCCTATTTACTTTGTTGTTTTCTTTTTTTGGTTATGTTTTGAAATACGGTCATAGTTTGTTTTATCAAAATGCAAAGAAAAGGAGGAAACAAATTATGGAATGTCTACTTGATAAAACTAAAAAAAGACAACTATGATGCAGAAAAGTATTAACAACATGAGAAAATGTTAATTACCTAACAGTGAGTGAGAAACACATTTTAAGCAGGTCAAGTGAAGTGAATATAGTTTATGACCCTAAATTCATTTTTAAGCCTGTTCTTATCCTTTGCATTTATATATAAGGCTGGCACAAGTCCACAAAAAAGCACTAGAGATCATTTATGCATGGAAGGGTAAAAGGATTTTTATTTTCTTCTTCATAGTCTCTATGTGCCAGTTATTTTGCAATGTCTATGATTTTCATAATAAAGAATAGAATAACTTTTTTTAAAGAACGTCAATGTTGTAGTAAGATGCCTAAGTGGCCAGAAAATAAAAGTTAGTGTCACTGAGTGTTTAGGAAAAGGAAGCTGTCACAGGCTTCCCACGAGGCATGTGCTCACCAGGACCCCTGGACTACAGGGCCTGCTCTGGGTCTTTAACTGGGTCACCACTCCTGGTTAATGGGGAAGGACTAACTCCCTGAGGTGGAAGCAATGTGCTGGGGGTGCAGAGAATCCCAGGACTGGACTCAAGCTGGAACTTCACCTCAGCTCGTGGTGAATGATTTGTAACATGATTTTCTATAAAAAGCAAAATACACAATCTGCATGCATTTTTAAGTTCTGGGTTTGTAAGAGCTGTTTTCAGATTACACCCAGCTGAAGGCTGGGCACAGCTGGCACTGACAGGGGTGTTCTCTGTTGGGAGAGGATACTTGTAGGCACTGCAAAGGGATAGCAGCATCCCTGGCCTCTACCCACTAGATTCTGGTCACATTTTGGTGATGGCCAAAATTATCTTCCTTTGAACAAAATTCACCCCAGTTGAGATTCATAGCTGTCAGATACCATCCACATACATGTGCAAGGCCCTGGGGTTGATCCTCAAAACTGCAAAAGAAAAAAAAAAGGCAGGAGAAAAATAAAGGAGAAAGAAAATCTGGACATGAGCAGCATGGCTGTCAGACAGCCCCCAAGCCCAGCTCCCTCCCTGGCCCCCGGCTGGCCACCACTCCACGCACTCAGAGTGTCCCTGATCTCCGGGCCACCTCCCATGTCCCCTGTGGATTTGTGAATCTTCTTCACCACTTGCTCCTAGATAAATCCCCATTGTCCCACTGCCCAGTGTGGCGACATTGGCCTGACTGACTCACAACTGATGCATGCATTGGGATCGTGTTGAATTTATCAGTCGATACAGAGGAAATGGACGTGTCTGGAATGCTGTCTTCCCACAGTAGCAGGTGGCCTTTCTGTGAGATCAAGTCTTCCTCTGGGTCCCTCTGCACAGTTTCCAGATCTCAGTAGCACTTAGTTTGGGGGAGTCCTGTTTATTTGGTTTTGTTTTCTGAAGTGCAGATTTTCTTCCTGTTTCTTCCTTTGTGGGGCTACTGTAAATGGCAGTGCGATGAGGACTGAATTAGGGAACGTGCAATGCCATAAGTGCCCGAAGTGTGCCAAGACCATCGTTCTTAGTTCCACCCACTGTCCTCCAACTGAGCGCCCTTTGTGCGTGGGTCACAGACATTCTATCGAGGTTTCCGCCCTGCTCCTGCTTGGGTGATGATAGGACACAGCTGGATGCAAGGGCATTATTTTAACAGGAACATGTGGTGCAAGAGGACGAGCCCCACCCCAGTAAGCTCATGTGTCTCTCAGAGCCCCTGCCCCACTCATCTCTACCCCTGACTAGAGTTTTCTCTTACTGGCCCTTCCTCCCAAAAGGTTAAGGACCACTGAGTGCTGAAACCCAGTCGTTATAATTATCGCTTCGTGTGTTCTGTTGGGACAATGGAGCCTAATATCCCTGGGAACATAGCATTCAGTGGGCACAAAACTCTCAGGAGGCAGCTGACAGTTGCTATCTGTGTATTAGTGAGCCAGGCTGTGTAACAAACTGCCCCCAAAATTCTGCAGCTTAAAAGAAACACCATTTACTTTTGCTCACCAGTCCACCAGTCACCTGGGTTGTTCTGCTGATCTGAGTGCAGCTGAGTGTTCTACCTGGCCTGAGCGCAGCTGGCCTCATGGGCATATACGTGATAAGCTGGAGGGGGCAGTAGATGCTGGCTGGTTGAGGACAACTCCTGCTTGGCTCTGGCAGCCAGCAGCTGGCAGCCAGGGCAGCACATTAGACTGGATTATGTGTCTAGCATCAGCCAGATGGGCACCTCAGACTTGCTGTTATGGTGCAGCAGCCTCTGAGACAGTGGAGTGGACAGGTTTCTCAAGACTTGGGCTTAAGGTAATGCATGGTCACTTCCCACCACACCAACTGTGGGGGTGATGTTTTCACTCTGTCCTGGGCTCTCATGGTAGTTGCTAGTGCCAGAGCTTTTCAGTCGTGTAGATTTACCAGGAAGCTGAGGACCTCCCCCAGCTGGTGCTTAGGTAAACACTTGTTGATTTATCGACTCCATCGATCACAAGCTAATTGATTTCCAGTCTTGTTAGCAGCAATCGCAGATGTCGCTTCTTGGTGTCAGAGGCAGGAGGACCTCAGGGTTGTCTCCACCACACACCACTCGATGGGACCATGGGCCAGGTGGCCCAGGCAGGGACAAACTCTCCCTGCCGTTGTCCTCTTGTGTCTGCAGGCTCCTGAGGAGGTGATGTTGCAGCTGCTCCCCTCTCCATACACCCCGCACCCTGAGCCCCACTGCCTCCAGGGTAGGAGAGGAGGAGGCCTGAGGCAGATGGCCCTTTCCTTATTCTTGCTGTAGACAGGAGAGGGCTCCCTCAAGACAGGGAAAGGAAAATGGAGGAACGAGGTGACACATGGTCGGTGCTAAGCATGGGTGTTTAGGGTAAAGCTTGCTGCCCGGAACTGGGCACCATGCAGTGAGAATCACCACGCACATCACTAACACCTGAGCTATTGTCCACACTACTTGATCATGTTACGCTTTCTTCCTACATTTGGGGCTCCTTGCCCTGGGGAAACGTCATATAACACTCTATCTGCCAGAAATCTAGAGTGACCCAACTGGACAAAAAGAAAAACTATGCATCTATACACACTTATAAGTAAGATTTCATATATTTTTACTTATGTTTATATATTTGTTCACATATTTAGGGCAAAAATGTATACTTCATCTTCACAATATCTACATATACATGTAAACATGTGCATCTCTTTTATAGATAACTATAATTATATATATACTTACATTTTTGCTGAAATGATGTATAAGAATGGGATCATCATAATTAGTTATTAAATAATAAACCCTAGATTTATCTTTCGTTTTCCTTTCATATACTTTGATTTTCTTTACCATAAGCATGTGCTACTCTACAGCCTTTTTTTTAAAAATGGCTCATTTGTAAATTTTAAGGAGATTCTTTCAGTTTTTCTTACCTCGTTATTCACAGCTAAAATTGTAAACCCAGGTGATTTTTATGTTGGATCCACTCTGAGAAACAGTTACCCACCGTGCCCCCGTGAAAGAGGTGTGATTTCTCATTGGGATAAAAAGCAAATCCAGCCATTTCAGTTCAGTTGCTGAAGCCCAGACCGTGAGCCCCCAGCCCCCGCTGGTGCAGGATCCCCTCCCTCGGCATCACCCGGGCTGGGACCCTGGCTGCCCTTCGCTGGCCTCAGCAGCAGCCTCTCCCTGCTGTCCAGGGCCGCGGGGGTAAGGGCAGCATCTACGTGTGGGCCTCCGGGGACGGCGGCAGCTCCGATGACTGCAACTGCGACGGCTACGCCTCGAGCATGTGGACCGTCTCCATCAACTCGGCCATCAATGACGGCAGGACGGCGCTGTACGACGAGAGCTGCTCCTCCACCTTGGCGTCCACCTTCAGCAACGGGCGCAAGAGGAACCCCGAGGCCGGTGTGGTGAGCGTGGGCTCCCTGTCCCCTTCCCTGGTGGCCAGGCCCTGCGTGGGGGGCGGTGTGCAGTTCCCTTCCCTTCCCTCACAGTTAGGCAGGCTCAGAGGACCCACCGTCCCCACGCCTGGTGACGCTGAGACCATTGGCGATGGACACCTGAGAGCGGAAGCAAGACCACCACCTTCTCTTCCCAGCTGACTTTCTGGAGCCTTTCTGGTGCATTGCTTGGGCTCACAAACAATAAGGAATCTGCTTTACCAGACAATCGCCCCCGCATGAGGCTTAGACTAAGTAGTTGTGTGAGTCGAGACATCACACCAGCACCCTCAGCCAAGCCCCGCCCACACAGTGTGCACAGATGAGCTTCTCCTCGTCCCCAGGACCCCTAAAACTGGACAAAGCTGTGAGAGTTGTGACTCTCTTTATGTTTTAAAATCCATTCGTGTTTTTTTTTTTAATGAAGAAGTTAAGAATCATAGACTTAGGTTATGATTCTATGATTTCCTAAGTAAAACATCTTCTCTGGGCAACTGGGTATCATGGGAGATTCCCATTCCCAAGTCACTTGTAAAGTGGATCATCTGGAGCTGTCACTCACCCTGTGGCTCTCCTCACAACTCCACTCCAGAGGAGGCTGAACAGCATCAGCCCACCTGGCCCTCTCCTCCTACCAAGGCAGGCAGGGAGAAGGGCAGGAAGGGGTCTGAGGGAGGCACCGTCCTCCTTTATGGACCTCAATCCTCCCACTAGAAGCCACTTCCTGCCTGACTGCTGGTGTCTCCGGCTCTATCAGTGGCTCTTTCTACTCCAGCTGGGGAGGAGCCTTGGACTTCTGAGTATTTCAGTTTTGCCCCATAGACACCTTAAACCTCCCTGACCCTTTGTTTCTCAAGTGATGGGCTCCAACAGAAGAGAAGGAGAATTCCTGTGGTTTAAGTTTGATCTTCATGAAGCCCCCAGGTCTTACAAACACTGAAAATGGACTTCTTCTCTTTGGAGTTCTAATGCAACAAATCTTACCATTGCCTTGATGAGGTGGAGGTAGTGACTTGTTACTTTCCACCTCATAGTATTTCCTTTTCAGATTCAGTAAGTAAATGTCTCTCATCTCTAGTCAAAGAATACATTTGTTTCTTTGAACAACTGAGCTACCTTTGGACACTATAATGATCATCGATTAAATGTCCCTTTTTGCATGGGCTGCTAGGAAGCTCAGACAAAAGAGCTAAGTATACAGATGTTAAACTTATCCTTAGTTTCATCTTAATCTTCTTCAGAACAAGGCATAGTTTAAATACAATAAGTAGATGATCCTCTGCTCCACACTGTTTGGGATTCAAGATAGTGTGATTTATTCACTTGTGATTTAATATCTTCCCTTCTAGGCCACCACAGATCTGTACGGCAACTGCACCCTGCGGCATTCTGGGACATCGGCAGCAGCTCCTGAAGCAGCTGGGGTTTTCGCACTGGCTTTGGAAGCCAAGTATGTGTACAGCTCAGCTTCCTGAAGGGTGGTGAGACATGTGCCTCTCTGCTCCACAGCAGTGGGATAGCCTAGGAGTCAGGGCCATGGACTATGCAGGACATTTCTAAATTGCCCATGGGCCCACCTCTCTCTCTCTCTCTCTCTCTCTCTCTCTCTCTCTCTCTCTCTCTCGCTCACACACACACACACACACACACACACACACCCCTTACAGCTACTTCCTCAGGAGACAGTACCTATTAGATACCAGGGGACGTGATTTCTCTGCAGTGGAGTCCACCCCTTACCCTCGTCCGTGTGCTCCTTGGCCCTCTATCCTCCAGGAATATTCACCCTCAAGAGAAGAAAAATCAAATCGCCTGACTGGGTATCTAGCAAGGTCTTTCAGAACATTTGGCAAACAGGATGTGCCTAGCCCAGATCTGTTCATTTGTGAGGTGAATTCACTTTCACCTTTCCCTTTGTATTTGTCCCCGGATTTTTTCAGTGCCTACTGGCTACACAGATAACAGACTGCATTTTAGCAGATGTGTATTTGCGCACAGCCTACTTTAAGCATTTCCCCTCCACCTCACCTTCTGCCTAGTTTCACGTAGTTGTTTGTGGGGGTCCTTGTGTATAACATTTTGATCATATCCATGCCCCCTAGTACCCACACTGCATTCTCTCCTTAACACTGCAATGAAGTGGAAGAAATCACACAATGTAGACCAAGAAGTGTGCTTTCCTGGGAAAGAGGAGGCTATTCTCTGGCTCTTGCCCTCATGGACAGGTGCCTTGGTTCCTGCCAGACATATAGAGAGGACCCTTGACTTATGAACTCAATTCGTTCCCGAGGGCTGGTTGTAACTCAAGTTGGTCAACTGAAGGCTCTGGCTCCTCTACACAGCCTTCCCTGTCTCTCCTGTGCACAGGCAGATCTCAGTGTCCTTAGACATTGGCCCAGGATTTCTCAGTTAACTCTGCTCAGGAAATGTACCATCCAGAGCTCTTGAAGGGTTAAATCCGTATCTGAGACCAAGTCACCTCCTAGAATTGGGAGGGACTTTGGAAGACTACCCAGTCCAACACTCTGGTTTCAAGCACACAGGCATAATTACTCTCCTCTTGTAGATAAGACCTTTGGCACCAGTCAGAACTTTGATTATTCTAGCAAAAGTCAGGTGGAAAACTGGCCACCAGGAGAGGAACACTGGTCACATTTTATTGATTAAGGACAAACACCTCTGCCCTATTAAGAACAAAAACCAAAGCTTACCTGTGATGTACACTTCTTAAAGATGGACTTTTCATCTCAGAGCCTGAACAGGCTCTGGAGTCTGAGCAGGTCTTGCTCACTCCAGGTGCAAGCACAAACAGGTCTCCCCTTCCACCCTCAGCAGGCAGCACTTGACCCACAGTCCCCTGGGATTCTCACAAAAAAAAAAAAAAAAAAGTCAATTGCCCAGGCTGCTGTATTCCTAGAGATCCGTGGTTCTGCACTGATTACTCACCATGCACACATGCACTAACACATACTTGCTTTCCAAGAAACCCCACCCAGTCACTTGTTATTTTTCATTTGCCAGAAGTGTCACATGACCACCCCCACACTGCAATGGTATCTGGGAAACATAGCTTTATAGCTGAGCATCTAAATTCAGGTTTGGCTAATAAGAAAGGAAAAAAATATAGGTACAGAAGGAAGGAAAGAAATGTCTAACTGGGCAATCACCCACCTTCTCTGAGTCTTATCTGAAAAATATTGGAAGTTATACTATCCATTAGGCTCAAATGACTTCTTGGAATTTTGCAGCTCTGCATCAGGAATATTTCTTCAGGATAAATTTTTAGGATGATTTAATCTTAAAACTGAAGAAAAGTTTGCTTATACACTTTTAAATATTATAAACAGTACTTTCTTTGGAAAATAGTGTATGTTCTCTTCTAACTTACTTCAATTCCCAATACACGAGATTGACTTTACTACCGATAATAATAAACTCTTTTTATGGCTGAGTAGTACTCCATTTTTTTCTTCCACATTGAGTTTATTGGTACATTTTACATATACAGTACAGTTACATTCATCATTGGGATCTTGTACCCTTACAGGACAGGTCTTAGTTCTCATTTTTTTCCCCATACCCCTGTCCTCCCTTCACCCCCTCCTCCCTTCCCTATTTACAAAATCTTTATTTCCACTTTTTCATTTTCTCATATTTTTCTTTTCCTTTATTTCCCCTTCCCTACCCTTCCCACTTCCTCCACACCTTTAGCCCTTTTCTTCCTATTTCACATTGTCAATTAAAATGGAATAATACTCAGCCATAAAGAATGAGAAATCTGGGTCATTCATAGGAAAATGGATGCATACTGAGGTTACTACTCAGGTGAAATAAATAAGTCACGCATGTGTAAGTACGGAATAGTTTCTCTGGTGTTAAAAACTATCATTTTTAAAAGATCCTAATGGTATAATTGATAATAATAAACTCTTTACTGAGTGCCCACCCGCTCTTGATACTTTACGTACATGGCCTATACCTAGCCCTGTAGCAAACCTATGAAACCAGTGAACTCTGCATGGGTTGAAATCTTACCAAATGAGTTGTTTTCCTGGTCCTTTAAATTGTTTGACTTCTGAAGAGAACAGTCATTTAAGGTTTTGCCACATTTTTCACCATGCCCCTCTATGAAAAATAAATTCTGCCTTGAAGCCCAACATACACAGGTGTGCACATCCCCCAAATTTAAGATGCGAAGGCTGCAGGTCAGAATGTTAAAACAATGTGCCCAAGTTCACTCAGTTGGATTTGAACCCTACTGTGCTAGGATCTTTTCTCAGCCCAACCACTGGACCTAGAAGAGACTCTGCTACCATGGAGACAAAAAAAAAGCTATAGCATCCAAGCCTCTGGGCCCTGCTCCTTTTTTTTTTCTTTCTTTTTTTTTTCTTTTTTTTTTTTTTTTTTTTCCATTTTTTTTTTTTTTCTTTCCATACCAGGGATCAAATTTTGAACCTGGTGCTTGAGAGGCAGGCAGCGAAACCACTAAGCTAAAAACCCTGCCCAATGATTATTTTTTTAAACTGTTTCCAAATGGTTCCAATGTGCAGCCAAAGTTGAGAACCACCATCTGAGACCAAAGTTCTCCAGTTCAGTATTGGGAAACAGCTGAGCAGGGTCTGGCTGTAAATTCCCAGGGCCACACCTTCCCTATTGTTAGTTCAGGAGGGCTGGGAATGCACATTCCTCACAGGGGCCTTGAGGACCACTGAGCGGTGCCTCTGAGCTTCCTTTCTGGTCCTCTCGCTTTCTCAGTATGGAGCTGTCCCCTTAGGCTGCAGGCTCTGCCAGGCGGGGCCTCCTTGTGAAACATAGCTTTATAGCTGAGCATCTAAATTCAGGTTTGCTAATATGAAAGGAAAAAAATATAGGTACAGAAGGAGTGAGTGTGGCACGGGGTGGGGGACACCCAGGAGAGAAACACACGGAATCTCTTCCCTCATAGCACCTGTCATGGGCTGTGACTCGCTTTCCCCGCTGTTGTGTAAAACGCTCGAGAACAGGAAAGAATACCTGGCATTATTCGTCCTACCACCTCCAACACCGTGACTTTTGTATCGCAGATACTCCAAATGTATTTTTCATTATTTAACAATTGCCTGTGAGTCTAGGTGATGTGATAAGGTTAAGGCGTAATGCAGGTTGCTATGTGCACTTTTACAGAATAGTGTATTCCATCAATTCTTAAAGTGCTTGGAAGGGGCAATTAGGAGGAACCCAATTTTACTTTTCAGACATGCAAGTGGCCAGCCAAACAGTGCCGCATAGTGACCCTGGGGTAGAGACCACAACTCTGATTTATTTCACAGGTGACAAGTTCTATATATTCTCTCTCTTCTCCTCCTCCCTCTCTCCCTCCCCCCATCTCCCCTCCCCCAAGAACAGTCCAGTTTCACATCTGAAGTCTTATCCTCCTGCTATTCAGCCCTTAGGTCATTTAGATCCCCATATGTCCACACCTTTGGAATTAGTAAAGTCATGATCCTATTCCAGCAAAGCACCATATTCAGCTTTGGGAAGGTTCACAACATTCTCTCAGGTCCTAGGGGACCACATGTCCCAGATATGTTCTGAACAGTCCCAAATAAGCATTGACCTTCCTTTGACCTTTCTCCTTAAAAGAAAGAGGCCTGTGTTCCCAGTGCCCGTGGGTCACTGGGACACTATCTCGGACCCAGAGCTTCAAACCGATGAATTCTGTGTGCGTTGAAATGTTATCAAATGAGTTATGTTGTTCCAAATCCTTTAAATTGTTTGACTTCTGAAAAGAACAGCAATTTAGAATTTTGCCAATTTTCTTCACCATGCCCTTAAATGAGAAATAAACTCTACACTGAACCCCACACACATGTACATACACACTTGGGTCTCATAAGAAAATATTAAAGCAGAATATTACATGTAATGCCCCTTGTTATTATCTCCTATTCAGTTTCATTTTTTAAATAGTACCTATACTCATAAAAATCACTGGTTCTCAACCTTGCTTGACTATTGGGATGATCTGGGAAATGTTAATAATTTCCAATAGCAAGGTCTGACTCCCTGAGACCCTGGTTTAATTGGTCTGAAGGTGGTGGAAGCAGGGGGATTTTCTGTCTCCACCCCAAGAAGATTTTAATGAGAAGCCCAGAG
The DNA here is from genome assembly GCF_012274545.1 of Fukomys damarensis. NCBI lineage: Eukaryota > Metazoa > Chordata > Mammalia > Rodentia > Bathyergidae > Fukomys > Fukomys damarensis. The sequence goes on along the minus strand of NW_022900919.1, from coordinate 29,777,917 downwards.
AGGTACCCTGGTGCAGTAAGTTCATTCCTCGGCCCACAAATGAGCTCCCACTTGCAGTTTGGAAACCAGACACCGAGGAATAACAGACTAGTGTTTCCATGACAGAGCTTTGGCAAGCAGACTGATTTGTGCTGAGGACTTTCCTGGGCACGGGGGAGACAATGCTGAGGATGTCACCTTTGCCCTTGAAGGCAACAGCATCATTTTCAAAAACGGAGCAGACCCGTGTAGGCAGCACCCAGATCAGGAAGCAAACACTGGTGGCACTCAAAAGCCCTAAGGTCTCCTTCTAATCATGAGTCCTACAGCAAACCAAGAACCCAACTCCCAGTCACATAGATTCCTTGGTCCTATTTTTATACTGTACACAAAAGGAATTGGACAGCGTGTTGCTGGTTTTCCTGCCTTTCCCTTGCTGTAACAAAACACTTGATGCTAGGTACTTAATAAAGACCAGTAGTTTAACTCACGGTTGTGGAGGCTGAAAGTCCAAGACTTTATTTTGCCTTTTAGCTATGTCACATCAGGGCAGATGGTGTCACAGTGGCAGTGAGGTGACAGGGAGCAGACACATGGCAGGACCAAAAGCAAAAGGCAGAGAGTGAGGAGGGGCCAAGCCTGTGCTTCTGTAACAGTGCTCTCTCAGAGCTAACCGGGGTCCCCTGAGGACCTCATAATTCCTCTCAAGGGCAGTGTCCCCAGTGACCCTGTCACCTCCCTGTCTCCACCTGTTAAAGGTTCTGCCATCTCCCAATAGGGCCACCCTGGGATCAAGCTCCCAGTGCAGGCGCCCTTGGGGAACATCCACACCATGTCCACACCCCAGCCTGCTCTTCTCTGTCTGGCTTCCGTAGGTCGATGCTGTGTTTGTGCGATTTGTTGGTATTATTTTGGGTAATTAACAGTTCATTCATTCTCATCGCTTCCTAGTATCTACCCACACGGTCTAAGTTATCCCTTGACTGGTTTATTCCTTCTACTGTAGGTAACATTTACAGTTTGGAGTTTGGGGCTGTGAGCACGTCTGGAAAACATATATATCTAGGTCAGATACCAATCTAGAAGTGAATTTCTAAGCTGTGGACTCAGCATACAGAAAACTTTAGTGTTGTAGCCGTTCACACACCACTGGCAAAGTCTAGAGGGTCCCAGCTGCTCTTTGTCAATGCTTGGTGCTGCCGATCTTCATCTGAGCCATTGTATTGGCTGCATGCAGGTGTGTGTGTGTGTGTGTGTGTGTGTGTGTGTGTGTGCGCGCACGCACATGCCCACATTTGTTTGAATGACAGTGTTTAATGAGAAAGACGGAAAGGTCTCTCCTTTGACATAGACAGTGGTTCTCACTGGTGTGTGAATCCCTTCCCCAAGTGGGGAGTTAGTACACAAACGCTCCGCAGTCTCCCGAGGGTCTGCGTCCTGGGTGTCACTTATCTTAGCTGTGTATCTCTCCCTCTCCACCCTGACCTGTCCTTACTCTTGTGCTCTCTGCCTCCCACACCCAGCATGGGACTGACCTGGCGAGACATGCAGCACCTGACAGTGCTCACCTCCAAACGGAACCAGCTCCACGACGAGGTTCATCAGTGGCGGCGCAATGGGGTTGGCCTGGAGTTCAATCATCTGTTTGGCTATGGGGTCCTGGATGCCGGCGCCATGGTAAAAATGGCCAAAGACTGGAAGACTGTGCCGGAGAGGTTCCACTGTGTGGGAGGCACCGTGCAGGACCCCGAGTAAGTGGGGGCAGTGCCCAGGGATGGCCCCTCTCCATCTCAGGGGTGTGTGCTCCTCTGCCTTGTGTCTGTTAGTCACCTGAGCTTGACCCATCTACACCTGGCCTGAGATCAATGTTCTCCTCCACTCTCCCTTGGTCTGGGATTCTCCGCAGCTCTCAGAGTCAGTCAGACAGACCTGAATTCTAATCCTACCTTCGCCACTGTAGACAAGACTTTTGACCTCTCCGACCCTCTCTGTTAGCAATTTTTGACCTCTGCCCCCCACCCCACCCCTTTAGCAGTAGAAAAGCTACAGGCCCCATCGTAATACAGTGTTTTTATACTCAGTAGAAAATGCACTGGATTACAAGGCATTAGCAAAAAGCTCTAGTGGCAGGTCTAGTGTTCATGTAATTCCAGAGCAATGAAAATACTTGCAGTGATTGGGGTGAAATATGAAAATCTGGGCGTTTGGATAGCAAGGCTGAGAAAGTACTAATGTCACTCTGAGTCGAGGCCTGTATTCAAATCAAAAGAGAAATTTAAGTTTCTGTTATGCGAAGTGTGATTGAAAACGTGAATGTTTACATTTTTTAAATTGTATTACAGCAAAAGACACATCGCCATTAATCCACCTCAAAATAGTCTCCTTTCCTTCGAACACTCTAACGCCCTTGCCACTTTCTGAAGCAGCTCTGGAAGCCGTTTGCTCAGTGTCTTTAGCTGCGCCGTCCTGGCCACTTCAATGTGCTGAAGTGATTCAAAATGTTTTCCTTGCAAGGTCATTTTGACTTTGGGGAAGAGCCAGAAGTCACACGGTGCCAGGTTGGTGAATAAGGTGGGTTAGGACCCAGCACGTTTTTGCAAGCCTGCCTGCCTGTCTGTTGGATGGTGCTCGGCAGTAGCACTCACCGTACTTTTCTTTAACCACACCTGGTAAAGACACTCATGAAACAGGACTTCCAGGACTGCTTCAGACAGTAGCAAGAGGGCAGGGGATTTAGCTTTAGAGGCACCGCACCTGCCTTGCAAGCTCAAGGGCCCGAGTTCAATCCCCGGTACCAAAAAAAACAAAACAAAAAAGAGTAGCAAGAATGATGTCATGAATGTGTTCAAAGAGAGGGTGAGGATTGTGAGGGGGTAAGTGGCAATGTGTCTTTTACTATAGTACATTCTTAATGTAAACATTCATCCTATATTTTGAGCACATATTGTAGTTTAGAAAAATTAAGATAAGGGCTTTTTCCACGTACGTGACTAGACCATTTGAATGACCCAATATGCCCCATGAGAAGGCCGGGAGGCTTTCCTTAAAGAGCACCCCCGGAGACCTCCAGAAAACCTGCCTAGTGAGTGTTCACCACCCCCTGAATCCCTAACTGCCATGCCAGAGGGCCTGTCACTGTGTGTCGAGACACTACAGGAATCTCTGGGCAAATGCTCCGCCCTGTTCCCAGTTAACTAACTCAACCCAAGTCAGTGTGAAAAGGGCATTGTTTCCAGCACAGAGGATGCAGAGAGCCCTAGCTGGCCTCTCCTCAGAGACAGGCCCTGGCTGGCTGGGCAAGGGTCTGTCCCAGAGCCTCCACCAGTACAGACCCTTAGACATGGGAAAACTATGCTTTGAATGAAGGAGGAGTGAGAGTATTCAGCCAGCAGCCCTAGGCACAGCAGGCCGGCCAGGAACTCAGGAGGGAGCCCCCATGGTCCCCATGCCCACTAAGTGCCCTCTGGTCCTCACCCACCCTGCTCCCTATCTTGTCCCGAGAGGCAGGTGAGTGAGGCCCGGGGCAGATGTGCACAGCAGAGAACTTAGAGGGGCCCCAGGGCTGGCAGCACTCTGACTCCCTGGAACCACTCTTAACGAGGAGCTGCACAGAGCAGCTGACAGCCCAGTGACTGCCACTTTCCACGCCATGCAGGACAGAGTGCAGAGAGTGGCAAGTGTCAGGTTTGTGGGCTTCCTTGCGTTTATCTTGCCAGAGAAGGAGTTAATTTGAAAAGCAATTTTCCAAAGGGGCTTTACCAAGGGAGTCAACAGAAGACGCCTGGCTTCGCTCAAGGGGAGCTGTCACTGATGCTGGGCCCTGTTGCACCTGCCCTGGAGAAGGAGCCGAGCTACCAGACCTATATTGCTGGCCAGGCTGCAAGGAGCGTCAAGCTCAGCTGCACTCCAATTCTTCTGCAACTCCTTAAGGCTGTGGCACTATGGGCTCTAATTCTGAATTTTAAGTGAATCTGGAAATATGAAGTATGATTAAAATATCTAATGAATATTTTAAAATTTAAACATGTATTACAATAAAAGCCACAATGCCATTAATCGCCCTCAAAATACTCTCCCTCTCATGGAACACATTTATCCATCCAATGGAAAGGCAGGCTCATAAAAATGTGACAGTGTGTCCTGATCCACCTTATGCACCAGATCTGGCCCTGTGCAGCTTCTGGCTCCTCCCCAAAGTCAAAATGGCCATAAAAGGTGAATGTTTTGAATGAGTTCAGGACATGGAGGCAGCCGCTACAGCACTACTAAAGATACTCACGAAAGAGGACTTCAGAACTACTGCAGAAAGTGGCAAGAAAGATGGGGAAGGGTGTTGTAACAGCAGGGACCGAGGATAGGGTACCAGTGCCATGTGCCCACCAGATATTGCACTTGGGGTTTTATACATAGTCTTGTTTAACCTCGATCGTCCACTATGCCAGTGAGACTTCTAGCTCCTAAATAATTGGCCCAAACTTCACGACCCTAAGCACAGAAGCAAAATTCTAATCCAGGTAGGTGCATTCCCATAGACTGGAGTCAACCAGTCTTCCCATCAATCATGCAGTTCTCAGATGTGGCGTTCCTCAAACATGATGCTCCCAGCACCAGAATTGCCCAGCTTCTCATGTGGGAAGGAGGCCAGGTGCGGAGGAGACTGGCACGGGGAGAGACGTGGTAGGGAATGCTTAGGCCAAAACTCCAGGGGCTCCAACCCTGAGAACAAAGACACCCCCAAAGTCTCCTGACCTTTCAAGGACTGTCTTTTTTTGGTACTGGGGATCAAACTCGGGACCTTCACTTGTGAGGCAAGCAGCAGCACCAATGAGCTAAATCCCCGGCCCTCAAGGACTGAATGCATTAATCCGACTTCAGCTTCTTGGGAGCTGAGGTTGGAATTCTCCAATTTGGGAGAAAAAGTTGAGGATCCTTAATCTTAAAATCAAAAATGCTTCAAAGTCCAGAATTTTCTGAGCTCCAACAAGATGCCCCAGGTAGAGAATTCCACACTTGACTTGTGTGATGGATCCCGGTCAAAACACGGGTGTACTGAACACACTGTTCCACATTAGGCTCAAGCTATGGGCAGGAGGCACATGCGAAACAAAGGAGTGCTTCATGTTTATTCTTGGGTCTAACCCTAAGATGTCTTGTTATGTGCATACAAATATTCCAGAATCCAAGATGCTTCTGGCTCCAAGGATTTCCAATAAGGGATGTTCAACCTGTAATAAAGTTATATTGGCAGCAACATCTGTATACCAAGGTACCTGGCACTTTACAAGGAAGGCAGTGTGAACTCCAGCCCCAAAAGTTAACCCCAAGAAAAGACTTGTTGAGTCTTTTGAGAGATGATTCCAGGAAACACTGGTGAGGAAGGGAAGATGTGAGACAGGGGAAGAGACAAAAGGCCCACAAAGAATGCATGAATGTGCAAGGTCCTGAGTTTGATCCCCGGTACCGCCAAAAAGAAAAAAAATGCACGAATGACCCAGGCATACGCTTGTAATCCCAGTACTCTGGGAGACTGAGGCAGGAGCTCATCAAATTATAGTCCTCCCTAGGCAACAAGAAAAAATTTTTAAAGGAGGCCTGGGGATGTGGCTCAGAGTGAAGGTCTTGGGTTCAATCTCCAGGACTGCAAACAAAAAAAGAAGGTAGGAAGGGAAGGAGTGGAGAAGAGAGGGTAGAAAGAAAGCAAGGAAGGGAGGGAGGGAGAGCAAGTGCCACCGTGGACAAGTAAGCTCAGCCCTCCTGGGGACGCGGCGTCCTCCCACTGAGCAGTGCTGTCCACCATCAGTAGAGGTCGGTGCCTGGGCTCCCTTGGGCTGTGCTGCACAGGCTGTGCTCCTCAGAGGTAGCTTCGAGGGGCTTCAGGAGACTGGGACTACCCAAGCATGCCTGCCACCTCCCTCTTCCAGGAAAGCCCCAATGTGTGACTCCCTCCAACTGACAGTGCTGGTGCAGGAATTAAACCACACTCCAAGTGACAACCCCAAGCCCCTGCTTCTGCTCCTGGAGCTGCCTGCAAAGCCCTGGCATGGTGCCCACCCTGCCCTCACCTGTCTCCTCTTCCCTCTGCCCCCAGGAAGATCCCATCCACCGGCAAGCTGGTGCTGACGCTCACCACAGCTGCGTGCGAGGGGAAGGAGAACTTCGTGCGCTACCTCGAGCACGTGCAGGCCGTCATCACGGTCAACGCCACCAGGAGAGGAGACCTGAACATCAACATGACGTCGCCCATGGGCACCAAGTCCATTCTGCTGAGCCGGCGTCCGCGGGACGATGACTCCAAGGTGGGCTTCGACAAGTGGCCTTTCATGACCACCCACACGTGGGGGGAGGATGCCAGGGGAACCTGGACGCTGGAGCTGGGCTTCGTGGGCAGCACACCCCAGAAGGGGGTGCTCAAGGAGTGGACCCTCATGCTGCACGGCACGCAGAGCGCCCCGTACATCGACCAGGTGGTGCGGGATTACCAGTCCAAGCTGGCCATGTCCAAGAAGCAGGAGCTGGAGGAAGAGCTGGACGAAGCCGTGGAGAGGAGCCTGAAGAGCATCCTCGGCAAGAACTAGAGCCACCTCCTCCTCCTCCCACGCCCTTCATTCTGTGTCGCCTCCTCCTCCCCACCCCGCGGTCCTGGCAGGCACCCAGCAATCACTGTCGTCCCACTCGGGCGACTGTCTTCTCGATCAGCAGCTTCACCCACTGTCCATGAGTATTTTCATTATGATGGAAGCAATCTTTTTATTCTCTCCCAAATATAGTATTCCCACCAACATCTTCACCCCATGTGTGACTCTTCCTTATTTCTGTCATTCGAATGTGTGATGTCTTGCAAGGAAAGCTGGGACAGCTCCCCTGCCTCCCCAGCATTTCTCGTATCTGAGAAAAGGATGCATGAAAAAAGCCACATCCGGGGACCCCACGAACATTTGTCTGTGGTCTCATCTAAGGAGTCACAAGAAAATCAAAGCTGGTGGGGACAGCACATTTTGCAGCCTCTGAAGCACAGGGAAAGCTGTAAACCCTTTCTGCAAAGATGGTTGGAATTTAGAAAGATTTGTCAGGGACAGAGATTACGCTGACATCAAGAAAAAGATGCCGCCCATAGAGAGCCTTAATCACCGAACTGGGAAAGGAGATTCAAAGGCGTGAGCATTGGAAAATTTTCCACCAGTGCCACTATTGTATTCACCGACTCAGCGGGCAGCTGACGAGGACCTCAGTGGCGTGGCTGTCTGTCGCCAGCTGCTGCTCTGGGCAATGGCAAAATCTGCCGATGAAGCCCAAACTCCCCCGGTCTGGATAGAGTCCACCCCCAACCCTTGCCAATTTGGGGGGCTCCTTCCATAACTGTGCAAAAGAAAAAAATTAAGGCAGGTCTGGTGACACATCTGGGATGAGTATTTTTGCTAGCTTTTAAAATAGAAATGTTCCTTTTCCTACATCCGAGACTTCTGATCTGATGTGAGAAGATGAGTATTATTTTTTTGACAGCTTTACACACATCTAGCAGGGCTCTGACCTCCCAAAAACATCACTGGAGGGAAATGTAGTCCCTCACGGGGTGATCTGATTTCTGTATAGGAGACTCAGTCTCTGTTCTGCAAGAGGCCGAGAAAGGTGAGCAACACCTCTGGAGATGGGACCTGCATTATGCCAAGAGGGCACCGCCAAGTCACCCCAAGGAGCCAGGGGCCAGGAGGAAGCAGGAGGCCTCCATGAAAGCACACAGTTGCCACATCGGCAACCTAGAGATCCATGAGAACATCTAACACATAATCCAGTCATTAGAGTTGCCAACCCCAGACACACCATTCATTACCAAACAGATAGCACCAAAGTGGCCTCTGGTCACTGCATTCCTTCCTGAGGACTGGCCACCCATGCCCAATCGCAGCACCCAGCCATTCCCACAAAATGATTCTTTCTCGGCCACTCCTGGCCCCATCCCTCCTGCCCAGCCTTGAGTCACCTTCACTGCAGCCAGCAACTCGGGGCTGGGGGGGGGGGCACTGGGTTCCATCCCCTGACAGTGGCAACCCTGAGAAAGAAATCCAGAAACCTCACTTTCTTTCTTTTCTCCCCCACATTGGCACGGATTTCTGTCTTCTCCAATACCTTGTGACTTTCTCCACATCCTGCTTTAAAGTGTAATACAACTCATGATTTTTTTAAAAGAAATTTATTACTTGTTGCAAAGGTCTTTTTAACCCAGTTTAGGTTTCAAGAAAAAAAAATGAATGGAAATCATTGAAAATTCATTTCACATCAATGGTCTGAAAAGAAACCAAAGGACACTATGTGTGCATGTATGTACAAGTGCACACAGAAATATACATACATATGTAGACTATACACGTGTGTATGTGTGTGTGTATATACACTTGTATAAATGTAGATACACACATATACCTGAAATGTGTGTACATGTATCTATTGAAGAAACAGATGCCATATTCCTCTCTAAAAGAATATTCAGAGAATATTGAGATTCTGGCTGAAGAAAAAGGTCGGTGGAAATTCAGGTGAAAATGTCCGATTCCCATTATGTCACCTCTGTGGTTTTGCAGCTCTCTGTATGAACATTAAATGTCTTATATAAGCAGCAAAAATATAAAATAGTTGTCCACATTTTCACAGTTGTGGTATAAGTTATGAAATTAGGGAGTAACTTCTGAGCTTCTTAATAGAAACAGCAAGTTTTGATATGAGTATATAGTATATAAAAATATATATAATCCTATGTATAAATATTTGGTCTCTATTTCATTTTTTGCAGCAGTATTACCACTAAACTATGCCCAGCTGGTGATGTTTTTATGATATCCCTAATCCTAATACAAGAGACAGCTATTTATAGTTATTTATTTTAAAAAATTAAAATCAGTGAATAACGATTATTCAAGTTGCCATTGTTACTCCCTGTGACAAAATTTTATAAGTAAATTTTAAAAGATATGTTGTAAATTAGGAGGCACAACAATAAAACATAACCTTCCAGAAATTACATGGAATGTACTATATCTTACTTGAGACACTCCATCCATTAAAGGGGAAGAGAATAAACACTGCACAAGAGAGATCCAAAAAGCCTACTTTAGTACATATGCATGAGGTATAATTAGCATATAAATCATACATAAATAATGATTAACAGCAGCACTCTTCATACTTACATTGCTTCTATTAGTGGACGGTAAAACCATTTAGGAAGTTGACACCAGCATTTTTTAATAGAAGAGTAGGAGGATAGAGCAGAACAGACTAGCTGATGCATATTAAAGATAAGCATTATTTCCTGGACTATTTGTTTCCAGGGTGTGTAAGTGTGTGTGTGCGTGTGTGCATACACGTGTGAGTGTGCGCATGCTGGATCACAATGTTAAACGTATTTCTTACTGTAGGTCATGGTCAAAAGTCTTTTAGAGCTAGGCATGGCGTCATCCACTAGCATGCAGCTATTCTGGAGGCTAAGGCGGAAGGATTGCAAGTTTGAGGTCAGCCTTGACAAGTTTGACCTATTTAAAAATAAATAAAAAGAGCTGCAGATGTGGATCTGTTGTAGAGCACTTGCCTAGCATGCTCAAGGGCCTGGGTTTAACCCCCAGCACTGCAAAACAAAGCAAACTTTTCAGAAACATCAGTTTAGAATACATTAGCTAAGCTACATTAAATTATACTAGTTACAGATGACCTCAAAATTTCAGTGGTTAGAGCCGGGTCTTTAGCTGGCAAGCTCAAGGACCCGAATTCGATCCCTGGTATCAAAAAAAAAAAAAAAAATCAGTGGTTTAATACAACAAAGGCTTATTCATCACTCACACAGATTCTAAAGAGGCTGAAGGTGACTCCCCAAAGCCACAGTCTCCAGGCAGGACCCACACCGCTTCCACGCTACGGTTCGTAATCATAACCGAGGCTGCTCCAGGACCTACGGCAGACTCTCGCCCACTCTGCCACATTCACCCCGAAGGAGATGACAGGCCACGACCTCGCTGAACACTGAGTGACTGGGAGGTGCCCAGCGACTAGTGATACTTAATGAGCACTGATGTCCCTGCCACCAAGTCCTGAACAATGCCTTCAAACATGCTCTGAAATTCTGACCCGCATGGTATATTAGCCGCTTTCCTGTTGCTAGGGCGTGACACCCGACCCCCACAACTTAAAGGAGAAAGGGTCCCATTTGGATCATGGTTTGAGGGGTGCAGTCCACGGCCAGCTGGCTCTGGGACAGTCACATCATGGTGGAAAAGTGTGGCAGAGAGAAGCTGGTGAACTCAGGGCATCCTGGAAGCAGCGCCGGGAACAGAGCCAGACAGGAAGGGGCCAAGGCCACACCTCCATGACCCACCCAGACACACCCGGAAGTGTGCTTTACCGATCCCTAGGTGGCTCCCAAGCCAATCAAGTTGCCATAAACTTAACCATCACACATGTTACTCCCTCGTCACGGATGGTCCGTGAGCACCGCTACAGACTAGCCGTACCCTACACCGTGTGACCATGTGCTGGTGCAGAAAAACCTTAGTAGTTCATTGCAAAAACAATTTATAGTTTGTTCTCTGACACAGTATTCATCAATTTCAGTTATTAAAATCCTAAGAAAGCCTCTGATGAAAAACAGAGAGTAAAGGGTATAGGTAACCCCCAAAGTGACACAGAGACACTTCTGTTCAATACTTAATTTCAAAGATGGATTGCTAAAATATTGAGCTTTTTAAGAAATTTATAAACTTCTTATACAGTTATTACTCTATGTCACCATTAACACTTATAAATTAATGATGGGTTTTTATGGGATCAATACATTCATTAATTGGAAAACCACACCGTATAAAAGATACATCATAGAGAACAGGGAGATCATTTGCAAATGGGAAGGGGACCAAGAGATGGAGGAAGGGGAGGGGAGGGGACGTTAAAAGAATTAAGATGTGTTATGTACGTGTAACAACTCCCTACAATGAATATAATCATTATGTACTGCAATCATGTAGTAATAAATGTTGAGAGAGAGGAAAAGAAAGAAAGAGAAAGGAAGGAAGGGAGGGAAGGGAAGGGCGGCCAGAAACAATCCTTCAGGACACATACGGAGCACTTTGTATTTAGAGAGAGAGAACTGCTGAATTGAAGAAATTATTGCTCGTATAACCACAATAGATCTTTAGATGCAAAGAGTCTAATGTGCTAGAAATTTCTAAAGATTAAGACACAAAGATTAGGGACAGAGGTATAAAATTAGGCTAGGTAGAGGTTAAAGAGTTCTAAAATCTCTGGGAATTTAAAATAATATTAGCACAGAACATCTGGCCCATGCAACTGACTTGTTTATAGCTGGGAGGTGATTTTCTATCTCCAAAAAAAAAAAAAAAGAATGGGTCATCAGAAAGGGTGGGAGGAAGGAGACCACTCAGCAGTCTGGAAAGGTGAAGAGTCAGGGGTCAATAGCGGGAGGACAGAGGCAGAATTCGGAACTCCAGTCCATGAAGAGGAAAAGTCTGTCAAGGACGGAGAATGATGCTCAGGGTGAGTTGGCCCCATCAGGACACAGCACCCCTGCGGGGGTCCAGACTGTTCCTGCCCACAGCCTCCAGAGAACACTACCAGTCTAAGCGATACAGGGCGTCTGCGGAAAGGGACACCTGCCTTTACAATGCAAATTAATCAACCACACTTGAGTTTTTCCGCTCGCCTCTTGCGCAATTCAATGAACTCCTTCCTCATGTTCAAAAAAACTCTGATCAGATTTGGGTTTGAATTGAATTTATAATGAACCAAGAATGAAAGTCTAACTTGGGGTTAATTCTCTGAGCCAGCTCTGCTTTTCTCTTAGAACTCAGAAAAGAGTCCTTGTGAACCTGTGGATGGAAGGAACTGAGTGGAAAATACGTCCAGCCCAGAAATGACGATTCCAGGCTGCTGAGTTTCCAGTGCTTGGTCCTGAGTGACCTGGGGTACAGCCGGGAGGGAAGGTGTTAGAAATCTCAGTGCACGGAGTTTCCAATGTCAGAATAGCCCAGGGAGGTTGCCACGTCCTCATCCAATATCAACTGTCACCGATTTCCTCCAAGGAGACTTCAATGCCATCTGCCTTCCCTACCCAGCGAATCACACCTCATACCATCCCAGAGACATGCCCGTGGGGATGTCCCCTGAGAGAGTCCCAGATGGAGGTGAAAACATACTCTTTCCTCTACTGGTCTCAGGCCGTAAGACTGCTGACTGGCCACAGCTGACCTGAAAGCCACCTGGTAAACTCTTGGTTCAAGCACAAGGCTAAAAGGGTAATGAAACTATCGTGGACTCACACACAGTGGAGTTATTGACCTGGGACTAAATCTTTTTTTTTAATAAAACCTAAGTCAGTATGGCTTTTTGTGCACTTATCCAACCTGAGCAAATGGAGCTAAGAATTTGTACTCATCAAAGTACCTGAATGATAATGCCCTTTGTCATTAAGGTGCCAACTAGCCTATGAATTTGAGGTGACTTCATGCACCAGCATGTCCCAAACACACACCTATGACAGGGAATTGTAGGGTGACCCTGATTATAATGGTTGCTTGAAGATCTTTCCCTGAAGGTTCCAAGTCAAGGACAGAACTGAATGCCATTTCCCAACGGGAGAGAGGGAGGAAGTCGCAGGGACACCAAGTGAGACTCACCTTCCAGTGTGCAAACTGGATTTCATAGCAGACCCCATTGGTTCACCAGGGAGTCAAAACTGCAGTCCCTGGCCCCATCTAGCACAGCCGGGTTTTACGAGTACAGCTGTGTTGGGAGCAGCCACCCCCACATGCTGTTGCACATTCAGACAGTAGAGTCAAGGAGCTAGGACAGGGACTGCAAACCCTTCAAGGAAAAAGTCCCCATGCTCTGCCCCATCTCTTGTTGGCCCACCCAGTTGTCACCTGAAGGTTTCATTCCTGCCAAAGGCCAGCTGCTCTGTCTCAGCCAGTGACCATTGTGCACCAGGCCTAGTGTGTGGCAGGTGGGGGAGCAGGGCGTCAAAGTACCTGAACAACGATGCCCGTTGTCGTCAGGTGCCAAGGGCCATGTGAGTTCCGAGGTGTCACCTTGCGTGGGGAATGGGTGGAAGCCGGGGAAGAGAGATCTCAGCTTTCTCATCTCTGGTTGCAACAATGTGAAGACGTTCTCTTAGCCTCTTCGAAGTTCAGGGGGATGGAGCCCCAGCTGCCCACTGCGGTAGCCTGCTCATTCCTGGGCCCTGTGTCAACACGTGCCTCCCTGTCTCACACTCCAGGCCTCTACAGTCAGGAGACAGAAACCACAACAGTGACTTAACAGAATCAAAAATAATAAAGCACCATAAGCAGAGTATACATATCAGTTACTTATTAGTCAGCTTTCTACTGCGGTAACAAAATACCTATGGTAACATTGCTTTTAGACTTATGGCAAAGCATATCACGGTGGAAGGGCGTGGAGGAAGAAAGCTGCTCACCTCATGGCTTTCCAAGAAGCAGAGAGAGAGAGCCAGAGAGGAAAAGGCTGGGGACCAGACACAGTTTCCACAGTCACACCCCCATGATCCCTCCCTTCATTCCAGTTCCCATAACCTCCCAATAAAGCCATCAAAGTATGATCTTATCAGCTGGGCATGGTAGCACATGCTTGAACCCCAGCAGTCGGGAAGCTGAGGCAGGAGGATCATTATGAGTTCAAGGCCAGCCTGAACTACATAGCAAGACCCTGTTTCAAAAAACAAACAAACAAAAAATACGATTGAGGCAGAGCTCTCAAGATCAAATCACTTCCCCAAAAGCCCTTTAGCTGGCAGCCAACCTTTTAGCATGAGTTTTAGGAGGAAATTCTAATCCAAACCACAGTACTTATTTGATCCAAAGACAAAAGAGAATGTATGCATCGCATGAATCAGGAAGTCTAAGGCAGTGGAAGCTGGGGGCTCACAGGGAAGAAGGGGAGGGCAGTACACTTCCAGTCTAGGCTGATCCCAGAGCTCCTGTGCCTATGTCACCGGCGGCACCAGGGTGGCACAGAAGCACATCCATGAGGACCTGGGAGCTGGAGAGCTGTGCTCGGGCAAGGGAAGCCAGAAGACACTCTGGTGGATCCACACTGGTCCTGACAGCCCAGGGGCCATCTGAGCTGGGTCCAGGATTCTGGGGACAAAGGCAGCTGGTTCCCAAAAAGTTCCCCTCTCTAGCACATGAGCCCAGTTGGTTTGACCCAGTCAAAACAGTGGCTGCAAGTCTCAGGGATGAACTGACCCCAGGCAGAGAGAACAAGAAGACACAGTAGCTGGATCGGACTGGGCAGGGGACCCTGGTGCTCCTGGGCCACTCTGGCCCATGGGAATTTAGGAAGCAGTCACTTCTTCCCAAAGGGCAGAGGTTAGAATAACAAGGTATGATGGAAAAATACAGTATGTGTTGATTTTTTTAAAAAAACTTTACAGTAAAAGTCACATTGCCATTAATTCCCCCTTCAAAGTACCTCATCCTCACTTCAAACACACGTGTCCCATCATTCTTACCACTTTCTTTCCAAATGTCTGTAGTGACACTGTCCTGGCTGCCTCTGTGTCCTGAATGGATTCAAAACACTGACTTTCATGACCATTTTGACTTTGGGAAAGAGCTGGACGTCACACGGTACCAGATCTAGAGAATAAGGTAGATGAGGACAACATCCCGTTTTTTCGAGCCTTCCTCTCCATTGCACGGCCCCTGGCAGCAGCGTTCACCGTGTTTTTAATCATACTTCAAAAAAGAAAAGAGAACTCAGAAAAGAGAACTTCCAGAACTGTTTCAGAAAGTGGCAAGGACAGGGGATGAATATGTTGGAAGCAAAAGGCAGTACTTTGCGGGGTACTAATGGCAATGTGTCGTTTACTGTCACCACTTTTCATTTTACAATTCACTGTATTTTTTGCCACTGAAGGCCCAAGAAGGAGGCCCATGGAACCGAGACTGAGCCTCTGAGCAGGGTGTCGGCCACCAGTGTGGCACCTCCCCGGCCACTGCCATGAGGCCAGTTCTGCAAATGCAAAGCGCAGAAAATGGACTCTGCTGCTGTGCCAGCAAGAGGTGGGGAGGAGCTGCCCCCCTCTGTTCAGGCTGTTGGAACAGAAAGTTACAGGCCAGGGTGATTGTAAGGAACAGAAAGTGATTTCCCACAGGAAGTGGGACAACCCTCGGGGACTCCTAGTGTGCCCATGCTGCCCTGCATCCTCCAACAGAAGGTATGAGCGCTGTGGATTTGCCACCAGGGCCTGGCCTGGCTTAGCTGAGGGCACCCCAGGAATCTCAAACTCCCTAGGAGCCCCAAGAACCCAGGGTGTGCAGCAATCATTCCCTGGGACCACAGGAAGCTGAGCACATGTTGAAGCCTGGGTCATGAACAGGAACACAGCCAGGATAGGGCTCCCGGGCCCCCACCTCCCGCTTGACCTCACCCCCTCCCACGGTCCTGCTCCAAGGTCCTTCATTTCTCCCCTTTTAACAGGCCATATGCATTCCTGCCACAGGGCCTTTGCACTTGCCATTCTCTCTGCCCTCAGATCTGCACAGGAGGTCCCTTTTCATCATTCAGATCACTCATCATTTCCTCCATGGGGTCCTCCCTGGTCCACCCAGTCCCAAGTAGACTCAGTCACTATTTGTCACCCTCTTTGCTTTCCTTCATCGTACCATCTCTATCTAATTTCATCGCACTTCATTTTCTACTTGCTTCTGTGTTTTATCCCCCACCCCCACCCCAAATGTCAGGTCTTCATATGCAGGGCTACATCTGATTGGCCCTGCTGTGTCTCCAGTACCCAGAAACACTCCTGGTTCATTTGTCTTGGTTGACTGAATACAATTAAAAAAAAAAAAAAAAAAAAAAAAAAAAAAAAAAAAAAAAAAAAAAAAAAAAAAAAAAAAAAAGACCTTTCATTCCAAAACAACACCCAGCCTCTCTAAGAACAAATAACTGAACACGTAGTCCGAAAACTAAAAAGAGCGAATAGAGGAAAGTGTGTGTGGTGCTGTTGATGTTTAATAGCATGGACACAACAGCCAGAATCGTTTGCATCCTGGGCTCCCACCGATGGTTCCACCATTCTTGCTTAGAACTTTGAGTTATAAATGTTTCAAGCTGTGGGATGGAGCGAGTTCTCCATTCATGTTTTAGAAAGAACAAGAGAAGCATATTTCTGTCTTGAAACCAAAACCTCAAAGGAATTCCAAACAAGATTGTTTAAGGCCCTAAGTAAGCACAGGTGACTCCATTTAGCATCCTGCTATTCATAAAGAAGAAACCACAGTGGCTTTTTTCTTCTTCTTCTAGGCCAATGCAATAATCTACTTTTGCACATGGACGTGGGGCCCTTGGTGCCTTTTGCAGCACCTCCAGGAAGAAGCAGTGGTTTTTTTAGCTGGTATAAGGGAAACTGGCTTTTGACTGGCAGTAGGAAAATGGATGCTCATGGACAACAACAGTTTTGCAGCCTGGGGGTGGAGCTCGGATAGGGTTCCTATCTAGCAGGATCAAGGCCCCGGTCTCCGCTCCCAGCACACACACCAAAAAAAATGCTTTTAAAGATTTAGGTTTTGTGTCCCTGTTTCGTGGGACGTGACACGGTAAGCACCTGTTGTACACAGAAGAGCATGGACGCCCACGAGACAGGGCTGCACCGCTGATGGAAATCACTACTGAGTCTGAGACGCATCCCCAAACACAGTCTGGCACTCAGCGGGTGCTCCAAGAACGCTCATAAAACCAATCCAATCACCTCTAATCCCAGAACTTACGCAGCAACATTCCAGAAGTTTGCTTCTGGAGACTGGCCTGGGATTGCACGGTCCGAGTGAGAAAACTGTAAGGGTAGCACCCAACAGCACCCAGGTGCCTACTCGGGGACAGAGGGCACTGTGCCCCGCCTGCCCTGGTCCTTGCCCCTTCCACACACTTCCATGTCTGGACTTCTGTGCCTGAGGGCCTTGCTGGCACCCTAAGACACCTCACACTCACGACAGCGACTGGTGGCTCCACCCCTGAACCCCATCACCCCGCCCAGCACAGAGCGACTCTGAGGCACGCACTCCCCAGTCCTCAGAGTAAACCAATTCGGTCCCACACTCCTCCCTGCTGTTCCACACTCCCGGCATTTGACCCTGTGCACCAGAACCAGCTTCCAGGGGAGCCCAGGGTGAGCTGCACAGGCTCCTGAGGAAATGGAAGAGGGGCCCAAAATCATCAACAAGCATCTTGCCGCGTGAAACCCAGACACCTCGAGACTGAATGGGTCTGTACGTGCAGGTAAGTGTGCGAGGGCAGGCTGGTGACCACGGGACCAAGCACCACTGTCCTGAGCACAGTGGCAGCCCCTGCTTTCCCAAAGCCCCAAAGGATGACACAAGGCACAGGGTGCAAACAAAGAAAACATTTTAATGCAGGATCCCCGACAAGGCCAGTGAGTCATCTATCGTCAGACCACACAGGAACCACTGTTACCATCTGCCCGAAGACAGCAAAGCCTTCCCTGCAGTGGCCCACAGCGGCCTCCTCCACTGAGCCCAGCTGTCCTAGGAGCCCTTCTCTCCCAATTTCTTACTCCCCTTTGTCTTCCCGATCATGGTCTCCACGACCACAGAGGTCTCCTCGTATGTCTCAATGTTCTCTGTTGAAATCTGCTCAATGGATTCCACCACTTCCACCTTCTTAAAAGCCATAGCCCTGGGAAGGCTCCTTTCTGGTCGGTCACTGCCCTTACCCTTCGCGCCATCCTGAGTGGGCCCAGGCCCTAGAGGCTGGGGTATAGATGGTTCCTCCGGTCCCGCTATGATCCCAGGACAGGGTCTCCTGGGGCTCTCCTCTTCCTTCTGGCCCTGGTCCTTCACCCCCGGGCCTTTCGGTTCCTGTGCTTTTATCTCTTTCCCCCTGTCTGCAGACTGATGCTGGTTTCCTGTATGTTCCCCCTCTCCCCGCTGGGGATCCCCCAGTCCAGCCTCCAAAGGTGGCGTGGGCTGCTCAGGAGAGGGCTCCCCACGGCCATCACCACGCACAGAGCCGTCCTCGATAGAAATCACCACCCCACCTCTGGCGGGGATGGAGGGTGAGCAGAACCCAGGGTCCACGTAGCTGGCGTCCCCTGTGAGCAGCATGTGGTCCCCTCTGGCGTAGAGGTCCGAGAGGGGCTCGGACGCAGGCTCTTTGTGGACCGTCACTCTCTCCTTGACCATCCTGCACAGTGCCCCTAAGGCTTTGCTGATCTGCCCCCCATCTGGCACATCCTCCGGATCCCCTTCCTGGGCTGGGGAGCCTTCTCCTCTGCCCCCTGATTCACACTTGGATTCAGCATCCTCTTTAGCTGGCCCCTGCCCTGGCTTTGGGTCTTCTTCTGGATCTTTTACAGGGGCATCTTCCAAAATTCCTTCTACTTCGTCCTGAGCTATAATCTCCTTCTTCCGTGGAACGTTCTTGGGGAGGCCTTTTTGCCTTGGTTTAGCTGCTGTGATGTCTCGTACAGCCCTGGTGAGATCTGACAAAAAACAAAAACACAGGCAGTAACTCCAGTATCATTGTCAATGAAAGGGAATGAAAATGTATTTGTTGAAAACTATGCTGACAGCTCTAGAAGCAAATGTCTAGTCCCAGGGTGGAGCTTCGGGCTTCAATACCCAGGGCAAACACCGGGTGGGGAGACTGCGGCTTCACAGCCCAGCTGAGGGCCCAGAGAGGGCCCACCTGAGACCCCAGTGCTGTCACAAGCCACGCAATTCTTAAAGTTCCTCCATCCCTCCGAGCTTCTGCAAAGGACAGGCAAGAGCAGCTCACTCTGACACCCTGGAATAATTCTCAGAGACACACAGTCCCACAGCACTACCTGGGTGGGAGCAACACTCCTGTGCCCTGCTGAGCTCACTGAGAGCCTCTGGACCCGCAGCCTGCACCCTGGAAGCCACTCCACAAAGTCCTTCATCTCTGACTCCTCAAAGGAGGGACGGCAGAGCTGCCCGGGCCTCTCACAGTTCAGATGGGCACCGGCTTGGGGGCGGAAGCCAGCACAGTGTCTCTCTCACCCATCTTTATCCCAACAGCACAAACAGACATGGCCCCAGCTTGTCAGCATCCCTTCCTCCTGCGCCAGCAGGAGAAGCGATGCTACTGATTCAGGGTTGACAGGACCCCCTGGTCCCCTCGCATCTATGTATCTCCTCCTCACACTCCTAGCTGAAAGGAAAAACTAGAAAATGAAGAAAACATGTGAAAATCTTACCCTGCTTCATCTCTAAGGCTTTCTAGCACCTCTCACACAGGGAGAGGCTTTTCATCCCGAAAGTCTTTTCTGTCCCTTCCCACCACTCACCCCATGTGATGGTTTAAAGTGTCTCCAAAAATCTCACATGCTTGGGAGGTGACTGGATCATGGGTGCCCTACACTGGCCGTTCATCCATGGATGAGTTGGTGGCTGACTGTGCTGTTTAGGAAATGAGGCCTGGCTGGAGGTGGTCCCTGGGGTGACCTGGAAGAGGGTGTTCCTGTCCCCAGCTCCTCCCTCCCCCTTCTCTGCTTCCCGGTGGCCAGCCATGGGTTGAGCACCTTTTCCTCTGCCAGGCCCTTCTACTACACCACTTCTGCCTCTGAGCCAGCCCACCACAGACTGAACCCACTGAGACCATGAGCCAAAATAAGCCTCTCTTCCTTTAATCTGTGGGTGTCAGGTATTTTGTCCTAGTGAGGGGAAAGTGATTCATCCACCCCAGCACTAAGACAAGCAGAGTACCAGCCCTCAGTGTGGGCTGACCCACCATGGGGCGAGCCAAGGAAACCCAAAAAGGCAGTAACGGTCAGAAAGTCAGAGAGGGGAAGGGGCTACAGAGAGACGTGTCAGAGGACAGCTGGTCTCAGAGGAGTGTGCTCATAGGGTCAGCCGTGGAACCCGGGGCCTCTACAGAAGGAAAATTCAGGGCCCCTTGCTCTAAGCTCATCTGGGGAGAGCAATAGCAGAGCACCAAGCCAGGCCTGGTCCCTGTAGGCTGCACGCCTGTGGAGTGGCCTGCGTGTGTGGCAACAGAGCGCTGTGCTTCCAGCCACATTCTGACTCAGAGCCCGTCGGCACAGATCCCTGAGTTATCCAGGAAACAGTTTAGGGGCCCATAACATCCGGCATTCCCACTGTGAGCACTGATCCCAAAGATGCGAAATCAGTGTGTTGAAGAGACAAGATGCCTGCACACCCACGCTGACCACAACACTTCCAGGACAGCCAGGAGGGGATCAGCCCCGGAGCCCAGCGGCTGACGAGCAGATAAAGAAGTGGTGAACACACGCAGTAGAGAACCAGTCAGCCTGTAGGAGAAGGAGGCGCAGTTACGTGACACAAGGGGTGGGATCATACAACATCGGCCAAGTGAGCGAGCCAGGCACGGAAAGAGCAAGGCCACAGGACCCCAAGGAGAGATCTCAAATATTCTCACCCCACAAGATGCTAAGTGTCTTCAGGGAGGGGTATGATAAGTAGCTCGATTTACTGATTCCGCCTTGACTGTAGATCATAGCATCACTTTGTGCCCCATAGAGTTATACAATAATTACCAACTTATAATAAATATAAATTAAAATGTAAAGTAAAAAAATCCCTATGAGCATCAATATTACCAACTTCTCTTTCTTCCTAAAACACTGCACTTGTGCAGATCTGGGCAGCCAAGACACGGAACATCTCACAGCAGGGTGAACTATTCCAAAAAGACCAGACGCCAAAGGTAGACCCACATTTTCTAATCAGGCTGTCTCTGCTCACTTTTTTTTTTGTTTGTCAGTTTGTTTGTTTTGAAACAAGATCTCACAGTGTTACTCGGGTCATCTCTGTACTCCCAAATTCAAATGACACTCCTGCCTCAGCTTCCCAAGTACCTGGGCTATAGGCACCTGGCTTCTGCTCGGTGTTGAAAGGCAGAAAGAACAGTAACAGCATCTGTTCTGCACCAGACACTGGGTCTTGAGCTGTGCAAAAATGAATTCATTTAATAAGGGGGGAGAATACAGTCCTGTGCCCCCTCCTGCCACGGGGAAGAAGCAGAAAACAAAAGCAGAACGGACCCATGTAACACCCTGTGTTCAGGGATGGCGTTCCAGAAGTGGGCTGTTCCCCTAGCCATCTTCCTCCTTAGGAACTTCTCAGCTCTGTCATTTAGCTCTCAGAGAGGGGAGGAAGGGACCTGCCCATAAAAGCATTTGATTTCCAGATAGGTCGCAAGGTGCAGGAATGAGACCCACTTTTCAAATATTTTTTTCGAAGAAGAAACAAGCAGCAGCAGGGCTGGGGAACGTTACCTTTCCCACCAGATGCCAGGCTGAGAGGGGTCCTGTGGCTCGGGGTGAGCAGGGTGACCGGAGTCTCAATGAAGGCGGAGCTCAGCCTGGCGGAAAGAAACAGAGGGCGGCGCCATCTTTAAATCACCATCAGGATCTGGGCAAGAGCGCTGGAAACCCTGACCCTCAGCAAAATTGATCAGAGTGCTGGTGAGCGCCTTGGCGCTGTGAGGTGACAAGCACCACACATCTACACCCCGGGCAGGGGCGTGAGTAACCACTCCTCGGAGCTCAAGTCCTGCTCAGCACAGCAGCTACGGGAACACCGCGTGAGACTAATAACTGAAGGAAGGGTCGCTTCTGTGGGACCGTGGTTTTCGGATGTTTTTTGTCGTCATTTTTCTTTTTAATTAAGGAGCAGCCAACCCAAATTGATGTATTTAGGTTCAAGAGGCTATGGTAGCTCCAAGATGTTAAAGCAATTGACATTAAATGTACACCAGTGGGGGATCTCAATAGAATATTCAGGGCTTCCTCCTCCCATTCTTGCAATATTTCTTTCCGTTTGAAACTATCAGAATCAGAAGTTGGAGCAAACCCACCCAGGAGAAGCCCATTAACTTTTAGGCATACCCTGGTCCCAAACTAAAATTTTCACAGTGACATTTAATGCAGTTCAAGACCTGATTTCATTGATGCGTCCACAAAGCACTTGCAGAGACATAAGAATGACAGGGAGCTGTGTGAGATGCACTGGGCTGACTGTAACTGCAGAAAGTAAAAGAAAACTGCTGTCCCCACTGCACACCTGAGCACTTGCAACCCACGCGGAGGATAGGGTGAAGGGAAAAGAGGGCCCTTTGGGGTTTCTGCAGGGAAGGAGCTGCTCTTAATCCAACTCCAACCCCAAAACTCAGGCGTTCTCTAGGACTATTCAGCAGGAGGAAGCAGTTTCCCAGTCTCAAGTGAGCAGGGTCCAGGTCACAGCTCTGTGATGGAGGAGACCCAATGGGGCTGTGACCGCCAGGTGACCAGACGGGGCAGCACCAGTCCTGCTGAGCACTACACATGCCTGCTAGACTGTGTGTCCTCAGGCCCAGCAGGCACAAGGCAACCTTCCCGCGAGGCCAGCTCTGCTCACCCTTCATGAAATCTCAAGCATCCCCCACTACCCCTTCTCTCCAAATTAACTCTCGGTCTCATCCCCTAGAGCTCCGTGAGGTCAGGGATTCTATGTCCCTTCCCCACCGCCTCCCTGCTGCCCAGAACTGCCCTCAGCACACAGCTGGGATCTGTGGGATAGAACTGGTGGGCTGGCCACACAGGGGCACAGACAGGGACCACACCTGTTGCTTTCAATCTTGATGATGCGCTGATATCTGTCCAGCTCGTTCCTCAGGGTCTGCTGGGCCACGGCCAGCTGCCGGCAGTCATACGAGGTCCTCTCCACCGTCTGCTCAGCCTCCTCGATCTCCCTCCGCAGGCTCTCGATCTGCTCGTTGTACAGCTGGATCTCGTCGTCGTAACACTCATGGGTGTTTTTCATCGCCTGCTCCAGGGCTGAGGTCTGCAGGCACAGGTAAACTGGAAGGGACCCGCCCTGCCCCCTCCCAGGCCGGCCCTGGCCACGGGCCCCGCCTCGGAGTGCGAACTTCTATTTGTCTCATTTGTTTCTCTGAAAAGGGACAGTTTAGCAGCGACTGATTTTGGAATATGCACCAAAGCAGAGCATGGAAACCTGCATAGTACGTGTATAACCAAATGAAGTCCATTCTCCACACTTAATGACAGCAACGACCTGCCAGCCAAAGCAATACTCAAAAAGAGCACACCCTAAAGGGATAAGATTCTAACCTCACTGAAATAATTAAGAGGACAATGCTTCTGTGTTCTATTTTAGCCACCGTAATGCTTTAATTTCCTGCTTAGTTTGGATCTGCAGAATTACATTTTTATGTTTTTTAGCTCAAATGTGTATGTGAGCATGTTGTATATGAAATAATGTTAGATGCCTAGCACTCATGAAGTCCTGTGTCCAATCTCCGGGCCCAATAAAATGACAGCAATAAACCTTACAGGGAATGCTATTTGCATATTAATAGAGAGCAAGTAAACACAGAAGTAGGGAAATAGGAGGAGGTGGTTTTCTAGACCCTTTAACAACTTCCAGCCATGCTAAGGACCCCAAAATGCACCATTAACAAGCTTACTCTGTGGTAGTCATGCTTTTACAATCTCATCCTCAAGTAGGAAAGAATTAGACGTGCATGTCTTTGAACAAAAAGAAACAAGCAAAAGCACCACTTCTACCTGGAGCAGCTGCAACACACATGAGACCCTCCTGCAGGGGTGAGGCCTGGGTTCTGACTCCAGGCCTGGGATGGGGCGGCAGAGCCTGCATCTCTAATGAGCTCTCGCAGACACTGGCCGCCAGTCCACTACCTCACCTGAACAGGTGTCTCTGCGTGCACCACACAGCTGGTGTGCAGCGCCCTGTACCAGCTGCCTCCATGTGGGCCCTGGAGGATCATCTCTCCTGTCACAACCCCGTCACTGGGGACAGTGACGCCCACTAGGTGATACGTTTGGAAACTTCACTTGCAAAGGTGCTCAGAAACATAGAGGAGGTGGGGGAGTGCAGGGACCAGACACACTGGGAAGAAGTCTGTCCAGCCCATGTCACCCCGACCTGCCAGCCGCTGGGAGGTCCTGGCAGCAGTGTGACCTCATCCTCCTGTCCACAGCTTGGAATGGGAGTGGATCAAACTCAGATAGCCCACCAAATGCTTCCTCTCCTGGGAACTTGGAAAGGTACCTTCAAAGGAGTAGGAACTGGGGCAGGTTCTAGACTCACTGGGGCACACGCAACCAAAGTTGCCATCCTCAGTATGGGAATCTAACCACATGATGTCATGCGCTAAGGACACTTCCAAAGTCATACACCAAAAAGTGCAGAAGCTCAGATTAATCCTGAGGAACACAGGGACCCCACGTGGAAGGAGTACAGTCCACACAGAGCTGCCCTGGACTCTTCAAAGCATCGGGCTCAGAAAGACAGCCCAAGAACGGTCTCAGCCTGGAGCAGACTGAGCAGGCCAGGTGCCTGGACACGAGAAGGATCTTGGACCAGAAGAGAGCAGTATGGGGCAGCTGGCACTATCTGTCATTAGTGTGGTGTCACTGCTAATTTCCAGGTCTCCATCACTGTCCTGTGGTTCTAAGATGCTAACATAAGCAGAGGCTGGTGCAGAGAATGTGGGAAACCTCAGAGTTGTTTTTGCAACTTTTCAGAAGTCTAAAATTATTTCAAAACAAAAAAGTACTCTTCCTGTTTAGCCAGTTTGATCAGGTTTCTGTTCCTCCAAAACAAACAAATTCTACTCAACAGTCACCTGTAATGTCAAATACTGTGGCACCCCTGCCAGCTCCTGGGATAGGGACTTGTTCTTGACCACACCAGTGTTGACATGTTCCAGGACACACTTCCGAGAAGGCAGGGGACTGAAAACACCCCTCCCTCGGAGGCCCGAATCTCAGAGCAACCTCAGATTCACCGGGGTGGGGGTAGATGATCTAAGAGGAGTTGTGTCTCAGGGGACAGGGACGTAGGCTCACGGGACGACTCTCTCACTTTCTAGGTTTGAACTGTTCCATATGAAGGAGCAAAAGAAAAAAATTGGGAAGAGAATCTCGGCCCCCTTATGGTGTGGATGCCCAGCCCAGAGCAGAGTCCCGGTTCGTGCTGACCAGGTCTAGCTGACGGCTCAACTCACCAAGGTCACAGCAACGTTTTCATTCCCACATTAGAGATGAAGGACCTGAGGCACACAGGTGGAGGGACCTGTTGGACGTGCCACAGTGGGAAACCCAGCCACACAGGGTCTGAGATGCTCCCCATAAGAGCAGGTCCTCCCCACCCCAGCCTTCTCTCTGCCGAGGTGAGCAGCGGCCACACACCATCGCACGCACGCACACACGTACACAAATGCACGTGCACACACACTCCGGGCTCTAGAAAGCCTGGCACCACCACAGGAGCTGCGCTGGAGAAAGACACAGGGGACTCAGTGAGACCCACACATAGACCCTCCTCGTCTTCACTGGCAAACCTGCAGACGGTAAGTGGAACGAAGGGTTCAGGAAAGTCACTGAGAGTCCTTCCATCCCATGGAGACAAATCTTTATCTCTCGTGAGTCAAGGACCCGTGATTTAACAGACAGCATAGTTTTAACAGGTCAGCCCAGACTCCTGGTAGCATCCAGGGACCTGACAGCTGGCTCTGTGGGCCTGGACTTCCGCCTCCAGTTGCAGATGTTCGGAAATCCCAGACAGAGCTTGTGAAGATGGGAAAGGGGTCAGGGAATGGAGCAGATGAGCGGAGAGGAGGGAAAGGACAGATGATAAGGCTCCAGACATGTTATGTCTATGTACAGATCCCTGTGGCGGGTGTATTTATCACGTATCACAAATACATATTAATAAAAGGGGAAACTTTTTTCAAAGAAAAAACAGGATAGGCCCCACTTTCACTCATAAAGAGAGAGGCAAAAGTCACATCGCCGTCGGCATCAGCTGGCTGCTGGAGAATGAGACAATGAGTCACAGCTCAAGGGGGGAAGTGGCTCTGTCCCGGGGATATCAAGGCAGCAAGGCTCAGCGTGTCCGGGGCACCTGGAGTCTTCAAAACCAGGAGAAATCATCACTGTCTTTCATGGACTATGCACTGTTGTGTCAAATCTCACCACTAGATGGCGCTAAATGACTTTCATGAGACTTGAGACCTGGGCAATTCTCGCCCACTTTGCAATTAATCTCTTTTCACAAAAATGCAGTGGGTTTGATGTAAGGAGCCAAGATTACCCAACCTTTCTCCTCCACCTGTCAGAGGTGCCATCCATTGGGTCTTACGAGAGAGGTTGAAACAGGGGCAGCCACACCCCTGGGCTGCCCAGGAAGTGGTGCTTCTGACAAGTCCCCAGCGGGTGCTGCAGGGCCCAGGATGTCACCGTGGGCGCCGCTGCCACAGACAACAGGCACAGAACCAGGTGCCCCGCCCTGCGTCCCTCACCCCCACCTGGACTCCAATCACAGCCACCTACAACCGAATCCCTGGGGAGACCTGGGAAGCCACCAAATCTCAGCTGTGGACAACAGCACCACTAAGCACCACTATGCAGGGCACGAGCCCGGGACCCAGGATCAGGTGCAAACATTCTGCCCCTGCAGCATCACCTGGAAATGGGAAGTGCACTTTCCTGAGCCCCACTCTACCCCACTCGTGGACCTGGCCTCAGCAGAGCTTCCCCGAGAAGGTAATCAGGGAAAACCTCAGCCCAGGACCTCTGCCTCTTCTGCTGTACACTGCCAGGGACTCAGCAGCTGCGACCACAGTGCGTAACCCCTTAGCCTTTAAGAAAGGAAGTTGTGCCAAGTTATTATCCTCATCACACAAACTCTTAAAAGCAGGAAATCAGAGCACAGACACTGTGAATTCGGTGCACTGTAAAGGGACGGACTGGAGCGGGTGGGGCTCAGGACAGCGTGGCCACTGTGACCGCTCCAGCTAACACCAGGAGAGATGCAGGTCCACGGAGTTGCAGGCCAGACCTAGGTGCTACCAACAATTGGACCAGAGCCTCCAGACACAGCCACACACATGCACATGCATGACGGCCCGCACCTTTGCTGCAGCCCCATGAGACCCAGGTACCCGGGAGCCCGCGCAGGGCCCCACTGACAGAGAGGCAGGAGACTGGTGCCACTTCAAGCCCTCAGCTGCGATGGTCACCGAGGCAGCAAACCTGGGGGTTTCATGTGCCCCTCGGGTGGATTCTGCTGCTGAATGTAGCACTCTCCACATCTCAGGATTCTGGTCCGGGACAACCAATCAGAACAGAAAAACATTTCCCTTTTAATTGCTTTTGTAATGAATATGTATAGACATTTTCTTTCTTCCTTCTTTCCTTTTTTTTTTTTCTTTTCTTCTTTTTTTTTTTTTTTTTGA
>NW_022900919.1:29732959-29750478 GCF_012274545.1 Fukomys damarensis | reverse complement strand
TTTTTTTTTTTTTTTTGAGACATGATCTCCATATGTACTTCAGGATGGCCTTGACTCTGTGCAACCTATGCTGGCCTCAAGCTTTAGGAGATCCTCCTGCCTCAGCCTCCCCAGTGCTAGGATTATAGGCATGTGCCACCACACTCTGGTGTTTTGTTTTGTTTTGTTTGTCATTATTTATTCCCTAAATAATGCAGTAACACTGTTTATCAAGCAACTATTTATACTATATTGGGTATTCTAAGTAATCTAGAGGTGATTTCAAGTACACAGGAGGCTGTGCCTAGATTACGTGGAAATACCACTCCATATATGAGCAGGTCCTGCAGCCCAGCCCCTGACTACATAAGAACAGACAGCCCCCGACTTCCAATGGCTCCCACTGATGACTTTTCCCCTTCAGTGTCAGCAGTTGGCCTGTTGCTCATTTCATGCCTTTAACATTTCCCTGAGAAGGCATCCACAGGATGGCACAGAAGAGAAGGGCGAGACCCTGCCTGGACAGAGGATGAGCCCAGGGTCCGCCAGTGAGTCCTCTGCCGGGGACTGGGCCAGGCACCCAGTGTGCCTCGTGCCCTCGGAAACCAGGCCGGTCCTTAATGACGTTTCCTAGATTCAGCCAGCACAGACGCGGACGGAGGGAGCAGAAATCTGTTCACCCTGGAACTAGAACTTTCCGTGCCCCACTGGGCTCTCCAACTTTCTCAGTATCCAAGGCAGTGGCTTCCAGTGCCCTCATCCCGGCCACCAGAGACAACACACTGCACAACGCAGGCCACATGTGTCACAGAAATGCATGGGGGGTGCTGAACAAATGTGCATTTAAATATATAAATGTACGTGTTCAAAACAAGCCCTGCCCTTTTGCCTGTACGCACGCTGCTGTTCTTATAATGTTAAGAGTTTAGTGGTTGGAAATGAAGTGTTTGTAAATGGGGAGGGGAGGAGGGGGTGAAGGGAGGGCAGGGACAAGGGGAAAAAATGAGAACCAAGACCTGTCATGTAGAGGTACAAGACCCCAGTAATGAATGTAACTAGACTGTATACCTAAAATGTACCAATACACTCAATGAGACAATAAAAAAAGAGTTCAGTGGTTTCTTTCTTGTGCCACTCAGTTCCACTGAGTCCATTTTACAGTGAGTTGTAATGTCGAGTGTGAGAAACACTGGTCTTAGACAACGGCTGGGCCTGCGCCCACTTCCTCAGCCATACTCGGCACACAGCACACGCACACACACACGCGCACACCACACCTACCTCATGCACACACATGAGCCTACATTCACTCACACACCACGCACACCCCCTCTCCTCTCCTGTCCGCTCCGCTCCTGTCCTCTCCTGCCCTCTCTTCCTCCCCTCCCTGTCCCTCTCTCCCTCAGGACCTCACAGGAAAGCACAGTCACAGTTCTGAACCACACTCTGATTTGTAAATGGAGGGGAGGAGGGGGTGAAGGGAGGGCAGGGACAAGGGGAAAAAATGAGAACCAAGACCTGTCATGTAGAGGTACAAGACCCCAGTAATGAATGTAACTAGACTGTATACCTAAAATGTACCAATACACTCAATGAGACAATAAAAAAAGAGTTCAGTGGTTTCTTTCTTGTGCCACTCAGTTCCACTGAGTCCATTTTACAGTGAGTTGTAATGTCGAGTGTGAGAAACACTGGTCTTAGACAACGGCTGGGCCTGCGCCCACTTCCTCAGCCATACTCGGCACACAGCACACGCACACACACACGCGCACACCACACCTACCTCATGCACACACATGAGCCTACATTCACTCACACACCACGCACACCCCCTCTCCTCTCCTGTCCGCTCCGCTCCTGTCCTCTCCTGCCCTCTCTTCCTCCCCTCCCTGTCCCTCTCTCCCTCAGGACCTCACAGGAAAGCACAGTCACAGTTCTGAACCACACTCTGCCTCCTGAGAAGGACGAGTCTCCATGTCTCCCGCTGTGACCTCTGTTAGTCGGGGGACAGTCCCCGTCCCCAGGCCCCCAGCTGCTGGGTGGGAGCCATGCACAGTGTGCTCGGCGTGGACAGCAGGACCCTGAGCTCAGGTCCCCAGGGCCCACCCAGGCCTCCTGGAGGTCGTGGCTGCTATGAAAGACGCCACTTCAGCTGAGGCGTGGGAGGGAGACCAATTCACACCCACATCTGCCCGGATTCAGGGCCGCGGCCTCTTGGAGGTATGGTGCTCTGACCTGGCACTGCCCGTGAGGGTGGCTGCTGTGCAGTACAGGAGACTGAATCAGAAAGAAGCGGGTGCTGAGCCACTATGCCCTGGCTGAGAAGGAAGCCACCCACAGGGGTTGCTGCAACTCCAAGGCGGCTTTGCCCAGAGCGTGGCCCCGGCAGGCAGCCCGACCTCATGGCGCCTAACAGGAGGCAAACACTGCCCTGACCACTGTGTCCGGCTCGAGTCATATCAAGAGGAGACACTGACCCCAAGAAGAGACACAGGAAGCAAAATGGCGAGGTGCAAACCCAGTCCAGCCCCTCTCTTCAGAACACGCTTAACTTGGCACAATGAATCCACCATGAAGAAGTCCCTAACCAGCACCACAAAATGGAACTTCAGAAGCCACCCTGTTTGCCTCTGAGGATAACGATGTCGCCGACCTTCCGTGCCGAGGGTGTAAAGGGCCACTGCCTTCTCTCCTTCTCCCAGGAAGGGCAGTTGTGGGCCCAGGAAGCCGGGCCCCAGTGTCCTGAGCACAGAACAGGGAAGGGCGGAAGATGGCCAGGACCACAGCAGCCTGCTCCCTGCTGCAAAGACCCTTACACACCTGCACTCAGGAGGCACAAGAAGGCAAGTGACCTCCATCTGCACAGGTGGCCCCGAGAAAATCCTCTTCCTGGCCACCAAAATACACAGCAAATGAATGAACCTGTGCACAGGGACTTGAGTGGCCACTGACACTGAAATGACCTCACGTTTGGGGTTAGGGCCACCTTGGACAGCCTCACCTTTGGTGGGGAGGGGACCTCAGGTGACTGCTGTGACCAGGGAGTCCCCTAACCCTGCCTCCATTTGCCCAGGACTCCCCCAGGTTGCACACAGAATGTCCTGCATCCAGGGAACCTCAGCTGGGGAAAGCAGGGCGCCCATCACCAGAAGCTCGGAAGGCCGTTCTGTGGGACACAGGTGTGCTTGGTGGGTGACAATTCAGAGTTGGGTACCTGCACGCGCCCGCAACCCATCAATAAAGCGCGTAAAGTAGGCGTCCCACGTGGGCGCATACCTGGGCCTGCAGCTCTGCACGCTGCGCCTGCAGGTGGGACAGTGCCTCCCGGCTCTCCTCCAGCTGACTCTGCAGTGAGGCCACCTCTCGTTCCATCAGGAGCTTCTCCTGCAAAAGAAGGCCATGCTCCGATCACACGGAGGAAACACCAGGGCAAGAGGGGCTTGCAACAGACTCATGCATGCCTGTGTTCCCCGGGGTTGTGTGTGTGGATCTCTGAGCCCAGGGGGCGGTATCAGAAGGGAGGACCTCTGGGGGTGACGAGGGTCAGCCTCGGTCATGACAGTGAGAGGCCTGATAGAACTGGAACCCCGTGAGAACAGGAAGCTACACCCAGCGTATTCGTCCCTAGGGACGCAAATCCAGACCACAGTCAGACTCACATGCAAAACATACAATGGCAAAGGCTGACGCAGTGAGTGGAGTGAGGACACAGAGCAGCCAGAAGTCCTGTTCACAGCGGGGGGCAGTGAGCGTGAGTGGCCGGGATCTGCCTGTCCTCTCTGCTTCAGCCCCCGATGTAGGGCAGAGACAATGGAAGCTTCGCAGGAAGATGGCGTTTCACAAGGGGGCCCATGACTAAGTCCTGGTGGCTTTGTGAGAAGACAGATCAGAGGAGACACATCCATGCCCAGGACCACCCTGGGCTCTGCCAGCGTGAGGGCCACCACCAGACATGGCCCTCAGCCTTGGACCTAAGTAGCCGTCCTTTCTCGCTTGCCGGGCTGTGGAAGTGTTTTTGGCAGCAGACACAAGGCTGCAGGAAAGAGGTCTGGGAGTTTCCTGTGGAGCACACAGCAGGAACCGACAGTCTCCAACAGAAGCCACCTCAGAGACCAGGCAGGAAGTTGACCGACACAGGCGTCTGACCCAGTGTGCCTCGAGGTCAGTGAGGCCCCAGGGTGAGGAAAGCTTCCCCTCCTACAACCCCCATGCTCACCTCCCTCATGCTACACGTGACAGCCTGAGGTGCCGTCCGGATGATCTGCTGTAGGATGCTGATGTAGGTCTGGGTTTCCAAAAGATTCTGTAGGGCAGGGAGGGCAATCACGTGAGCCCAGGAAAGGTTCTTCCACACTCTCTTGACTCCAGCCAAGGTGGGGATGAGCTGCCGCCAATGGTCCCCAGCACATGTCCTTTAACCTTCACGAGAACCACAAGGCAGATGGGTAAACTCAGGCATGGCTCCTTCTGCCATTTCCCTTCAACGACCTTGGCATTGGGCTGCTGTCTTCACAGAGAAAGCAGGAACACAAGGCCTAGAGGGACAAAGGACCCCTCCCGACTCCAGCCCAGGACAGTGTTCCATGGATGGGTGGCCTCGCTCTGCAGAGCCTGGCAGACCATAAGTGTGGTCTCAGGCACATCCTGCTACAAAACAGGGTCACCATCTGCAGGCTGCCAGGTCCCTTTCCCAGCCAGGCGCCTGTCCTCAGCTGCAAGTGACGACTGATACCACAGCCCGCTCCTTGGCCAGCCCTGGTCACCTTGTCCAGGAAGCTACATGACCGCCTCATCCCACCCAGCACTGGCAGGACTAACGCAGGACTCCAGAGGTGTGGCCCTGGGCTGGGCTCCCTCCTTCCCTCCCCTCTCCCTGGCTCTGCTTATAGGGACCAACCTGGGTCACCATCTCAGAAGTCGGAGGTTTGCAAGCAGGAAGGGAAGGCACAGCTGCGCACAGACCCTCAGCACACACAGCACTGGCTGGGGACAGAGGACTGTGGAGCACCACACGCTCCCAGTGCATCACTCTGTCTTCCCTAGGAGCAGACCGTGCAAGAAGGATCTGAGTGCACTTAGATGATTTGAGGACAAAGCCAGGAAACACGGCCAGTGGGGGCATGGGGAGAAGCAGGATGGGCAGCCGGTCAGGGTGTTACTAGCCAGCCACCGACAGGCACCTGGAGCTCCATGGTAGGCTAGTCAGGGAGAGCGGCAGCCTCAGAGCTGCCCCACAGAGGTGAGAGGGAGCCAAGGTGTTGATGCACGGGGTGACTGAAATAGATGGTAAGCGCTTAAACTTCTTAGATTTTATTACAGTTAAAGACACATTGCCAAGGGCCGGGGATTTAGCTCAGAGGTTCTGCCGCCTGCCTCGCAAGTGCGAGGACCCGAGTTCAATCCCCCGTAACAACAAAAAACACATTGCCATGAATCCCCCTCACAATCCTCTCCCTCATCTTGAACACACTCATCCATTGCTCTTGCCACTTTCTGAAGTAGTTCCGGAAGTCTTCTTTAGAAGGTGTGATGGAAAGTACAGCGAATGCTGCTGCCGAGTGCTGCTTCACAGAAAGGCAGGCTCGAGAAAAAACAATGCTGTGTCTTCTTCATCCACCTTATTCACTGGATCTGGCACTGTGTGACTTCCGACTCTTCCCCAAAGTCAAAATGACCAAGAATGGTAAATATTCTGAACCAAAGAGGATATCAAGGCAGTCACAACAGAGACTAAAGACACTCATGAAAGAGGACATTCAGAATGGCTTCAGAAAGCACCAAGAAAGGGCTGGGCTTGGTGGTGCAATCCTGTAATCTCAGCCTTTGGGAGGCTGAGGCAGGAGGATCACCACAAGTTTGAGGCCAGCCTGGTTACATAGTAAGTTCAAAGCCAGCCTGAACTACATATCTCAAACAAAAAGTGGCAAGAACAGCGGGATAAGTGTGTTCACAGTGAGGGGAAGCATTTGGAGGAGGATTCGTGGCAATGTGCCTTTTACTATAATAATTTCTTTTTTTGTCACGAGGGATCAAACTCAGGACCTCACACTTGCCAGGCAGGCACTGTGCCACTGAGCCAAACCCCGGCCCTATAATTTTAAATTTAAACATTCACCACGTATTTCCATTAAACCTCATATATTGTCACTGTAATTTACACAGCCATTTAGATCTCTCAATTAAGCTATAGCACTTACAACTAGTCTGTGGTATAGACAGTGCATAGCATAGTGCACTGGTGGCAAACCTATGGCGAGTGCCACAACGGGCCGTTTATATCATTGAAAGCTCCGAAAGGTTCGCCATCCCTGGTACAGTCTAAGTCAAAACAGGAACAGTCAACTCTTTCAGCCCAGAAAATGCAGAAGTACAGAACATACAAATATGTATATAGTTACAGCTCTTAGTTCTGGGAGAACACATTTCTTCAGGAGCTTCCTCTCCGTCATGTCCAAGTTCTCTCCACTCTCCAGCCTCACAGGCCTGACTCTGGGGTGCTAGAAAAACCAAATCCTGGCGCCATGGAAGCGTAGGCGTGTGGCCAACCTCTCCAGGCTGCTTCCTCATCCTCAAATGCAACACCAGCCTCTCCTTGTGGTACTCAGGTGGACTCTACCAGGGGCGCAGGCCCAGGGTGCCTCCCTCTGCACTGGCTCTGCACCTGAGGGCTCCTCCCAGCAGCTAGAGCCGCTCGGTCTCATGGGGAGGCACTGGACAGCCTCCATCCATGGGAGCAGATAGGAGGAAGTGGACGCACAGATACGAGTTCCCAAGGTCACAACCCCAAAGCACCCCAGCTGCCTATTCCTCTGCGTGTCTGGCTCATTCAGTGTTGCCAGTGACCAGCCCGTTCCCTCGGCCCAACCCCAGTTTGGCTCAGAGGAAAATACGACAAAGGAAGCCAGTCATTTCCAGACATGAGCTCCTGGGCTCACAGACGAGCCCAACCTGGGCAAGGGCTATGGGAACATCACAGTTACCTTTTTGTTCCTGTCCTTGGCCACACTGATATCATCCTGCAGAAACTGGGCCTCAAGCTGAAGGTGCAGGTTATGCAACAAAGCTTCATCGGCTTCCTGCAAGGAGAAACAGTCACACACCAGGGTCACAGGCATCAGGCAGAAGTGAAAGTCAGCCAGGTGTATGAGCCCTTGGATCACCCAGGAAATGCAGATTTCTGTTCAGATGCAGGTCTGCAAGGGGGTCTGCGACTCTGTTCCAGCAAAGAATTGGCTCAGCCTGTGGACCTGGTGTAAAACAGCAGTTCTGACTAGAGTGACTGCACCCACAGGGACATTTGGCAATGTCTAGAGATGCTTTTCAATGTCATACCTTGAATGGCGGGGTGCTTCTAGTATCTAATGGGTAGAGCCAGGGAGGTAGCTAAATATTCTGCAATCCACAGGACACACACACATGCCCACGCCATGAGCCACAAAGAATGTGCTAGCCTAAAACGTCTACAGTCCCCAAATTGAAACCTTGATCTAGAAACTTCTGAGAGTTAGGGTGTATCTATAAACCAAGTGACGTTAGCATCTAAGTAACTGGATCTTGCCATCAGTGACCTAAGTTTCTAAGGCTACTCAAAAAAAAAAAAAAAAAACATTTCCCTTAGTACTGAAATCCTGCCTTTTAATAGTTTTAGTCCCAAGAACTGATAACATTCACCTTGAGACAGAACTTTAAGACAAAATGCATTTTTCAGACTGAGCACTGTCGTGAACAGCATCCGTTCCTTTGGAGTTGGAAATAAGACTCATTGCAGAAAGTCTGCTCCCCAGACTTTCCCACGAATCAGATTTTCATCTCTTTGGCCTTGTTTGAATAGATCACATTACCTTGGATGGGCACAGCATTGATGTGGGAGACCCTCACCCTGACACCTATGCCATACACACCTGCCAACCCGAGGCTTTGCTCAGAGGGCTCTCACTGACTTGTTACTGTCAGGTTGACAGGCAGGATGAATGCTGGCAATGGACGCTCATTAATACAGGTGGCTGTGTGGCTTGGCTAAACCTGTAAGGGCACCGTCCACAGGTAAGACGGTCAAGACACGAGGTCTCCAAGGTATTTTGGGACCTGCCACCCTGCAGTCGGGATAGTTCTAGCCAGGTCTTGGATGCGTTCCCAGGAAAGACACTTGATTCCTCCGTCATCCTTGTAGAGGTCCCTAATCTAGGAGGACCTCAGATCACTGATGCTGACCATGAGGAGGTGGAAATGCTCAACTACCACAAGGGCTCTCGAGTGAGCTTTCCGTTCAACACCAGCTTCTCTCCTGTGGCACCTTCGCAAGGCCGACAGAGCCACCTGCATGAACTCTGGGACCTGCACTTGAATGAACATCTGGGATGTGGGCCCACTCCGTGGGAGCAGGGGTTCAATGAGCAGTGACTCCACTTGGGAGCTGGGGACACCCCTGTAGAGGCGCAGCTCAAACTCGAAAGAGGAAAAGGCTGCTGGGCGGAGGTCTAGTGCCCAGTTCTCTGGGTGTGTTTGACCTGCCCACTGCCCCTTGAAAGGCTGGTGAGGATAGGGAGGGGTGGAGAATTCTCCAGCATCTCAGTCTTACCAAAATTCATCCACAATTTATCTGCAGTTACTGGAGCTGAAGAACTGGAAATAGGATTTCAGGGGCCCTTTTTCGTTATTACTTAGAGATCAAACATTCAGAATTTTAGAACTAGAAAAGACCCTCAGGATCATGGGTCCTCAAACTTTGTTTTTAAGTCACAGGTGCCCTCTTAAAAATCCCATGGATGCCAATGTATAGAATCAAAGCAGGGGTGCTTGGGGTTTTGGTTTTGTTTTTGTTTGCAGGGGGATAGGGGCTGAAGATTGAATCCAAAGCATCTCACACACTAAGCATGTGGTGTAACACTGAGCTACGCCCACAGCCAGAGGCCCTCCTCTTGCAGAACAGTGGGCCACAGGGCCTGGTATCTCCCACCAGCCCTACAAGCAACTCCCAGAACCCAAGGTTCCGCTGAATGAAGCTCAGAGAGCAGCAGCTGGGCCACTGGGCCATTCTGCTACTTAACTGACCTTAGCAGATGATTGTGGGCTAGGATCTGAGTCCTGAGCTGTGTGCCGAGGAGGGGCACCATCCTGTGGGCACCCGCCATCTTTCCCCACCTCCCTCTCTGGATCACCACACAGCAACCACTCCCTGGCCCCACTGATAGAGTTTAAAGCTGCTCATGGCCATAACAAAAGGCCATCAGTGCTTCTCAGGCCCAATCACATGCCCCCGGGGGCAGGATGCTTCTACAACCCACTCATCCCATCCTGCTTTGAAAGAGATCTCCTGATGACGCCCTCCAAAGCCCCAAAGGTGAGCCGGGCCAATGGAATGGCCGCTGCTGATCTGTTTTGAATGTGCTGAACGTGCTGCTGCTGAATGTGTTTTGGAAGGTTTTTTTTGTTTGTTTGAATTCTGAAAACTGTAGATGCTGGTGTTTTTATTATGTCTGGGATGCTGTCAGCCAAACTTTCCAAAGCTTTACCAGCAGCAGCATCTACATTTTTCTGAACTGAGACCCTGGGCTCATTTTACAAAATAACCCAACCTTGGCATTGTGGATGTTCTGGATCTAGGACAGTGATTCTCAAAGTGTGGTCCCTGGGTTACACCATCTGGGAGCTGGTTAGTAATGGAAATACCCCTCCCCTGTGGATCCCAGACCTACTGGATCAGGACTTCTGAGCCAGGACATAGTAATCTGGGTTTTAATGCTCTCCGAGTGTTGTAAAATGAAAGTCTCAGAACCACTGGTCTAAAACAAGGACACCCATTTCTGAGAAGGGGACCAGAGAAGTATAGTTCAATACACCCTTGAAAATTAGCCTTGATGACGTACTCTTGAGGACCCAGAAATTCCTTTAAAAACCTCACTCCTACAGAAGGCGCATTCAAGTTCACTAAAGTAACTGATTAGCTAAGATTTAATTCAAAAAGCACTTTACCTTCAACCTTGGATGTCAAAATCTCTCTCTCTCTCTGCAGTCTCCTTCCCTCCTTCTTTCCTTGAAGCCCGGATTCTCCTCATCTCTGGAAGTTTATTTCTAGCCTCAGGACCTCTAGGACCAGGAAGCCGCTAGCCCTGAGCGTGGGGCTTCGTTTCCCACCATTCACACTCTGCCCTCCTTGGTCCCTTGTTCTTTCCCACGGACTCACAAATTGTGGGAGAAGCACTTGTGTTTAAATGTGTAAGTCATTTTCAAGTGGAAGCATTTGACTTGAATTTTCATCAGTAACAGTCCAGGGGTTTTAAAGAAAAAAAAAGAGGGAAACTGAAGTCTACTCCTGACAGTGTCCTCAAGATAAGCAAACTCAGGCCTCATGAGGGACCAATAGGCTCCTGCATCTGTGTTCAGCAACAACAAGCTCTAGAGTCATCTGGAAGCCTCAGTCTCGCTACATCAAGAAGCTGGAATGTGAAGAAAGGGAAAGGAAAACTGCCCACGAGGGCGTGTGCCTGAGCAGGTTACCTTGTGACAGCCGAGCTCAGTGGGCCTCTCTGCTGCACTGTCACTGGGACCTGGGACACCTGGGGAGTCACCCATCCACCCAGCCCCTCAGTGGCTGAGATTTGGGCCCTGGGGTCAATGACTAGAGCTGTGCCTGACATGGTTGTGCAGGTACCGTACCCACAGCTGGGGAGATGCAGAAAGCCATTGGCTGGTCCAGCATGTCTAGGTGACAGTGGGTGGGAACCAACATCAAGAGCAAGGAGCATCTTTAACCTACAGCACCCAGTTCTGCATCTGACTGCTTCTTTTTTTTGTACCAGGGATCGAACTCAGGACCTTGTGCTTGTAAGGCAGGTGGTGGAACCACTGAGCTAAATCCTGGCCCTGAGTTTCTTCACTAGCAGAAGGAAGGGGTTGGACTGGATGGTGTCTAGGGGTGGCACCTGCCCTGCCAATAACCAAAGGCCTTTCTGGGGCTCTTCCGTGAGAGCAAGAACTTCCCAAGGATGGCATCTACATGATCGGGCGTGATTTCCACTGCATCCACGTGTCACATGTTCCATTACCCACTCCACACTTTTCTGTAGATTGAATCCCTCTTACTCAGATTTATCTGAAAAGGAATATTTTTATATCACTTGCTGCAAATAAAAGGTAATCAAAAAAATCATGACTATCAAAAAGATTATTCCCCTGGGCAGCCCCTAAAACTCCTCTCCCCTCCCATCGGGACTGGGCACAGCATCCTTTGGGGGAAACGAGCTGGCACCTGTCACATCAAGGGCTGTGTCCTAACTATGACCACAGGCGGCCCACCACCCTGTGACAGCAAGTCACATATTCATACAGAATGCCACTTAATG
Organism: Fukomys damarensis; assembly: GCF_012274545.1. Lineage (NCBI taxonomy): Eukaryota > Metazoa > Chordata > Mammalia > Rodentia > Bathyergidae > Fukomys > Fukomys damarensis. The sequence continues at coordinate 29,739,157 of NW_022900919.1, read as the reverse complement.
CACACTGGGCTTGTAGATGTCCTTCCACACCATGGTGGTGGGCACCATTATGGTTCCTATTTCACAGATGAGGAAGACAAGGCACAGAGAGCTGAAACAGCCACTCAAGGTCATGTTAGCAGGCTGCACTCCTCTTCTGGACAGCACAGCTCCTTGTGAGCAGGAGGGAGCCGTCACACCACCAAGCCCTGTGCTGGCCCTCACGGGTGCTCTGGGTATCATCCTTTCCCAAAACCTTCCTGATGTTCTTATGAGGTGGACACTTCAAACACCCATGCTCTACGTCCCAACAGACTCATACACAAGGTGCTGGAGCTGGTAAATGTGGAATGTCTTTTCCTTAGTTCTCATTATCTACATTGTCTTATTGGCTGGGGATTTAGCTCAGTGGTTCCACTACCTGCCTTGAAAGCACAAGGACCTGAGTTCAATCCCCGGCACAAAAAAAAAAAAAAAGCCTCTATATATCATCTTATTTTTCTACTGAGACTATGTATTGCTGTTGTTATAAGAAAAAGATAAAGAAGTTTTTAAAAACCACTGTCACTTTGCACCAAGGATAAAAAGAAGGTTTCCAAAACTGGGCACAGTGGTACATGCCTGTGATCCCAGCACTTGGGAGACTAAGGCAGGAGGACAGTGAGTTCAAGGCCAGCCTGGGCTAGAGAGTAAGCTCCTACCAAAAAGGAAAATAAAAGGTTTCCATTCTTCTTCTTCCTTGAGGTGTGCCCAAGATGGCACTGCAAAAGGAAAAATCTTGGGAGGAAGTCCACAGAAAGGGCTTTTCGCAGTGAGGACAAAAACTCACTAAGTACCACACAGTGGGGTTGAGGAGGAGCCTGAGGGCCTGAGTTGGCTCCTAAATGAAGGATGTTTGGTATTGATATCCTTGGAAGTGGTGGCCCATGGACAAGATGGTGTCCCATTTGGTAGCCTGGGATCACCACCCAAACCAAGAACAGGATGAGCTAAAGATGTTAGCAAAGCAGCTGGGCATCCAGATGCTAAAAAGACGACACTCCCAACTCTGATGACAAGGAGCACAGGGCCCTCACTCTGGAACTCCAGGGCCAAGCAAGGAGCCCATGTCCTCTGGCTTCCCAAAGCTAATCTCACTGCCATCTTCATCTCTGGCATCCCACTTGGCTGGAGTAAGTCCTGGGACGCAGAGATGGATGACACCCCTCTCACAATGTCCTAGTTGGACAACACTTTATGTGCTCATGTGGGCACCAGAGGAGGATGACAGCCACTTAACAAAACATGGTTTCCCGGGACTGGAATCCTGGTTTTCCCACCAATGAGCAGAACAGACCGTGACAACAACACCAAATGGTCAAAGCTAGGAACAGCAAACACCCTGAGCTAAGTGTGGCTGTCCGACATGGAGTTCCTTGTAGTGGAGAAGCCCACGACCCATCTAGGAACAGAGGGAAGAGCCTGTTGTTTCATCAGCATTGTAACTAGGTAATGGGCCTGAAGGGGGTGGGAGACGGTGGCCCATGAGCTCTAAGTGAGCAGAGCTTCACCCTGATCTGTATGAGCTCTTCCACTGACAAGACCAGAAAGGACAATGCATAAAGCTCTTTGACATCCCTAGCTTTGTCCAGGATTATTCTCCTATCAGTAGCAGAATTCTCTCAGCTGCCCCCAAACCCCAGTGAATCAAGCTCACAATGGGAGACTGGAAGAGGGAAACTGGCCCTTTGAAAGCATGTTTCACACAGCCGTGCAGGAAGGGCTCTGCAGAGAAGCTGAGCTTCCCTGGACCATTCCCCAACCATGTGTGGCTACTTTTCATGCTCTGACAAGAGGGGCTTTCACAGGAAATGGGAAACACTCTTCTTCTATTATCTTCAGTCTTTCTCTATAAAATGACAATCTCAAAACTCTTAGTCAACAGCAGATCCACTGTGTCCAAATAACCACTGCCCAAAACCATGTTCCTTCCTCGATTTGCTATCTGGGATCAGTGTCTGAATAGGAACATGGCAGCTGGTCATCGTGACAGTGGCATATGTAGGTAGCCTAGAACTATTATCTGAGTGATCCCCAGGAGTTCATGAGTTGGGAGCTGAGTCCCCAAGATGGCAACATCAAGAGAGAGGGACTTCCAAGATGTTGGTACTGGAGAGAGGTCACTGCCAGCCCTTTCCTTGGTCCTGGCTTCTCATCTTGCCATATGATCTCTCCTTCTCATGGCCTCCAGCCAAGATGTCTCTCACCATGAGGTACAGAGCCTGGGGTCCTCACTGGATGCAGCACCATACTGTTTGGACTTGCAACCTCCCAAAATATAAGGTAAGGAGTCTCTTTCTTTACAAATTATCCAGCCCCAGGTATTTCATTACAGTAATGGAAAACAGACTAGTACACCAGGCATAATAAATAAGCTCCATAGTCTATGTTTCTCCCAGGAGACCGAGCATCCTATGATGGCAAGGTGCAAAATGAGCATGAATTTTATGCACAAAGACTGCTGAAATTAGAAAACTTAGGAAGAGAAGGACAGCAAAAGAAACAGGCAACTCCTGCAATAATACAAACAGGAAGTATGCAAAACAACTGCTTCCAGCATTTAGCTCAAGACTGCAACCACACTACCAAAACCCAAAGGCAAGCACGACTCACCTTGTTTAGCCGCTCTAGCATTTCCTTCAGCAGCAGCTGACACTCACACTCGTTTTCATACCTGTGCATGGACACAAAAGCAAGAGTTGGTGGCATCATGATTCCATGTGTAGATCAAACAGTTAGCATGAAGGTCATTCTGAGACAATACTGCACCCCCTCCTTTCAGGAGAAGTTGACTAATTCTAAAGAAGTAGCAAAAAAAAAAACAAAAAAAAACTCAAAAAAAACAGACCCTCCCCAAATTTAAAGACTCAATCCAAAATGGACATCTGAAATGAAAAGATATTTCTCAGGCGAAGAATTAGAACAACAAATAAATACGTGAAAAATGTTCAACATCACTGGTCATTTGTGAAATGCAAATGAAAACAACGCTGAGATTCCATCTCATTCCAGAAAGAACGGCTGCCATCAAAAAATCAACCAATAGCTGGGGATTTAGCTCAGTGGTCTTCTGCTTGCCTTGCAAGCACAAGGTCCCGAGTTCAATCCCCAGTACCCACCCCCCCAAAAAAAACAGTAACAAATGCTGGAGGGGTTGTAAGGAAAAAGAAACCCTTCTCCACTGTTGGTGGGAGTGTACAAGTACCATGGTGCAACTACTGTGGAAATCAGTATGGCAATTCCTCAGAAAACTAAAACTAGAGGTTCCATTTGACCCAGCTATTCTCCTTGGTATCTTCCCAAAAGAATTAAAAGCATCATGCCACAATGAGATATGCACACCCATGTTTACAGCAACACAGAGTGTAATAGCTAAATCTTGTAAACAGCCCAAACAGCTGATGGGTGCATGAAGATGTGGAGGTTTTTTTCTACAATGGAGTACTACTCTGCCATAAAGAAGGATGCACTTCAGACATTTATAGCTAAATGGATGGACCTTGAGACCATGCTCCCAAGTGAAATAAATTAGACTTGCATGTTTAAATTCTCTGGTGTGAGAACCCGAAAGTGGGGATAAGTAATGAAATATATAATGGACATTGCGAAATGAGAAGAAAGTGTTCAAATGGGAAGGGGAGCAAGGGAGGAGGGAGGGAAGGGGGAAGGAGGGGACAAGAAGAAAGGTGAAAATACAAGGAAAAATGGAAACAAAGCTTTTGTACACTGGGTGGGGAGGGGGCTTGAGGGGGAGAATAGAATCCAAAAAATAAAAATTATTTTTAAATTTTTTAAATAAAAAAGTAGCTGATTCTGTACTTCCTCGCCCACTGCTTCCCAGTCCTTCACACACCATGGCCCATGAGAAAGTGGTGACATTTGCACATTGCAAGGGACAAGTGGGAAAGGTTAATGAGACAGAACTCACCCTAACCGCCTCCTACCCAACCTGCCCAAGACTGAAGGATTCTACTTTGGCACAAGTGCAACATAAACACAGCCCAGCACCACTTGTGAGGCCGCCGGCACAGGCTACGGCAACACGATTGCCGTGGTCTCTTCCTGCTGTACTTGTATGCAGCAGCAGGTGCGGGCAGCCATGTTTCTGGACTGTGTCACTTACTCCTCACAACAGCTGAAAGACAGCAGTTATTGCTATGCCCATGGGAATATGAGGACACCAATGCTGCCAGCACTGTGCCCTGGTCCTGCCCAGCAAAGGCCTCCGCCAGGCTGTGTGCAATCAGTGCCCTCAACTCTGATGGAGGCCCATGGGCACATAAATACCCTAGTTCCCTCAGGCTCAGCAGAGACGACTGAGGCACATTCTACACCATCAGACAGAGCTCCAGGCACCCAGACAGTAAAGCACTTGCTAAGGTGCCTGCCACTGGCTGCCTCCCCCATCCTCTCAGCTCTCCACATGCTACCAGGGCTCCCTGGGTCACCTCCAAAATGACAACTGGACCCAGAATTCCCATCTCCCCATTGGCTTCTAGAGCCCTCCAAACCAGAGAGAACTTGGGCACCCATGCCTGAGGCCTGAGGGCCAGCCTGCAGTCATGGGTGGAGCAGAGGAGCTCCTTGCTGGCTGATGCCACTGGGCCATGGCCACAACTTCAAACATCCACACAATAAATCAAACAACAGATTCTAGGTGCAGGCACGTTTTTTATCCTAGTCAGTTTCTTTCCAGACTTCCATAAAACAATAGGCAGTCAGAAAGCAGAAATCATTCTGGTCAGCAAAGGTTTCCCTCTGGCGAATTTTACCCACGAAGAGAGAAGATCCTGCCCCAAATGACCTCTCCTCTGTTCCCTGTAACCTGTCCCCTGGTATCCATTCTTACCTAGGAGGTACAGCCCTTCAGGTCTGGCTGGCTCCCCCAACTGTCTAGAAGGAAAACTACACTTCCCAGCAATCCTTGAGGCCAAGTGTGGCCATGTGACTAAGTTCTGGCCAATAGGAGAAAGACAGAAGTCTAAGCGTCAGCTTCCAAGTATTTCTGGCTATCAACAGGATAGATGCACTTTGTCTCTTCCTCAGCACCCCTCCTGCTCCTGTACCTTACAGCCTGGGACATGGGTGCTGCCCAGGAGCAAGCCCCCTGCTGGCTGATGCCACCAGGCAGGGCCATTCAAATAGCTACAGCCTCCCCAGTGTCACCTCTGCTGCCATTTGGCTGCCCAACCCCTGAGTTCCAGTTCCTGTGCAGCAGTTCCCCAGCTGGGTGACCTGGCCCCAAATCCCTATGTGTCTAAACCTCAGTCTCAGGTGTTCGTGGTGCTGCATGCCTGTAATCCCAGCACTTTGGGAGGCTGAGGCAGGAGAATCACAAGCTCAAGCCAAGCCTGGAAAACTTAATAATTTAGCAAGACCCTGTCTCAAGATTTAAAAAAAGAAAAAATTTTTAAAAAGTTAGAAAGAGCTGACCGTGCAGCTCAGGACAAAAGTCTTGCTCAATCCCTGCCCCCCCCCAAAAAAACCTCAATTCCATTCTGTAAAATGACACCGTGAGGATAAAGCTGAGAGGATTAAATAACAGTGCTACAATGCAAAATCACTGTACTAAAAGAAGCCCCGCATAAAAGATTAGACATTCCTGCAAAATTGTAGAACAGGCAAAATTAATCTTCGATGACAGAGAAAACTGGGTGCCTCGAGCTTGGGGACAAAGACTAGCAAGAGGAGAGTGGAAATACTGCCTGTTTGGGTTGGCTACACAGGATAGATGGGTTTGTCCAGAATCACCAAATTATGAATTTACAATCTGTGCACTGTAAATTATACCTGAATTTTAAAATACATGAGACGCGAATAATACCATTTCATGTACACTGTGAAAAGCCATCAAAATGAAAGCTTGCCTTACTCCGCCCCCCACCTCCAGTACTTGGTAATGGACCCAGGGCCTTCCCCTTGACCTTACTTCTCCACCCTCCTACGTTTTTGGAGACAGCGCTGGGCTTGAACTCAAGATCCTCCTGCCTCAGCCTCCTAGCATGCTGGGATCACCTCGTGCGTCCCCTCTGCTGTGTCTCGGTTTCCCTGCGCACGGCTTACTTGGTCCGGAACTCGTCGAGTGCGTGCTGTGCCTCCACGCCCTGGCGCAGCAGTCGGGTGCGCTCAGCAGCCTGGTCCTCCAAGCGCCTCCGGTTGGCCTCGGCGTGGCGCGCCAGG
>NW_022900919.1:29700539-29732503 GCF_012274545.1 Fukomys damarensis | reverse complement strand
CCGCGTGCCGGGGCGCGGACAATGGGACGGCCGCGGGCCCTTTGTGAGCGGATTAGCGGCCCATCCAGCGCCGGAGTGGAGAGGTCACCGCGGCAGCCTGGGTTTTGTTCCCCGATTGGGAAGCCGGGGGGCTGCAGGGTGGGGTGCGGAGCACAGGGACAAGAGAGGCTGGGCCTGCTGTCCACCCGTCCCTGGCCAGCGTGTGGCCCCGGGACTTCTCCCCTCTCCCTGTTAGAGTCCCTGACAGAGTCCTCTTTTCTTCCCTCCCTGGTTCTGTAAGCAGTTCCTTTCCGCGATGATGCGGGTGAAGGCCTTCACGGTTGGAGTTCCTGCTAACACCTGTTGAGCGCATTTGGGGAGAATCTGCCCTTGCACAGTCACTTAGGGAGTAAGTGCAATGAGCTGTTATAATTTCCCCATCTGCTCTCTAGGATTTTGATGTTTTGCTTTTTTTTTTTTTTTCTCCAGTGAAAAAACAAGTGGAACTGGAAAAGAAGCAAGGGATGGAGGAGGGAGAGGGAAGCGGAATAAAAGGAATAAAGATGTGCTAGGCACATGTACCAATACCCCCCGTGAATGCGATCACTACATACTGCAAACATGGACGAATAAAAAAAGATTAAGAACTCAAAAACAAGTAAAACACTGCCCATGACGTACTGAATAGATTCTTTGAGCTAGAGAAAAATCCGTACTGTCTAAATTTAATAAAATGACTAACTCTTCTGGATTTTGGTCACTGGGCTTCACTTTAATCATTATTAGGGAAATAATGGATTTGGATGACAAGCTCATATACATTAAATATTATTTAATAGCCAAGCTTTGACAATTTTGAAAATAAATTGTGGTAGGTTTGAAAAGAAATTAAGACCACTTGATGAGAATGTTCCTGCATATAAATATTTTGTCGCATCTACAGTTTTCAAAATCATTATCAAAAGAAGTGTTTTCTTAAAAATAAGGATTAGCAGAACCATATAATTATCAGCTAGCTGTATGAATTGTACATAATTACACTACAAATTAAAGTCACGGCTATGAAAGAGAGGAAGTTACATGGATCTCCTTCCCTGAGTTTATTTGGGCTCCAAAGAGCTGTGAAACAGTGGATTAAATGGGGAATGGAGCTATGTGAGGTCCTAAACCATGCTGGTGAGGGCTATTATTCTATTTCCTTCTCGAAAGTTGTTTTAAAATAGGTTTTCTAGTCGAATCAAACAGCAGCACGAGCCTTTTTGGAAGGTCCACATAGACCTCACTGGTGGCGATGCTAATTAGGTTTCAGGCGCCCTCCAGAGCAAAGAGGACAAGCAAGAGGAGCTGCAAGTCAAGGTTCCTTTTAACATCAAGGGCTGTGGCTACAGAGCAAACCACCCCAAAGTTAGTGTCATACAGTGACAAGAGGCCCACATTCACACCCCAGGTCCCCAGGGCAGCCACAGCACGGCTCCCAGCTGCAGGGCTTCCCACGAGATCCAAATCTTCCACACTCCACCGCACCCCCACCACCTACCCCTCCCCCCTCCTCTCACTTGAGCTGCGGCAGAGGCCAAGAGGCTGCCCAAGGCTGTGTGTGTGTCACACATCTGCTCACATCCTGTGAGCAAGTGACAGGGTCATAGCCGGAGTCAAGAGCCAGAGAAGAGGCCGGCTCACCCCGAGGGCATGATGGGGGCCTGGAGTGAAGACTGATTTACCCCACAAAGTGATCCCCCTGGAGACAAACATACTGCAGAAACACAACGGAGGGAACAGTGCTGTGGTTGTTTAATCCACTGGGACAAACACTTAGAACTACCAATTCACAAAGCATAATTCCAGGGGGTTAATTATTTTGTTCTGCTTTTTATTTTTTGAGACAGCATCTCTCTATGCAGTCTGGGCCAGTCTTTTTTGTTTTTTGTTTTTGTTTTGTTTTGGTATCAGGGAGTGAACTTGAGACCTTGCGTTTACAAGGCAGGTGGCGGCACCTGACCTAAATCCCCACCCCTGGGCCAGCCTTAAACTCGCTATGCAGCCCGTGCAGTCAAACTTGCAACCCTTCGGCCTCAGCCTCCCAGAGCTGGGATTAGAGGCCTATACCTCCATACCAGATGAAAATGAGTGAACAAGGCCAAGTTCCCGTCCTCAGGGTGCAATACATAAATTCAGACCCAACTAATTAAAACACGAAAAAGTCAGCATAAGCTGAGATAGAGATTCTAACAAAATGTCATGGTCAAAGAAAAGGCAGTGTGGTTAGTGTGTGAGCAGGGCGAGTAAAGTCCTAAACCAGGGGGACCCTAAAGGGTTGATTGGAGCAGTGGCAGAATAAGCCATGCTCCTGAATTCGGTGAGGCTGACCCCAGGATCCCAAATGATACAGATCATGGGGGCACGGGCCCCATACCAGATGGCCACACTGAACCCCAGCACGATTGCCACTACTCTGAGACCCACTCAAAACTGGCAGCAAATAATTTTTTTCCCAGCACTCGTAATGCTGAGACAGGAGATTCTCCTGCCTCGAGGCTAGCTAGAACTACATAGCAAGATCCTGTCTCAAAAAAACAAAAAGAATAATTTTTTAGAGTAAAGCTCCACAAAAGAATAGAAGGAAAAGTTAGACATATGTCAAGAATCTCTCAGAAGACTGAACAGAGGGAGTTTCCCTGTGTGGAGAAAGCTGAGAGCCAACAGCCTAAGAAAGGACTAGAAAAGAGAAACCACAGAGGATAGCAGAAAAGCTTGTGTAGCTAAAGTGCATCTCTTCGTCACACTAGAAGGAAGCAGACCACAGTCTGTTTCCCCCACAGAGACAGACATACCCCAGACAGATATTTCAGAAGATAGGGTGCTAATCAGGTTTCAGGCTAAACAGAGGGAACTCTGGGGCTGAGCATTGGGATAATCCCCTTCCCCTTCTAGCACAGCCCAGGGACTGCCCAAGCCCTACGGCAACAGAAGAGGCAACAGACAACCGGGAAGGTATTCTGTGATGACACTGAGTCCAGGGTCACAGGCACAGCCAGGGGCAGGAAGAGGCCACACGGTAAACCAGGGATTTGAGGAAGCAGAGGCCTGGTGAAGGCTGAGTCTACTTCCCTGGTCGTCTGGCATTTATCTCCCCAGGGAGATGTGGGGCAAGTCTTGAGGTAAATCCATGACTTTGGAGAAAAAGATCGACGGTTCTTGAACTAGCAACATTCACTGCCTGGCTTTCAGACCGGCCTGGTCCATCCTCGGTCCAGCCTGGACAGTGTGCACCAAGATGACTCAAACCCAAGCCACCAACCACCAAGGCCAAGGTTCACTTTAGGCTAAAACTTTACTTGTTATATCATAGGATCTTTAAAAAATGTATCTTCTTACATTTTTTGAAACTTAATGCCTCTCCTAAAAAAGTATAGATTCACTAAGATTAATATAATTTCCACCATCCTGCACCAGACAATGGTACCATTGTGGTATCCTGACCTCTATCTACTGATGCTATTTAAAGGGTAAATATTTCTTGTTGGAATTGTGCTGTGATTGATAGAATTTTTATCTCCCATGAGAAAAAACATTAAATTGATGGAGCTCAAAACACATGAGAACCAGGCAAATCCATGGCTGGATTTCACATCTAACTGATTATCTCAGTTCAGACTCCCCTGAAACTTACCAGAGGGCCGAGGATTTAGCTCAGTGGTTCCAAAGCCTGCCTTGCAAGGCAAGGACCCGAGTTTGATCCCCGATACTAAAAAATCCATAACCAGAGAACTATTAACATGCAAATATGTAGCTGGGCCCCCCTAGCAGTGGACCTCACATCCACAGATCCAACCAATCACAAATTGAAAGCACTAAGAGTAAAAATACTGTGCACAAAGTGGGGGCACACACTGTAATCCCAGCATTCAGTAGGCTTAGGCAGGAGAATTGGCATGAGTTCGAGGGCAGCCTGAACTACATAACAAGACCTAGTCTACAAAATAAATAAAAAGAAGGGGGGGAACGTGTCTGTACTGAACACACCCAGACTTCTTCTTTGTCATTATTCCCTGTACAATCGAAGACAATGCTAATTCATGTAACGGTGACACCCGGATTTGTACCCTTATAAAAGATGCCTGATAAAGCTTCTTTTGTTGTTTTAGAGTTTTGTTTCTGGGGTCAGGGGTTGAGACAGGGTCTTGCTATGCAGTTCAGGCTGGCCTTGAACTCAGTAGGTAGCTCAGGCTGGCGTTGAAGTCACAATGATCCTCCTGCCTCCGCTCCCTAAGTGCTGTGATTACAGGCATGCATCACCATGCCCAGCTCAATCCTGCTTCTGTGGGCTGAGTTGTATCCCCCCAAAACTCAGAGCCTCCTCAGAACATGACTACATTTAGAGATAGAACCTTTAAAGAAGTAATTAGGGTAAAATGCCATCATGAGATGTGTGCTAGTATGACCAGGTCCTCATATAAGGACACAGATACATGGAGGGAGGACAGTGTAGGGACATAGGGAAAAGACAGCCACCTACAAGCCAAGGAGAGGGGCCCAGAAGACACCAGCGTGACCGTGGCCTTGATCTCAGCCTTCTGGCCTCCAGACCACAAGAAACACATTTCCAGTGTTGACATAGCCTGGCTGTGTTACTCTTTTGCAGTCCTAGCAAAGTCTAAACCCAGAGGGCTCTAACCGCTCATCTGTTCTGGGTGCAGCGCGCCCTTGTCCAGAACCTGCAGACAGCTGCCACAAGGGGGCCACACTACAGTGAAATGAACACCCAACCCTAGGGTCCTTGAGACAGCAGGGGACGGACGGATGTTGGTGATACAGTTTGTCCAGGAACCTGGATCCACTCAAAAGCCAGCACAGAAGGTTGCACTTTGAGTAAGGTGGCCAATAATCCAGGAAGCAAATGGCAGACCTCTGCTCCTGGGTGTCAGGGCCAGGAAGCCGGGGCCCTCCGTCAGGCCCAGTCTCTAAAGTCACCCAGAGGCATGCTCACTGTGGCTCAGAAGAGTGACAGAAGGGTGACAGGGTGGAGACACACACTTCCAAGAGAGGCTCTCTCTAGCCGCACACGCATAGAGGATTTTGAAGTCAGGGAAGCAAAGCCTGAGATTCAAACACTAGCAGAGGTGGGAACGCAACAGCCATCCAGCCTGCTCCTCTAGGGGTCTGCTACAGAAACGGATGCAATATTTCAAAACAAATGTACTCCCTGAGGGTGCACTGCTGCTTCCTTGATTGATAGACATCAACAGTGGGCAGGCGGGCTGGGGATTTAGCTCAGCGGCGCTTCGACCAGCCTCGAAAACACAAGGCCTAGAGTTCCATCCCTCCCCACACCCCGCCATACCCCCCACACACACACCCAGTGGGCGGGACAATGAAAACCACAGCTTGGTGCTGACCTCGATTCTAGACCAGGTTATAGACAAACTGGAAGGGTGTTATTATGATAGCTGATGAAACTGGAAGATGGAATGAGGATTAGGCAATCACGGCAACCGAGTTAGAGTGCCTGATTCTGATAATCAAATTATGACATGTAAGAAAATGACTTGTTCTTAAGAAATACACGGTGGTGGTGCACAGCGAGCACCCGTGGCAGTTGCAGGGTTGCAGCACTGTGAAGTCTTCAGGTGCTGGCAAATGTCACCCAGTAAGTGCAGTGGCGTGAGGTGGAGAGCAGGGGCGGTAGATAGCCGGGTGTGGTGAGAGAAGTAGACACGGATGGCTCCCCAGCTGGAGGAGGGCGGGGGAATGCACTCTCATAGGCCTCTTTGTTATGAAGCAAAGTGTGTACAGGTTGCCATAAAGGACAAATAAGTAAAATACTTTATACATTACAGTGATTGGAATAAAAATTGGGATGAATGGGTTCCAGAAAGCAGAGCACTCAGATATGTGGACACTGATCTGCAGAAACAGCGAGAACTTTAAAAGACCAATCAGGAGCAATGTGCAGAGGGAAAGATGAGAGGGGCTGCTCCAGGAAAGAGACATCTGGTCTTCAGCAGAAAAATGTTGAAGTGAAAACAGAAGAGAACAAACAAAAAAAAACCCTGGTAATGGAGATGGTGGCGGTCCTAGTGAGACGCCCGCCCTTAGCCTCCTCAGCAGAAGGCCCAGGTAGGTCCTGGTAGATTACTGTTGAAAATAAAGAAACATTTATGAACAGAGTAGAAGTTAAAGAACCCTGAAGAGCTAAAACTGTGGCTTGTTGATGACTGGGACTTAATTACTAGACAAAAACAGCTCTTTTATCTTCCTGCCAAGAATGTGGATTCCATTCTAGAGGACAATGCAAATTATAAGAAATTTTGAGGAAACATATAATAAGAATTACACTGTTGGGCTCGGGGTGTAGCTCAGCGGCACCACACCTTCCTGGCAAGCATGGGGTCCTGAGTTCGTTCCCTGGTACGGAAAAAAAGTATGCTGTTAATGAGGTTGTAGCAGGGATGAAAGAACACTTCAGTGTGATGCTGGGCACTCACCTCCTCTGCAATTTGAGAGACCATGGTACCAGGAGATACTCACTGGTCACCCTGATGCGTCTGTATCCCAGGTGTACAGAGCATCACATCTACAGCGATTATTTGTAGGAACTGGAGCAATGTTGGCTGTTGGGAGCAATTCTACCTAATTTGGGGGGAAAACATTTGGTTAGGCCTAGTTCTCCTGCATACAGGCCAGCTCTGGCATGTCAAGACATAACTCTGTTTGGGGCCTTGGTCACAGCTCAGACCTCAATGGTCCAGCGATCCTGTGATGCTCCAGGACAAGGTTTCACCAGCTGAAGACGTCCTGGGAGGAACAAAATCTTCATGTGCGCAGTTCCTCATTGTTCCAGGATTTTCTCCACTGCCACTGCAGCTGCCCTCTGAGTGACCTTCTACATTTGCTACTCTGAGGGACTGAACTCTTTGCCCTGAGTCATCTGTTCCATTTGTTTCCTCCAGATGTACTGAATAAAGGTGAGGCAAGCTTGGAGGCTTTCGTCTCTGCTGCCCAGAGCAGCATTCATCAGGCCCAAAGCTCAGCTTCTTCTCAGAGTCTCATTTTTTTCTATCTTTCCTGTATAATAAGTTAATTCACCTTGCGCTGCCCTGGCTCGCAGGAGACTAGGACTTAACTGCAGATGTTCTAGTAACATCCCCTTTCCCTGTTCCCCACAGTTGGCCCATACATCCCTGGATGAGAAGAGCCTTGCTTTAACACTAAATTACCTTCATGATTTCCTCAATTATCTGGCCAAGAATTCAGCAACTTTGTTTAGTGCCGGTAATTATCAAGTGGCCCCGCCTGAGAACCATCGGAAAGCAGTGTGAGGCACTCTCACCCGTGTTTCGTTCCTAGTCCTTCTCTTGTAAAAATGATGTACTTTGAAGATGTTAGTGTATAACAGAGTTGATGTTTGTTTGATTTAAACAGAGAAAATAAAAAGGGTTATGTTAGGTAAAAGAGCCAAAAAAAAAAAACAGGACGAGACCAGGACTACAACAAGCCTTTATTAGGGGAGGACTTACTGGGCGGTCTCTGAACAAAGGAGAGAGAGCAACATAGCAGCACAGGGAGCTTCTTTTATAGGAGCGGGGAGGGGTTAGCCTGAGATGGGGTGGAGTTGAGTGAGGCAATATTAAGAGACTGGAGGAAACTGTGACATCACTAGTTGTTAGAAGGTAACAAGTACTACGTTACTCTTTTGGTGGGAGAAGAGGCATGTTGGGAAGAAGAAGCCTGTCCTTTGTTGGGAGAAGCTGTATATTAACATGGAGGCTGCTAGTTTATGTGGCAGCCATCTTAAGGCAAGGGAAATCTAACGGGTTACAGATCCTTTTTTCTTTTTTCTGTTCATTTCAAAGTTGCTACCAGTGTATTCAATGATAGACAACATGGTGTAGAGTGTTACCTAGTTGACAAAGCTGCTTTTGAATGCTGGTGGTTCTATTCCTTTGACACTACGCACTTTTATAATACGTATTAATGCTATATGACAAAATGCTCTGATTCCTAGTGCCAAAGGTCCAATTCAGTGTATATAACTGAACACACTCATCCATTTGTGCTCTTTTTTTATAGGTGCTTAATGAGCCCATCCTTTGCAAGTCACCCATGTTGTTCCTTAGGCATTTTATCTTTGCTCAAATTGTTGAAAAATGGTGAATTGTTTCATGATCTTTGTATTTGTGTCTAAGACACATTTTAACATAAGACACAAATCATTGAGTGGCTGCAGTTTTCTGGCAAAGTCATTCTCTTAGGAAATGTTTTTCAGATCTTCAATAAATTTTTTCTTTAAATTTCAAAAAAGCTGGGTGTGGTGGTGCACGCCTGTAATCCCAGCACTCAGGAGGCTGAGTCAGGAGGATCGCTGTGAGTTCAAGACCAGTCTGGGCTACATAGTGAGTTCCAGGTCAGTTTCAACTACATAGTGAAATCCTGTCTCAAAAAAACAAAACAAACAAATAAATTTCAAAAAAATGCACAGTGGTTTAGGGATAGGCACAATGCTCAATTCACTCTCAGTGATTCATAAAATAAGTTACATGTATGCATTATAGAGTTTACACGTATATAAATAAATACATTAACATCATAAAGCAAAAGCAACAAAATATAAATAATTGGTGGATTTGAGTAAAGGATATAGAGGAGTTCCCTGTACTCTTCCTGTGATTTTTCTGTAAGTTTGAAATTACAACAAAAGAAAATGTTACACCTGACCTATCCCAACACTCCCAGGAAAATAGTTCTGATAAGATATTTATTTATTTGGGGGGGGGCGATACAGGGTCACTGTGTAGTTCAGGCTGGCCTTGAACTCACTGTGTAGCCCAGGCTGTTCTCCAACTCACAGTGATCCTCCTGCCTCAGCCCCGCCAAGTGCTGGGCTTACAGGCGTGTGCCACCTCCCCAGATATTTCTTAATGATGGCAAGAAAATGCAAACATTTGGTTCACCAGATGTTCACAGCCTCGGCTATGAGGATTTCATTGACAACTATGGTAGGAGTTTAACACTTACTGTGATGATGTTAACAGCAGCAGAGTTCTGAGATACATCTGGACTTGCTTTTCCTGCATATGGGACAGTGGGGCACAGCCTCGGAATGTCACTGACACACTGTCACAAACTCATCAGCACTCCTGTTATGCACAAGGAGTGACCATACTTGTCACACTGGTTTTGCATGAAAAGTGGTCATATGGGTGACCTTCAGGAAGAAAAAATGCGTCACTCCCCAGTGGGCACTATTCCCAGGACCAAAAGTGAAGTCTCCTTTACAGTTATCATTTCTAAAGACATAAGTCCAGGCATGGTGTTTGGGTTTCTGCTCTGTAATTCTCTTTAAGATATAATGTTTAAAAAGAGATGTAATTAAAAAGCTAACCCTCAAGTAGGGTCAGCCTGCCATGCGTGGTGGTGCATGACTACAATCTCAGCACTTGGGAGGCTGAAGCAAGAGGATGACAACGAGCTCAAGCCATCCTGGGCTACATAGTGAGATCAAGGCCAGCCTGAATTACACAGCAAGACCTGTCTCAAAAAACAAAAATAAGAAAAAAACTCAAGTAGGTCCAGCCTACATCCAAACCACAGCCTCTTCTGGGCATGGGCTATCAAGTGGATCAAGCCAGAGTTGACCCACTGGCCCCCCTCCCCCAAAAAGAGATGTTCCCAATTCTGCTCTGTACCAACTAGCAGGAACCAAGGAACTGGTCACACATATGAGGAAGGCATTTGGAATAGAAATTTATATTCATAGATTTAAACAGACAATTGGGACACGCACTGTTTTACAGTCCAGACCTGCTTTGCTGTGACACAGATGAGGACAGACTGAATGATAAGACAGGGCGGAAACATATGGTGAATGGCTAAAGTTGTAAAAATGTATCACAGTAAGAGACGCTTTGCCATGAATCCCCCTCACACTATGCCCCTTGCTGTGAACACACTTGTCCTGCCATTCTAGCCACTTCCTGAAGCAGTTTTGGAGTCCCCTTTCCTCAATGTCATTACTTGCAACACTGTGGCTGCCTCAGTGTCCTGAATGGATTCAAAATGTTGCCCTTTCCTGGTCACTTTGATCTGGGGGAGAAGCCAGAAGTTGCATGGTGCAGGATCTAGTGACACAGATCTAGTGGATGAGGACACATTATGATGTTTCTCAGAGAAATTGCTGTATCAGAAGCAAAATGTGACTCACAGCGTTGTCATGATGGAGGTGTTTTCTACATACATAGTTTCTTAAATAATAAACCCTTATCCTACCCAGAGTCCCCATAGCATTCCTGGGTACAAACTCAGCTGCACAATTCCACCCGGGTCACAGAGCACGGTCCACAGCACCTTGGTGCTGGGTCCTGATGGATGCATTTTTCTCTCCCCAAGGGAGCTGGGTGGTTTCCATGGAGACCCTGAGCCCTGCTCCCAGGACACAGCCACAGATGCAGTCCCATCTCACGTGACAACAGTGCTTAAAATGCTGGAATCTGAAGCAGCACAGCTGTACACCAGTGAGGTTGTTGTCTGTGACCCATGGTTCACAGCACGCTCTATAACACACCTTCTCTCAGCCAAGGCTCACAACCAACTGACCCCAATAAACAAGTTGAAATCTGTCACACAGTCACCAAGGTTCAACACTGAGGATCCCTGCCTCTCTGTGGCACTGGGCAGCAGCATGAACAGTATTTTATAATCATACCTCGTAGTTCACAGACAATGTGTTCCATCTTCCAAAGTTTGCCAGCTTCCCAGCTTTGACCTGGAATTGGGAGGGATGCGATCCCAAGCCACGATGACATTCATTTTCAGATTCTGTCCACAGTGTATAAGTACGGTAGGGATGAGAAGTCTGCACACCTTAACCCTGATCTTCAGCTCTCGGATCTTAACTCCATGGGAGTCTCTCTGATGAAATATCTAGCAATAGTTGGTTTACAGAAAGTTGCCATGGTGGCTGGGCATGGTGGCACACCTGTAATCCCAGCACTCGAGAGGCTGAGGCAGGAGGATGGCCATGAGTTTGAGGCCAGCGCGGGCTACATAGTGAGTTCAAGGACAGCCTGAACTACATAGTGAGACTTTGTCTCAAAAAACAAAACAAAACAAAAAAGAAAGTTGCCATGGTTTGACAGGCTTGGCCAAAATGTAAAGGACTACTTCAACAACAACAAACCTATTCCACCTATCTTGTTAGCTCACTCAGAAATGGGCTGTAGGAGAGAGACATTGCTATTACCCTGTTCATCTGCCCTCAAGCTGTTGGACTCCTATAGACACTCACTCCTTCCATTTGCTTAAAATTTGTGTCATCTGGCTTTTCTTCTTGCTTAAAAACACCATCTTCCTTACTCCCTTGCACCCCCTGCCAGCCCCTCATGCATATTAATATATGCAAGTTGGGTCTGGGGAGCTCTTCTGTTCTGCACCCTCAAGGCTCCATAGGCTGAGACACCCTTCTGGCCAAGGCATCCCCTCCACCTTATCCTGTGCACATACCTAGCACTGCCCTCACTTGACTTGCATTAATCCTGCTCATTCCTCAGTGCGTTGTCCCCCTGATCCATCCTTCACTTTCCTCCATGCCACTTTAACCCCCAGATGGCATCATTTGCCTCCCATGACCTCTGCTTCCTATAGAGTTTGACAAGTAAGGGTCACAGGCAGGGGTTCGGGAAGACTCCTTTTAGCGTAACACCTCCTGTGAGTCTCTCTGTTCCTGCACCTTCAGGCACAGGGATGGTCACAGGCTGTCCTTCTATTGCTATTTCCCTGCTAACCCTACTAGAAATTGTCCCTTCATCGAGTCCTCTTCAGTTCAGCCCTCTGGGTACATCATTTACTTATTATTAGACACAAAGGGGTCCTGGAAAGAGCATCTCAACTATAAAACTTCTTCTGGTACAAAGTGAGAATCTGTAAAATGAAATGAAGGATGAATATATCTCTAGTAGGAACTAGAATGCAAGATAAAATTGTGACTGTTGGAAGGTTCATCTTTCAACTTTTTCCCCCCAAGTACTGGGGAATGAACCCAGGATCTTCATACTGAGCTACATCTCCAGCCCTTTTTGTTTTTTATTTTGAGACAGAGTCTCGCTAAATTCCCAGGTGGGTCTAGAGCTTGTGGTCCTCTTGCCTCAGCCTCCCATATGGTCGGGGTTACAGGAATGCACCACCACACCTGGCTCTCCTCTCACATCTTTTAAATGGGAAGCTGAATACTGTGTGACCAAAATGGAAAAGCCTCCCCACAGCAGCCTGGTTTACTCAGTCCGCCTTCGCTGAGTGGGCTGTATCAAAGGGCAGAGGTGAATTTAGTAGCAGTCCCAAACTGTCCGCTGTGAAGGCAGGGTTTAGGCCATCCCTCATCACTAGAGGAAATATGTAGGGCCAGAACAAAAACACATTCATTAAGAAAGAAAACAGAGTGCCAGTCAGCAGAACAACTGTAGTTACAAGACTCGTGAAAAGGAAAAATTAATTCCTTGGGAAAGAGCTTTCTATTTTAAGAAGATGAAAAACAATAAGAGATGTCTTTAAGGGATAGATAATAAAGACGCTTCCCAGGCAGCCTCAAAGCTTGCGGCTTTTCAGATGTAAACCTAAAGCAAAACCTTTTCCAAAGGACAGCACCCAGCCTAATTCTGGTTGCTTATTTTCTTCTGTGGTTGGTTTTTGCTGAACACAGCAGTCTGAACCCTGGCCACAGAGCTATGAGGGCCCCTGTCTCTAAGATGCCTGGGTGTCCCCAGTGATCCCAACTGTACAGCTTGGCAAGGACAATTAGAGGGGGTATTTTGGACTGAATGTTCCCAGTCTATGTTACTTTTCCAAGGTAACCTAAGGTTTTGGGTGCAAGATCCTGTCTCAGAGTAGTAATACAGAACAACAAAAGAACTGTAAGCCAGAGGCTGGGCTAGGGCTATAGCTCAGTGGCCAAGCATGTGGCTAGTGTGCAGAAGGCCCTGGTGCAACCCCCAGAACTGAAAAGACAAACAACAACAAAACCAATCCAGAAAATCCCGTGAGCCAAAACACACACACACACACACACACACACACACACACACACACACACACACATAAATTCTCCAGTCTCGGGTGTTCTGTTATAGCTACAGAAAATGGACACTGGATCTAAAAGTGCCTTTCTGCCAGGGTTTGCAACATGCTATCCTTGTAACACCTAAAGTCAGTTGCAGGCACCACAGAACAACCATGGGTCCCAGCCTGCACTGTGGCATGTTTGGCCGAGTGTCCTGCAGCTGCCACATAGGAGCTCATAGGAGCCAATTTTTAAGCTTTTGGGGATTTTACCAGCTAGTTTCGTGCCTCATCTGTCACTTGAAATCAGCCGGGGTGAGGGCCTTCACATCCCTGGAACAGACCAACGCTGCAAGTCAATTGTGCAGTTGTTAAACACTCACAGATATTGTGTTACCCATGAACCTGTACCAGGTCCCTGGTGGCTGAGACAGCCGGAAGAGACTTTTGGTGTCCTTTGCCCAGTGTCTGCAGGCTTGGAGAAGAGAATCAGTCCTCCCAGGTATATTATTTTAAATGCTACCCTAAATTTAAATGCCCAGGGCTTTTTTTTTTTAATGAGACTAAAATTAGAGTCAATAGCCTGAGAATGTGGTTTGTTTTTATTGCAAGTTGGCTCAAGAAGTTTCTGAAAATTAATTTATGATATCTTGCCTTATAAAGCTAAAATGCTTTCCAAAATTTTGTGGGGCAATTTCAAAACCTGGGGAAGTCAGCCAACAAACTAAGTATATCTCTATTAGGGCGGGGGACAGAGAGGGAGGGACAAAGAGAGAGAGAGGCATCTCAAAAATAGTTCAGACTCAGCTGGAAGAATTTGCGTCTACTTTGGTGGAAAAGGAGACAGCAAGCCCTGGCTAATCTCAAGACTTCTTTTTCCCCTCAAACAATGGCTGACCATCTGCTCTGTTGTTTTTGGCCAAGTCTTTTATCAAAACAAAAATGTGGCAACTTCAGTGACCTAACTTGGGAAACAATTTTATAACATTTTCTAGGAACCACAAAACATTTGTTTTACTCTTTCTGAAGGCACACAGTGGAAACAAGAGGACAACATAATATTTTGCCTTGTAACAGGAAAAGCTGGCCAAGGCCAGAGTTAGAAGAGCATTTCAGTTCACATATGGGCCATCCAGAACCCGTGACATCTGGCCTTCCAAACCAGAGACTAGGACACCTCATGTCGCATCAAAATCCACCACAGTCCATTCGATCAGTTATTGGGGCATAAACTATGATCTTTTTTTTCATAAACAGTGGTCTTTATCATGTAATACATTTTAAGCTGGGAGGTTAGTTTAGACAAAAACAGCAGGAATAGTGGTTACTGAAAAAACAGATGTGTGTTTTAGAAGAGCCAGGTTCAGAGGGAAGAAATCTGAACTTCTTGATGTGGTTGGAAAAAGGCAAGCTTCTTAAATGTGACTCAGATTTCAGTGGGTGAACACAGACGGCTCAGTCAGGTAACGTTATTATTGCTGATAGATTATGAAGAGATATATTAACTCATCTATCAGCAAAACTCTCTCCAAAGCCTATTAAATATGTACCAGGGAAGAAATTTAAGTAACCTGATATGGTGTCTCATAGAACATAGGGTGACTGAAACCGTGGGCACTTGAGTTAGAGAGTCCAGGTTGGAATCCTTCATAACTCAGCCGCTGTGTGACTTCAGATGAGATGCCTACCCTCCCTAAGGCTTACTTGCCTACAGTGCACACTGGACCTGACAGTAGTGTCTGAAATAAGTGCTTAGAAAGATGTCTGGCGCATGGTTCATGCTCGATAAATATTGGCCCTCCCTTTTTCATGTGCCCTGGCACATGACTTGTCTGTTTGGAGACCTGCTCAGAAGCAGCCCTGGAGGCAAGGGTTCCAGTACCACCAATGTATTTGGGTCGTGACCCCAGGACCCCAGGAGAGGAACAGTGAAGACAGCCAACTATGGGACTGTTGCCGCAACAACTATCCATCACACGCTAGGCAACAGAGTAGAGCACACAATAGAGGTATCCCGGACAGGGGCTGCAGAAGCTAGGCACAGAGATGCTAGCCGCTGCCCAGCCCTAGTGGAGGGATGCTCCTGAGGGCGTCCGTGACACCCATGTGGCAGAGAATGGCAGGTGTCTCAGGGAAGCCACCCTTGGCTTGCAGAGCTAAGAGTGAGAACACAAGAAGGACCTCAGCAGCATTGACATGTCCCATCCTCGTGTTTGTTGGAGATTGAAACCAGCTGGAGTTCCTGTAGGTGATGCCATGTGCTGCAAACATGACCACAGTCTCCTGAGATTATAACAGAGCTGAAAAATTCCTACCATAGCCATCTTAATGTCACAGAGCTACGCATTACTGTCCTGATGCTGGTGTACACACACCAATGGCCCCGCCAGACACACAAAGTACAGCATGTTCCTATAATAATAACACATGGTGCCTAATGCTTGATAGTAATCATATGTGGCTACTATTGGGTTCTGAATTGAATATTGCTATAAATTGGACCTTGAATGTGCACCAAAGGCTTGAGAGTTGGGAATCCGATGGGATGGAGTTAGAGAACTGGGGTGCCCTTGAGGAGGACACTGGGCTCCATCTCCTCCTCTTCCTCTCTCTCTGCTTCCTGGTCTCCATGAACTGAGCAGCACCTCCACCATGCATTCCCATCCCCATGTTCTGCCACATCACAGAGCCCAAAGCATTGGGCCAGCCGACCATAGACTGAATCCTCTGAAACTGTAAGACAGGATAGCTCTTTCCTCTTGATAAGCTGATGATCTCAGGCATTTTGTTGCAGTAATGGAAAGCTAATGGGCACGACTATATTATAGTTTTATTGTTATTTTGGAGTATACCCCAACTTACAAAGTTTACTGTAAAGCAGTGTGTCATGCTGGCAGCACGTTTCTCTCCACTACATCATTTTCTCCTACACTTGATGAACTCATATGTTGTTTTGTTCATCGTCATGACCACAGGAGCAATAGAATGTGATATATTCACATACATGCACACATGCACACATACACACAAACATGGTGTGATAAAACATCATAATTATTTCATGTATTACAATGAGAGACATATTGCCATTTATCCCCCGCAAAGTACACTCCCTTCCTTTAAACACATTTATCCCATAATTCTTGCCACTTTCTGCAGCAGTCCAGGAAGTCTTGTTGCACGAGGGTCTTTAGTTGCACTGTCACGGCTGCCACAATGTCCTGAATCCACTTAAAATGTGAGGGCTGGGGATTTAACTCAGTGGTTCCACTGCCTGCCTTGGAAGTGCAAGGACCCGAGTTTAATTCCCAGTCCCCCCCAAAAAAAATTGGGCCAAGGATTTAGCTCAGTGATTTCACCGCCTGCCTTGTAAGCACAAGGTCCTGAGTTCAATCCTTGGTATCGAAAACAAATTTTTTTTTTTTTTTTACCTTTCATAACTTATTTTGACTTCAGGGAAGAGCCAGAAGTTGCACAGTGGCAGACCTGGTGGATAAAGTGGAAGAGAACACACTGTCATGTCTTTATGGGCCTGTCTTCTGTTGGGTAGCATTTGGCAGCAGCATTCTCTGTATTTTTCATCACATCTCATAAAGACACTCAGGAAAGAGGACTTCCAGAAGTGCTGCAGAAAGTGGAAAGATCAATAGGATAAGTGTGTTTGAAGCAAGAGGGAATTTTTAGGGAGACTAATTGCAATACGTCTTTTATTGCAATACATTTTTAAAAATTTAAATATTCCCCTTAGATTTTGACCACTTTCACACAAAGACAGAAAGGGAAAGAGTGCATGCCTAAGTGTCCAGGAGGCTACACTGTTCAGCTTTGTGTAAACAGACTGTTGTGTTCACACAACAAGGACAACTAAGGATGCAATTCTCAGAACGTAGCCTTGCTCTTCAGCAACAGGACTGTTTTCTGGATGAACCCACTAGAAACAATAATGCAACAGCAACCAGAAAACTATGTTTAGTCTATGCTTTTCTTTTGTTTTATCTTGCAGGGCTGGAGATGGAACTAAGGGCCTTGTGTGCTTGGCAAGCACCCTGCCGTTGAACTACCCTGCAGTCCCTTTATGCTGGTTTGATGGAAATACTAAGACAGAAATAAACTGACTTTAGAAAGCTTTTATGTGCATTCTTGTCAAATCAACACAGAGTTGGGGATTATGTGTGGAGTTTAAATTCTGATTTTGCTTGGAGCTCTGACCTCATCCTCAGTTTGCACCACCTGAAGTTAAGGGGTACCAGTATGCAGTGCCGGGCAATAAATAAACTATCATGAAAAAGGAAAACATCTCCATTTTTCAAAAAAATCTCCAAGCTTTCCACAGTTACAATAACGGCTTCCTGGTAATTGAAACAACTCAAGATTTTAGGACAAATAATATTTTAAAATTTTCCCTTTCCAGAAAAAAAGAAAACAAAGTCTTTATAAATAGGTAGGGGTGGAAGAGTTGAAGGAAGAGCAGGGGAATGGGGAAAAAATAAGAACCAAAATACATCAGGTAAAGAACAAGATCCCAATGATGAATGTAAATGTATTGTATACCTAAAATGTATCTACAAAAGAATTTAAGGAAATAAATGTTCCCTATCCATCAGACAGAAGTATGAATACTAACAAACAATAATTAATACCACGAATTCCATTCCAAACTGGGAAATGTATCTGTTACATATCGGATCCTGTGTGAAAAGAAGAAAATCCTTACATGTGGGCACCATTTCCAAAACAAATAATTGCCTCATAGCTTGGTAAGAAAGAGACTGACAGATTTCCTTCATAAGATACAAACGTTTTTGTGTTGCCTATCAAATAAACAAAACCCTACCCATAAACGTTAAAGGTTAATCAAAAAATGAGGGCAAATTTCCACATTAGATGGAAGACAAAGTGTTAAATGCAGAAAGATTACAGACCAATAAGAAAAAGATGTTCAATAGAAATAAAAGATAGAAGCAGCTAAGAATTATAGGATCTATTGGTGATTTCATCAAATGAAAAGAAAAATAGCTATAGCTAAGTGGCCTATGTTTCCAAAGCAATCAGTTGTTTTATAGATTGGTATGACATGGTAAAGCTTAAAGAAGGCGTATTGATTGTCAAAACACAGAACACAAAACACAAAACATTTTTTGTTCAAGTTCATTGTTCATCAAAACTTTGCAAATTTAAAAAGAGAGGTGGTACCTCCTGACAAACAGCAGTAGTGAACGAGATCGCACCTGCCTACCTAATGTCCTGTGGGCCGATGGACATGGACATCCATACATTACACCTCGGGGTACACAATGAGCTCACATCACAAGAAAGCAGATTAGCAATATGCAGTCTTTAAACAGCTCACAAACTTTGATCTAGGAGTTCTATTTCTAGAACAAAATCAGACAAATCTCAGAACTTCAGTACTCGCAATGGCTGGTGAATCAGAGCACTCCAGAGAAGTAACTAAGAAAACCAGTGATAGATGAGAGAGAGGGGAGCATGACTTTAAGGAACTGGTCCAAGTAATCACCAGGACTGTCAAGTTTGTAATGTATGGGACAGGCTGGCGATTTTGTTCAGAGCTTCTGTTGGAGTCTTGAGTTGAAATTCGTGCGACAGGCCCATAGATTATTGGGAACCCACGCAGCTTTCTGTGTCAAAGTCTTGAAGCAAACTCCTTCCCTGAGAATCAATTTCAGTGGGTAGGGCCTCCACCTGATTAAACAAGGCCCTCTATGTTAGCTAGCACCCTGCTGTACCTAAATGCATCCTCTCCATTAAAAACATCCTCCCAGTAACATCTGCCTGGCCACAGTGACACTGAATTAGCCCCAGGGTGCTCACACCTGCTACATCACAGAGAAAGCCGGAGTCATCAAGGAGAAACCCTCTCAGCTGGTGCCTGGTGGCACACGCCTGTAGTCCCAGCACTCGGGAGGCTGAGGCAGGAGGATAATCTCCAGTTTGAGGACAGCTTGGGCTACATACTGAGTTCCAGTTTGGCCTGAACTACATAAAGAGACCCTGTCTCAAAAAACAAACAAACAAAGACAACAACAACAAAAACCCCAAAAACTAAAGGAGACGCGCTCTCAAGTTCCTGCCCTGTGAGCCGAACCCAGTACCCCATCTCCCTTCCGCAGCCCTCCTGGTTCTTTGTCCCACTTGCTGCTGGGTTTTCTCCCATCTTCCACTCTTGCTCTGCCTCTCAAAGGATCCCCTACAATTTCATGCCTTTGAATCACTGGGGTCCAGGCTGTACACCCAGCTGTCCTCTCTTCTCCAAGCACAGGTCAGAGTGACCTTTCTGGGCTGCTCACTGGTATCCCGTGAACATGAGAGAACCCAGCCTCAGTGGCACAGCAGCAGGCTGGTTCTCCCAATAACACAGAGTGCAGAGGGGGCGGTCAGGGCCGGCAGGGCAGAGTCTCAGGAGCCAGGTTCACTGGACTCTTCACTCTGCCATCTGTAGTACGTGGCTTTGCACCCACGCCGGCAGGAAGCTGCTGCCCTGGGCCCCATGTCTACGCAGAGGACATCTTCTGGCCAACTTCACAGAATCTCTTCAGTTAATTATTCAGCAAATATTTAATTGACAACCTACCTATTATGTTTTCTGTTCCTCAGAATATAGAAATTTTCAAAAGATAAAAATGTTGCTTCTCATGGAGCTTATATTCAAATGGATAAAACAGGAAGTAAATAAGAAGAGGGTAGATGGTTGTCAGTAGAGATTAAGAAAGGGAGGAGAGAGAGAGGTGGGAGAACAGGTACCAAACCGCAGTTACATAAGCTACATAGAAGGATAGGTTCCGATGTTCTGTAGCACAGAGGATGACCACAGTTCCTAACGATTTGTGGTTTATTTTATTAAGAACTAGAAGAGAGGAGTCCAGAGTTTCCCAATACAAATAAATGATGCATCTTGTAGGAGATGGAAACGCCAATCACCCTGATTTGGTCATTATACCTAACACAGATGTACGGAATTACCCCACCATGCCCCATCAAATTTGTACATTATATGTTGATAAAAATGTTAAAGATAAATAGATGAAAGTCAGGCTAGGTTATGGTGTGTTCAGTGATACAGAGAGGAATCCAGTGGCACAGTAGGCGGTGATGTTAGACTGGGTGGTCAGGGAAAGCCCAGTGAGGGCGTGAAGGAGGTGATAGGTGAACCAGCTAACAGGACCACAGTGATGGCCGGGTCAGGGACACAGAGGCAGAGAGACCACGTCACAACATGGACAGGTGATGGTCTAGGGTGGTAGTAATGCAGGCGGGGAGTGATGGGGTTCTGGGTTTGTTTTCAAAGTGGAACTGACAGAATTTGCTGTTGTGGGGCCTGAGAAGAAGAGGTGAGGATCTGGAGAATGTGGCCCAGCTGGAAAGGGGATGTTGCCATCTACAAGGTGGGGCGGTTAGAGGTGGCCCAGATTTGAGGTAAAATCTTGGGAGTTCTATGCACTCCTGGTAAAAGGAGATGTCTGTCGACCCTCCAAGGGCAAATGCTGAGTGGACAGTTGGGTCCACATGTCTGAAGCTCTAGAGAGAGGTCAAGGATAAAGATGAAAACCTGGGTGCCACAAGCAGAGAGCCGATATTCAAAGTCATGACATGGAATCGGAATACCAAGGGATGAAGCAAATGGTGGAGAGAAGGTTAAGAGCCAAGGATGGGTGCTCTGGGGATTAGAGACCAGACGATGTGAAAAACTCAGTGAAGGAAGCTGAAAAAGAGCAGCCAGGTGATCGGCAGGAAATCAGCAAGAGCGTGGGATTTAGGGAACTGAGGGTTCCGGCAGTAAAGTTTCCCAGGAGAAGAGGTGATTATGTGGAGTGAGAGGTGGAATAAGAATGGACAGTTGGACTCAGCAGAACATGGACTCTGCTTTCTCAGTCTGTGACAAATATATGAAATAATGGACAATTTGAGTAAAATAACACCCATCGATGAAGGTACTAAAGTCAGTTTAAGGCTAATTCAGTTGGGTTTATGTTTAAATCAGGTCTAAAGATCTGATAGTGTTTTAAGCCAATGTTGTCAAAGCTTAATGGTAAAACAAAGTTGCCTTTAATGATATGTTTAGAGCAAAGGAAAAGGAGGAAATAGGCCCAACTTATTCTTTATCTGGGAGTCAAAAGTGTCCCAGGATATCACAAACATAAAACATAGGCCTATCCCATTTGTGAAAATAAATGCAAAGATTCGACATAAATGACTAACAAGCCATTAACAAAGAGTCAAGAGATCGTACCCTATGGGTGAGCAGAATGTACCCCGGCAAGGATGATGGTCAATATCAGAAAATCCACTCATCTCCTTTACTATGCTAGCAAATTAAAGAAGGAAAACTCCTGCAGCATCTGCAAAATACTTAATAAAACTGGATACCCACTAGCGATGAAAGCTCTTAGGAAAATAGGATAAGAAACCTCCTTGTCTCGTTGAAGGATTATCTGCTGGAAGCCTGATGCAGGAGATGAAAGGAGTGCCGGGATGCTAGCAGCTTTTCCACTCGAGCAGGGAACAAGGGGAGGATGCCCACTCTCACCTCCACTATCAGCGTCAAACCCAATGCTCGCAATACAAGAATTAGAATTTAGCCATAAGAATTCAAAGAAAGGGAATTGTCATAGCTTATATGACATTGCTCTCAAAATATCTAAGAAAATTTAGTGAAAAAGTATTAGTACTAATAGCAAGATGACTAGTTATAAGACTAATGTAAAAAGTCAGAAGCAGGGCTGGGGATTTAACTCAGTGGTACCACGCCTGTCTCGCAAGCGCAAGGTCCTGAGTTCGATCCCTAGTACATAAATAAATAAATAAATAAATAAATAAATAAATAAATAAATAAATAAAATCAGGTGCTTCCCTGACCCAAGCAATTATTAATTATAAAATATAATTAATTGGGGCCAGGGATTTAGCTCAGTGGCACCTCACCTGACTTGTCCTGAGTTCAATTTCAATCCCCGGTACCAAAATAAACAAATAAATAAATAAAAATAAAATATACTATAAAGCACAAGTGATTAAAAAGGTGGTATCAGTATAAGAATTGGAAAATTGGTGGAAAATATGAGTAAGAAATAGCCCTTTGTGAGCCTGTCTAGAAAGGAATGAATACTAATAATAAAAATGATATTTTAAGCCCGGCATGGTGGCACACGCCTGTAATCCCAGCACTTGGGAGGCTGAGACAGGAGAATAGCTGTGAGTTTAAGACCAGCCTAGGCCATAGTGAGTTCTAGGTCAATCTCAACTATACAGTGAGACCCTGTCTCAAAAAAAAGTGATATTTTATAACTATGGGAGAAAGACTAGTTAGACAAATAGTTCTGGGAAAACTGGATATACATTTAAGAAAAAAATTAAGTTAGACATACCTCACAATATATAAAGTTAATTCCAAATAAAATCTTGATGGTACAGAAAGTCTTCCAAAGTAAAATTTAAAATGGAACAGTCACCCCAGAATGATTAACACGTGTAGCTTTTGAGAACATTATCATGCTAGGGTGTCCTTCAGCTGTACAGTGTGTTTAGTACAGGGAAGGCCCGGGTTTAATCCCCAGCACCAAACAAAACAAACATACATGCATACATCCAAACAAAAGTGATCATTTAACATGTTTATCATCATTAATACATGATAAAAGACAATATAGCCAAAGTTAAAAGGTAAGAAACAACTAGAAAATATGTGCAGGAAAAGGGATTGATAATCAGAACATGATTAAAAATCAGACACAAGGACAAAAGTAAATTCCAGAGGGATGTGATGATGAATTCCACAGAAGAAGAAATAGGAAAAACATTCAAAAAGATGCTCCATGGCAGTGATCACGAAAGGGCAAATTCAAGAGTGAGACACATTTTTCATTCATTGGGTTGACAAAACGTATGCAGGTGGCTGTCCAGTATGGGTTAGGTGCACAGAAGCCCATACAGGGAGGTCAACTGCAGTTCTCCTTGTCACTGAAAGCCACCAGATCCACCCCCCCATAGGTAAAGGGACAGGTTCACCATGGTACACTCCTGCTACAGAGCCCTAGACAGGCAAAGAATGGGGCAGATCTGCAAGGAAGGCCAAAGAAAGGCACCCGAGATACACTGCTGGTGAAAGAGGCTAATGGCACAAGTTGCCATATTTACAGGAAAGGAGCCCAGAACTCAGCATCCATCTATTTGTCCATCCATCCACCCAACCACCTCCAGGGTGTGTCTGTGTGTCTGCATGTGTGTGTACCTGTGTGTGTAAATGTACAGGCCAAAGACAGGAAGGTAATAGTCCAGGCTTTGTTCTGTATATGTCTAACAGTGATAAGGTTTAATTTGGGTGAAGGGGAAAGAATTTCAGGGGCACAAAAGTGAAGTTTTTCTATACAGAGGTTTTGCTGTTTTTTTTTTTTTAATAAGGAGGTGTTCCTCAATAATGTATATAACTAATTGTTAAATATAAAGACCACTTTTAGTTGAATGTGATGACACACGCCTGTAATCCCAGCACTTACTCAAGAGGCTGAGGTGGAAGGATTGCTGCAAATTTGAGGCCAAACTGGGCTACATAGTGAGTTCAAGACCAGCCTGAACAACACAGCAAGACTGTCTCAAAAAAAGCAAAAGCAAACAAAAAACCACAAAACACTTTTTAAATCTTTAGATTAAAAAGGTGATATTTTCAGATTTCCCTGATAAGCCTATGTGTGTGCCATTTCTGTTTGCAGCACTGAGTTGAACTGAGGGCCTCAGGCATACTAGGGAAGGGCTCTACCTCTGAGCTACACCCGCAGCCCTTTTAAAATTTTTATTTGGAGACAATCTCATTATATTGCTCAGGTCAAACTTGAAAGTGTGATCCTCCTGCCACAGCCTCCCAGGTAGCTGAGATTACAGGCAGGAGCCTCCACGTCCACTTGTAAATTTTAATAACCAGGGAAAACAAGCGCCGAGATGATTCTGAAATGACTCTTCTGCACGTGGCTCCACCCCCAGAGCGGCCCAGGCCCAGCCATGTCCTGGTCGAGGCCCAGCACTCCGCCTTGGCAGCAGCATGGCATTCTGGCCAGAGCCATCCCAACGGCAGCCTCGTGGCTGCCAGTGTCACCTTGGCTACCTGCAGGAACACTCCTGCCACCGCCCTGCCGTCCCTGTCAGGTTGCAGCGCTGATTAATGTAAGATAAACTGGCAGCCCAGGGAAGGAACCGCAGAGGCCTGCGCCCCAGGGAGTTAGTCCCACTTCCTGAGCCTGGCTGCCAGCGCCAGCTCCGGCGCATCTCTCTCGATTAATCTGGCGCTGGCAGTTTCGCTCCCTGCGGAAACCCGAGCTCAGCTTCCCGGCCCGGGTCAAAGAGCAGCGGGAGGCGGTGTCTGGTTGCTCTGCTCTTCCCACAGGTGTTAGGAGCTGCGGGTACCGCGCTTCTCTGCCGGAACCTGTGAGTGGCCCCGCTGTGTCACCGTCCCCAGCCTCCCTCCAGTGTCCCCAGAGTCTTCCCCACATGGCCTCACAGCCTGCAGTGAATGCGGGAAGGTCGTGGGAATAGCCTGATGCATGGAGAAAAACCTGCTTGGAGTCCCGGCCCTTTTAGCTGGGTCATTCAGAGAACAGCATTGTATCTTGACACAGAAGGACAAATGCCACAGGGTAGCACTGCTTTGGGAATCTAAATAGAGGATCTCATGGGAGTAGAGTAGCACAGTGGGTAGCAGAGGAGAGTGGGGAACCAGGTGAGGTTGCAAAGTGACCTGGAGAAGGAAGGAGGAAACTCTCATGGGCCACTACAGAAGGGTGGTTACAGTTAACAACACTGTGTTGTATATTACTAAATAGGCAGAACAGAATTCCGAATGTTCCCTTAAAAAAGAATGAGACCCTGGCCATAGTGGTGCATGCCTGGATTCACAGCACTTAGGAGGCTGAGGCAGGAGGATCGCCACAAGTTCGAGGCCAGCCTGGGCTATATAGTGAGTTCAAGGTCAGCCTGAACTAAGTGTGACTCTGCCTCAAAAAGAAACCAATAGAAGTTTGAGAAAATGGGTAAGCTAAATATTCTGATTTGATCATTACACAATGCATACATGTATTGAAATATCATTATTATACCCTATATGTATATAAATATAATTATGTGTCATTAAAAATAAAAAAATTAGGCTGGGGATGTAGCTCAGTAGTAGAGTGCTTGCCTAACATGCAGGAGGCCCTGGTTTCCATCCCCAGTAGCCTAATAAATAAATATTAAAAACTAAAGCATTAAAGAATTGTTGCCTGAGACTTTTCTCTTTATTAATCCTCTTTACTATGAGCTTATCATAACTCCAAACTACATAGTGTGTGTGTGTGTGTGTGTGTGTGCATGCTTTCTCTCCTGCAATCCTAAAGAACACAGCTAATCTTTCAATGCTACTCTATTGACCAATCGCAGTCAGACAGGATAAACCAGATGCAATCTGGTTTATTAGTTTATTTATTAAAACTTTATTAGTTTTCCTTGAGGATTATTTGAAAGGGGGTTCGCGTGCCCTTTCGGTGCCCCTTACCCAATTACGCCACTCACGCACCGAGAGGTCCGGCAGGAGATATTTATTGTAGGGAGGCAAGCGGGAGGAAGGCAGAGAGAGACAGAGAGAGAGAGAGAGAGAGAGAACGGGAGGAGGAGGAAGAAGCAGAAGGAGAGAGAAGAACAAAGACAGGAAGGTCCTTTTATCAGTTTTGGGGTGGGCTATTGCTTATTTATGAGGAGTGAGCTACTTTTAACCTATCACAGGCCAGATTGCTTTTATGGGCCCAGTCGTGCAGACACAGGCTTTAACTTTCCTGGACCACTGTGGCCTTTGGGGGGGGAACCAGAGATAAGGGCATGAGGTCATTTTAGGAGCCAAGATGTACCAGGAGAATGCAGCCTTTGAGGCGGCGTCACAGCATACTTTAACATGATCAATTCCCTAACATTATTCACGCCAAAAGAGAAGGCAACCGGCCTTTTCATTGGGTGTGACAATTCGCATATCAGATTTTCTCTAGAAAATAAAATCAGCCAATAGGAGGTTTATAATAATGCTGACTGTATTTCATGACATGAAAAGTGGATTCAGGAAGCCCCTGACAGTATTCATGGCCCATATTCTTAACTTTTTTTTTTTGAAATAAGATTCCAGATTCCTAATTCCTCCCCAGTATTCATTTTTTCTCCACAACAGGGAAGGATATTTTTACTCAGCAAGGAAAATATCTACCCCCACTTTCTTGAGGGGAAATACTTTCATTTTGGTCCTCATTAATTTTTACAGTTTTAGGGTTGGTAAAGTATTATCCTTATACTTACCCCAGAGTATGGGCTCACTATACCTCCGTACCATTTGCAATGTCTTGGGGCTGGAAGACCCCACAGCCAGCTCAGGGAAGTTTCTGGCCTCTGGAAAATCACAGGGAGACTGGGACAGAAAGAGGAGGGCAGCTCAGACTCCCGGCCTCACTTTTCTGCTCTTTTTTTCTTGGGGAGCCTGAAAGCCTATTTGCACTTTATTTGTTGAATATGCTCTTCTTGTTCTTGTAACCATGGCGTCTGGTCTGGCAGAGTGTTTCTTAGGTCAGGCTCCTGCCGAGCTCATGTTTATCATTTGAGAATTTCCATGAGTCATAAATGAAACCCAGCAAGCAGCTGCACCTTCTATGGGAGTTTCTGTCCTAGGGTGGTTGCAGATGAAAAGGAAAAAATGCTGAACCCAGAATCTGACACTTGGCAGGGTCAGAGCACAGGGACCCTTTCTCCTCTTCTGTTGCTGTGAGCCCCCTTACTATACCCAGTGATCCAAGCATCCTCCAGGGAGGGCCCAGCCTGGGCTGGCTCAGACAGGAAGTTGAAAGGCTGGCAGGAGGAAGTGACTCACTGGCTCAAGGGGTAGGAGGGAAGGGTTTCCACAGGATGGGAATAAAATGGGTGAGTGATCCCTTCCACCTCCAGCATGGAAAACCTAGCAAGGGCCCCACCTCATGATGACTAGACCCAAATTTACTGACCACCCGCACTGGCCTAAAAAAAAAATAATTGGGCACAGGATGAGTTGCAAGGTGTGACCTGGGCCTATTATACATGTGACAAGTGGATGTGGGGAGGCAGGGGGAGCTGAGAGAACCCTATTCCTCTATAGTCTGGACTCCTGTAGCAACTTATAACACAAGCCCTGTGTCTAGAACCCAAACCCTAGTGGTTATACACCAACATTCAAGGGCCTTCCTCAGCAATCAAAGAATAGAATATTACACAAATTGCTAAATGTTCAACAAATCTTGATATATTAAATAATTATATTTTGGTGTTGGGAGCTGGGGCCTCATACGTTGGGCACATGTTATCCCATAAAGCCCTAAGCCCAGCCCCACATCACATCTTAGGGCCAAAGAAGTTCATCAAGGGGCCCAAAGAGATCCACCTTGCAGAGGTCGCTGGGCCATAGGCAACAGGGCTGGGCAAGACCAGAAGTGGTGGCCTCCAGGTCACTCAAAGACCTTGTTATGGGACTGGTAATAGAAATACTGGAGTATTAGTGGTAACCGCAAAACAGTTATATTAGAAGGCGTTTGAGTTTCACATCATAGCTGCTGCCCTTTGACTGTTTCTGGTGGACTCACCCTTGACTGTCGTCCTAAATTTCCTCCTGGGAAGAGCTGACTTTCTGTGATTGAAGCATCATTTTGTAGCCTCCACCCAAGCCCAGAAGGCAAAACTAGGCAGTGAAGGTAAACAAGCAAAAACAACCCCTGTATTTCCCTCTCTGCCTTGTATATCTTGGACCACCAAGTGTCACTCTTTGGTAAAATCGTTTGGTGTTCTCTTCCTCCCAACATCAGGCTTGGAGGTGAGGGTGCTAGCCAGCTCTTCTGTGTCCATGTTGGCCAACACAAGTGAGAAGCCCTATTGGTAACCAACCCAGGGCCTTCTCCTGACAAAAATCCAGCCCGTCACTCTGGTTCAGTTGGCCCTATCAGTTAGGGTCCTGGGATTTGCTGAGAGAGCGTGGCCTGTCTATCGTGGCATTGATCCGTTTTCAGCAGTGATCGCCTTGGCATGGCCTGGCCCTTACTCACCTTCCTGGTCCTAGTGTGGAGCATGGCCACAGCAGGTACCCAGTAGGAGTTCAGGAAGCATTGTCAGAGCTCTTCAAGAAGATGTGGAGGGGGAAATATGAGCAAGGTACTTGTTTTTTTTTTTTTTTTTTTTTTTTTTTTTTGGCATTTATCTCGTCTTTTTCACATAAGAAATTCAGGTGGTAATAATAGAGGACGCCAGGGAGGCTGAGGCAAGAGGATCGCTGGGAGTTCAAGGCCAGCCTGAGCTACATAGTGAGTTTGAGGCCAGTCTCACGTGTGTGTGTGTGTGTGTGTGTGTGTGTGTGTGTAAAAGAGGATGGAGTGACACTAAAAATTCTTGTAAAACAGTTTTCATTTTGAAAGACTAGGCTGCTCAGACTCCTATGTGATTCACACATAGGATTGAACCAAAGGAGTTCTTATTTTTGTAGGTCAAAGATAGTTGGATGTTATCAACAGAACATTAGCGGAACCTAATGTAATAGAA
The DNA here is from genome assembly GCF_012274545.1 of Fukomys damarensis. Lineage (NCBI taxonomy): Eukaryota > Metazoa > Chordata > Mammalia > Rodentia > Bathyergidae > Fukomys > Fukomys damarensis. The sequence goes on along the minus strand of NW_022900919.1, from coordinate 29,703,901 downwards.
AATAATATGAACTATAATTCACTTTTTTTTTTTTTTTTGGTACAGGGATTGAACTCTGGTCCTTGCGCTTGCAAGGCAGGCAGCGGAACCACTGAGCTAAATCCTCAGCCCATAATTCACCTTTTTTAAACAACCCACCCAGTTTCAGCATAGTGATTTACACAACCCTACATGATTTACACAACCTTTCAGCCTCTTCTGTCTCCTCAGACCCAAGCCAATCTGCCCTCTGTTCTTCTTTGGTACTGGGAATTGAACTGCAGGAGGCATTTGAAGCTAACTTTGTCACCTGGGATGCTCTCCCTCTAGATCGTTACATGGTTAGCATTTCAATCTCGGATTCAATTCTACCTCTTTTCAGAACATTTCTATGGGTACCAACATTTATTTGTTTGCTTATTTATTGAGACAGGGTCTCTCTATGTAGTTCCAGCTGGCTTTGAACTCACTGTGCAGCCCAGGCTGGCCTCAGACTCATGGTGAACCTCCTGCCTCAGCTTCCTGAGTGCTGGGATTACATGTGTGTGTCAGTACACCTGACTTCAACACGTACCAATTAAATAGTGCCCTCCTCACCTCTAGCAACTCCCACATCACACAGTTTTATTGTTGACAGAGCACTTATCACCCATAACCCTGTACTGTTTGTGGAGTTGTCCTATCTGGGATACTATGGTTTAAGCCCTGAGACAGCTAGAACTTTGTCTCATGCATAGCTCTAAACAGAGCAGGCAGGGAGTAGTTACCGATGTTGACATAATAAACTCAGTAACCACTCTTAAAAAGCTGCCAGGTGTGGTGGTGCATGCCTGTAATCCCAGCCCTTGGGAGGCTGAGGCAGGAGGATTGCCACAGTTTCGAGGCCAGACTGAACTACAAAATGAGAGCTTCTCTCAAAAACCAAAAAACTAAAAACAGCAGGATCCGTCACTATTTTCTCAACCATTTCATGCTGTCCTGGATCCTCTCTCACAGACTGACCCTCCTCCCCGTCTCCTCCACGCCTTGGCCCATTCTCTAATTCTCTGCATCATCTCTTAGCTCACATAACTGTCTGGGTGTCTCCAGTCTGTCGTCCAGCCCATCCACTGACCATTTCAGCTCTATAATATTTTATATTCCTGACAACTCCAATTTTTCTACCACTGTTTGTTCTTGCCTTTGGCTTCCCAACATCTTTCCTTTGCTTTTTGAGACTATTTACTGTGCTCCTGATGATTTCTTATCTTCTTCCTCCTTTCACTTCCATTTGTGTCTTTCTTTCACAGTGCGTGGATTCCCCCAATGTCTCGTTATCTTCACCTGCAGACTCAGACGTCTCAGGTCTTTCCCTGCTGGGCTTGAGCAGAATTCTGGGGAGGCTGCTGCTCCTGGAAAGCTTGTGGGAGACACGGGGGGAGCACAGGGCTGGGGAACCCCGAAGCTGGAACTCAGGCTCAACCCCACCTCAGCCAGGAGGCCCTACCCCTTACAGATGACTTCCTGTCTCACAGATGCCCCGCTTCTGAGATCTAATCACTGAGTCCTCAAGGTAGAGGCAGAAGGGCAAGCTCTGGCCAGGATGCTACCCCGTCTGAGCCCTGGGCTGCCTGGACACCAGCCCCTGGAGGTTCTGAGGTTTTCCTTTGCTACACTGGGACAGGGTGGAGGGGTGGGTCCCCACTAGATGAGTCCCCACTCCCATCCTGTGATTGTGACATGCTGTTCCTCTCCTCCAACTGTCATTTTCCTCCCATCCAACCTACTGTGGAAATAGCTCTTAGATTTCTCTCTAAAAGTACTTTCATCTTGTTTTTATATGTGCCTCTTGCTGTGGCACTTCTTGCTTCATTCCCACTCTTTCTGACTGTGCGACTTGGGGTAGCACCAGCCCTGGAGCTTCTCAGCATCCTGAAGAGTTGTGAATTCAGTTAGCTTTTCCTAGACCAAGTAATCCATTTCCTTATTTGTCCCTTTCTCAATTTTTTTTCAGATTGTAACCAGCAGATCAGAAGTGTAGCATGCTTGTAAGAACAGGAAGACAGCATGCAGAGCCCCAAGAAAGACTGTTAGCTGAATGAAAGCAAACTGTGGTCCTGTGAGGAGGGCAGCTGTATCTTAACAAATGCCCTTCGTGGTAAAGGTCTGGAAGGTTCTGTCTTCAAGGATCAGCAGTGTGACAACCAACTCTGATCTTGGTTTTGTGTGTGTGCATGAAGAACTGTGGGAGTGTCCATTTATTCCTACCCTGGGTTTCCTTTTTAAACGTTTTCCCCAAACTCTCCCTAGATATCTAGTTTAATGGCTTCAGGAGCCCCTGACGGGTAAGACACATACCAGGTCTTTCTGGCTTACACTTCTCATAAGCCTCTCAGAGGGAACTCACAGCCTAGGAGGGGTCAGAACCATTGTTCAACATTGTTGTCCCATTTCTTGCTCCATTTCCCCATGGTTTTCCCAAGAAACCACTCTCGTGAGCAAAGCACACAGAGCTGTTGAATTTTTAACATTACAGAAGGTGGATGATTGCTACTCTCCCATAAAGACTAAGTGGAACCACGAGTGCTTCCATGTGGTGCCCACGAAGATACTTGAATACACTCAGCCTTTTCCTAAAATATCTGCTGGGTGCCAGGCCTTGGGGCTGCCTGGCCCACAGGACCGGGCTAAGGGGCTGTGAGGAGAAGGGTGCCCAGGATGTGTTCTCTGCAGCTCCCATTTGCCTTCCAGTGAACCCTCTCTGCCACGTTGACAGCACACCAAGACACCCAGAGTTCATGGGCTTGGTCCACACTTCCTGAGTCCCTGGGGAGCATCTCTGCACCTTTCCTGTCTGTGGAATGAGACATATGTAGTGGTAACTACATATGGCAGTCACCATTAGTCATCTCCCAATATCTATTTCTCCTTCTTCCTTAGTAAAGGCACCCTGATTTCTTAGCTGAACACAATGCTAGTCAGGGAAGAGACCACATTTCACATATGACTAAGTTCTGGTCAATGAGATAAAAGGGAAAACTCTGTATGGCACTTCTGGGAAGTTTCCTGGAAAATGGAGGGATGCTCTTTTTACCTTTTCTTCCTTCTTACTGCCTGGAGTGGAGAAGGAATAGCTGGGACTCTAGCAGCCATTATGGAGTAGGAAGTCACCTCAGAAAAGAAATCTGTGAATAGCAAAGCAACAGTATGGAAATGGGTACCACACTACCAAGTCTACATGCCATACTGAATTCCTTTTCTTTACTCTTCTTTTATAAGTGAAATCATATCAAAATTTGATAGCAGTTGAGATCACTATTTTGAAGTCTGTACAACACAGACTATCTTTTAAAATGAACAAAGTCTCCTTATGTAGGCCCTCAGCTTTTTTTTTTTTTTTTTTT
>NW_022900919.1:29696005-29699905 GCF_012274545.1 Fukomys damarensis | reverse complement strand
TTTTTTTTTTTTTTTTGTAGTACAGGTTTGCCTTTAGTTCAGGTTGGCCTTGAACTTGCAGTGATCCTCCTAGTTCAGCCTCCCAAGTGCTAGCTGCGGCTTATTTTCATTCATTTATACAGTGTTCACTCAACAGTGTACTTTAGGGATCTAAGCATGTCATTTTAAAAAATATTTTTATGGTACTTTCTGTCCACAGACACTTTGAAGAGCTTGAACACTCAAGTCTTGAACCGAGTACCTGATTCCCTTACAGGCCCTTTCTGAGAGAAGTGTATTTGCTTATGTGGGCAAAGGGGCTAGCCATAAGGCTGTTCATAGAGACGCGGTGATAGTCATGCTTTGGAAAGAACCTAAATGGCTATCAGTAGGGCAGTGATTAAACAAGTAGAGTCATGCCTTACAGGAATTATAAGGAATGATTTCTTGATAAGGCCAGGTCACCAAGATAATCATTAATTGCATGAAAGTGAACTATAGGGCACTTTACACCCAACATAAAATCATCACACAAACCACCATTAAAGGTAAGAGAATGGAGGAGGTGAATTTGTGGGAAGCAGGGGAAAGAGTCAAACATAGTTTTTTGGGGGGCTCGGAAATTATCTTAGTGGCACTGCACCTGCCCCAGCACAAGCACAAGGTCCTGAGTTTGATCCCTCAAACCAAAAAAAAAAAAGGTTTTTTTCACGCTCCCTTTTGATAGGGTTTACCTCTGGCAAAGGAGCTTTTCCCAGACTATTAACACCCGTATCTCTGCAGTCTCCTCAGAGTGAACTTATTCTTCTCTGCCACTCGTATTAATGGCTTCCAATGAAAGTCCTTGCATTTTCACATATTAAGTATTGTATTTGCAAAATGTCTTCTAAATCAGAAATGGAGCACACCCATGCTGTATTCAAGGAGACACTTTATGTATTATAGTCTGTTCAGGCTGCTATAACACAATGCCACACACAGACTGGGGATGTGTGTGCAGAGACAACAGCAATATATTCCCTAGAGGCTGGGAAGTCCAACATCAAGATACTACAGACAGCTAAGTTAGGTAGAAATTAATAGGCAGGCAGGCAGGGATGAGCCCTCAGGGAGTCAGTGTGGAAGATGAAAACACATGTGGCTGGAGGCACATCTGAAGAAGGCCAGGTCTCAAGATGGAGACAAAACGGCCAGGCCTGCAAGTCTCACTAAGGGAAAAACAGCAACTTGAGATTCTACTGCAATTGGCGCCACTCGGTCCACCAAGTTCACATGGGCATAAGTCTAGATGGGTGACCAGAACACCCAGACCTATCCTCCTATACCTTCCTGTTCCTTTCAAAAAAAAAATTCCTTTGCTCTTCCTATAAATTACTGATGAGCTAAAGTTAACGATGCTCACAGTACACCTTTGCTATGTGCCTCAATTCCCTACTGGATCAGTATGAGCTACTTGTGATCCTATCATGTACCCACTTTGTGACTTTTGTTCTACAGAAAACCCTTGGAGAAAGCGCCTGTGGGGCCACCCACTTCCGGGACCCCTTCTGTCACTCAGGAGCTTTCTGTCAGTAAACTTTTCCTTACTCTTCACCTGCTTCCTTACTTGGGAGACACAAACTTAGCACACTGGACCTCCAGCAGGCTGAGAGTTATTTTCCCCTCAAAGACTCAGTGTCTGTGGAAGCAGGACCTGGTTCAGAAATGTTGGTCCTGTGTTTACATTCAGTCCATAGCCTCATGTTAAACAGTTTCCTCTGTGAAGAGGGGTGAGACTCTAGAATGACTGGGTGTAAATGCGGTGGAAATGAAACCCTTAGGAAATGGGGGCTCATCTCAGGCCATGGTGCACCTTCACACAAGTTTGCCTGATAAACCCAAGAATATTTTGAGATACTGATGCACTCACTGAATATATACAAATAATTAGACATATGAAGGGCTGGGCCCTCATGTAAATGCATTCAAAGTGTCTCTAGATCTCAAGGAACTGCCAGTCTAACCCAGCATTACAGTAGTGGCAAATATTGTGCACCACAGAGCTACACTAACAGGAGGGAAAATTCACAAAAGCCGGATATTCCAACTGATGTGTGAGGACCAGCAGCATCTATATTGTGTAGGGGAATGTGAGACTCAGCCCTTAATTCCTGAATCGCATTTTAGCAAGATTCCCAGTTGATGTGGATTCTTTTTTTTTTTTTTTTGGTACCAGGGATTGAATTTGTGTCCTTGCGCTTGCAAGGCAGACCACCAAACCACTGAGCTAAATCCCTGGCCCAATGTGGATTCTTATAAAGCTTTGAGAAGGGAACTGTCCACTACCCATCCACCCCTTGGGAAGTGATAATGGCACAGAAAGAGCAGTAAGGGGACTGGTACGAGAAGTTTAGCTTGGAACGAACAGTGGGCACTTTGGAAGGAGTGGGAAATGAGGCAGGAAAGGTATGCCAAACCACAGGGAGAAGGACCACACCAACTTTGTGAGGATGCTGGAACAGGCCACAGAAAATCTTAAGCACTACAGTAAGAGGATCATATTATTCTGTTTAGACCTAACTAGTGGCAGAGAGAAGAACTGCAGAACCAAGAGGCAGCGGTAGGCAGACACGTGTCCCTAATTGAACACACTTCTGTTTAGGACTCCAAAGGAAGCCTCCTACTTCCAGGCAGTCGCCAAGCCCCAAAAACAGAAGGAAAAACAAAGTTGGATACACAATTTCTCAGCGTGCGATCTAAACTCAGCCACATTAGCTCACTCGCAGAGCGTTAGATATGCTAATCTTGCGGTCTCACCCCATCTGTACTGGGTAGGGAATTTACAAACCTGACTTGGAACAAATTCTCCAGGTAATTCTCACGTCCCTGCCAAATACTTGCAGCTAGTGATAAAGGCTTAAAATCACCCCAACTTTCTTCCTCCCTTAAAAAGTAATGATAGGCTGGGCGTGGTGGTGGACGCCCCTAATCCCAAGACTCGGGAGGCTGAGGCAGGAGGATCACTGTGAGTTCGAGACCAGCCTGGGCTACATACTGAGTTCCAGGTCAGTCTCAACTACATAATGAGACCCTGTCTCAAAAAACCAAAAGTAATGAGAAATGAGCTTCTCTGCTGAGTGAGCAGAACAAAAGCTACCCAGAACTTAGATTTCATATAACGCCCAGAATCTATATAATTCAAAAACCCCATCTTGACCATCTCGTCTAAATCGTCGTATCCGGAGAATTTAAACAGTTTCGGTATATACCATTATGTTCTTGGCAGCCTAAATTAAGTACAACATAATATAAGTTTAGTAACATTGCCGGTTGTAAATTCTTCCTGTCCCCTGTATTCCCCACAAAAGCATGCTTTGGAGAAGAGCTGGGATGTCCTTCTGGTCCCCTGCAAGCTGTGTTTCTGGTGCAACCGCCCGTTAGGAAAACACAGCTCGCAAGATGAAAATCCCGGAGCGGTTCGCCTGCCGTCCGAGCCACACCCTGGGCCACGGCTCCTACTCAGCCAGGACCGAAGATAAACAAATCGCTCCTGTTCTCCAGACCTCACAATTAGCGCTGACTCACAGGGCGCCCAGAGCGGGCCTCGGTCGCTTGAAGAAGAAGGAAAAATGTGCAGATTTTTCCTCTCACGCGAGGGTCCGCCATGCCTAGCTGGCCAATCATCAGCGGGCTGCGGGAATCGCACCAAAGTAGGTAAAAAAATGCGGCGTGCCGCCCAGTCCGCAGCCCGCGCCACCGCCAACCTCTCCACCCAGTCTTCTCTCCGCGCGCCCCGCCCAGCCTGCACCCCGGCCCCGCCCCCAAAGGCGCGCACACCTGGCCAGGTGGCTGTTTCTATATATGGGCAATGGCGGTGCAGTGGGCTGGGCGGTGTGGCCGCGCCCACTACGGGGGAAGAGTGGGGCCTCTCCACTTTAGACG
>NW_022900919.1:29675774-29695951 GCF_012274545.1 Fukomys damarensis | reverse complement strand
CCCGGCTACCCCTGGGGCGGGGCGTTGCCGAGCCGGCCAGTCGTGTAGCAACGGCGAGCTGTGCGTGACGTGCGCAGGCGCATTTTGATCGAGGCGCGCGACCGCCCCTTAGTAGGCTCGCGGTGCCGCGTCGGCTCTGCGCTCGCTTTCCCTGTCCGGCTGCTGTGAGGAGGTTGTTCCACTCTTGTCTCCCTGAATCCCTGCGACCGCTGCGGCGAAGATGGTAAGTGAGAGGGAGCCCTGGGAGCGAACTGAGGCGGCTGGGAGAGGAGGGGCTTCCTGGCGCCGCTGGGTCGGGTTATGGGGGCGGGAGCCGCGACTCTGACCCGCGCCGGCCCTCAGCGCGACTGGCCGAGGTCGAGCGTCCCACCCGCCCGGGAAGCTGATCCGGGTCTGCACAGCAGGTGTGGGGCGGCGCTGGGAATCCAGCGACGGTCCCCTTCGGCGCGGGTTTCCGCAAAGCCATCGCTTGGTGACCCCTTCGCCTTTCCGTCTTGAAGTCTTTCCATCAATAAGGAAAATAAGGCCTTTATTGAACAACCCCAGAGGGCGGACCCTGGCCCGGTTAGGAACCGGGTGGCCTCGCCACCGCTTTGTTTGTCGTATCTGGCAATCAGCTTCCAGCAGCACTCTCTTACTTGTCAGCCTTGGCAGTGCCTGTTTTAACCCTTCCTTGTCTGATCCTTCCGTGTGTCGTTGAAAATTTTCTTTTATCTGTGAACAGTTTGGCTGGACCAGAATGTTGGAGTGTAAAGTGCGAGAGACAAATTTAAAAGCGTTTTAAAAACCCTTGTAAATATTCTAGTTATTTAAAAGTAAATGTGTTCACTGAATTGTAGATAATGAGATTTTACGTATGTTTTCTCCCTCGACACTGTCACTCTGCTGTAAAAGGGTTTTCTCAGCCAGGCCATAAGGTAGAACATTTTGTCACTTTCTGAAGTTGCACACTGTTACCATTTTTGGTCAATGATTTGCAGGCAAAGCCCTACCAGACTTTGGTAGAAATACTGCACTGTTCACTGTATCTGTCCACCTGGAAGCTGTTGGTACTGGTTTATCTGTATACAGAGTGTGCTTGTAGAGTAACTGTTGGTTTTCTTAGGGTAGTGCAACTTTCGAGAAGATTTCATTTGTGGAAGAAAAAGATTAGCCAGTAGTTTTTTGGTATCTGAGCATGTGTAATAGGGAGTTGATAGTCTGCTGCTTTGCAGCAAGCCACAGAGAGGATCAGCATCTTACTTCTTTTTAAGCGCTTTAAGATTTTAAATGTATGTACTACTTTATTCTAAGCCACTTTTAATATAAGGGCTTTGAGTTCTGGTAAACTAAGAACTGCAAGTACTTTTGAAGTGAACTGGAGTTCGCTGCAGGGTCTTGTTTGTTGTTGTTCTTTTTAGTTTCTAATATAGTACAGACTTTTGTTTGAAAATAGGACCAAACATTCTGACTTTAGTTACAGAATTTATCTTCTGTACTTCTATACATTCAAATAAAATGAAGAGAGAACCTTCCTTCCTGCTTCTTGGAGAGAGGGAGAAGTAAAAACTAAAGATGGTGGATTCTAAATACATTTCAAACTTGTTTACCTTATAGTAGTAGTTCAGAAAGCCCTTGCAAGCTACGTTTGTTTGGATGCTTGTAGAGAAAAAAGAGTTCAGAATAGTTTTTTTTGGTTTTTGTTTGTTTGTTTGTTTGTTTGTTTTTGGTACCAAGGATTGAGCCTTTCCATGGCGGTGCAGGCATCAGCACCACTGAACTAAATCCCCTGGCCCAGACTGGTCATTTTTAAAGGTTAGTCTTACATTTGGTCTTACAAGCAGAGCTATTCATTCCAGCTATTAGAAAATATTGTGAAAAGGGAGAGTTCCTTTATTATCCTAGATTCTAGGACTTTCTCTCTGTATTTGTAACTGTTTAGATTTGTTGGTTAGAAGCTTGGTGCCAAGTTTCTTCTTTTAACCCTAGGTTGAATTTTAACTGCTGGTGGGTATGGGTATTTTTTTGTTTTTTTGTTTTTTGGTTGGGTTCCCCCCCACTTTTTTTTTGTTGTTGTTGCTTGCATGTTTTTTGAGACAGGGTATCACTGTGTAATTGAGGCTGACTTTGAACTCACCGCTGTAGCCCCATCTGGTGTGAACTTGAAGTGACTCTCCAGCCTCCCAAGTGCTGGAATGCTGGGATTACTGAGGTGTCCCACTATGCTTGGTCAAGGGTGTGTTCTAAATTAGGAGAATTACTTCCTGGTATTCACCAGCTCCTCTAGAAGCATTTGGAATAAAACATTGAAACCAACTTTTAAAAACGCATCCTGGGCACTTTAAGATGAGAGTTCTTATTTTCAATGCCTCATTTTATAGTGCCCTCCCACCTCCTTTATGCATTCCACATAAAACTCTGTGTGTACTGGGTGTGCCGGTTCCCTTTATTTGTGCAGAGCTGTTTGCCAGCCCACCGTCAAGTTCCTAAGGTTGTTTGCTCAGTGGTTTTCTTGGCTATGGATTGTGACTCACAGGTAGAGCTGCCTAGCTCCTCTCATAAGGAAGGTGTTGCATTTGCAGTATAATTGGCTTAGGCTGAATTACAAATGGGTTTTAACACAAGAAAAAACTCTTTAACTTATGACATCCCAGTGAAGTGGGCTAGGCTCTTGTTCCTGTGCCTATTTAATATAAGAGAAAACAGATAGAAGGATTCTCAACTTGTGACCAGTTGCTTTTTCTGACTCCACACCAAGCTTTAAAATGATTTTTAAAACTCTGAACATTTTAAGGAGTAAAGTACACAGAATAAAGATTCCTTTGTATTAAAAAAAGGTTAATTTTTTTGCCATATTGCAGATTTTTAATGTTGCTGTTGCAGCTAAATACTAGTTTCCTCTAACCATTCCCTTCTCTCCCCAGAGGCAGCCAGTCTGGGGCCAAAGACATCATGTACTGGCCTATTAAGGCGATGATTTTATTCAGGCTGCTGCAGATTAGGAAAGCATTCATTAAGAAGAAATTTCTCTAACAAAAAGAAAGGAGACCTGGGTCATGTAAACCAGGGAGCCTTGAGAAGGATGGATGTGGCTCTCATTTTCGAGTGTAGGCAGACTTGGCCTTTGCAGTTATTTCCCAGAACACAGCCGGCAGTGAGGGTAGGCTGCTTTCCCATCATTGCTTTCCAGGAGTGTGGGGTTCGGGTGATTTCCAGTTGGCTAAAATTGATCCATGCCATTCTTGTCAGTAGTACGTGCTGTTAGCTACACATGTGTCTTTAGTAATAACACAATGCACTGATGTGTTTTTAAAATTTATATAGGGCTGGAGTATTTAGCTCAGTGGCACTGTGCCTGCCTTGCAAGCGCAAGGTCTTGAGTTTGATTCCCTGGTCCCCCCACCGATATATATGTAAATCTGTTTTGTGTCACCTTTTGTAGATTTTTAAAAATTAAAACTGTGTTTTTGGTTTTAGTTGTGGGTCTGGTTTTTAAAAACTATTGAATAGTATTCCATTTTATGACTATAAGTTTGTCTGTTCCCCTATTTATGGACATCTGGTCTTCTAAAACTTTTTGCAACAGGTGATTTCCACATCTCCCTGTATATTACTTCTCTAGGCCCAGTGCCTGTTTCTTCTTGGTGTTTGTGTAGAAGTGAAGCCTTGGATTGAAGGTTGGATGCATTTCCTACTCTGCTGGTTTGTTTACTTTGCATCTCATAGCTTATAGCCTGTTTTTCCATTTCTTTTTGCCTGGTGTTAGGAAACCTTAGTCCATGTGATGACTGTGAAGTGGTTTCTTCTTATTTTGATCTTCATTTACCTGATTAGTAGAGGGTTAACTTATTTCATGTTATTGAATCCCTTTGTCTTTGTGGTGCTGGTGATTGAACCTAGGGCCTCCTGCTGCCAAGTGAACAGTTTTATCATGGTGGAGCTACATGCCCAACTTAGTTTTTAGATGCATGATGCATCCTGTGAGCCTCACTTCATCTGTATTTACTTACATTAAAAACAACAACAGGAACATGATGGTCAGTGTTAGGACCTTATGAGGATGAATGTCCTCTACTCTGGTGTACAGGTTTCTTTCCAGGTCTCATAAGGTAGGTAACAGAAATTCGTCACTCTTCTCTCACCTGCCATTTTCTGGTTCCTGGTAGTGCAGACCATAGAGTGATTTAAGATGTAGTTCCTACTTAGCTGGGGTCCTGCAACTAACTCTTACTTGTCCTGTTCCCTGGACAGTTTATGAGCCAAAAACGTTAAACACAGAGAAAATGTGTGAGAGTGCTTGCTTTCTGCTCAGATTTGCTATGAACTAATTTTAAAAATAGAGCCTACTACTAAAAAACATGCCGAAGATTTAGCTCAGTGACCCTGCACCTGCCTTGCAAGCGCAAAATCCTGAGTTTGATCTCCAGTACCAAACATAAATAAATAAATGCAAACAAAGCAAATCATTTTGAGTTTTTCATAAACACAATTGTTTAAAATGGTGTTTAATGTTTAACTTAGTATCCAGGGGTACTCTGAACATTTGTTTTTATGCTAATGTAACTGTTGTCTTTCAATAATTAAATACTTTGAGATGAATATACTGTATTTGAGATTTGAAAAAGTCTTAAAGTCTTGAAAAATAGAACTTACATATAGATGGGTTGTTTTTAACTGCAGAGCAAAGGTATAGTCCCTGGGTAACCAGCTGTGCTCTTCTTATTGTGCTATCTGCTGTTTGTGTATATAAACCACACAGCATAATAAATTATGCATAATATTCTTCCCCATATTGCCCGTGAAAGTCGTATCCAGAGGTTTACATCTAATACTCAGAAATATAATTAATCGCAGTTTTTCTTCAGTCCTTGCCTCCTTTGTGTTGATATTAGAAGCCAGAAGTTTTTACTTGAAATTGAGCTTTTGAGCTGTGTCCTATTCGTATTTCTTAAAATTTTTGAGAAAGGTATAGGTTAGAAAAATAGGTTCTTTCATCTCAGTAATACTTTGAATGAACTTACACTACATCCATCAGAACCTGCTGTTCTAAGAGCCTTCATTGAATTTGGTAAGTTTTAGTCTTAAAGTTTTAGTAAGTTTTAGTTTTAAATTTAGTTTTAACTCTGACACTGAACTAGTCTTCTAGCAGCTGATGTCATGCTTCTGTGCTGTGTATTCTATTCCACAATTTGCTTTCTTATGTTAAACGTGAATAAATTTTAAATAATTTTTTTAAAAGTAATTGAAGTAAACAAAAAAATTTTGAACAATGAAATTAAAAATTAAGACTTCCCAATGATGAATGTAGCTATATTGTTTTCCTTAAATATACCAATAAACTTAATTTAAAAAAGCAAATCAAACAGCCAATACATACATGAAAGCTTATTAAATTAATTGTTAATGAAATACAAAAGCATAAACCTTAAAAATTAATAATAACAAGGTTGGGTACTAATATGTGTTCTGATAGAAATATGTATTATTTTAACAATTCTGTAGTACAACCTGGCAGCAATCAATAAAATAAGCCAAGAAATCCTTAGTCCTAAACAACTCACTGTTATAGCAGCTACTCATGGCAGGAAAAACACCTAAATAAATGATGAAATATCCCCCCCCAAAAAATAACCATTAAGACCTTAACCTTTAGTTGAATATATGGATAGGCTGAGAACTAGTTCTGTTGCAGTGTGGCATACTTGAGCTTGTTTTGTTTTTGGATCACATCAAAGGCAGACTGTTCCTTGCAACATTTTTACAATACCTTACAGGTTATTACTTGTTTACTTTCACAGAGAAGGACAGATGGGTTTCCTACCCTGTTTGTTTTTTTGAGACAGGGTCTTGCTACATTATATAGTTTAAGCTAACTTTGAACTCACTATGGAGCCCAGTCGAACTTCTGCCTCAGACCCTGGAGTGCAGGGATTACAGGTGTATGGCACCACCTTTGTCACTCTTATACTTATTCCCATCTGGCTTTGTAAATATAATTAGCCTTTATTTTTAAATGTTTTCACTTTATTGTTGGTATTCTCCTGTAACAGAGTTAAAGTTAATGATTGGGCAGATATATGTCAGACGTGTTCAGCTTCTTGGTATTTTTTGGTAGCGGGGATCAAACTCCCGTTCCTTGTGCTTGCAAGACAGGCGCTGGAACCACTGAGCCAAATCCCCAGCCCTTGTCCACCTTCTTTTGAGCACTCCTTAAGTCAGTTTTTGAACCTCAAGAGCTTTGAAGAATTCTCAAAGCATTGAAGCTTTGTTATAAGAATGTTAGTAATCTTAATTCCAGTGCTGTTAAATAGAAATAAACCAGGTGTGGTGGCACATGCCTGTAAACCCAGTGCTCAGGAATCTGAGGCAGGAGGATCCCTGCAAGTTCAAGGTCAGCCTGGGCTACATAGTGAGTTCAAGGCCATCCTGAGCTACATACAATAAACCCTATCCCAACAAACAAAATGCAAGCTGTGTATGTCCCTTAAAATTTTCTAGTACCCCATTAAAAAAGGAAAAGGTGAAGTTTATTTAAATCAATATATCTAAACTATTACATTATCTCTTTTTTTTTTGTACTGGGGATCGAACTTGGGTCCTTGTGCTTGCAATGCAGGTGGCGGAACCACTGAGCCAAATCCCTGGCCCACATTAACATTTAATTAGTATAAAAACTAAGGAGCAGTTTTACAGTCTTTTCTCTCAAATTGTTTGAAGTCCCATACATGTGTTCCACTGACAGCACATCTCAATTCAAACACTTTTATTGGACATACTTGATTTATATTTAGAGACCATAAAATTTATAGTCAAAAGTGGATTCACATATCCAAGTTGTTTCAGATATACTTAACAAATTTTCCAGTTAATAGCATTGAGACTTTTAATTGAAATTAGGTAAAATTAAAAATACAAATTCTCTGGCTGGGGATTTAGCTCAGTGGCACTACGCCTGCCTGTCAAGCAAGCATGAGGTCCTTTGTTCTATCCCCAGTACTACAAAAACAAAACAAAACAAAAAAACATTCTCAGCATACTGCCAACACTTAAAGGACTCACTGACTTACATATATTCATGGCCATCTTGTTGGAACAGCCTTACACTTTGTGACTTGGTCTGTTTACCTTGTAATGGGAACCAGCACTTTGGTTCTCTGTATTTCTGCATGGTGCTGAGTTAGCATATGGATTTTACATCATACATTAAGATATTTTGTGGAACTAGATTTGAGCTCTTTCAGTATTAGTGAGGACAAATGATGCTGAGTGAACCCGAGTGAGCAGTGCTTGAGAGGGTTTTCTTACTTATGACAAAGGGCATTTTCCCATGGAGTTTGATTACTTCTGTTCCACATGCTTTTAAAACATGCAACGGGAAATTGAGATTTAAATACTGGACTAATAGAATAGGACTTTGCTGTGTATCCTGCATTAAATTCAATTTGAGTCTGACATTGAAAATCTTTCAAGGTCAGTGAGGCAAGTACTGTTAGAGTAATGCCTTTGAGACGATTCTGGTATACAGAACCCCCTCAGTAAAAGCCAGCTTTCCTCCTCACCTTGAAAATGTAGCTGGCAGGTAGTTGATGCTCATTGAAGCATCCTGAACCATAGAAAGGCAGCACTTGAAAGCCTAACCAAAAAAAAAAAAAAAAGAAGAAGAGGAAGAGGAGGAAGTAATGCTATCTTAGGTGACTTACAAGTATTTACTGTGTGTCAGGCATTCTTACCTTCTCTAATTGAATCCTTACAGCAGTGGTGTTGCTATCATTCCTATTAAACCATCCTGACAAATGATTGAGAGCATGGGCTTGCAGTCTGGACTGCCAAGACACTTTGAATTTTTGCTGCTTATTGTCTGATCTTATTTGAATTACTGGCTGTTTTGGGCCTAGATTTTATTGCTCTTCAATGTAAAAATGGTACTAATGGCCACCATCACAACAGTATGGGTGATGCACTTGAAGGAGGACCTGGCACACAGCAAAATTCTTGTCACTGTTGGTTAAAATAGTATTAAATGATGGCAACCTTTGAGCTAGTGAGATATTAATACCTTTCTCATTATTTGCTATATTAATGGGAAAACCCCAAATCACTAACTTTGAAAAGTGACTTCAGCCTAGCTGATCACAAGGCAGCTAAATCTTTCAGCTGTCAGCTGTGGCAGTCCTCCCTGACCTGAGGCCACCTTCCAGTCACCTCCTCTCCTACCCAGTTACTCATTCCTTATCCAAATGCGGGGAGCTTGCTGCTGGTATAGCATAGATCACACAGCATTTCTTGCCTTTGCACAGTAGCTCTGCCTGAGGATGGCTTTGGAATAGTTGTAAGTTCTTCTTGATCTTTATATCCTGTGTTCACTTTTAGATCATCTTCGTGCCAGTGTGTGCTTTGATAATTGTAGATCAAAACAAAAGGATGGGAAAAGAATACAATAGAACATGTTTCAATTGTTATTTTTTAAAATTAATGCTTGGAATGAACTTTTGAGTTTTCAGATGACTGGAATTTTTTTTTTTTAAACTGGTTACAAGCCGGGCCTGGTGGTGCACACCTGTAATCCCAGCACTCGGGAAGCTGAGGCAGGAGGATCGCTGTGAGTTCCAGACCAGCCTGGGCTACACAGTGAGTTCCAGGTCAGTCTCACCTACATAGTGAGACCCTGTCTCAAAAAACAAAAAAACCAAAAAAAAAAAAAGAAAAAAATAAAACTGGTTACAAACAGGAGCAAACCTGGACTCTTTACTCACCATTTTAATACTGTTGCCAGCTATAACATTAAAATCTGCACACATGAGAAAGTGGGAAAAAGTCCCAAAATGCACTAGCTTTGCTAAAAGAATGTTCTGACTAAGGATTACTACGGTTAACATTGCTATAGTAAAAACAATGGCAAACAGGGATTTGGCACTACATTTACAAAATAAAAGCATGCAGTATTATTATATTTTAGATGTCTCCCTACAAAAAAGGCCATGAAGATGTAAAACAAGGGGCAAGCTGTACTGAGACAAGCAAAAATCAAAGTGGTTAATTTAGTAGTAATGTAGCCGCAAAGTCACTGGTTCTGTTTGGAATTTAGCAATTTGCATTTCTGATTGACGGCTGCCCTGATGTGTCTTTAGACTTGAATTTTGATAGAAAAATATCTTGGCTTCCACTCTTAGGTATATTTCTCCTGATGCAATTAATAGAGATTCAAACACAGTTCTGCAGTGCCTTCAATGTTCAGAACATTAGTCATTTATTCATCAAATATATGAGGGCTTGTTTTATGCCAAGAACTAACCCATACACTGAGGAAAGAAAGTTTGAAGTTAGCATTCTAAAGTGGGAGAAAAGACAGAAACAAGGAAGATGAAATCATGCATAGAAGCAAGAAGTAGTTGGTATGAAGTAAGCTGAGCAGTAGGGAGTTCAGAGAGTTGGCCTTTGCGGCTGAAACTGTCAAAAGAAGTTCCTGAGTCGGTGGCCCTTGAGTGAGGTAGACTTGCATGGCACAACGTGGAAAGATCACTTCAGGAGGAACTGAAAGGTCAGGAGGAGCAGTGTGCATGACATATGCCAAGGACAGAATAGGCATGTGTGGCAAGAATTCAATGAATAAGAGGGGAAAGTAGGAAATGTGCCGTAGGCAAAAATTAGACCAGGAAAGGCAGTTAGACCAAAGACAAGAATTGGGGGTGGGGGTCTGGTTTGGTTTTTTGTTTGTTTTTGAGTTGTAGTCTGTGAAGTTGAGGCTGACCTTGATTCACTGTGCAGCCTAGGCTGCTGGCCTTAACGTCATGGTGATCCTCGTGCCTCAGCCTCAGTGCTGGAATTAGAGGCAGTGAAAGGGGAGAATTTGAATTTTGTCAGTAGTGGAGCTAGTGAGAGGTGGTTAGAATGTGTATGTGCTTTGGGTGTGGAGCTTTGCTTAATTCTGATTATTTGGATGTGTGGCACAAGGGGAAGCATGAGGTGGCTCCCAAGGTGTGGACTAGAGCTGCTTGGTTCATGGTGGTGCAGTAGATGTTCTTTAAACTGTGTGATACGTTTATAAAGATTTCACAGTGTAGGGCTGGGGATTTAGCTCAGTGGTTCTGCCACCAGCCTTGCAAGCGCAAAGGTCCTGAGTTCGATCCCTGGTACCAAAAAAAAAAAAACAAAAAAAAGATTTCACAATGTATATTGTGTCTTTATACATTTTGTCTGACTTATCTTAAATTTAAAATACTTTGCTATGTAAATCTTACCAGTTATTAAACAGTTTTTTTGGGGGGGTATGTGTTTCTGGATCACGAGACGGGAAGCCCATCTTTCGCTGTTGTGTTAGGACAAGGCATTTTTGTGCTCTGCCTTCTGTGCAGTACAGAGGAGTCAGTATGATACTGCTGGGACTACACAAATGCACTGCGTTAGATGGTATTGATCATGGTTGCCCTGCTGAATAGTCACATGCAGTAAAATAAAATAAAATAATTTATGAAAAGGAAAAAACAAATAGAAGTTCTTAGAACTTTGAAGAATATTGATGCAAAAATGTTACTGATCTTTTAATTTTGTTTCTGATTATAAGAGTGTAATATATCCATTATAGAATATTAAAATGAGTGTTCTGGTGGCACAGTTGTTTAACACACAGTACTTATAGAACATTAAGAAAAAGTTGAGTTATCATAGCAGTTTCTGCTGAAATATGAACATTTGCCACATTTTATTTTGGGCCATCATATTTGTAATTTTTAGTTGCCTTCTAGGAATAACAAAGGTTCAACAATGCACAAGGCAAAGTCCCTGTCTTTGTGAAGTATGCATTGGAATGGGGAAAACAGTTGAAAAGAAAGTCAGCAAAGGAATGAGATGTAATAGCTTTTATACATGCTATGGTGGAAATAGAGGACGAGAGTGAGTGTGAGAACTGCCAGTACAGTGTTTCTCACACACTGAATCCGTCTGTAAGGATATGGCTTTATTTCCCATGTCTCAATGTGACAAGAGTGCCATAAGGGAGGAGGAGATGGTGTTTTCAGTAGATAGTGCTGGGGCAACTGGATATCCACAGGCAAACGAATGAATTTGCATTTCTGCTTTTCACTGTATGCAAAATTTAACTCAGAAAGGGTCATACAGCTACCTGTAAGAACAAAAGCTATAAAACTCTGTCTTACTTTTCCTGTTGCTGAGACAAAATACCTGACATCCAGCGTTAAAAGGAAAATTTTATTTAGCTCACAGTTTGTAGAGGTTTCAGTCCGTAATTGGCTGGCTCCAAGGCAGGGTGGCATTGCAGAAGAGAAACAGTTTGTGGTGGGCAGAGGGTAGCAAAGCAACAAGAGACGACAAAAGCTTTTCTATCCAGGCTACTTAGGGTAGGTAGCACTCATACACTCTGATCCAACCGACTCTGAAAGGTCCCACCTATGACTGCATGAGCTTTGGGGGGACATCTAGACACAAGCTATAACAAACTAAGAGTAAAAAATAGGTGTAATCTTTGCGAACTTGTTTGTTAAGAAAATTTCCTGACATTTCTAGGTGCCTGACACTTAAAGCACAAGCAGCACAAGAAAAAAAAATAGGTAAATTAGACTTTGTTAGAATTTTAAATTTGGGAGCATTAAAGAATACCACGGAAGCTGAGCGTGGTGGCACAGGCCTGTAATCCTAGCACTCGGGAGGCTGAGGCAGGAAGATCACTGTGCGTTTGAGACCAGCCTGGGCTACATAGTGAGACCCTGTCTCAAAAAACAACTACAACAAAAGAATACCATGGAGGGAGTGAAAAGACAGCTCACAGAGCAGGAGAAAACACTCGCAGACCATCTAACAGGGAACTTGTATATAGAATATATAAAGGAGTCTTAACAGCTGTACAACAAAGACCAGTCAGAGAGGCACAAGTATTGGAAATGATATTTCTAAAGGTATACAGGTGCTGGTAAGCACATGAAAAAGAGCTTACCATCATTAGCTGTTAGGACAATGTGAGGAAAACCCACAGTGAAATATTGCTGCTCACCCTTGAGGCTGGCTGTAAGGAATCGTGCTGCAGCAAACCTTGGCAAGGCTGTGGAGTTGGGACCTCAGTCATTGTGGGGGCATAGTGATTTTGGAAAAGTTTGGCCATTCCTCAAAGTTACAACCCAGCTATTACACTCCTACTTATATACCCAAGTGAAGTGAAAACATGCAAATACAAAAACCTCGTATACCAATGTTCACAGTAGCATTATTCATAATCGCCAGAAAGTGGGAATGACCCAGTGTCCATCATCTAATGGTTGGATAAAGAGAATACAGTATAGTAGTATATCTGCACAATAGAATATTGTTTGGCAATAAAAAGAAATGAAGTACTGATACTTGCTACAATATGAGCGAAACCTTGAAAATGTGTGAACGAAAATTAGTCACAAAAGAGTACATACTACATGATTCTATTTATAAGAAATGTCCAGAATAAGATCCATAGAGATAGAAAATAAATTGTTTTGTATTTTTGAGACAGTGCCTTGTGTAATTCAGCCTGGCCTTGAACTCCCACTAATCCTCCTGCCTCAGCCTCTAGAGTGCTAGGATTATAAGTGTGTGCCACCATACCCAGCTTGGGACAGAAAATAAATAAATGGCTGGCTAGGTGTAGGTGCATGGGAGTGGGAAAGAGGAGTGACTGCTAATGGATGTGATTCAGAGTGTTCTAAAATGAGGTTATGGTGACAGATGACAGCCTTGTGAATACTATACTAAAACCCGAACCTACATTTAAATGGGAGAATGAGATGGTGCAGAGAATATATCTATAAAAATGATTTCATTTATTTAAGTGTCATGCATGTCCAATGATACTAAATCATCCCCATGCTAAATTTAAGTCTTTAGTAAGAAATACTCTGTCCTCTTTATCATATTTTTATTTTGTTTTGTTTTGTTTTTTTGAGACGGAATCTCACTATGTAGTCAAGCCCGGCCTTGAACTTGCTATGTAGCCAAGGGTGGTCTTGAACTCTAGGCAATCTTCCTGCCTCAGCCTCCCCAGTGCTGGGATAAAGGCTTGCATCACCAGGTCTTTATATATATATATGCCTTTCATATATATTTTTTGTGTGCATTTACATTTTTTCAAAGTTCTGGGTAAGAAATCACTGAATCAGAAAGCTGTGTGTGTAGTGCGCAGCAAAAGAAATAGTAGGGTGAAGAAGTAACTCATAAAACTGGAAGAAAAAATATTTCCAAACTATTCACCCAACAAAGGGGTTAACATCCAGAATATATTAGGAACTCAAACCAGAAATCTGATTTTAAAATGGGCAAATAATCTGAAGAAACATTTCTCAAAAGAAGATAGACAAATGACCAGCAAGTCTATGAAAATATGCTCAATAACACTAACCAGGAAAATGCAAATCAAAACCCCAGTGAGATATTATCTCAACCCAGGTAGAATTGCTATTGTCAGGAAGACCAAAAGATAACAAATAGTGATGAGCGGGACTAGGGAAGATAAAATCACATATTTCCACTGTTAGAGAAAATAATTATAAAACTTTCCTTTTCTCTGTATTGTTTGCAAAATTGAGATTGCACTGTACATATATGACTCTTACCTTTTCTCACTTAAATCATAGATATCTCCCTGTCATTAAAAAATGTCCATAAACATGATTTTACAGCTACATCAAACTGTCCTGTTGATATACTAAAATTATTTTTCTGTTCTTTTTAAATTTATTTGTGCTGTCTGGTTTTTAGTATTATGTATATTATTTCCCTATAATTTCTTAGAGGTAGAGTTCTGGGACTTTAAAGTAGTAAAAAATGCAAATAATTTCAAGGCTCTTGATGTAAATGGCTAAATCATTTTCTAAAAGGTCCTAGTGAGTAATAGGGTTGCCTGTGGTGGATGAGGAATGTGAAAAAGTGTTGATTCAGAAAATAAAGGTGTTTTTAATGCTTTTCACAAAAATGTACTTTATCTTGTAGGTGCTTGGGATTTGATAAAAACCTAATTATCACAGTACTGGAGACTGGTGAAAGGGATTAGATTTGAAATACACATTTAAGGAGGAATTGGTAGGGCTTAGGAACTGGGCTGGACCATGAAACTGGCCTATCAGTTACCCAACATTGTCAGATCTTTTTCCTGACTTAGATTCATTGATGTGCTGGCTTAGCCATCTAAATGGTAAAGGCAAGTTGTTAAACCAAGGAGAATCCTTTTAGCTTATTGCTTGTTGGCTATGTTTTTCTCGAAGAGCCGAATATTTTTTATATTGTTGCCTTTGAAATAAAGATTAGATGTATAATTTTCCATTCAGGATAATTTACATAAAATATAATTCACCCTTTTAGTGTAAGTCCTGTAAATTTTGGCAAATGTGTACCGTTTTGCAACTATTACTATAATCACAATACAGAATATTTCCTCCACCCCAGAGGACTTCCACTCCTAAGCCCTCCACTGACCCCCAGGAATCACTGATCTTTATTTCCCCAGGGGTTTCACCTTTGCAAGAATGGCTTACAGATGGTTGTACAGCTGTTTGTGTCAAGTCTGGCATCTTTTCACTTGGTGTAAGGCATTTGCTTCTGTAGTTCTTTTTTATTGCTTGGTAGTAGTCCCTTTCTCAGCAGAGGGGTATGTGCTCCTTTTCAATTTGTTTGAAAACTTGGCAGTACTCTTACTGTTTCTATTACAAACAGTTGACATAATGGTAGTACATATCTATGGAGTATGGTGATAATTTGATGTGTGTATACAGTGTGTTATGATCAAGACAGGACAATTAGCATTTCTCTCTCCTTAAACACTTAGCATTTCCTTGGGTTGGGAACCTTCAGTCTCCTTCAGTAAAATATGTAATAACATTTTCATTAACCATAGTCACACTTCTGTGCTGTAGAACACTAGAATTTATTATTCCTGTAACTCTGCTTTGCTGTCCATTCTCCATCCTCCCTTCCTTGCCTTTGGTAATCACCGTTCTCTGTGTGTATGAGACCAACTTTTGAAGCTTCCACATATGAGCAAGAACATAGTCATCATTTTATTGGATGACTTCTAGTTCTGTCCATATTACTGCAAATGACAGGACTGTCTTTGTTTTGTTACGGGGGCTCGAACTGTGGACCTTGTGCTTATGAGGCAGGCGGCGGAATCACTGAGCTAACTAAATCCCTGGCCCCAGGACTTTGTTTTTCCTTTATATTATATTCCATTGTGTTTGCATGCCCAAGTCTTCTTGAGTCATCTGTGATGAATACCTTAGTTGGTTTCATAGCTCAGCTGTCAGGAAGAGTGTGGCAATAAACACAGGAATAAAAGTAGCACCTTGATAAGCTTATTTCATTTCTTTTGGCTATGTAACCAGCATGGGGCAGCTACATTGTAATGATTTTATTTTATTTTTTGTGCAGGAACTGTCACTCAGTTTTGTGTAATTGCTGTACCTGTACTGCCTGTGTTACTCTGTCTCTGCATCCTTGGCAGCTTTTATTTATTGTTATTTTCATGATAGCCATTCTGAGTGTTGTAATGCCTTCTCATGGTTTTGATTTGTATTTCCCTGATTAGTGATGTTGAGCATTTTTTTCATATAGTTGGCCATGGGTATATCTTTTTGTTTCCAGATCTTTTACCCCTTCCTAAATCAGATTATTTTGGCTCTTTCTCTTATGGTCTTTCTTTTTTGCTCTTGTTTGTTCTGATTTTAGATGAAATAATTCCAGCCTTTCCCCATTCAGCATGATGTTGGCTGTGGGTTGTCAACATAGCTTTTACTGCATTACAGTACATTCCTTCTCTACCTAATTTGTTGAGGGATTTTGTCATGAAGGGATATTGGATTTATTGCATTTATTAAATTCAACAGTGAAGAAAGGGCAGTAGGTGGCCATGTATAACTCAGTGCTATGACACTCCCTACCAGCACATCCTTGAAGGCTGACCAAAGTCCCCACCAAGCTATTAACAGTGCCCTCTTGAGGTGACAACCAGGACCACCCATGGCTATTAAGCACTTGAAATGCACCTGTCAGATTGAGGAACCGAATTTTAATTTTATTTTAAATAATTTAACATACAGTAACACAAGTAACTCTTAACACATTTTTAGGGTGAATGAATGTGTAATATTTTTAACTTACTTTTCTGCCTTGGAAAGTAAGGTATTTAACTTTACTGACATAAGTCCTGAGGTATTCTGCCTAATGACAGAGTAATGTCACCAAGGGCAAGGATTTCAAATCAAGTTTTCCAGAGTAATTATGCGGTTGACTCTGGGGCAAGGGAGCAACTTTGGGGGAAATTCAGGTAGACTTACGTACATATACTAAGTGTTAATTTGAAGATCAAAATGAAGAATGGCTAAAATGTTTCATGAAGAATTTAACTTGTAAGCAAAGACTTACATAACTAGAGTTTTTTTTCTTTTTCCCTTGAGGAAAAACTACAACTTTGACTACTGGAGAAATGAAAGGCTGAATTTTAAGTGCAATATAATAACAATAAAGGCAACTTGTCTGGGAATGTATTTATTTTTTAAATGAATTGAGAAAATCAAATATGGATTTTTAAAAGATGGCCAAATTCTCCTTCCTTATAAACAGAATTCATTTGGAACATTTAGCCTTAGGAGACCTTTTTATCCAAAGAGAGTGTGTACACAGGGTTGAATCAGATGTGCTCAGATCTTCTAACTTGAGCAAGTTGTAGCTTGCTTCTGTAGCCTGAGTTTCATTGGCTATAAAATGTCAGTTGTGGTGCTGTTAACTCAAGAGGCTGGTGAAACAGCACACAGAATAGCAGTGGTGCTGGTCAGTAAGCAAAGACTGATTATTATTAACCAGGAAACTTGCTGTATATCTTCAGCTCTTTCTCGTTACCAGTATGACCAAGTTTTGCTAAAGCCCTTGGTAATGGAAAGTTATGGATCAAGAAACTCAACACATTTCTGTATTGTCCAGAACGATGAACCAGAAACCACCTGACATGTGTTGCGTAACTCTTCCATCCGATGACTGCTAAGTAGGTAAATGACATAGTTGTGCACCAAGAATGATGAGGAGTGCCCTCGGAAGACTGTAAGTTACAGGGCCCTTACCATTCGTCTGGACACAGTTGCCTGTCCCTGCTGTTCAGCGTCCATCCTCGCATAGGATCACTTTGGGGCCCTTGCATAAAGCACTTCTTGCTCTGGTCCTGTTTGTTGTCACCCTTGATGTTCAGAGGT
Organism: Fukomys damarensis; assembly: GCF_012274545.1. Classification (NCBI taxonomy): domain Eukaryota; kingdom Metazoa; phylum Chordata; class Mammalia; order Rodentia; family Bathyergidae; genus Fukomys; species Fukomys damarensis. Next base: position 29,678,759 of record NW_022900919.1, on the reverse strand, counting down.
GCCTGCTGTTAGAACTCACATCCCAGATATTTTGTTGTTCCATTCCTTCTTTTTCTATTGATTCTTGTACAGGGAGTGTTGTAAATAAAAAAATTAATTGTGAACCCCAATTTTAACTCCCTGATTTCTTTGAGAAGTTACTAAGATGAGAAAAGGACCCAACAATTGTTTTCTGCCAGTTGTTTGTAAATTTGAAATTATGCTACGTATCTGTAATACAGTATCCTACTTTCAAATAACTTCAGACTTTTTTAGCTTAGGAAAATAATTTCCATTATCTATTTATTTACTTGGTTGTTTTTGCAACAGGATATTACTGTGTAGTCCAGGCTGGTCTTCAACTTTTACTGTATAATCTAGGCTGGCCTTGAAATCAGAGCAACCCTCCTACCTCAGCCTCCTGAGTGCTGGGATTATGCCACCATGCCTGGTGGGAAATTCATTTTAAAAAGTAATTTTCCTAGGTAGTTAAGATAGCTCTTATTCCTATTTTCTCTAATTAAGATTAGGTAAAATGTAGTTGGTTTTAACTATGCAGCCAAGACCTGGTGTCCTCCTTAGAAGTTAGCACTATAAAAGTAGACCACTGTGCCTGACATTTTGGCTTAGGATAAATAAACCATGTTAGCCTTTGTGTTAACTTTTTAGTATATGTGCTGCTGAAGCAAGCACTGTGTTAACTTTTTAGACTGGTGTAAAAATTGCTTACAAAAATCAAATCTGTATTTCAGAAATCACCTTCCTGTAGTAGAAGAGTGTGAATGACCTTTTTAGTCTTGTGTTTTCAGTGTTTGCACTCAGCATCACACTTCTCTTTCTCTTAGCAGCAGTGTTATTTAAGCCGAGTGAGTGCTGCATGCTGGTTCAGTCTCTGGAGCAGGGTTTATAAATGCTGTGCAGCAGACATACAGAGGATGAGAGGCACTGGACTCCACAGAGACTCAAAAGGTTGTAGTCAGTGAAGGTGCACCAGGGGCTTCAATGGCAGCAGCTATTTGGGCCTGGGGTGGAGCTCTGAGTGTGGTGTTTTTCTCCTGTGCTCACTGGTACAGGATGTGGGGAAATGCTCTCTCTTTCTAAGGTTCTCAGAGCTCAGAGATACCAGTGTATTTTTCTTTCCTGCTGTGCAGGTGGTCTCAGTGCTACATTTAGAGTGTTAGTGTCCCTTATTGGTCTTCACTGTTAAAACTGTATTTGAGTTTCAATGATTTTTACCCGTGGGCAAAGAAACAGATACAGCAGTAGGCTAAAATTGTCATAGTTCATGAAATTTTAGCACTGGTGGTCCTTTCCTGGATCAGACTGTGAATGGAGACACTGGACTCCACCCTAGATGTTGTGAGTCAGCATCTGTGACAGCTGCAGATGTTTCCTGCACATGGTGACCAGGATGAGCTGGTCTCCTGCACGCCTAGATCCCAACTGAAGGAGCCCATGTAATGCAGGGAGGCCCAGGCATCAGCCAGACAGCAGAGGGCCTTAGGTGGGCCAGGCGCATTGCTTGGATTTCAGTGTCTCCTTTGGTCTTCAAGAGGTTAACAAACTTAAGTGTGATTCCTTAAGGACTGTTTTATCTTCCTTCTATCCCATGATTGATCTTTCCCTGCCACAATTTCTGTGGGAGCTCCTAGAGGACAGGGAAGTGTCTGTTTGTAGGAGAGAAGAGAAGTGAACCAGGGCCATGGGTAGCAGGGACAGGGGTAGGGAGGAGCCTGATGGTTCCTTCAGGCTCAGTCTCCTGGCCTGGCTTCAGTGTGGCCACATCCAAGAACCCTCACTTCTTCCATGTCACTGTGATTTCCAGACTGTATTGTGCTTGAACCTTGGAGAAAAGGTTTTAAGAATACTTGAGTCTAATGCGTGCTTCTCCTCAGGGCTCTAACTCTTTTTGCAGGCAGGGTGTAGGATTCTATGTACTGGTCATGAAGAATCATGCCATTCCACTGCCCAGGGTAAGGGTTAGCACCTGGCCTAGTTATCAGCCTCCTGCTCTGTACCCTGCTCCCTCCTTCCTCTCCTGGGTACAGTGATTGTGAGGACACCTGATTGTTCTGGTGCTGGCTGGGCACCCCCTTCTCGGTCCACTGCCCAGGAAGGCCTCTGCCTCCCCCTCACTGCTGAATTGGCTCTAGCTGCTGCTGTACTCCTTTGCCTGGCTTCTTGTACTTTCCAAAGGCACAGCTCTGGTGGTTTTACTTTTTAATCTAGTCCTCATTTGGAAGCTCCAAACCTCAGGAGGAAAAGGTCTTCCCTTTTCATGTCTCCTGTTTGAGCTGACTCTTCATATCCTTCTAGTCCCTGTGTTCTGCTGTGCTCTAAGTCAGCTTCTCCGTTGTCCGCCAAATGTCCTTACATTTGAGGCTCTCTCTGCCTGCTCTGACCTCACCCCAGAAATGTTCTCCTGAGTATTGAAGGCTTTTCAGTGTTTGGCTGTAAAACATGTGGCACAGGCAAGTTTCTGCAGTTAAAACAGCATTCAAGATTTGGATTCAGCTTTCCCTGTTCTCATCCCCATTAGTCATCCTACATGTCTTTGCCTCTTCAGTGCCTGGGTCCCTAGCTTTTGCCCTGGACTTGGACCCCTGTTCCCTCAACTGTTCAGGGGCTGCCAAGTCCAGAGGACTCCTGTTGGTCATTCATTCTTCCAATTCTGCAGGGTCATTTGCTTCCCTTTCACATTCTTCCTGTTGGCTTCTAGGATACCGTTGTTTCCCTTCTTTTCCTTATCTTCCTGTGATTTCTTCTTAGTCTCTTCAGCTGGTTTTTGGCTGGTTGCAGTTGCATCCTATAATGTTGACAGCTTTGTTATGAGAGTCTTTGTTGTGGCTCCATGCCCATTGCTCCTCTCCTCCAGAGGTTGTTCAGCTTCACGGCAGACTGGACTGACTTGTGTCTCCAGGTCACCATTGGCAGCATTCGGAATCACCTTTGGGGCTGTGCCTTGGCATCTCACCCAGCTGTAGTGGCTGCCTCTGCCCCTCCCCC
>NW_022900919.1:29668411-29675716 GCF_012274545.1 Fukomys damarensis | reverse complement strand
TCTCCCGTCCCCCTCTCCTCTCCCTATCTCTCCTTTGGATTTGTTTTTTGTTTTCAATCTCATTTCTTCAGTTCGTTGCTTCCAGTTTCTCCTCTCCAGTCTTTGGTGTTGATTCCCTCAAGCACAAGTCTTTGGGGTCCTTCTCATCAGAAACCCCAGAGGCTGCATTTTCCATAAAAGGTAGCCCAGATCCCTTGGAGACTGAGCAGTGTGTCTGTGTGATGGCTAGATTTAAATGTTTGGGGATAGTGCTGCGCAACTGCAGGATGCATATTTACTTTCTGTGTACTGTTACTAGCACATGACTACTTTAATTTCTTTTCTTTTTTATGACTACTTTGATTTCTAAATCAGAATTTAGAGTGTTATCTGAGGTACTTACATGGTGACATATATTCAAATACTGATTGACTAAACACAAAGCTTCATATCTTGCCTTGTAAAAATTGGTTGTTGAGTCAAGTGTGACTTTGAAATACGGTGAACATTTTAGACTAGGGAGGAGCTAGAGGAATTAGGATCTGATTTCTTCTGTTATGGAGCATTTCACTCATTTTTATTGCAAAATTAAGCATTCTTAATTTGCTTAACATAGATTCATTCTTTCTTTCCTTCTTTCTTTTTTTGGAGACAGGGCCTCCTTACTTACTTCAGGCTGGCCTCAAATTTAGAGTGGTTCTCCTGCCTCAGGCTCCTGAGTGCTGGGATTACAAGCATATGCCACCTTGCCTGGCAACATAGATAAATTGTAAAGATCAGAAAACTACTACTGCAGGACTGGGGATTTATAAGCTCAGTGGTTCTGCTGCCTGCCTCACAAGCAAACTACTACTCCAAAAGCAGTGAAAGACTTAAGGAAAACACTGTAATAGACATGTAATAAGATTGGATTTTTTTTTTTGCCATTTTCTAGTCTTAATTTTCTGAATCTACTACTTCATTATAATCATTTATAAATGTGGATTCAATTAGAAGTAGGTACAATTATATCTGGATTAAATTAGATGAGATTGAAATATATTTAGAGCTCTTTTAAAAATGAGATGATTAGGGCCAGGGATTTAGCTCAGTGGTTCCACCGCCTGCCTCGCAAGCGCAGGGTCCCGAGTTCAATTCCCAGTACCAAAAAAAAAAAAAAAGGGAGAGAGGTGATTAATGGCCTGATTAGCTTAACATTTAATAAATGCTAGAATCTTAATGTATTCTGCCCAGCCCCTCCACCCCAGATTCTAAATTTTCTTTATGTTTGAGGGGTGGTTTGTCTCTGTAGTGCTGGGCAGTCCTTCTGCCAACTGAGCTACACCCCACCCCCTGTTTAAAAGTAGCAACTTTACTGGGCTGTAAAAGTAAAATTCCTTGGTTTTTCATTATATTCAAGAATTGTGTATTTATCATCCCACCACATGCCAGAACACTTCAATCACTCCAAAAAGAAAACCATGGGGCCGGGGATTTAGCTCAGTGGTTCTGTCATCTGCCTTGCAAGTGCATGGACCACAGAGAGTTCAATCCCAGGTACCAAAAAAAAACATGTTCCCTGGTTGTTGTCGTCCTCTCTTCTATGTGTGCCCCCCCCATCAGCTGTTTCCTATCTGGATTTGCCTTTTGGGGACATTACATAGAAATGGACTCAGGGAGCATGTAGCCTTTCTGTCTGGCTTCTCCCCCTTAGTGTCCTGCTTTACAGGGTTCATTATGTTGCAGCCTGAAATAGGTACTCATTTTTTTAATGGCCCAACAATAATCTACTGTATGGATATACTATGCATTTGAAGTCCCTTCATTGGTGGGTCGAGAGCTGTTTCCATTTGGATGTTATTAATTGTGCTGCTGTGAACATTTGTGTCCAATTGTGTGAACACATTTCTATCCTTTAGCTACAGACCTGACAGTGGAATTCTTAGATAGTTTAATTGTGTGTTTAGCTTTTTATGGAACTGCCCAACTGCCAAAGCAGCTGCCTCTTTACATCTCTGTACTGCAAGGGTTGCAGAGTCCCCGTGGCTTTGCCAACACCTGCTGTTGTCCTCTTAAGCCAACCTAGTAGTGAAGTGGGATTTCACTGTGGCTTTGATTTGTATTTCCCTGTTGACTGTTGATGTTGAGTATTTTTTCCATACCTTCTTTGGAGCAATGTCTATGCAGAACTGTTGATTATTTCTTAATTTAGGATACAAATATTTGTTTTTTCTGTTATTATCTTTTTTTCTATTATTGAGTTGTAAGGGTTCTGTATATATTCTGATTACAGGTTCTATCTTAATTGGTTTCTTTCTCCTTTTTTTAGTAGTACTTATGTTCGCTTTTGGGTTTTTTTTTTAATCCATTTATTATTTTTTTTTAATTTATTTGGTACCAGGGATTGAACTTGGGCCCTTGTGCTAGCGAGGCAGGCATTGGAACCACTGAGCCAAATCCCATTCCCCCTTGTATTGGTTTCTAAATACTTTCTGTGAGTTGTCTTCATTATACTTGCATCTTTATTTCTTAAGTTATTTGACATTAATCTTAGGTGTCAATATTTTTGCATTGTTTATTAGTATTTAAATTTTTTGTAATTCTTGCTTTAGAAAAGCTAACATGTTAAGAAAAGCAGTTAATGAACTATAAACATTCTGATATACTAAAGGTGAAGAAGATGGAAAGATTAAAAACCGATTTTAAGATCTTTTACCATCAGATCTTGCTTAACTGCTCATCCCAAAAGAGCATGTATAACATGGTTAAAGGTTATTTTTCTGGTCAGTATAGTCCTTATTAAGCTTTTTCCTTATCAGCAGATATTGTAAATATCTTCATATTTATTCTAAGGTTAATTTAAAACTTAGAGGTTCTGTGAGTCAGGGGAGGGTGTGGTGCTGGGTATTGAACCACAGCCTTGTTGGGCACAGCAGGTAAATGTCCTCTAACAAGCTATACCTCAGCCCTAAGTGGATCCCCTCCATCACCACCACCACCATGACCAGGGCTTAGGACCTTGAGCTTGCAAGGCAGGTATAGCACCACTGAGCTAAATCCCCTGCCCACCTAAGTGGAATTTTAATAGCAAGTACTGATACATTGCTGCATATTTATTGTCACTTTAAAATGTAACTAGAATGAAGACCTTTACAAATAGTTCTCTTATTAGAAAAAGAGATGCTATAGGAATGGGATTGTTTTCTATCTGCTGTATGTTGTAAAAGGAATTTTTGGCATCACTGTCCCTGGTACACAAAAAGGGAAGGCAGTGGACTCCAGCCTGGGCTCTGAGAACCCTGGGTAAGAACATGAGGAGCATCTAAGAGCTCTCCTTTCAAGTTTCAGGCTGCAGAGCTGGTGGGTGAAGCTCCTGTCACACTGTGAGGTGGTGATGGAGGCTTAGACACTGTAAGTTTCACATGGAGTTCCATGTCCACAATCATTAGTGATTGTGCTTGAGTCTTTCTTAGCTTCCATCGTGGATGAGAAGTACACCTTAAAAGATTTATATGCCAGTCTGCCATTAGAAATCAAATAGCATGTGTATTTGACATGAAACAAATTTTAAGCCTCTTTCTCATTGTTTTCCTCACTATAGGCCTCAGGAGTGCAAGTTGCTGATGAAGTATGTCGCATATTTTATGACATGAAAGTTCGGAAATGCTCCACACCAGAGGAAATCAAGAAAAGAAAGAAGGCTGTTATTTTTTGTCTCAGTGCAGACAAAAAGTGCATCATTGTCGAAGAAGGCAAAGAGATCTTAGTTGGAGATGTGGGTGTGACCATTACCGATCCCTTCAAGCATTTTGTGGGGATGCTTCCTGAAAAGGATTGTCGCTATGCCTTGTATGATGCAAGCTTTGAGACCAAGGAGTCCAGGAAAGAAGAGCTGATGTTCTTTTTGTGGTAAGCATGCAAGGAACAGTGATCATTAGTTACTTTGCTCATTGCTGAGACAATATACCCAACACCAAAACTTAAAGGAGGAAGTTTATTTAGCTCACAGTTTGTAGAGGTTGTAGTCTGTAATCAGCTGGCTCCAGGGCAGGGTGGATGGCAGACAGGCATCATAAAGGAGAGACAGTTCATGGTGGGCAGAAGGTAGTAAAGCAACAAGGGAGGACCATAGTTCTTTCTATCCCTTATATCTAATGCAGGTTACTTAGGGCAAGTAGCACTCACACCCTTAATCCTAGTGCCCTTGATCCTCGCATTGCATCACAAACAGTCGTCCCAGCATCACACACTCTAGATCCAACCACCTCTGAAAAACCCCACTATGACTACATGAGGCTTTGGGGCAAGACGGGGGAATCTAGACATAAGCTGTAATAGGCATATAGCAAGTATACATGAAAAGAACAGAAATCTTTTTAGGAAGGGATGGATCAGGAGGTCCTGGTCACCCACCTGGCTAATGTCTGTCTAGAACTTTATTGGACCAAGTGATACCAATATCTCCTTGGGAAGCACGTAGGCTTACTCAGTCCGTCTTTTTCTTGAGGCCTGACCTTTAACAGATGTGCCTCTAGCCACAGCTGTAATATATTCTCATCCTCTTCACTGACTTCCTTGAGAGCCTATCCTGTCTGACTGCCTATAATATTTCTTCCTAACTTAGCTCTCTGTAATAGTTTCAGTCGATAGTCAGTTGGCTCCAGGGCAAAGTGGCATGGCAGAGGGCATCAGAAAAGGAGACACAGATCATAGCAGAGCAGGCAGGAAGCAGGAAAGCAGCCCCTTATATTCCATTCAGGATACCTGGTCTTAGGCAGATAGCACACACACCCTAGATCCAGCCACCTCCAGAAAGCCCCAGCTATGACCACTTGAAACGTTTGGGCGGATGTCTAGACTCGATATAACACTGAAGCCGGGCGTGGTGGCACATGCCTGTAATCCCGGCACTCAGGAAGCTGAGGCAGGAGGATCGCTGTGAGTTCGAGACCAGCCTGGGCTACATAGTGAGTTCCAGGTCAGTCTCAACTATATAGTGAGAACCTGTCTCAAAAAACAAAAAAACAAAACAAAAAAGATACAACACTGACTCTCTGTAAATGTCAGTACTGTTAACCAGATCCAGGACTAGAGTAATTTTTCAGTCAAGCTATTTGCAGTCCTCATCACTTAATTCTTGTTTACAGGGCTTCATGAGGCCTTCACTGGGCCAGAATGCGACTTGAACCACACTTCAAACAACATGGCTTTTAGTAATTGATGTAGTATTTGGGTGGGGAAAGGGCAAGGGGTAGGCTGTGAGTATCTTGTGGCTAACAGCTCACAAGCTTAACTTCCCAGCCCCTTTCACCACCCTCTGCTGGGCTCAGGGCTTCGCTTGGAACGCTGGCACCAATCCCGCCCCTGTGTTCTGCTGGGTGGGGATGTGCACTGTGGAGAGCCCTGAGATGCGTGCCTAATTCCACTTCAATTAGTGAAAAATAAAGATCCCATTTCTTTGGAGTCAGCACATTTCAGGTGCTCAGCAGCCACATCTTTGGGTTGCACAGATAGAAAACATTCCTACCAGTGCAGAGAGCTCTGGGCTACCCTTGCTCTCAGGCCTAGCTTACCTGAGCCACATTACATGTACAGTGTATGTGAGGTTAGAGAGATACAGTAAAGTGTGACAATGGTATATATGTGCTACATAAACATATGAAAGCATTATATAATGTAATATGTGTATTAGAAGAAGGCAGGCAGCCTGGGCTGCAGGGGACACGTCTGCAGAGAGTAGAACAGTTATATGAAGGCTGTGGTTATAGCTCAGTGGCAGAATTGATCCACTCTAGCAAAAAGCTATTTGATTATTCTGGTCTTTTCAGTATGAAAATATTGGAGAGCCAGGCTCCTATAGTCCCAGCTACTTGGGAGGTTGATACAGGAGGATTCCTTGAGCCCTTGAGTTCAAAGCCAGTCTGGTAACAGATTCTGTCTTACTTTTCCAAAATCCTCACACTTGGGGCCCTCATTTAACTTACACTGTTGTATTTGCCTTGATAGGGCTAGAGTGAGAACATTCCCCAGCTTCTGAGGGGAAGGGGAAGTGAGTGCCTTCAGCTTTTGGAGGCGCACGGGTTTCTCTTGATACTTTGACCTAAGCTCTTGGCCGGTGCCACTGGCCGTGCAGGGCAGTGGCGGTAAACCTAGGCACATGTGCTGCAGCAGGCTGTTTATATCTTTGGGTGCACTGGTTGGGTTAGACTCTGAGGCTCTGCAGCATGCCAAACCTGCCTGGCCCTGGGTCAGTACCCCAAGGTTAGGGGCTGTGCCTGGGTAGCTGCCACCGGGCCTGGGCCTCGGAGCCCATAGTTGGAGACTTCTGTTCCTCCTGTTGTGATTTGAACAAAGGCACACTAGGTGTTGTGTAGTGAAATGAGGAGTCCCTGCCCCTGTAGCTTTATAGATGTGAGCGAGAGAGGCCAGCTAGGTGTGGGCTTCTAAAGTGAATGTCTTTATTTGTAGGGTGTTTTTTTTTTCTGGTTTTTATGTATTTTCAAACTATGAAACTTAGACATTTTTTGTTAAAGAACATTTTAAAAATAAGGAAGTCCAGTATAAATGCAGTAGCTTATTTTGCACTGTTACTTATTTTAGGAAAATGTAAAACTGTACTACAGACACTTGCCCAGAAGCACCCAGGGCTCAAGACTGAGGTCAAACCCTGTCCCCAGAAACATCCACTGCACCAGAGAAGTTGAGAGGCTTTAGGGCTCTGCCTCCTGCCCGGAAAAGTAAACACGAGAGACACACTGGCCATTTTTGGCAGCAGTGGGTATGGCAAGGGCTGTACACTAGAGTCCTGGAAATCCGACAGCTAAATAGAATCAGCAAATGCTCAGAAGTCTTTCACTGGACTTTTTCTTTATTGGCAGTGCTGGGGATTGAACCCAGGACCTTCACAGTGAGCTACATCCCTAACCCCTTTTTATTTTAAGACAGGGTCTTGGTAAGTTGCCAGGCTAGACTTGAAGTTGGGATTCAGTCTTGCCTCAGCTTCCTGTGCAGCCAGGCTTATAGGAGTGTGCCACACACCTGGCCACACTGATCTGATGTTTAAGCAGTGGCTCTCTCTGTCTTCTTATGGCGGCACTCCTTTTTCCCTTGCTCAGCCCACACAAGTCTTGCGGTACCCTTAGCACTTGCTGTATGAGGAGGGGCAACAGACATGCTGTCCAGGTGCTGAGGTGCCTCCCCAGCACGGAGCAGATTTTCTCACTCAAGCTACAAGCTGGGCCAGGGATTTAGCTCAGTGGTTCCACCACCTGCCTAGCAAGTGCAAGGTCCTGAGTTTGATCTTCGGTACCAAAAAAAAAAAAAAAAAAAAAAAAAAAAAAAAAAAAA
>NW_022900919.1:29647936-29668356 GCF_012274545.1 Fukomys damarensis | reverse complement strand
CAAGTTAGTGTTTATTTACATAAAAAAAAAAAAAAAAAAAAAAAAAAAAAAAAAAAAAAAAAAAAGGTACAAGCTGTCCTTTCTCATCCAGTTTACTCATTCTTGGCATCCTTCTGTCTAGGGCCCCAGAACTCGCCCCTCTGAAGAGTAAGATGATCTATGCCAGCTCCAAGGACGCCATCAAAAAGAAGTTCCAAGGTACGTAGGAGACTTGGACCTTAGGGATGTGAGAACCCCCAAAAGTGCCTCATTTTCCTAGGAGAGCAGCTTTGGGCACAAAAAGAGAGAAGCCACGCTTGTTCTGATGAAGATCGCAAGGCTGAGCCGCTGCCCAGAAGTCCTCCACCTTGGCTACAATTGTGCAACGGGGCAGTGTTAAAAGCCCTGTCCCCCAGGCTGCCTGTCCCTCACCTAATCTGGTTGGTTCAGACCAGTGTCCCATGAGCGGGGAAGCCTGGGGCCTCCAAGGGCAGGCTAGCGTCACTGTGACGATGCCTTTGAATGTAGTAATAGAACCAGGTTGCAAGAATGAACAGGAAGGCTGCACTCCGTTCCAGCTTCACTGTGGATGGTGTGGTTTTAGGTGTTGATTCATCTGTGCTGGAAGAAGGTACACGTGGCCCAAGCTGGCCACTCACACTGACTCGCTGCCAGGGACTGGTCCCGATGAGATCACGGGGCTGGACCCAGGCCTGGCCAGAAGGAAGCCTTGGTATGGTTGGCCAAGCATGAGGTGTGAGCTTAGAGGCCTGGCTCTGGGGGCCAAGCTTGTCTAACTGCTGAGACCTTGGCCCTTGAGCGGGAGGCATGGCCTGAGTGTGTGCTGCCGGCTGCCTGTGCGGCCAGGGTCATGGGAGACAGGGCCAGTTGTGTCTCTGTGCCCTGTTCTCACTTCCTCTCCCAGCATGGTTCGTGCCTGGTCAGCTCTTGATGTGTGTGGGGTGCTAAGAGGGTATACCCCAGTGTTTCAGATCACTCCTTAGTGCCAGCACTTTGACAGTGGTACCGAGTTGCAGCAGATTCCTTGTTGTCCTCACTCTGCAGTGCCCTTGCTCAAGGGGATTGCTGAGTAGACTTTGGTGATGTTGAGTCACAGTCATCTTGTTGCCTGTTCTCTGGTGAAACCATCCAGGCTTCCTTGTCAGTCCTGCGGTTGGGAGCTGGTCCACTGTATTCTGAGTTGGAGAAACAGTCCTCATGTGAGAGCCACCAGTGCCACACTGCAGTTTTTACATGTGTGGTGTCCCCACACTGAAGAGCCGGCTATGTCTGTGCAGAGCGATGCCACCAGTGATTATTCACTTTCTGGTGCAGTGGACAAAACCAGGGAAAAGTTATTACCAGTCTTGCCTTTTGATTTTTTTTTTCTTTATTGAAGTGTAATACATCTTGACAAAAGCATATCTCATAAATTATGAGTGCTCCATGGATATTGAGCCCCGAACATCATCACGGCACCCCCTGGGGCCCTGCCCTTGCCACCGTTCCCTAGCCCCTGCTCCCTGAGAGCTCCTAACCAGCCAGGGGCATGCGTATGTGTGTGTGTGTTCACAGGAGGTGCAGGTGGAATCATAAATAGCCACTTCTCTTTCTGGCTTGCTGCAGCCAGCGTCGTGTTTGTGAGCAGTATCTAGTTTGATGCATGGAGTTATCAATTAATATTTCTCATTTCTGTGTAGTATTTCATGGGCCGTAAATAAGTTTGCTCATACATGTGAGCTTTTAAAAAAAGATTGATACTGTAAAGAAATAGATAAGCTGCTGCCATAATTCTGAATAGAATTGTTTTCCTCTCTAGGCATTAAACATGAATGTCAAGCAAATGGGCCGGAAGACCTCAACCGAGCTTGTATTGCAGAAAAGCTGGGCGGGTCCTTGATCGTAGCCTTCGAAGGGTGCCCAGTGTAGTGTTGTTCCAGTGCCACAGCCTAAAGCTTCCATGTTTAATGTTACCCTCTTGCTCGATAAGTAAAGCAAATCGTTTACGCCAGGGTCTCACTGAGGGGAGCTGTCTTGTCATCTTTTAGAGTAAATATTCTATAAACCTGTGTGAATGCGGCCCTAAATAAACCTAGCATCCAAAGTTTAATTTGTGTGAAATGAAATTCTTACTGGCCACATGCCTGTTTTGATGAGTTGACTTACAAAGATTTTTGTTAAGCTCAGGATTTTTTTAACAGTTCACAGAACAGTATAGAGGTCATGTGAAGAACAGTTACTTTGTTTTGTTTCGAGAATTGATTACAATCTGGTTATAATTTTGGCCCAGAATTATTCTTCCTTGATCCACGCAGAATGGGATGTCCTCTCTAACACGTACCCACACTAACCCACTAGCAGCCGTGAGTCTCAGGCAGCCTTTAGCTCTCCCAGCCGTGCACCTGAGCCTGCCTCGAAGTCACATCTGCTGTGACCCTGATCATGCAAAGCCTGCCTGGAGTGGCACAGCTGTCCCCGCACATGCAGGCTGCAGGCTGTCACCTTGTATCTTGGGAATTGTGGTGTGGCTTCAGAAGATGGGGTGTCTTAATTCTAATGCAAATTAGGGCTTGGGCGTTATACTCTGCTTTCTAATGAAAATGCTCATCGGCAGTATCTAGGCAGGCTAGGACACCGCGCACCTGTGTCTCCTTCAGAGCTGCGGCACCCAGCGTGACAAGATGGCAAGAACACTGAGTGTTTCTTCCAGGGCTGGGAGAACGTTTCCTATAGCAGTTTGTCACTTGTATGGAGTGGGGAGCTGGTGCCTACTGACACGCTGATGTGATTGTCCTCACGCCACAGGCATGACATTTGAACAAAAGAGAAATGCACAGTTGATCATAGAAGTAGCAGTTACTGGCTTTATGTAATAAAGGAAGCATTTTTAACTTCTGTCTGGTGTCATTATTCACATGTAAGTTGGGGGTAGAGATTCTACCTTCCACAAGGAGATTCTGGGGTTTCTCACAGGTGACTCAACTTCCACCTCTGATTGAAAGAGGAAGCTGGTGTAAAAGTTGAAAGCCTTCTTCTTACTGTTTACCCAAGGCTAGGCTTTGGGAGGCAAAAAAGGTCTCACTTTCATCAAAATATCTTTCAAAACTGGCTGGAAAAGTGCTGGCTGCTTGCCATTTTCCCATCTGGAACTGAACACTGCTCCGTGACCTGTAAACAGGCCCTAGGGAAGTGTCCTGGCCGGGCTGCCCTGCGGCCCACCTGCCACCTCGGGCCACATCCCTTAGGAGGCAGGAGGCGCTGTGGGCTGAGTGCAGGCGCTTGGCTGGGGGGCTCCTGAGCAGCACGTAGGGAGTTTACACAAAGTCAGCATCTCCACACTCTCTCCTACAGAAGCGCATGGGTGCTGGAGGTTACTTTCAGCTCTCTCCATGGACGCTAGGGCTGGGGCCTAGGCACTATTGCTCCCCTCCTGGTAACCAGAACAGCATGGAGGTTTGGACCTAAAAGGTCCAGGTCTGTCCCGCTTCCAGGGCACCATGACTCCCTCACAGGCTGGCACATTATATGGAAACGGGAGCCGGAGAAGAGTCATCTGGTTACCTTCTTGTCCCTGCAGAGCAGTAGAGCCAGTGTGAATCTGTGTGAACATGCGGACCTCTGAGTGACAGCCCTAGGGATTCTCCAGTGGTTCCTTCCTGGTCCTGACAGGACACGTGTCCTCTGCCTTGTGGGGAGGGGGCGGCCTAGGTAGGCAGGAGCTGGGCTCAGTGACAGTGGCTATGAGGGGCTGTTAGAGGAAGCTGGCTGATCAGGTCACTTGGCTTACAAGTGGCAGAACTGGACAAAGATGGATCCTGAGCCATTCTCACCACCTCTGGATGGTTTGAGTTTGAATTTGACATCTGGAATTTGGAGGTCAGCCTTTGGTCAGTACCATGAGTGGCACTTCAGGGGTACAAGAGGAACTACTAGCCTGCACAACAGCAAGGAGCTAGAGGAGTTATCAGGTGGCACTATAGCCTCGTCTGACCTGTGGTTGCCCACAGCCTTGCTAGCATCTCTGTCCTCTCCCAGGCTGAGAGCCGCTTGCAGGCCAGTGTCCTGTCCTATGCATTTCAGTGAGTGCCACGTGGAGATGACCAAAGGATGCTCACCCTGGAGCCACCCAGCAACCTTGGGCTCAGGAAGCCACTGTGACTCAGTCAGCAGTGAGCTGGGCCTCATTCCAAGTGACCGCCAACAGCCAGGGCTCTAGGGCTATGGGTTTTGCAAGAGGAGCTTAGAGTGGACCCCATGGTATCCACACCACAATGAGCAAGATGAGAGGCGCCATGGCATGCACACCTGCCAGCTCTTTGCAAGTAGTCTGTGAGGTGGCAGCCCCTTGTCTTCCTGAGCAGCCATAGCTAGTGCCAGGCCAGGTCCAGCTGGGTTGAGGCCAGCAGTGTGGCTGGCAAACCTGGGCTCCCTCTGCTGGCCCAGGAGGTGCCTCACTGGGCTCCAGGATTGCTGGGCAGCACAGACCATGGCCAGCAGAGCCCTGCTTCGGAAGCCTGGAGCAGCCTTGTCGGGGGGACTCTACATCACCCTCTCCCAGGGCATTGCTTCTACCAAAGCCAGCATCTTGGTGACCTCATCTCCTGTTCCTCCAGCGGGCTTTCCCAGCACTGGCCAAGCTTTCTGCTGCAGTGTAGACTCCAGGCCTGTGGTGGTGATTGAGGAGCCCTGGTGTCCCCTCCCAACCCCCCAGACCAGACCTTGGGTACAGTCAGTGTGCAGGAATCCTGCTTCTGGCATCCTACCTTCCCCAGAAATGTCCTCAAGCTTTGGGTCTCTGTTGGGTCCTGCACCCTTGGGAAACAAGTTCCTCCCTACCCAACAGCCTACCCTGTGGCTCCCAGCTGAGTCACTAATCTCCAGAGGGGTCAGGCCCACAGCCAGCACTGTTGCCTTATCCTTCTAAGGACCACGTTTCACAACCTATGGTTCCTGCTCCAGTGAGTTCTGGGACAGGTATGACTCTTTGCCCTCATGTGGTCTTCTCCCCTGCCACCCTGAGGTGCCTTCTCTTCCTGTGAGCTCACCTTAACTTTGAGCTGCTCCAGGTATCCCCACACCGGTACCTAGCTCAGTGACTACACAACGGCCCCAGATGCACAGAGGCTGTGGTGGTGGCAGGGACACATGTACCATGAAGCTTCTAAGGGCCTGTGACAGCACCCCCACAAGTCACCCACCACCCAGAGCCTGACCTCCCACAAGCCCAGGTGCCCCTTAGGCCGTTATCTCAAGCAGCTCCTGGGCACCGCCTGCTGGACACCAGGCACTGTGCCCAGATCTGTTCCAGCACCACCTCAGGGGCCAGTGTCTCCCTGGACCAAGCTGTCTGAGCCACCAAGCACTCTGTGACCCAAGTTGCAAAGTCTGAGCTGCCTTCTGCCAGTGAGGCAGCCAGCAGAGGTGGAGTAGGAGCCCTGGCCCTGAGTCTTCCTAATGTTGGCATAAGATAGTGACCCCTGTTCTCTCCCAGTGTTCCCTGCCCTCCCCCGCCTGGACCACCCTAGCCTTGCTTGCAGGACCCAAGTTGGGGCTCAGTGTCACACAGGCCCTGCTTCCATCTTCCTGGAGGGTATGGGAGCCAGAGACACTCAAGTATGAGGATGCCTTGGGTCCTCTGCCTGGTGAGAAACCAAGACCTGCACTGGGCTGCCCCCTAGGCAGCCCCAACAGGAGACACAAGACTTAGTGCCGGGCAACACGTTGGTTTAATGGCATCAACATCCAGGTCACCCACAGTTCCTCATGGTGACTTGGGGGAGGGCTGCGGCCTCAAGGGACTGGGCTCCAGCCTCTGAGGGTCCTCCCACTCCCCACCCCGTCTGGCCACATCCCGACCCCACCCCACTGAGGAGAGACGCGACAATTGCACTGACTGGCGCCGACTGCGTCCCGGCCTCCCCGTGCGCCCGTGTCAGGTCACAGGCGCTCTGGCGTCTGTGGAGGCAGCCGGGCCGCTTCAGGAATAGTGTTTTCCAAACGTGACAGGTTCTTGTGCAGCAGGGTCTGGAAGATGATCATCTCCGATGGCTTTTCTCGGAGCCTCTGGAAGTTGGGCCTGGGAACGCTGTGTCGTTGGTTTATTCGTGAGGAATGTGTAAGGCATTTTGGTAAGAGGAACAGTAACATCTCTCCATGGGAGGCTCAGACGGAGGTGCCCTCCTTCGGGCCACTGCCATCCTCCTGCAGAGGATGGAGTGTGTGAGTGGACAGCTGGCACAAAGCAGGGTACAGTGCTGCCCACACTGGAACCCATGGTCCCCCCTGCAGGGACTTCCAGCCATCTGCACTTGAGAGGAAGTGAGCCCAGCTATCAGGACACCTGAGGCCAGGAACGGGCTGTGGGGAGCCAGGCCGGTGCCCGATAGCCATCCACCCCATCACTCACCTGCCCAGGCCCAGTGAGGATGGACACTCACCACTTTCCCCAGCTGTTCTTGCAGCTGCGTCACCTTGTCCTTCTCCTCTGCCAGCTGCTCTTGGGTGGTCTTCAGAAGCTCCTGCAGTTTGTTGGCAGCACGACCCAGGTCACTTGTTAACTTCTTCTCTTTCTCTAGTCTCTCCTGCATGTTGGGGTTGGGACAGCTCAGACCCCATGTGACCCTGTGATCCCCCACCTATGCCCCCACCCCAGGTGCAAACTCCTCGGCACTCAGCAATGCTGCTGGCAAGGCACCATGTGACAATACCATGTCCTGCCATCTGTCCACATGCCTGCCACCCGGGTCGGCAGGAGCGCCCTGCTCTGCGCTGCCCGTGTGTAGCTGCCCAGTGTCTACAGTGATTTGGTGACAAGCTACTGCTGGGGTCGATGCTTCCTCCCACGGGGGTGCCGGGGAAATGGGAGCCTGACTGGTATGCTCTCCTTTTCCCAGAGCCTTGTGGGCCAAGTGGCCACGGATTTCCAGTGGAGGCCCAGGCTGATCCAGCCCAGCCCGCTCTACCTTCAGCTGTGCAACCTCCTCAGTGCCCGGAGATGCCAGGGGGCCACTGGCGCGCAGCGTCTCCAACTCTTCTTGTAGCTGGCGTGCCGTGGTCCGTGCCTGAAGGGTGGCAGGTTGTCAGACCCTGTGAGCCTGACCTGGGTGGGGAGCCCCAAGACCACCCAAAGCACCTGGCTGTGCAGGGGCCCTACATCTGGGGGATACAACCCAAAACCGAGGGTTCCTAGGGCTGCTGGGCAGGGTCTCACCTCCTGAAACTCGACTCTGAGCTTCTGCCGCAGTGCCTGCTCCTCCTCCAGGGCGAGCTCCGTCCGCTCCAGCTGTGCCTGTAGCTGTGTGGAGACAACATACATGTGACATGGCACCTGGCAAGGGACCCCGTAGGGGCTGCAGCACAGGGAAGACTGGGACTGCAGGGCACCTCTTAGCTACTTCTCACCCCACTTTCCCCACCGACCTGGGGAGCAGGTGGCTCATAAGGAGATGCTGAAGAAACCTCTGTGGCCTCAGGGCCTTCGCTGCACCCAAGAGGCAGAGTGGTCCTGGGAGCCATCAGGCAGGGCCAGACCCAAATGGATACCCTAGTGACAGCCCCTGGCTCCTGGCAAGGGTTTGCACAAAGCTCCAGGGAGCAGGTGCATCACTAGCACTGTCCCAGCGGCGGCCCCCAGCCTGGCTGCCACCTTTGCTTGGCACTGTGTCCTCCTCAGCCATGGCCGAGAGCTGCACCCTGCTTGGGTCCGCCTAGGGTCACTGACAGGCCCGAGGCCCAGCTGCACCCTAACCTTCATGGTATCTTGCTCGGCTGAGGGAACTCCTGGGGACCCAGCAACATCGCCATCTGCTACGTGGCTCTTCATCTCACTCAACTGCCGCCTGACCTGAAATAGGGAGGGACAGGTTTGTGTGAATTCACAGTGGGACCCCAGTCCTTCCAGCTCGGAATGCAGGTGTGCTGAGCAGCACAAGCACCTTGGCCTGGTGAGACCCATGTATTATTCTGCTTCATGTAGGCAGGACCCGCCCCTACAACAAGGTGGCCCCGATGGCAGCGTATGCAGAGTAGCTGACAGCCCACGCTTCTCTGAAAATGCAGCTCACTGCTGGGACCTTTCCTGACATCCAGAGGCAATCAGGAGGTGAATGCCCTGCCTCACAGGCCCTGAGGGCCCCACACCACTGGGCCCCCAAACTAAGGGTAGCAGTGTCACCCAGGAGCTGGGGTGAAACTTAGTCAAGCGAACCAGTGGGGCCAGGCATGAGCTCCAGGGGACACAGTGGCGTCAGGTTCCATTTGAGGCCTGCTCCTGGGTGACTCCAACAGTCTTTCCCCACAGTCCCCAACAGCAAAGCCACACTGCACCACTGAGGATGGTAAGAAGCCCAGGAGCATCTGCACTCCCCCCACCTGTCACCAGACTCAGCCAGCGCCCCTGGCTCAGGACAGCCTGGGTGACACCTGCCCCCTGGTGCAGCAGGAGTCCCGTTGGTGCCGCCAGCCCGGCACACTAGACCATTGCTTCCCAGAAGCCAGGGCTGCAGATTTTAATCCAAGCCTCCCACTCCTAAGATTCTCAGCCTGGCCCTAGCAGGTGCTGAGCTGGCCAAGCCTCTGGAACATGGCACCTAGGACTCGGGGCAGGCCCAGGCCAGTGTGTGGTGGGCTCCTCACATGACAGGCTCAGCTTTGTACCAGTGCACTGGTTCTACTGGCGGGATCGGAACTGTTACCCAGCATTGAGGCAGGCAAGGATTTGGCAAGAGCCACAGGGCAGGGCCAGGAAGGACCTCAGCACCTGCTCTCCTGTACTGCTGTACTGCTGATGCTCACGCAGACCCCCAGTGTTCCTGCCACCCAGAGCAGGGACCAGGCTGCCAAGGAGAGGGACAGGGTGTGGGCACCATGCTTCCAGCAGCCACAGGCCCAGCCAGCTCAGAGTTCTGGGCCAAACGCTGCCGCCGCCCCCCGCCAGCTGCAGGATCTTCTGTGTGGATGTGAGAACTTGACTGGCAACACACTTCACACACACACATGTGCGGGGCACTCCCCCAGGCACACCCCTGCCCAGCACGCAGCCCACCTACCAGGGCGAGCTCTTGGCTCTGCTTCTGGGCTTCGCTCTTCGTTTCATCTAGCTGAGACTGAGAATCTAACAGCAGCTGCCTCAGCTGGGGACAAAGGAGAGAAGAGGAAAAAGTAGGCCCAGGGTGAGCAATGCACGCCCACCTTGAGCCTTCCTGAACACCTGTGTACCATGTCTTACATAAACAGAAACGAAAGCAAGAAGAGCTATGGGCTCGGCTCTCTGCTCCTGACAGGACAGGACCAGATTTCAGCTCCCTCCCTAGGGAAACAGCGCCAGCAAGCCAGGCAGCATCCCGAAATCCACAGGTAGGACTCATGGGACAGCTGCTCCCACAGGCCCAGACCCTCTGGGCAAGGACCAACCACTGGTGGGGGAATGGCCTCACCCCTGCCACCTCCTTGGCATAGGTCTGGCACTCGGCGCTGGCGGCAGCCATGTGCTTCTCCAGCTCTGCCTCCAGGTGCAAGGTGTGCTTCCGCACCTGAGGGACGTAAGACAGGGCCTCAGGCCAGCTGGCAGGAAGAGGACTGACCCTAGGGAGCCAGCTGGAAACCTTCACCGGCACTGCAGAATCCTGGGGCCCACCACACCCAGAGGGCAGAGGAGCAAGAGCCCTTGCTGCTGTGACATGAGGACAAGCAGCAGGAGCCTGAGCACATCCCTGTTCCCGAGGCCAAGGCTGGGCAAGTCTGCACAGGCCTGCTCTGTCCTGGGCCACAGCACTGGCAAGCGCCACAGTCCAGCAAAACAGCACAGATCCTGCGGCTGGGGGCACCCTCATTTACCATTGTAAATGGTCACGAGGGCAAAATAACTTAGGTGGCTCCCTAAAATCCTCACTTTCAGAGAGGCTCATGGGACAAGAACAGCAGCTCTCAGCACAGGCCCTGCATACCTGGTCCGAGCTTTCAAGTTCTCCTTTGAGCTTCTCTATAGTGTCTTCAAGATGCTTCACTGTGACCTGGGACTATGGAGCAAGAGAAAGTCCCTGTCACGCAGAAAATCTAGAGACATCTGGGACCAGCCCAGTGCGTGGCCTAGCAATGCCACCCCTCCCAGGCAGGCAGGTGCATCGATGGCCTCCAGCAGCCCCTTCCTGGTTGGCCATGGGGGACACAAGGTGGGGGTGACAGGATTCAGCTGCCGCTCTGATTTTAGGGTGTCTCTCAAAACCCCCACCATGACATATCTCATGGGTGAGTGGGGTGTGGTGCCTGTGCCTGTACCTTCTGCAGGTCTTCCTCCTTCGCGCCCACCCTGGCCTTCCACACCTGCTCCTCCTCCTCTACACTCTTCTGCAGGTCCTTGAGCATGCCCTCCTGCAGGACAGTGACACTGAAGTGAGGCCTCTCACCTAGCCAGCCCTGCCAACACCAGCTATGCCAGGAGGGTGTGGGCCAGGGCCACTGCGGGGCATGCTGGGAGATGAGGTCCACAACCTGGATGAGGCCAGCAGGACTGGCATGGTAGGCTTTGCCACTAGCGCTGACTCCATCAATGACCAAGACAGGGAGGTACAGGCCCAGCACTATCTGCCTGGTGGGTCTTCCTTACCACAGTCTCCTCCAGGCAGAGACCAGCCCTGACCACCCTTAGATCTCTCCCCTTCTTTCCTCATTTAGACACCACAGAGATGTTGGAGCCCCATCTGGCACGGTCCCTTTCCTTCCAGAGGGCCCCAGGAGAAGCCATCTGCCTGGGTCACTGGGCCAGAGGCTCTTCTGAGGCATCCCGGAAGACCTCACCCTGCCCTGGTCGCTCACCGTCTCAGCCAGGATGGCACGATACTGTTCACACTCGGCCTGCAGAGTGCTCTGGGCCTCCTCAGCCTCCCGCAGCTTGGAGGCCACGTCCTGTGGGCAGAGGGGTGACAGTGTCTGTTTACCAGCCCTACACAGCTCTTTCCCACTGCCTGGAACCATTAGGGCTCCACCTGGGCCAGGAGACCTCACTGGGGTGCTCTGCCTGGGCCCTGCCTGTAGCCAGCTCACCTGAGAGGGCTCTGTGGTGGCCGACGATATCTTCAGCAGCTCGGGACCCCTCACTCTGAGCTCCTGCAGCCACTCAGCATAGCTCTGCGAGAAAACACAAGGTGGGCCAGGGACATGGGCAGGGTGTCCCAGTGGGGAGCAGGTCCCTGGGGGCACCGCCCACCTACCTGGTGCACCGAGGCAGAGAGTTCTGGGAGCAGGGCCTGCAGGGCCTCTCTGGTCTGTGCCTTGGTCAGACGAAGCTGCTTCTCTGAGTCCTCCTAGGGGGTGAGAGAGACAGTGCTTAGCCCCCAGCTGGAGGTGGTGTCCTAAGCTCTTCAAGGCTGGGACAGGGACCAAACTGAAGGCCAGGTTCATGGGCAGGGGTTGGCCATGCCAGCTCATCAGTTCTCAAGAGCATGCATGTGGGGCAAGGCAGGATGAAGGTGAGGGACAGTCACAGCCCAGGGCTTTGGCAGCATGTGCTGTGACAGTGAAGGGAGCTGTGGTCAGGACCAGGGCAGGATAGGAATGAGGGGCCCAGAGGGGCTCACCCCTCACAAGAGGAAGGGGTGATCAGCAGCCCTTCATATCAAAGTCGCCACCTCTGACAAGACAGGACCTGCTACCCATGCTGCACAGGGCTGGGGCCCTCCATCCTGCTCAGGAAGAGCCTGTGGCCCCCACTCAGAGCACGAAAAGGGACCAGAGGCAAAGCCCAGGGCTGCAGTGTCCCCTAGGGATAGAGCAGGGTGGAGTGACCACAGGATGCACACCTACACCAAAATTCACCCAATCCAATAATCTGCCCCCAACTCCTGGGAGCCACTGAGGACTTGAGTGGGGACTTGAGTGGGGAGTGCAGGGCTGCAGCTCTTGGGACTCAGCTGACAAGGGACACCAGCCTACCACACAGCCAGCCTGGCCCTCCTGGCTGCCCTGTCACCCAGTGGGATCCCCGACCTTGTGCCCACCACTCAGCCACATCCAACTTCTATCTTCATCTAGCCATGTGACCACAGCCACGTCAGGTGACAGCTCTCGTCACAGGCCCTGCCTCTGCCACACAGTGGCCAGATGGCCTCTGAGGTCACTGCTGCAATGACAGCTCTGACAGCACGGACCATGCCCAGCCCTTCTGTCCTGCCTGACTCAGGGCTCTCATGCTGTCTGTCTCCTCAGGCTGACAGGGACAGACTGCTGTGTGAGAGGGCTGGGAGGAATGGCCTTCCACAAAGCACGGACAGTGACGAGAATGGTGAGTGGGCGAGCAATGGGGTGGCCGCTGCCTTTGACAGTGATGCAAAACACCCCAAACACTTTGCTTGCACTGGCTGCGCAGAGGTCTGTCCACAGATCCCTAGATGACCACCCCCAAGAAAGCAGGCCACTGGGAGCACTCGGCCACTTCCCCCCTTATATCCAACGGGGCCACTGACAAGGGGACCACCCAGCCCAGCATGTGCGATTCTCCCTTCACCCTGAGGAGACAAAGGGAGAGCAAGAGGAGGCAGGAGGGCCAGGGAACGAGCGGAGCTTCGGCTTGGCCCAAGGTGGGGCTCTCACCTTGGCCTGCGTCAGGGTTTGCAGCTTCTCCGCACAGGTCCTCTCGGCCAAGGCCAGCGCCTCCATGGCCTTCCAGTTCTTCTCCCGGAGGTCCTGGAGGGTGAAGGGGGTGGTCAGCAGTTTCCAAGATCACAAGCTGGCCCAGCCAGGGCCCACACGGGAACTGGGAAGGGATGTGGCCCTTCCCTTGGCCTGCAGTGAGCACCTTCTGGGCAGCAGTCAACAGAAGGCCCTGGTGCTGTCTAGCCTGGGGCAGTTGGGGTGCGGAGGCAGGAGGCAGTGGCTGCCCGTGCAGGGAGGACTGGTCTGAAGGTGGAGCTGCACAGGACAAAGGCAGCAATGGCGCAGGCGGTCCTGGGACATTGAGAGGGTGGCATCTACCAGGACCCAGCAACAATGACAGCACGAAGGCAGCAGAGAGGACCTCGCCTGCCATGTCCTGTGCCCTGCCCTGCCCTGGCCCCTACTCACATTATTCTTCCCTTTCTGCTGCTCCATGGCCTCCTTGAGCTCAGTGGCCTCCTTCTCCAGACACGACACCTGCGACTCCAGCTCCTTGAGGCTGAGGAACACAGAAAGGTCACTGTCTGGCTATGTCTGCACCTCGGAAGGCCCCTTGCTCCGTTCTCCCACTCAGGGTGCAAGCTCTCCAGCAGCCCCAGCTGCCTGGCCTCTCCACCTTCCTGAGGCCCTGAGTAGCCATGGCAGTGCACAGGGACCGGGTAGGCGATCCCCAGGATGTTGCTTCCTCTGGGGCACAAAGCCTGATCTGTGGCCCTTCCCTACCCTGGAGAGAGGTCAGTACTGGCTCCCTCACTCCTGTCCTGACACAGGATCTGGGTCTTCATTCACCTTTGCCACCCAGAAGAGGGGCTGTTACAGAACAGCCCTGAGGTTCTGAGAGACAAGCTTGGAAGGGCTACACTGAAATGTCCCCTCTATAGTAACGTCAGACAGGAAACACAGGATATGTGGACTCTGAAGCCCTGAAATGGCCAGTGGCGGCCCGATCAGGAGGGAGCTGCCACTAGCCTGGCCTGACGAGGACAGGATACATGGGTGTACCTCCTCACATGCATGGGCCAGTGTCACCACGGGCCAAGCCTACACCCATCCTGCCTGCCCTGACAGACCATGGATGCTGCCTGGTACACTCTGTATTTTGTCCTAGGTACACCTTACTGCTGGCCTAGCTAGCCCTTGCTTGCTTTTTGGGCTCTGGTTTCAGGCCACAGCACCCTGACTCCACTCTCGAAAGCCCCACTGAGAAGCTGGGGATTTAGCTCAGTGGTGCCACTACCTGCCTCACAAGCACAAGGTCCCGAGTTCAATTCCTGGTACTAAAAAGAAATGCCCCACTGGGACCCAGGACTCTCCCCGGAGTCCATGTACCATGCAGCAGCCTCTCCAGCACAGCAGCCCCAGACAAAGGTCTGCAGGGTGGTGACAGGAACCCTGACAATCCCTGGGGAGGCTGCTGCTGGGCCCAAGAAGGTCTGGGGAAGAAGTACTACTTGCTATCAAAGAACAAGATGGCTTGGGCTCCACCGCCTGCAGACAAACCACTGAAAGGGGAAATAAACCAAATAAACCAGCTTCTTACAGACGACAGTGAAAGGTGCAAGTTAAAACCAAGCCTAATTGCAGCAGGAGCTCATTATCCTAGTGCTCTGCTGGGTGGCTTGAGAATCTGACCTCAGGATACAGGATCAAAAGCCCAATGAATACCTCTTCAGCCTACAGTTGCAGCGGGAGGGAGGGGCGCCTGCTATCAGGGAAGGTGGGTGGACAGGGCGGGTCCTGGGTCTTCTCTCCCCAGGCCCCAAACCACAGTGCCTGCTTAGGGACACTAGCCTACAGCCCAAGAAGCAGTGTCTGCTAAGCAGCACAGAGACACAGCATGCTGGCAGCCTGGGATATGCACAGCTTGTACAAGTGCATGGATGGCAGTCTCCACAGCTGGCCCAGAAAGCTGCTCTGGGGACCCCAAAGGTGACACCGTGAGGACACTGGCCCAACTGAAGCAGCCCATCCAGATGGTGCCCTGGCCTTAGTGGTCAGGCCCTGTGGTAGGAGTGAGCTGCTGCCTGCCCTGCCACGTGACTGCTGCAGGCACTCCCACCATGATGCCATTCAGTGTGACAGCACAGCATGGTGACAGAGCCCCTGCCTGATGTGGGACTTTCTGCTCCCAAACTATGAGCTAAACAATCCCCTTTTATGAAGTGCCTCATTTCAGGTGTTTTGTCATAGCAAGAAAAAGAGACAGACACAGCTCCCAGCAAGGCTGACGTCCTTCCCACCCCAACTGGTCCCTTGCTCTCTGCTCCCTGCAGGGATGCAGTAGGAGTGGGGCTCTTCCCCGAGGGAAGCCTTACCGTGACTGCTGCTGCTCGGCCTCAGCTCGGCTGGCCTGGAAGAGATAGAGTGTGCTGTGTTCCCAGGAGACCCCTGAGGGCAATAGCCAGCCCAGGCAGAGCCACCGCCCACCTCACTAGGCCCAGAGGAGAGACTGACCTGGGTGTCTCGGGTCTGGCCTGCCTCCAGCAGGGCCTCAATGGAACGCATGCGCTCAGCCAACTGGGTGTTCTCCGCTCGGGCCTCCTGGAGCTGCCCATGGAGCCCCCGCAGCTCCTCACACTTGCTCTTCACCTCCGCCTCAGAGGACTGCAGCTTACCGTGCAGCTCTGTTGCAGGAGGGAGACAGGGAGTGCTTGGGCTGGAGGTGCGGGAATGCGTATCCTGCCCCTCCCTGTGCACCAGGCTTCCTCCAGCCTCCTGCGGCCTGGGGTACCCAACACACGATGGACCCTGGAACTCCTCATCGACTGCCGAATGCCACACCCTGACAGCACATTCCTGGGGACCCCAGAGTAAGGTGCAGGTGGCTGACAGCCGTGGAGGACGTGATGACTGCCAGTGGCCTTCAGTTGGAAGTCTCTGGAGTTTCGTTCTCTCTGAAACTCAGGCTCCTCTCATCTGAGACAGGAGCAGCAGTAATGTGTCCAGCGTCTTTCAGGGGCTGTGTGGCCCCTCCCTCCTTGGGGGCATCCACCCCAGGGGACCT
Source organism: Fukomys damarensis (assembly GCF_012274545.1). Taxonomy (NCBI): domain Eukaryota; kingdom Metazoa; phylum Chordata; class Mammalia; order Rodentia; family Bathyergidae; genus Fukomys; species Fukomys damarensis. Next base: position 29,652,725 of record NW_022900919.1, on the reverse strand, counting down.
CGGAAGTCCCTGGGCCCTGAGTGAAGACCACATGCCCGTAACACTGCATCCTGGCTGCCACCTTCCCTTGATGATCTCAGGGCTCCCACACCCAACAAGGCCAGGTCTGTCCCTCTCGGCACTGCTGGGGTGGCCGGCACCTAGTGCAGCTGCCCTAGGCTTGGATGACCGCAGGGGCTCTGTCCTCTCCCTGGGCCACTCCTGCCCCCACACCCAGCCCTGCACACCCAGGCTCCTCCTCTTTAGGATTCAGTACTTTTACACATTTGAGGTACGTACAAAGCCATGCTTATAGCAAAAGTCCATGGTCATTCTCTACCCGGTGCCATGGTGTCCTATGGTGCGAATGTGACTGTGCCCTTCCTCTGCCCCGACCCTTCCTATCACACAGGGAGAGGGATCAGGCACCTGTCATGAGGCTATATTGGTCACAAGGTGGCCGTTCCCCTCTGAAGGCAGGCTGGCCAGCATCTTGGCCTGGGCTCAGACACCCCTCCTGCCTCAGAGAGGCCACTGGGACCAAAGCTGCACTGGCCTTCCGGGGCTGCTTTTTAGACATGAGGTTTTATTTAGAAAGCCAGGGCTTCTTGTTCACACCTTGACTGTGGCCATTTCTGCCCAAGCAGCAGAGCTGGGTAGCTGTGACAGAGATCAAATGTCTTTTCCACAGCTCCCTTCATGAGTGATGCCTTGTGTAGGGGGCACCGCTGTGTGACCCTGTCCTTGTGGGTGGCACTGCTGCCAGCCAGGCCCAGGCAGTGGCTCAGCAAGTATGGCAAGGAGCATCCAGCTGTTGCAGGGCCTGCACCCGGGCCACCAGGTGCACCCACACCCACACACACACCTGCCAGCCGCTGCTGCTGCTCCTGGGCCTTCTCAGCATCAGCGCGCAGGCTGGCATGGCTACTCTGAGTGCGGCACAGCTCCCGGCTAAGCTCGTCCAGATGCTTCTGCAGGGCCTCCTCACTCTCCTTGTAGGACACCTGAGGCAGAGGAAGGCGGTGAGGGGGCGGTAGTGGGACAGCTCGGCCCACTGGGCCCCTGAGAGGGAGTCCACTCCCAAAGTCTCAGAATTAGCAGGGTCTTGCCCCAGCCAGCAGCCCAGGCTCTGCACACCCAGGCTCCTCCTCTTTAGGATTCAGTACTTTTACATATTTGAGGTACACACAAAGCTGTGCTTGTAGCAAAAGTCCAGAGAGACTGAGTCCACCTCCATCCTGCAGCAGGGCTAGCGTGGCCACACATGGCGTGGTGCACGACTACAGTCCTGGGTTCGGCAGTTCTCTCAGCTCTTTCACGTCAGACTGGACCCTGACCTTTGAATCGGCCACTCCCTCATGCAGCCTGCTGGCTCAGACCGCCCTGTACCACGGATGGACTCACACGACCCCCAGAACTCTGCTGCCCCTGCTCGGCATCTCTGCAGGCCTCATTAGTCCTCCGGGTCAGGGATCCCCATGCACTGCGCTCTTGGGTGGAGGTGCTGGGTGAGGCCCTCAGTTCTCCAAAGGCAGACACTGGCTACAGTGAGAGCTCACTCACAAAGGCCCAGTCCACACGGGTTCTGGGGGACTAAAATGAGGTGCCGGTGATATGTCCAGCCCCCACCCCAGCTGACTGCACCCATGACCTGTTTGCACCCTCTTAGGGCACTGGCTGCACAACCTGGTGCTAGGCTAAGTGCTTGGAGGACAGCCATCAAGAGGAGAGTTTGGAGCTAGGGAATCACTGCCCAGGACCGCCTACCAACCCTGTGCAAAGTAAACTGGCAGAGGCTTGGGGAGGGCAGGCTTTTCTGCATTAGAACACAGAAGGGGTCCTCAGGCCCAGCTCTAGGAGAGGAAGACAGTGAGGGGTGAGCCCTGGCAGAGAGCAGACCCACCGCATCCCCCTGCATCCCCTCAACGGCCCCATTCAGCTAGGCTCTCCTCATGACCAGCAGCAGCAGGACCCTCCTGCCCACAGCTCCTCACTGGAGACTTGGCGTGTCCCTCTTAGGACCAAGACCACAGCTCTTCTTGCCAGGTAGGACAAGGGATCAGCACTGCCAACCACACGCAGTAATTCTAAAGGTTGGGCCCTTGACTGGCAGGCCAGCTGGGGTCCTCAGAAAGCACTTCTGGGTTTCCAAAGTTCTGTCCCTCAGCCAGGGTAAGTGTCCTCAGGGCCCGAGGGCACCCTGCTTTCTTCCCAGCAGGACCCACCAAACCATCTGGGGGAGCCAGGCTGGGGTCCCTGCCCTGACACCCGAACTCTGAGACCAAGGTCAGCCCAAGAGCCCACACCCACCCCCATCCCCAAAGAGCTGCCGGCAGGGAAGCGGCCACTGACCAGTGACAGCAGATGGCAAGAGCCTTGGATTGGCTGCAGTGTAACTCAAGGACTCCACCCTCCCCACCTGCGTGATGCTGGGGATTGAACCAGGATCTGCACACAGGGCTGGCTACATTCTTAGCCCTTTCTAAACTTTTTACTTTGAGACAGGGTCTCATTATATCGTCAATTTACCCAGCCTAGGCTTGAACTTGTGATCTTCCTGCCTCAGCCACTCAGAGTGCTGGTATTACAGTGCTTCTGGCCTCTCTACAACCTCAACTCTGGTCAAACTTGGAGAGTCCCAAATGAGACTGTGTGGTCCACACTGGCTTGGTGTTTTTCTGTGCAAAGCAACATTCTGGTGCTAGGTGCTTGCAGGTATGCCTGCAAGTTGCATGCTTGCAGGTATGCCTCTAGTTCAGACCTCAGACACGCCTCGAGCAGGTATCACTCCACACCTAGAGCACTACAGAAAGTCAGGCTCTCAGATCAGTTTTCAGGAAGTGGACAGCCAGATCTGAACCCAGCAGGTGATGCCCAGGACCCTGTTGGCAGTGGGACACACCTGGCTTCCATCGCCACCGTGGCCACCTTGCATCAGACAAGGGCTGAGGCCTAGGGCACAGGAGATACTCTGATTGCAAAGAAAACTCCTGAGAGCCACTGGCTAGCCAGGCCTCCTCTGGGCTGGGTCTTCTTCGGGCACCATGTGACAGTGACCACCTGTACTCTAGAGGTTCTAGCTAGGTGCCCCAGAGCCACCTGAGGGCCTTTAAACACAAGGATGCCAGGCCCACCCTAGGGCCCAACTCCCACCGAGGGTGGCCTGCTCCACAGGACAGTAGGAGACACGGAGACAGCCATTTCATTCCATGAGATGCAACTGCATGTGCTGTCCATTCTCTGCCTGTCTCCCACACAGGCTCAAACACTGGCCCCACAAGTTCCTGGCTGGCATTTGAGTCCCTTCAGAGGGAGCCTCAAAACCTCTCCCACCTGAGCATGCTTTCAGCCCTGGAGCAAGACCCGGGCACAGGGTTTCCTTTTGACCCAGGGCACTCCCACGAAGGCCAACCTGCCCTACTATGGGCTGGTAAAGGCATCAAAAGCCATCAGGGCTGAGGAAAACACCTGATGCAGCCTGGTGCACTTAGGATAGCACTTTTGGGACAGACAGCCCTCCTCTTCCAGGAAAATGGGCACACTCCTGGGAAACAGCCACAAAAGAAGCCGATCTGCTGGCCTTGGCCTGGACCCAGAGGCTGTTAGGGCCATCAACTCCTGGGCTAGCCACTAACTGTTCTGCAGTGCCATAGGGCTCAAGGGCAGATAACAAGTAACTCTGCAGCCAGACTCAAGGTCTGTACCCTGACTGCCAAGTCCTGGGGTGGCTGCCCAACTTCACCATGCCCCTGACTTCTTTATGGGTGAACTGCAGACATGGGCAGTGCAAAACAGTGCTGCCTCACGGGGTCATGAAGACAATGAAATGAGTTAACACGTATAAATGCTAGTGACCTGGTGGCAACTTGGGAGGTGAGGCAGGAGGATCACTGAGAGTTTGAAGCCAACCTGGACTACATAATAAGTTCAGGACCAGCCTGAAAGACATAGCAAGACCCATTCTCAAAAAAGACAAAACAAAAAGCTGACGTGGACGGGTTCCCGCAGTACTTCCCCCATCTCCAGCTGTCAGCCCGGGTGCAGGAGGTTGACCGTCCCACCCCGTGTGCGCACATACTCACCTGCAGCTGCAGCACCTGCTTCTCAAAAGCGGCCGCCTTAGCTTCCAGAGCCTTGCGCTGCTGCTCCTCCTGCCGGGACACCTCCACCTTCTCCGCCAGCTCCTTGCTGGTCTTGCCCAGCTCCTGCCGCAGCTTCGCCAGCTCTGCATTCTGCCTGCAGGACAGTCACAGCCTGACCCATGGGCAGTAGGGGCCAGGAGCAGGCACACCTGCCAGTGGGACCTTGTGAAGCCTCTTCTGCATCACCATCCATAGGGCTGGGTGCTTGGTGGGAAACATTTCCCCAGCACAGCACACAGACCAGACTGTAGGGAGAGCCCCTCCCAGACCCTATTCAGCTCAGTGCTCTGGGCCACACCCAGGAACCTTCTGAAGACAGAGCAGGGGCAAGCGTGCCTCCTTCAGGAACATGAGATGCCATGAGCACCAGTCAGAGCCTAGAGAGCACCTGATCTAGGGACACCATGACCCAGACTCTCCCTTAGGCCTCCTCCATCAGAGGGGCCACACCAACTGCCAGGAGCTATGCAGAGGATGGACAGTAGGACAAGCCACACAGGAGGGAGTAGGGACACAAAGGCAGCCATTTGCACATACTGGGCTTGCAGGCAGCGTCAGCCACATCTCTGAAGAAAGTAGAGGAGGAGCGTGGATTTAGCTTAGAGGCACCGCACCTGCCTTGTGAGGTCCTGAGTTCGATCCCCAGTACCAAAAAAAAAAAAAAAAAA
>NW_022900919.1:29604956-29647435 GCF_012274545.1 Fukomys damarensis | reverse complement strand
AAAAATTAGGGGGCACTTGTGTGTCTCATGAGGGCTACAGATGTACACTTACTTGCTCTCCATCTGGCTGGTGGCCTGGTTCAGGGCATCCCGCAGGATGGAGTTCTCCTGCTGCAGGCGAGCCAGCTGAGTGTTGGGGCCGTTCTCCAGCTGCTCCTGCAGAGTCCGGATCTAAGAAGTCATAAGGAGGCATCAGATGCTGCTCAGCCACAAGGAGAAATGAGTTCTGGGCTGGGGTTAGTGAGGCTGCAGCCCACAGAGGGAACAGCCCACCTCCAGGAGGCCCCTGCTCTACATGGAAGTCGCAGGAGCCATAAAACAGGCCTGTAGACTGACAGCTCCAGCCCAGAGACTCGAGGCCTGGTGTGACCCCAGCGACATCCAGCAGCTGGCCGTTGAGCACTGTACTCTGCTGTAAAATGCAGTCCACACCTTTCTGCTCAGTTTGTTTTTCTGGCACTGGGGACTGAGCCCAGGGCCTGTGCACTGAGCTACGCCCCCGCCCTTTTCTACTTTGTATCTTGAGACAGGGTCTCGCTAAGTCACCCAGGTGGTCACTAAGGACTGCACGTGCCTCAGGCTGTGTGACACCAGCCAACCCGAGATGCCCACCTTGCCCTGTAGCTGCTGCACCTCCTTCACGTGCTCTCGGTAGCTGGCCTGCATGCGCGCCTGCACCGCCGCAATCTCCTGCTCCCGCGCCACCAGCTGCTTCTTCACCTTGGCCTCCCCAGCGGCAGCCTTGGCCTTCTCTGCAGCCATCTCCTGAGGCAGCAGAGAACATGGCGGTCAGGAGTGGGCTCCTTTACTTCTGGCAGAGTGGTGACGGGGTGGGCTAGCTCACAGTGGAGTTGGTTTTCTGGTCTAGGCAGAGAGGTGAGGTTCCATACTGCCGCCATGGCCCAGCACACAAACAGCTCTCTTTGGGCAACTTCTTTTGGGTTCTGGTCACTTTTTCTGCAGTTCCAGGGGTGGAACCCAGGACATGGAACATTCTAGGCAAGTGCTCTACCACTGAGCTGCACCCTCAACCCTTGTAATTTTATCTCGTGATAGAGTCTTGCTAAGTTGTCCAGACTGGCCTTGAACTTGTGATCCTCCTGCCTCAGCCTCCCAGATAGCTAGAATTACAGAATGTGGCACTGTACCCAGCTTTCTGGTCTTACTTTCTTCCCAGCACCATTCCTCAAGCTTACTAGGGATGGCCCTTGGCCCTCTGAGATAAAGGTGGAAATGGCACTCCTTCCTGGTGCCCCAGCAGCACACCTGACACCCCCAAGGGCCCTAGGGTCTCCTGATTACATTCGATTCAGAGCTCAAGCTCTTTCCAGGCCATGATGATCAGGTGCAGCAAAGACACAATGCAGAGCTTCAGGATAGAGGCCTGGGACACCTGCGTAGATGGGGGCTCCCTGAGGCTCAGCCTCCCAGGGGTCAGGGACTGGCAGGGGACACCTCACTACAACAGTGACCTCCGCGTGGGACAGGGACAGGGCTCCAGGAGGAGGCCAAAGTGAGTCTTATAGCATAAGAAGGAAGTGTCTGGACAGCCACAGGAAGGGTATGGGAGGCCCCAAGAAGGAAGAGCCACAACAGGTCAGACAAGGGGGAGCAGGAAAGGCGTATGCAGGATGGCAGGGGTGTGTGTGTAAGGAAGGGGCAGGCACAGTGGGTGTGGCAGGTACTGCTTTGCATGCAGACTTGGGGTGGAGGGCTGTAGCCCAGTGGCAGAGCTTGACTGTGCTTTCCAGAAGCATCTGGAAGTCCAAGGGGGCCTCCTTGGGCTGTGGAATGGAGATGTGATGAGCGACACAGACAATGCCCGACATGGTATTTAACTTCAACTCAGAGCCAAGGGCCATGCCAGGGGAAGATAAGAAGGGAAAATCGCCAGGGGGCAAATCCTAGCACCCCAATTGGAGGGCAGGACAGTGTGCACACCTGGTGAGGGCACCCCGGGGTTGCTGCCATTGTGGTTCCAGACTCTTCTCCTTGGGGCACAAGTCTGCTAACCCCCACGAGATATGGTGTGGACTGATAGGGATGCAGCGCTCGGGCGCCGGACAATGACCCACAACCAGGGCAGCTCTGAGGAAAGCTGGCAGCCATATCCTGGACAGGAGACAGAAGCTCTGGGGACAGAAGGCCTCAGAGGCCAACTTGACTCTACCCCGTGCCTCGCTACAGAGTTCATCTTCCTTCTTCCTATTCCCCCACCCCAACAACCTTTGCCGTGTGCTTCACAGGTGCACAAAGCAAACTGTCTTGCTTCTTTCTGATTCTCACTGAGCAGCTGGAAGCACCCACAGGGAGGGCTGCAGGTGGGATGGTGTGGACACCCTGTGTTGGGAACACTGGGGCACCACGGCTCCTTGGGAGAGACCACACCAACCTGAGCCAAGTCCCCAGCCAGGCTCATGTGGTGTGGACCTGTCACCGACTGCTGCTGAGCAAACCCTTGCCTTGTCCTGCTCAGCCAGCAGCCGGTCCCGATGAGCCTGTGTGTCCCTGCACATCACGCCATGGCTGGCAGAACAGGGACAGAGATAGCATCCTCTGCACAGGGCCCAACTCTCAGCTGTGCCCCACCTCCTTCCTAGGATGGCCAGTGACAGCATGTTCAGGTCATCCCATCACAAACTGAGATCCCAGATCCCACATGTTCTTAATGAGGAAGGGACCCTGCCCCCCACCCAGGGGTATCCCCATAGCAGACATCTTCACCCAGGGCTCCAGAACAGCCCCTTGCTGGGTGGCACAGCTTCACCCCAGGGCCCACCCTGAACCATGGCTGTGACCTGAAGGCAACTATAGCCTTGAAGTCCAGGGGGTTCGGGGAGGGGAGGAAGGCTTCCTGGCTCAGGCTGTACCTTGTTGAGTTCCCTTAGTTTGCTCTTGGCCACAGCTGCATCCTCTTGCTCTGTGGCCAGCAGTTTTTCCTTCTCTTCCAGCTGACGTTTCAGAATCACCACAGGGTCACCCTTCTGAGTGGCCTGGAAACACCCACAGAGCTGTGTCAACACCCAGCCTGTCCCCACTTTGGCAGCCTGACAAAAGCAGAGGCCCATGCACCTGCCAATGCAGGAACAGGGCTTTAAGGCCAGCCATTCCACCCCATCAGGCATGGATGAGGAAGAGGAGGCCCTGCCTGGTCACCAGCCTCCTGGGGCCTCCCAGACCCTGTGGAGAGATCCTGGGTAGCTTTCCGGACCATGGCATTTCCAGACCCGCTGAGCCAGGGCCTGAGGAAGGGGAGGCCCTGACTGCAGTGCAGGAATGAGGCTGGGTAAGGGACTCTGGGGATAGTGTCCTCGCACCCCGAGCAAGGAGCTTCCAAATCACTGGGACCCAGGGACAGCATGGAAGGGGATGATCCCCCGGCCTTGGGAGGGAGCCTGAGCCTGGCTCTCAGAACGCCTGCCAGCACTCATCTGGCCACCACTCTCCAGCAGTCACCCCAAATCCATCCCGGGTTAAGATGGGTGTGAGCACACCGCATCTGAGTGAGCATACACTCTGCCCTTACCGGACAGCACTAGGGGAACCAGAGTGGTGTCATGCTCATCATTGGCTCTCTCTGCCTTTCTTCCCACACCCTGATCCAGGCACAAACTAGGCCCCAGCTCCCTCCCATGTGCCATGCAGGCCCCATACTATGCAGGTGCTGCCCATGCCCCACCCCCACCCTCAACAGCTGCCCAGTTTGGATGGCCAGGTGACCCGCACATCTGAGCAGGGCAGGGGCACAGGACTCCTCTGGATGTTTTGGGATCTTCTCTTTGCAGCTCAGCAAAGTCGGGGAGGCTGGGTGGACTGAGGGCTGGAAGGAGAGGCAGAGGGGCAGCTGTGGTGTGGCCCGGGATGGGGGAAGACTCACCTTGTGCCAGGTGTCCTGGATGACACCAGCCTTCTCAGACAGGATCTCGATGAGCCGCTGGGCCTCACCCTCGTTGAATGCCATGCTTCCGACCATAGAGACCAGTGTCTTGTAGGGCACGTAGAGAGGGCTATTAGCATCAAGGGGCCCTGCAGTGGGAAGAAGCAGGAGCTTACATTCACACCCCAAAACAGCCAACACGGCCACAGGATGTCTGCCCAGGGCCAGCAGTCTGGAGTAGGGGGCTGGCCTGGGCCTCCTGCTCTTTTAGGGCACTGATCATGGCCAAATGCTGGGCCCCATACCATCTTTCTAACTTGCTGGAAGATAGTGCCAGCCTGGGCTGTAAGTCAGGCCCCCCACCTTTTTTATCAAGATGACCCTGAGCAGAGTTAAAGAAGGCATACTTCCCCAAAGGGTTACTTTTCCTTCCCTCCTTTTCTAGCAAAAGTCCTGGATCAGCCCTCAGCCTGCACTGCTCAGGAGGGTGTTTCCACTAGGATGTGACCTAGCCCTGTGGCCCTGGGGACCCTGACTGACTACACACCCGAGACACTGCAAGGGATAGATGAGTAGGGGAGGCTGTGTCCACACACCCAGGTCACACACCATCTCCAGCTCTCCCTGGATAAAACTTAGGCAGTGACAGGTCTGGGAGAAGTGAAGCTGGGCCACAAGGGACACCTAGGACACAGAGCCACTGGCCAACGGCCACCTCTCACTGCAGGAAAACTCCGACCACCCTTGCCACGTGCACACACACAGGCACACTCAGATGCACATGAGTGTTTCCCTCTCATCATGGCTCTCAGAGGAGCATCATTTAAGGCAAGAAAGGCCGAACTTGATGGCATTCCTCCAGCAAAAGACTGAGCTCTCCCACCCTTGAACAGAGGCCTAAAATGTGAAATGTGCTGAAACAAAGGGAGCAGAGCAGCCTTTAGCCAAGCTGGACGAGGGAGAGGGGAAGGGGACCAGGAGAGGAGTGGGGAAGGTTTCCATAGCAACCCTGAATCCTCTGACTTGTCACAATATTTTCACTTACTAGTCACAATATTTTCATTACAAGTTAAAGCACTTAGTGTGATACCTTAATAACAGGAATGTGGGATGTGGGCGAGCTGGTTGCTATGAGTACCTTTATTTTATAACTTCTTATCCTGGTGAAGCTTGGAGATTACCCAAGCACACGTGTCAGAAGAAAGAAGAGGGCCACCTCGCCTGAGAGCACAAGGGTGCCAGGGGAGTGGGCGCAGGGCCCCTTCTTTCTTCTGACGCGTGTGCTTGGGTAACGTGTAGTCATTACAGTGGTCGGCTGGTGTGCCCTGGAGAAAATTTTGATTTCTGTCAGGCTAAAATAAAACAAAATCTCTGTGAGTGAGCTTGGGAAGCAACACTGGCCTGATTCTGGTTCTGGGATCCCTGCCCGGACCCACACCACCCCACGCTCCAGATGTGCATTCACTGCTGATGTTGTCTGCTGTCTGGACAGGGAGTCACAGGCTGGGGGGTGGGGTGGATTTCCCCTGGGTACAAGGGTCCAGTACAGCAGAGTGGCTCATGTGACTCCAGGATGACAAGCAGGACATTTATACCAGAACTCAAAGACTTGGCTTAAAAAAAAGGAATGTAAAACATCTGTAATCATGTTACACACTGACTGCGTGTTAGAACGACACGTGGGGTACACTGGAAATTCATTTGTTCCTTGCTAGTCAGTACTGTGCCCAGTGGACATCTAAGCTGCCTATGGGGTTCAGTGTGTGGGTTCACAATGTTTCTATGTGCCAACTGTTCTACTACTTTCAGCCTTGGGGACCCCAAAACAGCCCCTGCCAAATCCTGGCAAAACCAGCAGAAGCCCCAGCATGACCCAGGGCCCTGTCCTCTCCTGAACTTGCTACTGGACAATGTCTTAGGCTTAGGCCCAGGCCCATGCACTGCTGAAGGGAGATGCCTGGCTGGTGCTGCTGAGGCAGCTTTCCACGCACATGTCACTTCTGCCCTGGATGCCCCTCACCATCCACTCCCTCCCGCACTTTCTGTCCTGTGTTCCCAAGGGTGATCTTTGAGAGTAGCAGTCTAGTGGACTGTTTGTAATTACATTACATTTTGTTAAATAATTTAACCTAGTAGGTGGGAGTGGTGGTGCATACCTGTAATCCCTGCACTCTGGGAGGCTAAGGCAGGAGGATTATAAATTCAAACCCAGCACAGCCAACTTTTAAATTGTGTCCTTCTCTCAAAAATTTAAAAAAGGGCTGGGAATACAGGTTGGTGTGATGGCCCTGGGCTCAATACTTAGTATTGAAATATACTTGTATCAAGTAACACAATCCAAAGCTATGCACAGCAAACTTTAACTCTCTCCCCTGGCCCCAGGAGCTTACCTGGCCTTAATCATGCTCATACAAACTTTCTTTTACATGATCTTTAAAGGGCCACAACCTTACAAAACATTTTTCATTAAATCTTTTTTTAAGTAAGAACTATACCATCTCTCTTCTTCCCAGATCAGGGGCAGTAAAACAAAGAAAAAAGCACAGCACTTAGAAAGGGGAAGCCTGGACACCCGCCCCCCGCCCCCGGGGTGTGCCAATCACACAGGGCTCCAATTGGAGCCCGCTGACTTCTCCAGTAATCCCTGCTCTGGTGAACTTCAAAGCCACCGAGATCAATCTGCCAAAGATTCAACATGCAATCTGTTAACCGCAGACTCCAGAGACTCAGGAGGGAGCTCCACAGGAGGCCGCCCGCCCCTTGGGGCTGTACCTCCAGCCACTGCCTGGCCTGCAGGGGCTGAGAGACCAAGAAAGGCAGCTGGCCAGTGGGACCTGGGGGAGAACAGCCAGAGCAGCTGTGATGACATTACCGAGACCCCCTCCTGGGGGCAGGGGACACAGCAACACCAACACAGGTCAAGCCGCTTGACCCCAAGGATGCCCCACAGGAGCTCTGGGCCAGCAACCTCGAGCTGCAGACTGGCCTGAGAGATGTTCACATGCCATCTCCTGACCTTTACCCCACCAAAAAACAAATGAAGGAATAAAACCACCCTGGGGGTGAACAAACCCATCCATAGGCCAGGTCTGATCTGCAGGTCACCTCTGTCCTTGGTCACAGCAAGGCTTCAAGAAAGAGCCAGGTGGCCTGGGCTGGGACTTCAACTCAGCTGCTTGCCACCTGTGTCCACAGACACGTGACTTAGCTACTTTTTGCCACTGTGCCCTGGTCTGGGATGTAAGATTGATGATCATCCCTTCCTCACTGCTTGGCAAGTTAAACTGCAACATGCCCCCACCAAGAAGCGTGCAGAGGCTTGCATAACGTGTATAACACCCCGGGTTTCAAAACTACACTGCCTTCCACGACCACACAAGAAGGCTTCATCACCTAGGATTAAACTTGCGTTGCAAAGAGCATTTTTCTCTCCTACTGTCCACTGTGGGTCCTCTGATGAGACTTTTCGCTTTGCCTGCATAATCCCCAGGCTTCCAAAGGTCAGGCCTCAGCCACAGAAGAAGTCAGTAGCTGCCAGTCTGAATGCGTGGCCACTCCCCTGACAACAAGGGAGGGCACCAGCAATTCCCCGCCACTTCCCAAGCCTGCTGGCAGCTAACAGCTACCAAGAGGGCATTTGGTCTTGGCCCTGTCCAGCCGACTGCCATCACTAGGTGCCCAGCCAATGCCCAGAGTGGGAAGGTCCAGATGCTCTCCAAACATGAGGTATGCACCTACTGTGTACCTGCCAAATGAAATGCCAAGCCTGAAAAAGAAAGAGTGGGGTGGCAGCTAAGAGGCAGTGCATAGGGCAGTCATGCAGCAGAGCAACTTGCAGGGATCCCAGGGAAGTAACTATGGCAGCAGGGCCAGAAAAGGCCTCCATGCAGGGGTGTCTCAGCAAAGCACTGCCTGAGGAGGCAGCACAGGAGCTAGAGGAAGGGCAGCAGCCTGGGAAAAGCACGGAAGCCTCCTGGGCCGGAAGCATGACTAGAGGGGCAAGCTTCATAGACCCAGAGATGTGGGCTTCATTCTACAGGCAAAGAGCAGGGAAGCTAGGAGGGAGAGATCTTAACAGTACAGAAGAGTGACTTCAGGATGCCCAGAAGGACAACGCTGGAGGCGGGCAGCCAGGGAAGAGCCACATTCAGGAACCTTGATGCGCAACCTCACAAGAGGCCTGGTCTTGGGGACTGGGGGAGAATCCAACAGCCAAAGCACTTGTCTTCTTGGGGACTAACTTTGAGACCCCTTCTGAAGGCCTCTCCTGGATGTGTGGATAGAGGCCCAAGAGCTGCTGGTCTCCCCACCTTATGCATTGCGCCCTCCACAGGAAGGATGTCAGACCCCCAACCTTAAGCAAATCCTATACCCGGCCCCTAATACCCTGGCCAAATCAGGTCTGGGGTAGAAGGTGCAGGCAAGGGTGCAGCAAGGGTGCCTCCTCAAAGCCAAGTGCTGCAGTCACCTACAGCCACAGATCCTGGGGCTGAGAGTAAGTCCCCTCTTCTGCTGACCACAGTCCCACTACCTCAGGAATGAGGCAGTTGGGCCAACTTCATTGACAGGCTCTCCCTCTCTGCATGTATGTGACCAGGAAGCTTGTAAGGGGCATGACACTTATAAGAGCCACTCAAAGCACCACCAAACGCATCCATGGACACACCCAGTTCCTCTCAGCTGGCCCACTGGCATCCACCTGCAGCAGAGGTAGGCCCGAGCGGGACACACTACCCTCTCACAGGATGCAGGCTGAGGAGGAGCAGCTACACCTGACTCCCGTTGTTGGGAGGTTCAAGTGTACTGAGCCAAGAACAATGCCAAGAACAACCCACCCATCTGGAGCCACAATGAGGCCGTTTCCACTGGGTGGAAGAAACACTAATCTGTTACCAAATTAGGAGGATGTGCATTAAACGGCATCTGGTGGAATTTTAAAATATCCTATAGACTAACTTTGTTTTCCTCTTTATACTTCTGTTCTTTTTTTTTTTTTTTTTTTTTTTTTTTTTTTTTTTTTTTTTAACCATGGATCGAACTCGAGTTCTTGTGCTTGCAAGGCAGGTGGTGGACCCACTAAGCTAAATCCCCGGCTATACTTCTGTTCTTTACCCCAGAATTAAAAATAAATTTATACCAGGAAAAAACTCACACATCACAGTATTTTTCAAGAGTGGCAATCCCTCCTTGGGCTGCCTCAGTACACAAGACCAGTGTAAGGAGATGCTTTCAGTGACAACCAGGATTCTAGCTAATGCCTGCAGGACAAGGGGTTTATGACCCTAGCTCTCCCTCTGCAACTGCCCTAGCACTGCCAGGCCTTAAGGTGACTGAATGGAGACTTCTGGAAGAATGTCATCTAGCAGCTTTTCACACTGATACTTGGCTCGCTTCCCTAGGGACTCTTTTTGTTCTTTGTTAAAAGAGAGAAAAAAAAGAAAAAGCTGGGCTCCAAGAACGTACCCAGAAAGTGAATAAAGGCTAAAAAATCGTTCAGCTTTCTGCAGAGCTTCAGACCCTGAGAAACTGAGCTAAGACCCAAAGAAAAATGGAGAAAACTTCATCCCCGTACACAACTGCGGTACCCAAGGAAGGGCAAGGGGCAGGACCAAGGCTGGCGCTGCCACCTGCTGACCATGGGGCTGGGGTGAAGTATGAGCTCTGAGAATATGAATCCAACTCACAGGACTGCCTGGGATCCGTGCAATGAAGAAGCACCACAGAGCGCACACCTCAGAGTCCTGAAGTGACTCAGTAGCCCAGGACACCTGAAGGGCAGACAGGTGGGAGTTCTGGTCACAGTAATGACAGTGCTCAGCTATACTGCACACTGGCAGAGAGGCTTCCTGGTCAGCTTCCTCCCTGCATTCTGACCTCTACCCTGTCAACACAGGCAGAATGTGACTACCCTGTGAACACTTCCTGTTGTATGTGAATACACATCCAGCAAAGATGGAATGTTGGCCCAGCAAGGCAGCACACAATTAAGGAGCTCACTGACACCCCTATCACCCCATAGGGCCACTGCAACCCTCACTCTAATCCCATTCCTGCTGCCTGAAGATGCTAGAGAACCCCCAAGAAGAATTAACCCAGAATTCTACCACCCTGTGGTGGCCGTGTTTGACAACATGGCGAGACTGGGCATTGTAACTGCCTGTTCCCACAAATGTCTTCTACCTCACCAGCTTGGTGGGGCTCTCCTAGGCCTCGACCCGGTGGCCTTCTGGTCCCGGAATAAAACAGGCTTCTGTGACAGTCTGGAAGAAGGGTTTCCTCAAAGCCACCCCACAGTCTAAGGGAGAAGCCCCAGCCCTGGGCATCCCTTTACTCATGAGGCAGGAAGCCACAGGTCACTTCATGGGCTCTGAAGCTGGGACCAGGCCTCAGCCTCCCATAAGGCAACACAGAGCGAGCCACACTGCAGATGAAGTCCCAGATGCTGAGCTCAAGCTCACTGTCTGGGGCACAGGCCATGTTGCTGATCCAGCCTTGAAGCAAGGCACTAGGAAGGTCAACAGTGCATGACCAAGGTCTCAACCAACACGCAACTGCTGCAGCCCAGGCTTGGCCAGGAGATTAATCAGCTTAATTACAAGGGCAGAGACTAAATGAGAACAAAAACACATAAAAAAAAAAAAAAACCTGCCATCGGGCCAGGGATTTAGCTCAGAGGTTCAGTGGCCTGCCTTGCAAGCGCAAGGACACGAGTTCAATCCCCGCTACCAAGAAAAAAAAAAACCTGCCATCTTCATGTATGCTTTCTATATAAGAAACCCCCTTTCTCTAACAAGCTCTCCACACAGGGCTGGGCTCATGATCCACTAACTCATGGTGGCACCCCAAAATCTAAGGCCTCTAGTTCTGGGGAGTTTCTGCTTCTTGATGATTCTGTAAATTCCCTCTTCTTCAAACATTTAGAAAAAAATTTATACTCCCTGTGTTTTATAGGCCAGTGTTTTCTCCTCACTCCACACCAGACTCTACAATGTAGCCCAAACTCAGAACCATTTCCACAACACCACAGCAGAAGCATGTGAGCAATGATTAACTCAGAAAATCACCTCAGGGCCTCTCATCATAAATCCTGAGATATTTTCGGAGAGCAATGGAACACCATTTCCTAAATTAAAAATGTACCCACCTTTTGACTCAGCAATTACATTTCTAGGAATTTGCTTTATAGAGGCACTCACATGGCAATACATGTACATCACTGCAGCACTAATTTCAGCAGCCAAAAAAGCCTGCATGCTACTTAACTGTCATTTAAATAAATCACGATACATTCATGCTACAGGATGTTATGCAGCTGAAGGTGCAGCTTTGGAAAGTGACGTGGAGACATGTCATTGGATGGTTCGAGGAAGGGAGCAGTTTCTACGCTGTATGCGCCACGTGTGCATGCGACTCACAGGCCATCTGCGGGGGGGGCCCCCAGGGAGCAGGTGATGATTAGGAGCGGGAAGACAGTCTTTTAAAGTTCACCTTCCATGCTCTTAGATTACTGAATTCTGCTTGCTGGAAACATGTATTTATGTAACAATCTTAAAAATCAAGGATTAGGAAGCAGGTGTTCACTGTTAAATGCAGCCATGGACAAGTGGCAAAAATCTGTCCTATGGCCTGATCCTCTTTTGTAGGAAAATCGGAGCAGGTGCCCGGCAGGAATCCAGCGTGGGCTGAGGAAACTGCCCTGTGCCTGTCTCCTGCCTGTGGGTCTCTGGGGGCATCAGCCAGGAGCCAGGCAAGACTGGTAAAGCTGCCTCCAATTCTGGTCCCAGTCATGAATGGTGACCCTACTCATAGCATCCACCTGTGACATGGAGAACATCAGGCAGACAGGACCAGGCAGGGAGGGCTGTGCATGATGCCACTCTGGCAGGGCTACCGGCGAGTCACCCAGGGGCCACCTTCCTCCAAACAGCCACTTTTCAGAGCACGATTTAAATGGCGACTCCGACAGCTCATTCAGCAGTGGTTCACAGTGGACAGCGCAGCCCTACAACCTTGCTTACTACTGCCCACTGACAAGTTTATGGCCTTGGAGCCAGCCCTGCCCAAGCCAAGGTCACTAGACTCATGGAAAGGGCTGCCCCCAAGCCTGCTCTGCACTGGTCGGCCAGCAGGGACCACCACCCAAGCTTCCCCCTGATCCCCACAACCCATCAACAGGCCACCTTACCCCACCCCTCCCAATACCGCTGGATGCCCAAGCCCAACCAGCCCACCAGGAGTTCTGCTCATAGTGCCCTTGGGCTGGGCACATGTGGTTCCCAGGGTGTGACAGACTCTGGATGGAAGAAGCTCAGTCCTGGCCAGTGACAGGCCAACCAGGATGACCACAGCCTTGCCAACCAGAGGAGGGACACAGCTGCCAATGCCACAGTTCCAATGAGGAGAAGAGCCAGTGAGCCACGCGACCAGGTGTCTCAGGGGTCTTGTCAGAGTGAGCCCTGAGTGGAGTGGAATCAGCCATCTGCAGCAAGAACCTGTCTGGTATTCCCTATATCTGTATCTGTACACTAGACACCCAAATTGCTGTGAGGACAAAGGCACATACCTCTCAGGCCACTCTGGGTCCTCTGTCCTGATTGAACCCAGGCCCTTCACACGGAGCCACATCCCTAGCTTTCAAGGCAGGCGGCAGCACCACTGAGCTAAATCCCTGGTGCAAGCCCTTCTTTTTGAGACAGGATCTCATTAAGTCACTAAACTGCCTAGGTTAAGCTCAAACTTGCTATCCTGCCTCAAACTCCCGGAGTTCTCAGATTACAGATATGCCCCACTATATCAGCTCTGCCCAGCCCTTCTTTGCTCCCCACATCTGGCAGTGGCTGGGTCCTCGGAAGACAATGTTGACAAAGAAGTTAAGGAACATTCCTGGAGCCCATCAGCCAGAAAGAGCAGAAAACACATTTGTGTTGAGGAATAAGCAGACTATGACAAGCCCATGAGGGAAATCCAAATGGATCTCCAGGCCAAGGACAGCCCAGCCCCAAGCAGAGAAGGCAGTGCACTGTACACTTATATAAACACGCCATGTTGGCCCCAACATTGCTCAGAGAAAAGCACACCATGCTCCTGAGGACAGGTGACTTGCAGACCCACTCTCCTCTGTTCTGGTCTGGCAGTGGCCACACAGGCTCTGACTGCTACCCCAAAGGACACTGAAAGGGCTGGACGCTTCACCTCTATCACCACCCAGACTGGCCATGGCCCCCTGAGAGCCTGTCATTCCAGGTACACCAAACTGCCACCCCAGTGTAATCCCACTGCAGGAGCTGTGGGGATGCCTGCCCAGGCAGCGGGCTGGGGCTTCCTCCCATGGGGTGGCAGCAGGCAAACAGCTCTTGTCAAGGAGAGACGGAATTCCAATGTTTCTTTCCATAGAGATGAGGAGCCTTCCACTGGAGACTGCAGGCACATTAGGGATACCTCAGAGCCTCACCCGTACCCTCTTGTCATGGGAAATCAGCTGAACACACATGCTGTCACCTGGGGCCTAACCTGACCACATGTGCTGCTGTCCCCTTCTGTGTTCACAAGCACACTTTGGGCTGCCTGACCACCATGTGGGCCTCTCCACAGCCAAGAGCTCCCCCCAGCCCAAGGCCAACATCTTCCCTGAGAGTATTGGGAGACTCTCCCCAACCTTGTGCCACTATGGCCCTTGCCCTCTCAGGTCTGTGCTCTGTAGCTCCAGCCCTGCACACTGAGCTCCAGAAGAAGCACCTCACCAACCCCTCCATTAGGTGCTTCCTGGATCTTGTTAACATCTGGGAGTACATGATTTTCTTATGCTTTTGAAATGAATACAGAATTTAAGATAACACACCAAGCCCCAATTCTATGCAGCTAAAATGATTTCAGAAGGTCATTTAGCAAGAAGCATTTTAAGAGGAAATGACCTAGGGCTGGGGATGTAGCTCAGTAGCATTGTGCCTGCCTGGCAAGTGCAAGGTCCTGAGTTGAATTGCCCATGCTGGAAAAAAAAGAAGAAATAATCTACCACAACAGCCCCTGAAACTCCCACCCAAGGGCCCTCAGAGAACCTTCCAACAGGTACTTCTGATATCAGGGAGTGCTGTACAGCCACAAGAGCTCACAGTGCAAAAAAAAAAAAAAAAAAAGAGAGAGAAATCAGACAACTGGACTTCTCACTGTGAAAGAGTCCACTCTATCCACAGATTCCCATCTGTGGATTCAAGCCACTGCAGATTGAAAATACAGTATATTTAAAAACTGCATCTCAGGCCAGGGATTTAGCTCAGTGGCTCCACTGCCTGCCTCACAAGCACAAGGACCCAAGTTCAATCCCCAGTACCAAAAAAAAAAGCATCTCTACAGAACATGCAGACTTTCACTGTTGCTACTCCCTAAAGTACACAGCACTCACTTTACATTTGGTGATGGAAATAATCTAGAGATGACAGAAAGCATGCAGGAGGGTATGCACAGGTTATGTGTAAATACGGAGGCATTTATTTATTTGGAGGCATTTTATATCAGGGACTTGAACTTTCAGATTTTGCAAACTGTGGGATCTTAGAATCAATCCTTAGCAATTCTAGGTGAAGACCATATATTTCCTAAAGTTAGTTTTTATATCCTTGTCACTTATCTAGAATCTCTATCTTCAATGTTAGCATGTTATTTAAAGAATGTGGTATCCTATAGTAAAATTCCTTGCCACATACACTTGGACCTAATTGTGGCTGACTGATACAGTTGTACTGTATATTTTCACAGATCAATCATAATTAAATTACCTGAATTACAAGATTTATAAAATGTGTTTATTTTATGAAGTTCAGTTCTTACAAGTAGAAAGTTTCTAGAAGTTAGCTTCTTAATGGGCTGTTTCCAATTCTGTATAAAAATATAGCAGTATTTACTTATAAGTCTGTAAATGTTAGAGACAGTCTGAAAATATGTAGATGTCATACACTCATTTCTCTGGAAGCAAGAGGCAGATTTAGATAGCTATTAAAATAATTTATTTTTCCAGTTATACAAGATGGAAGCCAGGAAAGCCGGGGATTTAGCTCAGCGGTTCCCACCGCCTGCCTCACAAACGCAAGGACCTGAGTTCAATCCTCCGTACAAAAAAAAAAAAAAGAAGAAGATAGAAGCCAGGAACTCTTTGTTGTTATGTTTAGTAGTTTATGGAATTTTATAAATAAAACTTCAAAAATTCTCATTTTGTATAACACTGATTTGTTTCATTTACGCACCTCAAGTAAACTACTGTCTGGAGAAAAATTTTTTAAAAAATTTGGAATCTTACTTTTGACAACTAAAATTTACTGTGAGTTCTCTGCGTGATGTTCCTGTAGAATCTGCACATCCTCACTGTTGGTGGCTGCTCCCAGCTTGGGTAGGCAGAGTGCATTGAGGTCCCCACCCCTAGTGGCCTAAGGGACATCAGAGCTACCAACCACAGACTTGCAAGGCGCAGTGTACAGTTTGTCCAGAAGAGCAAACCCATCAGCCCCTCATGGGCTCTTGATATATTCTGCTACACTGTTTTTCAGAAGGGTCATGCCATTCACAATGCCACCACTTTTCTGATTACATCCATGTTTTTTTGCTCATAGTAATACTTAAAGCTTATTTTAATTGAGTAATATAAAATTCTAAACTTATTTGCTAGTCATAGGAAGGCTCCTAGGCACAGGCCAGACCTCTGGCCCCAGGAGATCCATCTTTCTTTATCTTATCAAGACCCCCAGGGAGTGGTCCCACATACCAAAATCTGAGGTCTGCCAGAGGGAAGGGAGGAGAGGGAAAACCTCCAGGATCTTCAGGATCAGGGTGAGGGCAAACTCAGGAAAATGAAAAATAAAAAAGATCAAGTAAGAGGACACACTTTCCTCAAGTTTTCAGACTCTCAAACCCATTCAAGAGTGGAAAAATCTGCCTGCCTCGTGTCAAGGGGCCTCACATCTTCCCACACCTCTTGGATGCAGGCCTGACTCTCCTAGTGGGGAGATGAGGCTGAGGTGCCTTCCTCTCACTGCACCTTCCATCACTGGGCCCACCCAGACCAACTTACTTCATACTTACCTCTATTTCATCCAATCTGTTCAATCTGTGCAGAGGGAAGTGCCTGGGAGGGGCCTAGGTGGGGTTTTCCCAACCACCAACACTGCCCCAAACTGACATAGCTGGGTCAGTTCTCCAAGGGGGCACAACAGCTGGGAATGAATTCACACGGCAGACAGGACCAGCCAGCCTTCCAAAAGCCACTTTTAAAAAGACAGCTATCTTCAATTTTTTAAATTTTATTTTTATTTTGGTTTTTTGAGACAGTCTCTCTATGTAGTTCGTGTTGGCCTTGAATTCAGTATGTACCCCAGGCTGGCCTTGAACTCAAAGCGATTCTCCTGAGTCAGCCTCCCAAGGGCTCGGATTACCAGGGTGTGCCACCATTCCTGGCTCTCTATTTCTTAACCTGTTTCAATACTCTTACTTATTTTTCTCCCTCAGATGGGACTTTTTAGGATAGTTTTGTCACTTGGCAGGTAAAATCCTACTGCCAGTTTGGCTGGAATAACTTCAGACCAGTAAGTTAACTCAGGAATAGCTACCACTTATCTCTAACATTTATCTTCCTCATCCCAGATGAATACTACTTTTTTGGTTCAATATTCTTTTCCTTTGCCTCCATCAGGCTGTTATACAGGCTGAGGCAGGTAATATGTAGGTCTCATTCCTTACAAGTTTTCTATTCCTTGCAAGTTAGGACAATTTCCCCTTCCTTTACAATACAATCATATTTGTTTCACATCTTATTTCAAATGTCTAAAACCATCCAGAGTAACATGGACCATGGGATGTAAGAGGCCATGAAGAAGCGCATCTGGGAGAACCAGACGCCAGCAGTTCCCCACTCTAACCATGTGTATAGGACGGAGACACCGGGGGAAATCAGGTTAAAGGAAGGCAGCATGACTACCCTCAGCCTTGGGAAGTAGGCCCTGAGGCCAAGGCCAACCTGAAAGGAGTGGATAGGTGGGCTTGTCCCTGATGCCCCATAAGAGCCACACCAGTCACATGGGACAGGGTTCCTCAAAAACTAGGGCAGGAGGAGACTGAGAAAATTAAGACAGTGAAACAGGAACACCCAGCAAAACATGGGCCCACATGCTACCTGGCCCAGGTCCAAAGAGATGCCTGAAGATACCTTTTTTCAGGACAAATATAATTAGTTAATTTCCCAATCAGCTAATGACAACTCAAAGGGTTTTAAAAAAACAATAAAGGAGAGGAAGAAAAGAAAGAGCAAGTGATGAGCCTGAAACAGAAAGTCCCTGTCCAACATCAAGTACTTTGAAGATAGAGGCAAACAATGCTCGATGTCACCCAGTGTCTCTTAAAAGCCAACATCCACGTTGATGCTCTACAGCCCTCTGTCCAATGCACAGGGTGCAGGCCAAAGGGAGAGGTGGGCAATGCAAAGAAACACGCTGCTCCTCAGAAGCTCCGCTAAGCCCCAGGTGAGGTCAGAGACCTCAAGGAGGACAGGAGCCCCACGGAGAAGGCTCATCCTCTCATCCCCTCCCACCACAATGCAGGCCCTCTGCCAGAGACACAGCCGACTCAGCCTTGGTCACAGGACTGGCCCAGCCAGCAGGCTGCTGCGCTGTGCTGTGCAGCCCAAAACTCCCTTTGTGGCTCTGCTCTCACCTTGGTAGAACTCTGCCTGGGTCCCAGAACAATCACATGTAGGCCACATGGGAGTTCAACCCTGTTAAGTCACAGCCTCCCACAGAGCCTCCCAGCCCAGACAGCCCCATTCAACCACCTTCTAGCCAGCCTGCAGGAACAGGAGTTTGAGTAAATGCCTGCTGCTGCAAGCTACAGGATCTGAGGATGTTTGTTATACAGCCTCGCTGTGGCCGCGGCTGACATAGGCAGCATCCCTGAAGAACATGCACAAAACAAAGACAGCTTTCCCTCCAGGTTCACAAAGAGCAGAGTACTCACCAGGCTCACTCTTTTTCTTGGAACCAGACTTCTTCTTTGCAGGAGCCTCCTGCTTGGGTGCCTCCTGGTTCTGGACTGCATCTGTACTCTTACCCTGGACAGGAGCTATCTCAGGCTTCTTCCCCTGCCTGGCACCTGCATCTGCCTTTCTGCCCTGGTTGGGAGTTTCCTCTGCCTTTTTGCCTCGATTGGGGGCTCCATCTGCTTTCTTTCCCTGATTTGTGCCACCCTCTGCCTTTGTGCTCTGATTAGCAACAGAATCTGCCTTTTTGCCTTGGCTGGGGGCTCCCTCTCCCTTTTTGCCCTGGGTAGGAGCTCCTTCCCCTTTTTTGCCCTGGTTCTGGGCACCCTCTCCTTTCTTGTTCTGGTTTGGGGTACCCTCCACTTTTTTGCCCTGGTTCTGAACCCCCTCTGCTTTTTTGCCCTGGTTCTGGCCACCATCCACCTTCTTGGCCTGATTCTGGTTCCCCTCCCCCTTCTTGCCCTGGTTCTGGCCACCATCCCCCTTCTTGGCCTGATTCTGGTTCCCCTCCCCCTTCTTGGCCTGGTTCTGGTTCCCCTCCCCCTTCTTGCCCTGGTTGTGGGCACTATCTCCTTTTTTGCTTTGGTCCTGGTTCACCTCTCCTTTTTTGCCCTGGTTCTGGTTCCCCTCCCCCTTCTTAGCCTGGTTCTGGTTCCCCTCCCCCTTCTTAGCCTGGTTCTGATTCCCCTCCCCCTTCTTAGCCTGGTTCTGGTTTCCCTCCCCTTTCTTAGCCTGGTTCTGGTTCCCCTCCCCTTTCTTAGCCTGGTTCTGGTTCCCCTCCCCTTTCTTAGCCTGGTTCTGGTTCCCCTCCCCTTTCTTAGCCTGGTTCTGGTTCACCTCCCCTTTCTTAGCCTGGTTCTGGTTCCCCTCCCCCTTCTTGCCCTGGTTCTGATTCCCCTCCCCCTTCTTAGACTGGTTCTGATTCTCTTCTTCCTTCTTAGCCTGGTTCTGGTTTCCCTCCCGCTTCTTACCCTGGTTCTGGTTCCCCTCCCCCTTCTTACCCTGGTTCTGGGCCCCCTCCCCCTTCTTACCCTGGTTCTGGGCTCCCTCCCCCTTCTTTCCCTGGTTCTGGTTCTCCTCCCCCTTCTTACCCTGGTTCTGGGCTCCCTCCCCCTTCTTTCCCTGGTTCTGTTTCCCTTCCCCCTTCTTACCCTGGTTCTGGGCCCCTTCTACCTTTTTACCCTGGTTCTGGTTTCCCTCCCCCTTCTTGCCCTGGCTCTGTTTCTCCTCCCCCTTCTTAGCCTGGTTTTGGTTCTCCCCCTTCTTGGCCTGGTTCTGGTTCCCCTCCCCCTTCTTGGCCTGGTTCTGGTTCCCCTCCCCCTTCTTGGCCTGGTTCTGGTTCCCCTCCCCCTTCTTGGCCTGGTTCTGGTTCCCCTCCCCTTTCTTGGCCTGGTTCTGGTTTCCCTCTCCCTTCTTACCCTGGTTCTGGGCACCCTCAGCCTTCTTACCCTGGTTCTGGGCACCCTCAGCTTTCTTGCCCTGGCTTGGGGTGCCCTCCCCCTTTCTGCCCTGGTTTTGGGCCCCCTCCGTCTTCTTTCCCTGAGCCACGCTGATGGCTGGGGCACTGGTCTTGGCACCCACTGGGGGCACAGCCACCATTGGCACCTCCTTGGGAGTGGCTTCCAAGATGGCTGACTTTGAGGCCAGAACCTGGATGGAATTCACTACAGAGCTGACTGCTGGTTCCACTTTAGCCACTTTTTTCTCCTTCTTCTTTTTGTCCTTCGGGGAGGAGGCTGGCTTCTCCTGGGGCATGGCTGGTACTGCAGCAACGGGGGTAAAGACCAGGGGAGCCTGGATGGGAGTTGGGGCCACAGCCATGGCAGGAGTGCGTGTTGGTTCTTTGAGGAGGACGGTGACACTGGGGCCCAGGTCTTGATCAGGAATCTTCCCATTTGGTTTCTCATCCTTTTTCTTGGTCTTTCCTTTCTTCTCCACAGTCTTCTCCTTCTTTTTCTTCTCCACTTTCTGGTAGTAAGTTTTTGCCATCTCTTTGCGCTGGTTAGCGAGGGCCTCTTCATACGATGTCTCCTTCATGGAGAAAGTGGACACCAGGAAGATGCCAATGGCAGACACTACCATGAAGCCACCAAAGACCACAACGCCCAAGGTCTGCGTGTCATAGATATCCATACTGGCTGGTTTTCTTTCCACCTGCCAAACACACACAAATATACCCATACACAGAGATTACATTTTGGATATAATGAGGCATTTGACAACTTCCATCTTTACTTTCTCACCAAAATTAAAGTTTTAGTAACATCCCTCCACTCCACCCCCACCCAACAATGTCAGGGATCGAACTCTGAGGACTTTGTGCTTGTCAGACAGGCACGATGCCATTGAGCTACATCCCAGTCCAGGTTTTACTAATTCCTGCTCCAGATTAAATTCAGTCATTGGGGCACACATTCTTACCTACTCCCCTTAAAAGGGAATTGTTTTTACCCAAGATCTACACAGTCCCTTCCATGCTGAGGGTGGTGAAGTACTCACCAGAGTACTTCGTGCCTAGGAAACATCAGAGCGAAGGCCACCAACTCAACATGTATCCACTCCAGGAGCACAGGCTTGAGATGGGAGTGGTGGGGACTAGGGCAGAAATGCCCCACATAACCCAGTCATTCTGCTGACTGCCACAGAATGTGAGTCGTGAGCTGAAAGAGCTTTTGATTTTTCACAATGGCCAAAACCATCTTCTCTCAATGTCAAACTGGCTGCCATGTGAGCCAACCCAAACACGTGTGCATGCCTTCAGCCACAGGCATTCTGGCAGGCAGGCCCCTGGCACACCCTCACTATTCTGCTGCCTCCCTTTATACCCAAGAAAAAGTTACCTAGGGTCAAAAACAAGCACTTTGGTGCCATACCCCTAGGAGGTGGCCAGGAGCTGGGTGAAGGAAAGCAGCTTGGCCTACACTAGCACCTGTGACCAGGGAAACCTGCACTCTGTGTGGCAGGAACAGATGGGATAAGCCTTGCAAAGCCACCAGTCTCAGAGTACACAGGAAGGAACTGTGTCACCAGGCCCACTGGAACAACATCCCTACAAGAGGGTGACCCCCACCATTCTCACTGCCTGTGGACCAAAGCCCAAAGGGTCAGTGGACATCAAGCCCGCACCTTCCTGGCTGGTGACCCAGGCTTAGGTCCACTTCACTGAGGAACTCCGAGAGATAAACCCAAGGGTTAGCTCTTGCTGACGTCTCATCAAGTCCCCGCCCCTAAGCAGTGCAGGCAGGGGGCAGAGGGGAGGATGGAGAAGATGTAGGTCTCCCTGGGCCCTGCCCATGAGGAGCTCTGGACATGGGAAGCCAGCTCCAGGTGGTTGGCAGCTCAGGCACTGTAATCCCTATACCTCCTGAGCAGGAAGGGAGGGAAAAAGAAAGGGACTTTCTAAACAGCAATCAAGAAATCCAAACTGGGGCATTAGGGCATTTTAATCTACAGAAGGAACAAGAGAATGCTTGAAAGTCTCAACATCCTGCTGCCGTGGCAGTTCCAATACAAGGCCTCACTGGGTCTTTTCAATTAAGAGTCTTAAGAGGGTTGCACGCTCTCACACTCTGGGTTTGCAAATGCTGTGACACTCACTCCTCTGACAGGCTGCCACCCTAGGCCTCCCAGGACCTGACCCAACACTCCCTCCTTTTGCCATGAGGGTTGGGCCAGCTCGACTCAAGGAGGCCAGGAACCCAAGGCAATGTGATACTTGTGCTTCCTATGGACCTAGACTGTGGCTGCAGGGAGTGAGTGTCCCACAGCCAGGACTTGAACCAACAATCATGGTAGCTGTCTGGGACATACTTTAAGCTGAGTGCCTTGCACCCTACTTGGCCCCGGTAGGTTCTCTGGGGGCTCCGTGTTGCCAGTCACACACTCCTTGGTGGGTGTCCATGACAGGAAACCCTCCCAGCCCTCCTGAGGACTTCTAAGAGTTCTGCAAGGATCTCTAAGTATGGAGAGTCAGTCAAAAGATGCGTGATAACTGGGATGCTCAGCTGATTCAGGTGACTAAAGTCCTCCAAAACATACCCTTCTCCAGGACAGACCAATGCCACCACCACAGGGGCCGAGGTCACACTGGCACAGTCCCACCAACCACATGCACAAGGGTGGCCTCTTGTGGAGCTACAGCTGGCCACCAGACATGACGCAGCAGCAGCTGTGGACAAAGTGAGACCTGTTTGCAGCCGAGCACTGTGTAGCTCTGTGCTCTCTAACTTCTAAACTCCGGAAGAAAAGCCAAGGCTGGGAAATGAGCCTTTAATCTCATTCCTCACAGGCAAACACGAGGCGCCAAAATATATTCTCTGTGGGGAGCTCAGCATCAAGAAAGCAAACTTGGGAGGATATTTTTCCTCTGCAGTGCACACAAATGTATGTTTTATAGCAGCACAAATGTGTCTTTCCAACTTCTACAGAATGAGCTGCTTTAAAAAGAAATTACATCTCCACTAATTCCTGAGTTAGAATTTTTTAGAACACTTTCACAGGCAAATGAAAAGCCCCAGTCTTTGGTAACACACTGCAGCACTCGCAGTGAAGACGGGGTCCCTAAAACAGTGATGTGAAGGAGTGAAAGACACCTTTCTGCTGTGGGCCGGGTAGGCTGTGAACATATCTTGGGAACACGGAAATAAGGGGGCCTCAACTATTCTGACAGTCAGCACCGGGCTTTACAGGGCTACATTAGGGGGCACACAGCTGAGCCATAGGGCCTGACCACAAAAAACCTCCCCTGGGTCAGCTCCATAGACGTCCATGAAACAAGCACCTTCTCAGGCTCACTGGTGCTACACACACAAGAGTGTGAGGCAGACAGATGAGGCCTCTGAGGGAAGGCGTCAGGAGGCCACCCAGGCTTGACAACTCAAGCTCACCAACTGCCTTTAGGCCTCTAAGAAAACAGCTCTTTGCTCTTAAGATGGGGACAAGAGGAAGCAGAGGCCTTAACTTTTCAGATACAGGCCTGAGTGAGCTGGAACACTCAACAGCACCTCCAGGGCTCGTCCTAGCAACACCCAGCTGTTTCTTGGGGGGACCATATCAGGATGCTCAAAAAGCCCTGGCCAAAGAGTGACCAAAGAAGAGCCTTCCAGACCTATCTCCTTTGCGAAGGCACAGAACTGAAAGAAATCAGTACAGAAATGGAGTTTCTAATATATACAGGTGCACAAGAATTGGTATCTCATTTTTAAAAACTAAGCTTTTCTAACCCAAAAACTTGACATCTAAGCTGTCCTAAATGATGAAGTTTTCAGAGCAGTGATGTGGCTGGCACCACAAGTGGCAGATTCCATGGCTGATCTCAAGGGCAGGACCCAGGTAAAACCCAAGCATGTTGAGGATATTCTGTAATGTCACTTCGGGTAGCGTGTAGGAAACAAATAAATTCAGTGCTTAGATTTGGGTCCTATCGGCAAAATATCTCATTATGAATTATAAATACTCCAAAATCCAAAAAATCTAAAATCTGAAACACTCCTGGTTCAATCGCTCTGGATAAGGGATATTCACCCTGTGTTATGAAAGTTTAGACATTCAGAAGTAAGAAGAATATGAATGCCAGTTTACCCACTTCTCAGGTTTATCCAGGCCTCCCACTGACCAGACAGCACACACACAAAGCACAGGTCATCTCCTTCAGCCACCTATCTTTTCTAAATATTTATGTTGTATTACAAGCATACATTTCTACAGACAATGCACAACACTGCTCTGCATGCTGTAACTGTTATGTAAGGGACAAAACAGGTGTTATTTAGCTTTTTTTTTTTTTTAGACAGGGTCTCACCATGTAGTTCAGGCTGGCTTTGAACTCACTATGGAGCCCAGGCTGTCCTCAAACTCATGGTGAACCTCCTGCCTTAGTCTCCCAAATGCTGGGATTACAAGATGTGCGCCACCACGCCTGACCTTTGCAATGATTTTTTACTATATTTTCGTTTGCTTTTGAGACAAGAGTCTCCCTACATTGCCCAGGCTTGCTTCAAACTCCCCAGCTCTAGCAATCCCCCTGCGTCAGCCTCTTGAGTAACTGGGACTACAGACACACCTAAATTTTTTGAGATATATTATGTAGATCAACATAACTTGTGCTCCTTTAATTCCTATATTATGTAACTAGACCACAAATTATCCACACTTCTGCACATTTAGGTTTCTAAAATGTATACCTTAGGCCAGGCATGGCGGGGCAAACCTGTGATCCCAACCCTTGGGAGGTGAAGCAAAAGTATTGTGCAGTTTGAGACCAGCCTGGGCTGCATCATGAGTTTGAGGCCAGCCTGAGAGCTACATAGCAAAACTCTGTCTCAAAACAAAAAACAAAACAAAACAAAAAGTAGCCCTTCACATTAAACTGTAGTGTGATGGTTTTAACACAGGGCAAGAGAGTGCCCTCTTCCCCTGCACCCTGTCCTAGGTGACCACTGCAAGGGAAGTTACTTCTCTCAAGAAGTCAGTCACACTTTTTGCAGTTAGGGCCAGCTTATTGCATGTTTACTTTGGTAGGTGACAAGGTGACAGGAAGCAGCACTTTTCAGCTTAATTACCAGCCCTTTCCCTGACCATCTTTCTTCCTCTGTGCCCCTCAGGGGGGCTGTGCGTGGATTAGATCAATTATTTATAACTCACAATCAACACCATGCTTTAGTTTTAGCCCAAGAATCCCCTTCAGGACTTCCACTGAGATTTTCATCTGTATCACACAGAATTTACAGGTAAACCCAGGAAGGACTGACATTTGTAACTGCAGAAACTCCTTTCTCACTCACACTGATTTAAATGTTTTCTTTCATACTTTTGGAAAGTTTTCATGATTTCCTCCATAAAAATTTTCATACTTTTTTGTTGTCGTTAATTTTTAAATGTTTTAGAGAAAAAAGATCTTCTGTAAATTAGTTTTCCTTCATATAGACAACCAGCAAAGTTACAGACCTTTCCCTCCTTCCTTGACTCCTTCATGACAGTTACACACTTCTGTATATGGGTCATTTATTCAGCCATTATTATGCTAAGCTCTTGTCAAAACTGGGAGTTTGTAGATGTAAAGTCTCCTTGATTTTTTTTTCATTAAAAAACACCTGTAGGGGGCAGTCTTGTTTCTTGCTTTTCCTGAGCAGTGGGGTCTTGTCAGTGTCAGTGTTGCCAGGGGAGGGGTCAATACCCTCTGCATTTCTAGGTTCCCCCATCACACTGTAGTCAAGTTTTCCTGGAAACCTTTTCTCAGGTTAAGTAGCATAGTTTTTATAAACAATTGAGTATTGGATTCTAGGAAATGCTTTTTGTTATCATTTGACATTTCCTCCTTTAATCTGTGATGTGCTGAGTTATATTACAATAGCCCACGCCATCTGCTGGGGATACCACACAGTACCAAAAATACCCCATTTTTTATACACACACAACTATGACAGTTTAATTTATAAATTAGGCACAGAAAGAGCTTAGTAACAGTAATAAAATGGAGCTATAATAACATATGTAATACAGTTGACAATATCATGCTCCCATGCCTTAAAATCACTATTAAATAAACAAAGGCTACTTTTGTGATACCATGATGATCAGTCTGATACCCAAAACAGTGGGCAGGTAGCACATATAGCATGGACACGTTGCATCAGGGCCAACTCGTGTCCTGGATAGGATGAAGCCAGCCAGTGTGAGATTTCATCACATTGCCGGGATGGTGCAAAATTTAAACTTATACATTATTTCTGGAATTTCAATATTTTTAGACCAAGCTTAATTGGGGGTTACTGAAATATCAGGAAATGAAATTGTGGCTGGGGGAAACTATTATAATACATATTCTGTTAATTCACAGATGATTTCTATAGTATAAAGTCATTGGTGGAAAAATCTTTTCTTTTAAAATATTATCTTTAGATTTGCTCTGTTCCCATTTTTACATGGAATTTGAGGGTTCTAAAGTAGAATGAGGCCATTCTCAGGTGTTCCTGTACCAGGGTCATCTGCTTTTCACAGAATGAATGCCCTTGTTCTTTGGGGCAGTTTCTACAGAAGTATGGCTGTCTTTGCTTTATAGTTCAGATGACTATAGGATGCAATAAAACTGTTGGGGTAGTTGTTTTGAGATCTTTTCTTGGAGCAAGAAGTGGGAAGCTGGTTTTTAACTGCCGTTTCAATTTCAAGGATTCTAGAACCAGCTTTTGAGTTTACAGTCCAACTAATGTTCACTACTCCATCTTCCACTGGTTTATTCTATTCTTTCCAACTTCTTGACATGCACATTTATTAATTTTTGATCCTCTCTTATAACAGATACTTAATTCTCACATATTTCTTCTTTGGCTTGTGACTTGGCAGCATATTTCTCTTCTAATACACAGGGGGTCTGAATGATCATTGACAAGTCCTAATTTAACTGTACCATAAGCTTTTAGATTCTTATTCACAATAAAAAATGAAACAAAATCTGTCCTATGCCCTTGGAAATAGAATGGGGTACACATACATATATACACACACCAGTATATACAAACGTATGTTACACAGGTAGATAACACAATCCTCATGAAAACAGTAACTCAGTCTGTATGTGCAATACACTTGATTTTCAATGCCAACAAAAAATTAAAAGGTTTTTACAACAAACTAAATTGACTTTGAGGCTGTGCCTACACTTTGAAAAAAAACTGCTGATTTAGATCACATACTATTTGCTGATTTTTAATAGACTGTGGTCAATTTTTATAAATCCATGCATACTCTATAGAGTACAGGGTCCTTGTGTATCCTTAGTTCAACTGAATAATCTCTCCAGCACTGCTAGGTTTCTGCCTGCCCAATCTAGAGCTACTGAGAACTGATAACTTCCCCACCATGATCATAACTGGCCAATTTCTTTATAGGATTTCTCAGTTCTTGCTTTAATGGGAGACCACCCTATTAGGTGAACATAAAATCAGAATTACTACATCTTCTTGGGCAAGTGCCTACCATCCCCCTCTCTCATTCTATAGGGACCCACTTCATCCTAATACTCATTTTTCACTGAAATCTAGTTTGTCTAATTATTTTTAAAGTTTTGCCTGCTTTTGTGGGGTTAATAATGGCCTGGAATCTTTCTCTGCTTTTCTCATTCAAGCCCTCTGTGTTTTTATGTTTTAAGCAGGGTTCTTAAAAATAGCATATAGCTAAATTTTATTTTAAGACCAGTGACAATTTGTCTTTTTAACTGGTAAGCTTAGTCCATCAACATCTATTGTGATTCCCTATATAATTGGGCTTTATACTCATTTTATGCTTCCTATTTATAACACTGTTTCTTTACTTTCTGTTCTGCACTCTATTAGATTATTTCAATGTTATCCCTTTTTCCTTTAGTTTGGAAGTTAAACTTTCTATTTCTACTTTTTCAGCCAGTACTTTAAAAAAAAAGTAAAATGTTCTTGCTGGGCATGGTGACACATGCCTATAATTCCAGCACTTGGGAGGATGAGGCAGGATTTCCAAAACTTGGGAGGCCAGCCTGGGCTACACAGTAGTTCAAGGCCAGCCTGAACTACATGAGACCATCTCAAAAACACAGACACACACAAACAAATAAAAAACAAAATGCTCTTTATCGTTGCACTTTTCTAACAGACAGATCTGACTCCACCTCACTAGTGCCTGTGGCCACCCCCCTAAAGTAGAAGGACCTACAAGTACACGTAGGTGCCCTTCTCTGTCAGGAGTCCCTTCTTGGTCTACGGCCCTGTCCCCAACCCTCTTTGCATCACAGTCCCTGACCCCTGAATCCTCCTTGTGATGTGGCAATTCCCAGGTGTTCCCTTCTGCCCAGCAAAACTTCCTATGTACTCTCTTCTCTAAGGGTCTTGCCAAGGAGCATCTCTGCCAGTTCTTTCAGCTACCCTGGAGTCCTCATTTCCCCTTCACTCCTCAGCAGAGCGCCAAGTACAGAGCTCCTTGGTCCTCTGCCAAACTGGGTCCTGCTGGGAGAAGCAGCCCTGAGGGATCTGCAGTCAGTGAGCCTATCACTGATTTATCCTTTTCTGTTCTCATCACTTCTAGGACCCTGGTCTCTTGGGCTCTAAGTAGGCAAGCATTTACTATTACCCAGGCTTACTGTGCCTCCCAGGCTGGAGAAGCCCTGCTGCTCCAAAGGCCCCAGAGCACCACTCACTGCCTCTTCCTTGGACAATGGCCTTGCCGTGGTACTAACCTGCCCACACACTGGCCTTTAGAGGGGGGGTCTTATCTTTTGCCCCAATCAGACCCTCAGGGAAGCCAGCAGGTAAGGGCTAATTTTTACTAGAGATGAGGGCCTCCTGTTAAAAATTCTCAGGAGACTTTGTTCCCTGCCTCGAAAAAAACATGTGAGTGCTCACCTGTCCTCAATCCTAACCACTGACTAGAAAAATGTCCACACTGTTATTGTGGTTGCGGCCCTTCAAGGGCTCAGGTCTTACATGGGGGCCCAGGCACATTCCGTTGCCACTGCCTACCTCACAAATCCCTGTTCCTAGGGATGACAGCACTGACCCACCCGCAACCATCCTGAGGTCAGCTTAGGCAGGGCAGGTCATTCCTTCATGGCCATCTCTGCGCTACCTTCAAAGTTTACAAACGTTCACATTTCTAAGACCACATCAGAGCACCAAATCTCTTTAAAGGTAATCTCTGATTCTTTTTAATCTAGAGAAGCTAAGAAAATGCAACTAAAAGATGGGTTCTGAATGAATGTGTTATGAGGATGAAAATAACTGAATTCCTACTTTAAAGAAACAAAACTAAGTTATACTTATTTTAAAGAAGAGCTGAAACACTAAAAATAGAAATGTATTCTAAGTCTTTGCTTATTCATCAGCCATTTCAATTTCTATGCTTGAGGAAAAAATAAAGAATTGACATGTTTTTGTGTTTCTCCAAAAAAGAAAAAATTGTCTTTGGAAAAATAGGTATTTCAACAGACCAACGTCTTCTGAGAGCTTGCTATGTAGAAGAAGCCACCACTTTACCTTACTAGTGAAAACAACATGCCCGCCCAGCAGGCAGAGGCAGAAGCAAAAACCCTGATTCTTGCAAACAGGAGAGTTAGGATGCACAGGCCCAGATCTCCCTCCACAGGGGGTCGTCCATCTACCACCCAGACCAGACCTGGGGACATCAGCACTGGGCACTATTATGACTTTGCAGTCACCATAACTCTATCAGAAGGCCCAAATCTAATCAGAAAAACACAGGTATCCTGACAGAAGAAAAGAATGCACACCACAGAGTCTTGGCATTTTGGAAAGACATTTCTTTCTCCCGCCTGTATGTTATTAGTCCACATTAATTTTATAAAATACTAGGTTCACTGGGGGACTTTCCTACATGCACCCTGACCATCACCACCATTACCTTCTATATACCCTGTTCCTCCTCCTTCCTCTCTTACTCCCTTCTTGGAAAGTGATTTCTTGGTTCTTCGTAGTTTTTACACTACTTTTTCCTCAGAACTGGAGATTTAACCCAAGGTCTTCATACTGAGGTATGTGCCCAGCCCTTTTCTCAAAAAAATATTTTTTTTAGATAGGATCTCACTAATTTGCCCATGCTGGGCTCAAACTTGGAATCCTTCTGCCTAGCCTCTCAGAGC
The DNA here is from genome assembly GCF_012274545.1 of Fukomys damarensis. Lineage (NCBI taxonomy): Eukaryota > Metazoa > Chordata > Mammalia > Rodentia > Bathyergidae > Fukomys > Fukomys damarensis. Next base: position 29,617,924 of record NW_022900919.1, on the reverse strand, counting down.
GCTGGAATTACAAGCATGCACCACCATGTTTGGCCAGTTTTTACATTCTTGCATGTGATCTATTACGTTTCACTTTCTATTTGTTGCTGGTATAGAGAAACATAATTGATTCAGGTAGGATTTTTCCCCCAGCACCTCGTCTGATTCTACTTACTCATCTGCAGATTTCTCACATTTACTACATATAAGAAACGTAAGAGTAAGTTTTGTTCCTTCCCAATCCTGACATGTTTTGCTTCATTTTTCTAGAATATTTACATGGGGTAGGACCTCCAAAACAGTGCTAGAGATAAAGAGTGACACAGTAGGCAGCCTGTTTTTCCCGATATTAAAAGGGCAAGATGTAGGGGCTCATTGCGTTTGCTATGGGTTTCTGTTGACATTCTTTGTAGCATGTTAAAGAAGCTCTTCATAGCCCTAGTTTGCATGAATCCATGGTGAATTTTATCAAATACTTTCTCTGTATCTGTTAGGATAATCACACTATCCTGCTGTAATCCACTGGTGTGGGAGATGAACATTAACTTATTTCTAACTGCTAAACCAAGCTTCTATTACTAATGTAAAACAGGGGCTCATCATTATACACATTGCTGGACTGCTGAGATGTGACTGCCAGTTTCCTTCCCTCCTGCTATTCTTTACAGGGTTAGTATCAAGGTTCCTTCCTTTCTTTTTTGAAGAATTCAAAAACAATTGCAAGTCTTTTTTTTTTTAATTGAGTTTAATGGTACATTTTGGGTATACAGTACAGTTACATTCATTTTTGGGATCTTGTACCTTTATATGACAGGTCTTAGTCTTCAAATGTTGAGGAGCAAAAGGTGAAACCAAATGGGTCTGGCATTTTCTTTGTGAGCACAGGATTATGGGTCCAATTTCTTTAATAATTTATAGGACTATGCAGGTTTTCTATCTCTTCTTGGGTCAATGTTGTTATACTTTCTAGAAAGTCATTAATGTTGAGAACTTGCAAATTTCCAGGCACAGTGAGATGTAAGCTTTCCATGTACAATGTGCACTGTAACCTCCCTTCACAATCTACATTTTTACAAATACCCACAGTATTGACTTTTTTTTTTGGTACCGGGGATCGAACTCAGGACATTGCACTTGCAAGGCAGGCGACAGCATCACTGAACTAAATAAATCCCCGGCTCTCAACTTTTTATTTTTACTTAGTACATGTTCTTCATAGTAACCATTTCTTTTTAATGTCTTCTGGCTGTTTGTTTGTTTTTTGAGAAAGGGTCTCACTATGTAGTTCTGACTGTCCTGGAACTATGTAGCCCAGACTGGTTTTGAATTTGCAGCGATCCTCCTGCCTCAACTTCCAGAGTGCTGGAATTACAGGTGTGCGCCACCATGCCTGGCTTCCCTTCTTTTTAATGTCTACAACATCTGTAGTAAAGCCATTTCATGGGCTTATCAGTTATTTGTACTTTCTCTGGATCAGTTTTACTTGAGACTTGTCCAGTGAATCTCTTCTAACATCTCTCGTAAGGATAAAAGTAAAACTTGGCTGAGTTCTCTACACCACTTTTCTATTTCATTCATTCTTACTGTTATTCTCTACTGACTGGTTTAATTTGCATCTCAAGATAGATGCCTAGTGCATTAATGTTCATCATTTTCTCTTTCTGAATGCATTAAAGTTATAAATCGCCTGGTAAGTACTAGTTTAGCTGCGTATGTTTTGTTGTGTTTTTTTGTTCTTGTTTTTTTTTTTTTTTTTTTTTTTTTTTTTTTTTTTTTTGGTACCAGGGATTGAACTCAGGTTCTTGTGCTTGCAAGGCAGGCACTGGAATCACTGAGCTAAATCCCCAGCCCTCTTTTCCTATATTTTGACCTGAAAATATATACTGGAAGTATTTTAAAATTTTCAAGAACATGATTTTCTATTTATCTTTTCATTCGCATTTTAATTTTAACTTATTTCAGTCTGACAACCTACTCTGTACAATTTCAATCCTTTAATATTTGAGACTGACTTTATGGCCACAGATACAATAACCTGAAAATTTTAAGTATGCTCTGGTTGGCTGCAGTATTTTAAATATATAGTCATATATAGACTATATTCCTTACTTCTTTGTTCAAAAGTTCTAATCCTTATGATATGCCTATTTAACTATTGATTACTGATAAGATTACTGAAATTCTGTGATTATAGATTTGATCATTTCTTATATTCTGTCAATTTTAGTCTTATAGGTTATGTTAATTTCTAAGTTAAAACTGCCAAATCTTCAAACCAAACTTTTAGTATTATGAAGTGACTATCTCTACTTAGATAAAAATTCTGCCCTAAATTCTATTTTATATGACACTAACAAAATATCACTTTTCTAATAGTATTTCTATAATATGCTTCCATTCTTTTACTTTCACCATTTCTAGATCTTGCAATCAGTGTAAGGGTTGGACTTTGAAAAACCAGTATGAACAATGACTTTATTTTTTTCCTGGAGTATTTAGGAAATTTACAATTTACAATTTTAGATATTATATATGTATTTAGGATTTACATCGGAAATTTCTTTTGTGCTACTTTCCTATCCTGAGTCTCTTTTCTTTTCATCTCTTTTTGAAGGGGCACTTAAAATACTTTTTTCCCCTCTACTATTAACAATAATTTACTTTTAAAAATCAACATGCAGGGTTCATTTAAAGCCTTTACCCTCCCCTGCTAATCCCATCCCCTCTTCCACAGAGGCACTAGATGTGCACATGAGTATTCAGTCCCAGACTTCTCACCTATTCTTGCACATTTGTCTGGGATCCAGCCAAGCACCCACCACATTCCCGACTCCTCCCTGCGTGTTCCTGTTCTGGCTCTCTTCCACCTGGTTTCACCTCCCAAGAGTACCCTTAAGAATTTCTTTTAGTGAAGATCTGTCAGGGACTTCTCTTGGTCTGAATGTGGACCTTTTACCTTTACTGTTAAAAGTTTTTTTCTTTAGTTATTATATCACTAAACTTTCTACATGTGATTTATTTTTATTCTACTTGGGTTGGTTTTGAGTCTTTTGTTTGCTCATCCATTCTGCTAAATCCTCAGTCACTGTCTCCAACACAGGTTCTGTCCTCTCCCCACTACTGAGACTCTAATTAGACATACTTCTCGGTCACTCCTTCATGACTGGTTCTTAAGGTGAATTTCATTATCTTCCATTCTGCTCTATCTTCCAATCCATTTCTTCTCTTCACTTCTGTCTAGTCTGCTGATAAATTCATCTGCTGGGTCTTTATTACAGTGATTCAAGTGTTCTATCTACAAGCTCTACTTGGTTCCTTTTTCAAATGCTAGGTCATTTTAATTTCCTGTTCCTCTGAGATATTTTCGATCTTGCTGTTACTTTCAGTAAAGTGGCACTGCTTCAAATCTGTGTCAAAAACTCCACTGACCTGGGTTTTCACAGCTCTATCTGTTCCTGCTGTTTCTCGTTCACAGTGCTGTGGATGGTTGGCGTTTAGTTCCTTGTGTTTAATAACTACAGACTGTTCATCTTCCTGTCGTAATCATCCCCCCGCCCCCACTCCCCAAGACCTGCTGAGCCTGGGTTACAGGAGCAGCTGGTCCTTCAAAGCCCTACCCGCTCATGGCTTAGCCCTGGAGCTCTCTCTGTCCTGGCCACTCTCAACGCAGGCACTCAGAGGCACTTTTAAGGCTTCCTGGGATCAGGTCATGTGATCTGCACAAAGGACAGCTGCTGATATCCACTTCTGGGCTCCAGCCTCTTGGCTGTGGCAGGGAGAGTGCTTCTTTCTCCTTCTTTTGGGTGGGGCTGGGAGTGGATCCCAGAGAGCCCCAAATGTTCAGCAGGCTCTCCCGCCAAGCTGTATCCCAGCCCCAGCCCTGCCTTCTCTCTTATGGTACCAAAGCCCCAAGCATAGTGTTTTCTGTAGTGTAGTGGCTATCACATTCACTTCACACCAGAGCCCAGAGCAGCGCCTGCTCTGCTAAGAAAGCTGCTGGTGCTCATCTCCACCCCTCACACCTGGAGATACCACCAAGGCTTGCATACCCAGCTCACAGAAGGCCCATGGATCGCTGGCACCATCCCCCTCAGGTCGTGAGGGCCTGTCTGGTCCATGTCTTTAGGGAGGTACCCCATCTCTTTTCCAAGCACTCACCCAGCCAAGTCCCAACCCTGGTCCAGACAACCAGTCTCCCTGTCTCCAATGACCAACTCTGGAAAGAAAAGAGAGACCACACAACATCCCCTTGGCCAGCCAGGCTGAACTATGTCTGATCAGGTCACAAGCAGCCTAACCCCACGTCACCACGCCTGAGTCACTCACCCCATCTCATCACCTAGGCATGGTGTCACCTCTCTTCACCCCCAAAAGGAGGGGAGACACTGTAGTAAGACACGTCAAGGGAGACACCACATCCTCAGAAGTTTCGTTACACTATATTATCACTTCTACTTGATTAGTTTATTAGTTATCGTTGTTAATCTCTTATCGGCTTTAATTTGTAAATTCAACTTTATCAGATATGTCATCCTAGACACCCACTTGGGTACAGGAGAGCATCTCCACAGATGGGGGGACATGAGGGAGGAGAGACTCCGAGGGGCATCCCCATACCACTCACCCCAAGGCAGGTTTGTTTCCTAACCAGAAATGTGGGGGCGAGGGCAAAGCAAGGCCTGGTACAGCTGCAGGTTCCTTGTGTCTAAGAAATCCAGCAAATGGGGCTAAGGATTTAGCTCAGTGGCACTGTACCTGCCTTGCAAGCACAAGGTCCTGAGTTCCATCACAGGTACAAAAAAGAAAAGAAAAAAATCCAGCAAGGGGAGTGTGTGGCTTGGAAAGAACTGTCAGAGTGCTATCACTCTGCCCCCCAGCTCTTATGGAGCCGCTGCTCCACCTGGGATTCGTGGTGAAGAAACAGCATCTGCTTTTGCCAATAAATTCCAAGCCTCCCTCACGAGCCCCTGCAAAGGCTCACCTTGGTACTAACCAACTGCTGGCTGGTCAGCCGTCACTGTGAAAGAGCACTCTGGTGTGAGGGAGCTCGTTCTTATCGCAAACTCCACTCTGGCTCCTTTGTAAAGTCTGCCACCTTATGATACACTCTGAGGCTCATGCGCTGCTCATGAAAGTACAAATGAGTATAAGCACTTTGGGAAAAGGCTGGCACTTTCCTCTAAATCTGAGCGTGAGCCTCTGTGTGGCCCCACGATTCCACTCCTAGAAATGCAGACCCAAAGCCAAAGTGTGCACGTGGGTGCTCACCTGGTCAGGGGCCAGACCAGCTACACTAGTGGTACCAAGGGCCCACACCGACCGGCACCTAAGTGCCCCTCTGGAGCCAGGCAGAGGAGCTGCGCTCTGTCCATCCACACACCAGAGTACTAGGCAATGGTGGGAAGAAGGCGCGCACTACTGTTACGCCAGCTCATCCTGTGGGTTCTGGCAGGACACCCACGCATGTGCCACAAGAGCCAAAGACCAGCACAGTCAACATGTGGTGCCAGAAACAAGACGGCAGGGTTCCCTGGGGGTGGGCAGAACTGCAAAGGGACAGAGGGACACGGACACAAGGACAGCTGGGGAAGAGGACGGGCATGTGGACCTACTGGCAACACAAGGGTACAGAGTTGCAGAAATGAAATGAGCTCTAGACTTCCAAGACACACACATATACACAGGAGTAGAGTCCCATGCACACATACACGGCGTATGTTACATGAACACACATACACATGTATACACACAAATATACAAACATACACGCATGCACATACACATGCATTTTACTTCAGCACAATGTGTGCCATCTAGGAAAACACACCCATGGACCCTGAAGCAAGGGCATGTTTGAGGCTCACAGAGCCAGTTTCTGCTAACACCTCCCCACTCTGTGCATGTACAATACCTCTCTCTCTCTCTCAAAGAAAGGAATTAAGAAAACAGTCAAGGCAGGTGTCACCTCCTGAAGTGCCCCGGGCAGTGACTTATCCACACCCACTGCACTGTCCTCCTCACAGTCTTTTAAAAATCAAAACTAGCCAGGTGTGGTGACACACACCTTCAATCTCCACATTTGGGTAACTGAGAAAGGAGGATCACTGTAAGATAAAGGCCAGACTGAACTACACAGAGACCCCCATCTCAGAAAACAAACAAACAACAACAACAACAACAACAAAAAAAACCCAACTGTATGAAACAGGCTCAGGAGCTTCCAAGTTAAGAGACAAGCCACTTAGACAGCAAAGAGTGGCTGGCTTCAGAGTTCTGGCCAAAGCTGGCCTCTCAAAAGTCCCAACACATCACGGAGCAGACTTCACTATGAGTTTCAATCATTCATTTTCTCTTTGCTTCTCCCCTCCTTCACTCACTGGATTGCTATGGAATTCTTAAGATTAAGATTTTTCTAATTACTATGGCACAAATATTCAGATAGGAAATAAGAATGAATCCAACAGAAGTAGATCTATACCTCTCTCCATCCGGGCCAGACTTCCAGGGGAATGAAAGTGCATCACAGGTGAGGCATACACTTTAATCACTGACCAAGAAACTTCAGAAGACCTGACAAGGGTGTCCCTGTGCCAGAGACAATGAGTGGGTCACATGTCCCAACTTTCCTTTCTTTGCCTAAAGCAGGAGAGGAAGAGAGAAGGGTGCGGCTGTCTTGGAGTACTTTCCCCAGCTAGTCCACCCTGCCGAAACCTTGTCCCCTTCACCAAGGACCTCAGAGTGGGGGACCACAAGGGGAGGCAGCACAGCAACCTCACTGACCCTCCCACCTCACTGGGACCAAGAGACAAAACAGTGCAGTGACAACACAGGGAAGCTCCCCACTCCAGCATGAGACACACCGCCCTCCACACAAAGCCATCTCCTTTCCAGCACCCCACATGCATCCTGTTTCCTGGACACGCTCAGCCACTCTGCAAGCCTCCCAGCACTCACTGGTCACACAGGGACACAGGATGCTCTGGATCCTGTTGGGGTACCACCAACAGGCAGCCCGGGACCTCAGGGGGCCCAAGGCAGTGGGAACACCCAAGCCTGGCCAAACGACTCCTGAGACCTCTGGCCTCCGCCAGCAGGGCAGGGACCATCCCAAATATCCTGCAATGCCTCTGTCGATTCCTCCCCTGGGCCCAGCTGGAAGTGATCCAAAACTCACTGCATGTGGCACGGGGGTATGTTTCTGTGTTCACAGCCAGTGCTGTAGGAATCCAGACCAAATTCGGGCTTAACCGTAACACGTGAGCACTGGAAATCATCTTCCATTAGCTCGGCAAGCACGGGCAGCCAATGGATGCCACCACCATCCTGATGCGGGGACACCTTGGGAACAAAGCATACAGCATCCTGTGCTGGAAAGGCTTACACACTGGTGGGGGCAAAAATACGCAGGACATAGCAGGTTACAGGAAGAAAAAGAAAGCAATGCAGAGAGGAGTGGTGCAGAGACAAGAAAGGAATGCAGAGCCAGGATGGGTGCCAAGCTAAATGGGTATTCCAGGGTCCAGGGATTTAGCTCAGTGGTTCTGCCACCTGCCTCGCAAGCACAACGTCCCAATTTTGATACTTGGTACCTAAAATAAATAAATAAATAGGTGTTCCAGACCTCAAGAGAATGGGGAGTTGTGCAGGGTGTCGGGGAGCTCCCCAGCAAGAGTTGACAGCTGGACAGAGCCCTGAGACAGGGGCAGGGGTATGGTAGGAGCAGACCAAGCTTGGAAGGCCCAGGAGGCCCTGGGACAGTAGAGAAGGCAGGATGGAGGAAAGCTGGGCACCAGCGGAGGCTGGTGAATCAAGCAGATGGAAGGTGCGGGGCAGGGCCAGGCAGTGCTGTCTGCTAATGGCTCTACTGATGAAGGAGAAGCAGGTTTGAAAGAGCAGATATCAAGACAAGCTGAGGGCTGGGGCCTGGAAGATGGAACCATCCAGCCTATGTTCATTTTATGGGAAGAACCAAGGCCAAGGGAGGAAAAAAGCAATCTAAGGTCACTGACTTATTCCTGGGAGCAGAACCCCAGCCCTGTTTCCCCACTGCCCACACTGCAGCCCCACAGGGGAGGCTGGTGCTGAGCCAGGCCATGACGAACGTCCTCTAGCCCCTGCAGGGCCGCCACTGCATGTCACATAAACCAGGCCAGGGCTCGGCATGGTGGTGCACACCTGTGACCCAGTACCTAGGAGGCTGAGGCAGGAGGAACACTGAGCATTTGAGGCCAGCCTGGACTACATAGTGAGTTCGAGGCCAGCCTGAACTACATATATAGCAAGGACATCTCAAAAAACAAACAGAAAAGAAACAAAACCAGGACAGGATGCTTGTGGTGAAGGAGGGCATGGACCCCACCTAGAGAGGCAGGCCGTAGTGCAGAGAAGCCCTGCAAAAAGACCAAACTGGGGTAGTCACAAACTCTCATTTTTCTCCCAAAAGAGCCCTAAAACCCTACATTTTAACAAAACAAACAAAAAAAACCCTTCATTTTTAAAAGGCAGCCCAAACTTTATAACAAAGGATGGGCTACACAAAGGCTATGCAGGCCAAGTACAGTGAAGCCAGGGCACCTGCTTGGAATCATCTCAGCTCAGCCTCGCCCAGACCTGATGTGCTGACTGCCTGCCCAGGGTGAGGTCCAGAATTAAAGGTCTGGGTCCAAGATAGTCTTCAGGCCAATGCTTGAGTCAGCAGATGATGCTCATTATCACCATAAATAGCTGATAACTTCTGGCATGACCTCAGAGGGCTACCTCTAATCAGTGAGGGATTAACTTACTGCTGATCACTGCAGGGGCTTCATTTAAACTTTGGTTTTATGTCACTCTTCAAATACTACAATAAGCCAACCAGCCCACTCAAAAGTTCTTCCCGAAGACAGAGTCTTACAAATCCCAATGGTCCTTTCAAAGTCCCTGGAGGACAGCAGAGTCTGCGAAGTCATAGCTCAGAAAAGGATTTACACCAGCCAGACAGGAAAATGCCAGCATGCCCGAGGGTGTCAGGCTTGGCAACCAGGCAGGTATTCTAGTCTAGCTAAAATAATTTAATTTAGAAATTATAAGATAGTCTTTATAAAGTTGCTGCCCTTGTAGACAGGTGAGACATATACATTACTCACTGCAACAAAAGGAAAGACTTACAAGGTGTCTGGCTTTAAACCTGGGCATCTACTGCCTGTTTCAGGAGACTCATTCAAAATTTGCCCAGGAAAATGAGAACCAAGACCTGTCATGTAAAGGTACAAGATCCCAATAATGAACATAATTGTAGCGTATACCTTAAATGTACCAATAAACACAATTAATAAAAAAATGTTTTAAAAATAAAATGTTTCTCAACCTTGCAGCTGCTAAGTAAAAAAAAAAAAAAATTTTTTTTTTGCCCAGGAAGGGCCAGGGATTTAGCTCAGTGGTACCATCTTCTTTGCAAGAACAAGGTCTCAAGATCATCCTCAGTGCCAAGGAAAAAAAAATTTTTTTGCCCAGGAAAATGGCCTCCCTGAAGTTCCTAACTTGATTTCCTATAAGGCTAACTGGCCTTTCTTGCCCAGGTTCTCTTACAATTTTTTTTCTTATTGATGTTTTTGTTGTTGTTTTTTAAGACAGGGCCTCACTATAGGCCAGGCTGGCCTCAAACTCACCCAATCCTCATGCCTCAGTCTCTCAAGTGCTGGGAGTACAGTTGTGTCCACCAATTCAGCTTAGACTCACTCACAACTAAATACTGCTGGGAGTGGTGGCGTACCCTTGTAATCCCAGCCCTCCAGAGGCTGAGGCAAGAGGATCACCACAAATTCAAGGCCAGCCTGGGCTACACATTGAAATCCTGTCTCAAAAGAAAAGTTACAGGGCCAGGGATTAGCTCAGGGCTTCTACCTCTGGCCTTGTAAGCACAAGGTCCTGAGTTGGATCCCTAATACCAAACAAAAAATAAATGCAACTAAAAAAAAAAAAAATTACTTCCCCTACCAGCCATATGCTTTCTACCTAACACCTATTTACTTTCTGTTTGGTTCATTTGGCCATTTTGATGCAGCTGCTACTGGGTAAAACTTGCGGCCCCCTCAACCCTCGGTATGCAGTACACAGTGCAGTCAGGACTGACACTTCTTAAAGGTGATGTTGATTAGTCTGAAGCATATGAAATGCCACTATACAACAGCTTTGACCTACAGAACAAGCAATCTCACTTGGCTCAACAGCACAAGTATTAGTATATGATGAAGAGGAACAGAAACTTTTTTTTTGAGACAGGGTCTCACTCCAGCTCAGGCTGGCCTCCAACTCACAGAGATCCTCCTGCCTCCGCTTCCTGAATGCTGGGATTCTAGGCATGTACCACCATGCTCTACTGGAACACACCTCAATATTCAGAGCAGCAGCTACCATGGGCCAACCCTGTCCGATCAAACTTTCTGAGGATGGCGATGATCTAACTCTATACTGACTACTATGTGAGTACTAAGTGCAGGAAATATGGCTCAGAAACAATCTTTTACTTCATTAAACTGTCTTAGATCTAACCCTAAAAGCTGTCTGTGGCAACAGTGCTGGATGACACCACCTCTAACAGCAGCCTCATCACACAAGATTGAGGTCCCGTTCATTTGTAGGTATTGCATCTGATGGCCTAGCAGAGATATTTCATAGGAAACGAAATTCCACCTGGTGTGGTGGCGCATGCCTGTAATCCCAGCACTCAGGAGGTTGAGGCAGGAGGATCGAGTTTGAGGCCAGCCTGAGCTATACAGCAGAAACTGTGTCTCAAAAAACAACAAAAAAGGAAATGAAATTCCAAGTGCCTCCTTGCGCTGCCACATTTCTAGCCGACTCTCTAACTTCTTGCCACTGAAACTCTTAATTTTCAATCTTCCAGATCTTTGTCCTCCCTCGGGTAATTACTGTCCCAGAAAAGTAGAATTATACAGCCCCACAGAATGTTCAGAAGGCAAAGACCACGTCACTAGCAGCTGGTAAAGGCCCAAAAACCTGCTGACCTGTGGCCTCCTCATTCTTAATCACTGACTGGGTGACAATCACACTGACTCCATAAAATGGGGCTTTCTCTGAGGCCTAAATCTACATCAAAGTCATGCAATGTTTTTTTTTTTTTTTTTTTTTTTTTTTTTTTTTTTTTTTTTTTTTGGTTGACATAGGATCTCAACTATGTAATTCAGGCTGGCCTTGAGCTCATTACGTAGTCCAGGCTGGCCCTGAACTTGCAGCAATCCTCCTGCCCCAGCCTCCCAAGAGCTGGGATTATAGACATGTGCCATCTCACCTGGCTACAATCTGATTTTAACAGTAAGTCTTATAAATTCATCGGTTAACTACTGAGAATATTTTAACAAAATATTCATCTACCTCACTTAACCAATGTGAATTATGGAAACTTCTGCTCTCAAACCTCAAGATCCCTTTTTGCCCTCTTCTCTCTATCTTGGCTTCTCCAGGCTTCAGCAGCCCCACAGCCAGGCCACCAGGTTGGCACTGCTCCAGGCCCAGGATGCACAGGGAAACAGTGCAGCCCCTCCCCTCATAATTCTAACTGATCACCCCTCCACACCAGAAACAAGATTATGGCAAAGACAAATCTGTCTCAAAAGAACCACTGACTACATCTCCGTCATTCATGTGTTAGTTAAAGCTCCTGGCCATAAAAGAACAAGTAAGAATCTGGAGTCCTGCACTTTTAGAAGATAGCCCTGCCACATAATAAACCAATATTTCAATTAAATCATTTGCATTCAACCATTTAAACAGAGTTTGGTGCTATATAATTACTGCAGCCTGTAGAGTTCGGGCTCATTCCAGCAAAGAACATAACTGCTCAAATGCGACTCAATTCAGGATGTTTAAAATTCTCCCATCAATAAAAATATTCATACACCATGGCACCCCTGTAACTCTTTTTATAGATAGTGAGAAACCAGTGCCTAAGTATGAAAGGAAAGAGTTCTGCTGTAGCACAGATTCAAACCCAAGGATGCCTCTGTCTGTCTCCTCCAGCTCAAAGGGCCCAGGAGCCCCGCAATCCAGGTTCTCCAGGATCCTGTAAAGGGAAACTTAGTAAGAGATCTGCCCTGACCTCTCTTCCTTTGCTTATAGAGGGAAGTGGCATATCCAGGACCTCAGAACCGGAAGCTGCTTCTGGAAGGGAAACAAGTTGGCAGACCACAGCGGCTGACCTTTGGAAAGTTCACAAACGAACTACAATGAGCAGTTAGGCAGCATGCTGGAGTCTCAGAGATGTCTCCATTAAGGAGAACTCAAGCCAAGTGTGAGGTGGGACAATGCTTCTGAACTGCATGGGTCCGGGGTAAAATGTGAGGCCCTCCTGTGCCACTGTCCCCACACTTCAGAAATTTCCATGCAGACAGCCAAACTCGAAGGTGTCTGCACACGGAGTGAATGGCCCAGCAAGCAGTGACGTGGGAGGTTCCCAAGCCTCCTGTTTCATTTCCTTGGTGCTTCCCAGTCCCTCCTGAACTTTGACCTTCGGGTTATTGCCACACAGCCTTCTATTTGCACAAGGTCCCAGCACTTCCCTGAACAGCCCGCTAGCCTTGTCCTGAGTGGGTGGTTCCATCTCCGGGATACAGATAAGGAGGGCCAGGGTGGTGGGGCTGGGGGCAGAGAGGGGCCCTGGGCAGGGGCAGATGTGTAGCTCCTGCAGACGCGCAAACAGGCAAAAGGAGTCAGGCCCACCTCAACACACGCCCTGCACATCCCTCCAAACCCACTATGCAGTGTGGGCCAACACTTGTTGACTCCTCCCTCCAAGTGCTGGGTCTCACAGCTGTTTCCTCAAGTGGGGGCCGTCGGGGGCCTCAATTTTCAGACGGGGCTGGACACTGGACTGAGGCTGCCCTGCGCAGTGCTGGAACGCCCCCCCCCTCGGACCAGGCGGGGACCCTGTTGCCGGAGAGAGCCCAGCTCGGCAGCCCCCTGCCCTAGGCGCAGCCGGGGAGCCAGGCGGATGG
>NW_022900919.1:29595102-29603843 GCF_012274545.1 Fukomys damarensis | reverse complement strand
CAGGGGGGAGGTTGTCGGCCTACCCCGCCCCTCCGGGCCGCGGCTCTCCTGTGATCCCCAAGGCTGCGGGCTTCCTGTGGGCCGCTGCGCTGGGGTGGGCGGTGGAAGGTTCGAGTCCCGGCAGTCCGGATCTGAGCCTCTAGGCGCCACAGGGCTGAGGTGGCGGTGGGCGTCACCCTGAGCAGATGGAGCAACTGGCCAGAAAAAAATGCTTTATTTAAACCCAGTAACTTTACCCAGAGCACCGATGCCTCGGGCCCCTGGATCTAAGGACCAGTTTTGCTTGGCGTCAGCCCAGGGAGGGTAAATCCTTATCTAAGAGAGATTGCAGTCGACCCAGAAGGAATTTCCTTGGCTACTGGAGGAATTGGGGTGGAAGAGCCAGAAGATAATCAGAGAATTTGGGGTGGCTGCCTGGCACACTTTGTTAGGGAGGGTCTGTCTGAGATACTGTGCTCTCCTAAACCACAGCCAGCAGGGTGATGATCACCGTTCACCTTAGGGCATGTTCCAGGTAACCCGGTGAGGGAGAGGTTCCCATCCAAGGGATCCAAGGAGACTCACTTGTGTCCATCCGGGGAAACCCAACAATGGTCTCTTCTTCATTGCATGAATGTCCTCAATGTTAATCAACACTCTCTTCCTAACCAAATTCTATTAAATAATTTTAGGTTGGATTTTTAACAGAATAGTGTTTCTTAAAAGAAACTCTGAATTTGAACAGTTTCTTTGAATTTAGGTTCCTAGGAGGCCAGAAGGCTTGCAGCTGCCCCTGGATCCCCCACACCACTCCCTGGTGGCCTGGTGGCTGCTGAGTCCCTGGCAGCCTGTCCACATCCTGGACAGTTTCTCCACCACCACCAGCCTCACTTGCCACTGGTGCTGCACCAGGCATTGTTAGAAAGCTGTGGAAAAGCAAAACCTTTCTGAGAGAATAAAGAAGGCTAGGTTGAAATTAAACCATTTGTTCCTACTTTTCAACTCAGCAGTTCCTAGCACATTAATGATTAATTAACAGGAATGAATCTGGATTAGCTCTCTGCACTCATCTTCCAGCAGTGAGCCCCACCTTGGAATAAAATTCAAGGATCTCAGGTTCTAGTCAGCAGTCGCTCCAGACTGGTCCTGCTCAACCGTGGCTAAGCTGTTTAAACTCTCGGACAGTGGATGTGCAGTCACTCCCTCCTCTGGGTTTAAGGGAGGAATCCGTTCATTCCTTCCCTGGGATTTGTTGAGTGCCTGGGGTACACATCCAGCCTAGGTAACCTAGAACGATATATATGAGAGCTGATTAAAGATACAGTATGTGTTTCAATACACACTATCATTTATTCCGCTCAAAATACGCCCCCTTGTTTTGAACACACTTATCCCGTCCTTCTTGCCATTTTTTGAAGAAGCTCTGGAAGTCCTTTTGTGAGTATCTTTAGGAGGTGTGATCAAAATATGGTGAGTGCTGCTATTCAGTACCACCCAACAGAACAGCAGGTTCGTGAAAACATGACGTTGTGTCTTCAGCAACTTCTTGCTCCTCCCCAAAGTCAAAAAATGACCACTAAAGGAAAGCATTTTGAATGTATTCAAGACACTGAGGCAGCTGTGATAGTGCAACTAAAGACACTCAGGAAAGAGGACTCCAGAACTGCTTCAGCAAGAGGCAAGAATAGTGGGATAAGTGAAGTAACGGGGTATATTTGAGGGGCTTCGTGGCAATGTGTCTTTTACTGAAATACACTTCTGTTTGGGTTTTGCTTTTTTTGAAGACAGGGTCTCACTGTATAGTTCAGGCTGGCCTTGAGCTCACCACGTAACCCAAACTGGCTTCTAATTTGCAGCAATCCTTCTGCCTTAGCCTCCTTAGTTCTGTCATTAAGGGTGTGCATCACCACACCCAGCTATAGTACTTTTCTTTTTTCTTTTTTTTTTTTTTTTTTTTTTTGTATTTTTTTTTTTTTTTTTTGGTACTAGGGATCAAACTTGGGTCCTTGCCAGGCAGCAGAACCACTGAGCTAAATCCCCAGCCCACATTTAAAAATATATAAACATTCACCATATGTTATGGTCATACATCCTAGATCCAGAAAAAAAAAATCTGCCCAAGGGCCTGTCCTAGGGCAGGGGCCTCCTTATCTTGTTTACTTCTTTAAATTTTCTCAGAAACAGAATCTGGCAGGAAAATTTATTTGAAAGGAAATTGCCCCACAGTATTGGAGGAGGATTGGTTCTAGTACCCAGTTCTGGGGTCGCCTTCCAGAGGTGGTTTGTAGGTTATTCTCATCTTGAACAAAAAATTAGACCAAAGAAATGCAAAAGGTAGCAAGGTCTTACATTTGTTAAAGGCAGGAGAAGGACCATGTTCTGCAGAGCAATTTTGGCCATGGAGAAGTGGGGGACGAGTACACTCTACAGCACGAGAGCAGACCGCTGTAGAGAGAGCACAGTGGTCCAGAGCTCCATGGCCACTCCTCATCCTAGGCTTTCCTGTGGAAAGCTTGCTCGTTCTTGAGAGAAGAATTGGATCCAGCGTGCATGCGCTGATGGGTCCTGTGTGTAGGGCTTTGGGACCTGTTCTGAGCATGCGTCCCGAGGTTTTGTAATGAACAGGTCACCCCCACTTCCCTGGCCAGTCTGCCACTCCCTAGTCTCCTGCCTCGGTCCCAGACCTTTCACCATGGATACCAGAATCTGAGCATGCCCGAGGCTGGCATGAAATGACACAGTATTTGCATGATGCCTATACACATCTTCCCGTGCACTTTAAATCATCTCTAGACTGTAATACTGAGTACGACATCAACGCCGCATACGTAGTTGAACTGCATGGCTCAGGGAATGACAGGAAAGTCTGTACATGTACAGCACAAGTGCAAATTTTTTCCCAAATGGTCTATGAACTGTGGATGCGGAACCCGTGAGCATGTGGGTGTGGAGGCTCAGGTGTACACCACAGGCTGGCTAGAGACCATCCAAGGAAACACAGGGAGCAGTGGAGAGGAGGGAGCTAAGAAGGAGCCCCGTACCAAGCAGTAACCGCCATGGGTGGTCAGAAGTAGTGAGGAAGACTCCAGAGACACCCGCTTCAGGCACGGGGACAGGCTTACTAATTGGCCACACCCAGGCCACACTGGTTCAGAGCTCACCCCATCCCTCATTCGCCTCATTCCTGTAGCAGGAAGATTGGCAGAATTGCTAGTGGCAGAAGGCATGGGGGGGCACCATGATGTCTTCTGCAAGGAGCCCCACCAGGGACAGGCCGGGAAATGCGCTACCTGTCAGCACTGTCCAGCCACGGTGGATTCGCAGAGTCCAGGGAGTAAGGGGAGTTTGCAGAAAGCTCCCTGGCTGTTCCTCCCCCTGATTCAATACTTGGGTTGGCCTCAGCACAGTGTCTGATTTGGAATGGACCTTCAGTCTGCCCTGAGCTTGGCCTTCCTCAACCCCTGCCCCTCACCCTCGGCTGCCCTGTTGTAGCCTAACCTTCACAGCCACACTCCTTACCCCCACTCAGCCTCAGCAGCTCCCCCAGCGTAAAGCTGCAACTGCCAACTGGGTCTCCTCAGTGCTGGAGGGACCAGAGCTGTGAGAGGCATCATCCGCTAGCTCAGGCGTGCACCACAGGCCGCCAGCCAGGTGAAGAAGGTCACACCCCTTGGGTGTTGTCCAGGGCCCAGGGTATAGGTCCCTGGCCTCCCCCAAGAAGCTCAGAGGTGGGGTCCTTGATTTCACCCCAAAGTGAGCAATGTAGTCAGAAAGATGGGCTGGGAGCTCTCGGCAGAGGTTGTCTAGCTGAGGCTGGAAGGCAACAGGCCAAACAGCATAGGCACACAGTAAGAACCAGAAAGGTGAGTAGAGGGTCCGCACCTGGAAGTGCTGCGTGGGAGGGACAGGGCAAGAGATGCATCCCCAAGGTGACCCCAAGGGACATCCTTGGAATGATGTAAATGCTCCATGTATTGATTATAGTGGTGGTTTTGTGGCTATGGTAAAACATCAAATTGTACACAATAAAACATTCTTATTAGGCACAATTAAACATACACAAATACCTAGCGTGGTCTATTAATTCATGACAATGCTGAGCTTTATGTTACTAAATTGCAGACAGTATTTTAAAAAGACCAGCCAAGCTTGGTGGTGCACACCTGTGATCCCAGCACTCTGGGAGGCTGAGGCAGGAGGATCAAGCCCAGCCTGGTCAGCTTAGATGTAATTCAGTATGACTCTGGGTTCAAACCCCAGTACCACAGAATAAGGTAGGCAGAAAGATGAGACTGTGCCTTACAGTTTCAAAAGGTATTTTTCTTTGTCAACAACTGTGAAAGGATAATAAATGGCAAACAAACTAAAATATGTGGAAGAAAGCGCATTGTAACAATACACAACATGTTCAGGTCTTATCACGCACCCAGTATCTTTGAGAAGCTCTACAAGCATGTAAACTTATGCAGCCCTCATCAAGGCCCTGTGTGGGAGTAGCACGATGAGAGGGTGGGGGCACAGAGAGGCTGAGTACCATGGCCTTCACACCTGCCTCAGGGGCCCCGCATCTCCTGGGGTGCACAGGGCCTGTGGTAAGGAGGGGCTCAGCTCATCCCACCCCTCGTCCTCCAGAGAAAGCCCTGCAGCAGGAAGCCAAGAAGAGTGATTTTCCAACTTTCTACCGTGCTTTGCAAATGGTCATTCTTGTAACTTTAGAGAGAAGTCACACTTTCCCAAGTTAAATGACCCGAAATACTCCCACACAGCAGTTTTCCAGGATGCAGCTCTCCTCCTCCCCCCACAGATCCGGTGTAGAAATGAGCGGGCACAACAGACCCACGTGTGTGACCCTGGGGAGCTCCGTGTGTCTCCCCTCGGCACCTTCCTCTGGCAACAATGGAAAGCTTTAACTAACCAGGCCTTGTAACCCCAGCTGACCCTCCTAAGGCAGCAGGATGCAACCTTGAGGCCAGCTGGAGCAACCTATCAAGCTCATATCTCAAAATAAGAAATTTGCAAAAAGGGATGGGGATGTAGCTATAGGGTAGAGCACTGCAGTTAGATCCCCGGTACAAAAAAAAAAAGTCTAAATTGAATCTAAGACCCTGGTATTTGCATCCGGGTGAGTTACCTGGCACCCCTCACCTCACGGGAAACACCGTAGTTCTGAGGCCACTGTACAGGCAATACCTCACTGGACATCTCCACGACATAAAACCCAAGGCCTTGGACTGGAAGGGCCCCCCAGAGCGTCATCCTTCCCTCCTGGGCAGAAGCACCCTAAATTAGCCAAGCTCACCGGACACCTGGCTCTCCTGGAAGGCAGATGGAAAAGAAGCCCTCACGATGCTGACCCTTAGTCCAGGGCGTCTCACTGCCGGTCCACTTCCTGCCCACTCAGTAAGTCCTCAAAGAGCCCTGCTGTGCCCCGCAGCCTACACTGGCACCCAGAGGTCAGCAGAGACTGACCTCACAGGCCCTCGGTAGCTGGCAGCCCTAATGGAGGTGGGGAGCAGGCCCTGTCATAGCTACGAGCCTCGAAGGACCAAGCATTCTTTCTTTCCAGTTCACCCAGGAGCAAATGGTGTTTTCACACCCACTACACTCTCTGGTTTTCCTCCCTTCCAGAAGCCTACCATGGCCCGCCATGTCAAGTCTGTTTCTCTGCCTGGCTTCTGTGGACCCAATAGATGAATTTCCCCTTCCATTCCCCAACTTCCGGCTCTTTCCATCTGTACCCACCCAGCACACTTTCCCTTACCACCTCTCGTCTTCCAGGGGCCCCCTTGGTTATTCATTCTGCAATTGGGGCTGCATTTGCTAAGCAAGATCTCATCGGTAGGGCGGGGTGCAAAGTGCAGTCATATTTGGTTATTCTCAGCCAGGTGTGGTGGAACAGGAGCATTGGCGAGAGTTTAAACTCTAGTCTCCAAAACAAAAACCCCACAAATTTGCTTATTCCCTGTCCTTGCAGGCCTACAGAACACTTCACCTGCCACTTGCCCCCTTCTGAGGTCCCAGGGCACCTGCGCGCTGGTTTTCCAGAAGGTTCTGCCCCCGGGAATCCTGTCTGCACAGCAGCGAGTTGCACTGTTTTCTTCTGAATTCCCTGGGATTTTGCTTCTGTAGAGAGCTGCTCTTAGCTTCGGGAAGTCCTTTCTTCCATCTGTCTGAAATCACTCCTGCTGCACAGCACACTCATTTCTCAGCACTTGCTTTTTCCCGGCTTTGGGGCAGGGTTGAGGCCCTGCTGCTGGGGGCCTCGGCCGAGCATTGACAATTGCCGGTGCCTGTTGATTAGTGAGGGCCTGGCACTTAGATTGCTATGCCAGTCCCTCTTCTGTGTCCTCTCTCCATACCCCTAAGCTGCAGCCTCTTGAACCTTTTCCTCCCAGCCACTTCAGCACTGCATGGCTCTCCACAAGCTCTGTTAATCAGCAGATTAACAGAGCTTATTTATTTTTGTACTGGAAATCGAACTCAGGACTTTGCACTTGTGAGGCAGGTGGCAGAACCACTGAACTAAATCCCAGGCCCCCTTTATTTTTAATCATTACTGAATTTTGAAGAAGGCCCTTAAACCAGAACCAAAAAGAAAGAAAGTGTAATAAGATTCAGACAAGGCCTACAAAGGCTGCTGAGTTTCACTCTCGGTCCTTTAGCCGGTCACGGCCCCACGTAGGCCACCCAGCTTGGCATAGCCACACGGATTTCCATTCGGATGTGCACTGCAAGAGGACTGACTTGGAGGAGGAGACAGACTGCAGACCAGCGGCTCTCCTCTTTAGACTTTCATGGCCTCTGTGGTCAGAGAACTCGGGTCTGGGTGGAATGGAATTCATTATACTTCTTACTGGTGTGATTTCCTGGTGAGTCCCTGACACTCATGGAGTTCTAGGTGCCCTTGATGGGTGTGTGTAATTGTCCAGGAGGGAGAACTAACTCAGGCTGAAGTGTTACTGACTTACTGTGCAGCACTTCTCAAACATTTGTGCCCAGCTGCCTCTAATGGCAGGGTAGGGTAGAGGTGGATGCTGAACCATCTGTCCCAGGAAGGCATTAAAATTGATGTTAATGTAGTTTCTGTGTTCTTCTCCAGAATACAGTCACATAGCCAAGTTTTCTCAGAACAGAACTAGTTTTCTTGTAACTTTCCTGACATAAGAGTAATGTATTTGAATACATAATGCATACAGTACAGGAGAAGTTATCAGGAAAAATATATCACATAACTCCAGCCTTCCAATGAGACATTTTACATCTACACTATTTTCTATTTACAAAGACACATTGTCTAAATAGAAAATTAAATTACTCAAAAACTTCGTGAAAGAAGATTCTGTCCACTCTCCTGGGGGGCGGAGGGCAGGTGCCAGGATAGACCCAGGCTTTTTCTGGTGGGAGAAGCAGGCACTTGGGAGCAGCCTCCAGAAATGGGGACATTTGGCAGAGGAGAGAGGGGACAGGGCAGAGGGACCTTCCTGGAAAGGCACCCTACTTCCTTTCGGGGGAAGAGGGTACCTCTGAGTGGCCTGGGACAGCAGGCAGCCCCTGCATGGGTGACACAGTGGGGTGCTGGTTCCCGGTCTCAGTTTTCTCTTCTGGGCAGAAACCTTAAGGAGCCTCATTTTGGCAAGGGTCAGAGAATTCCATGGTGCCGCTGGTGGGGCCCAGGAAGAACAAAGGTGAGACTGGCTGGGCCCCTGTCCTGCTAGCCCACTGCCCACTGCGGGGGACAGGAGGGAGCGGAGGGAACCCAACACCTGGCGGCAGAGGGTGTGTCCCGCAGGAGGAGTGTCCGGAGCTATTCCCAGAGCTGTCCACGTCTGCAGCTGCACAAAGCCCTCTTTATTCCCGGTGGGGTTGCGGAGACACCGCGGTGGCTGACGTGGAGGCTCCCTCCCAGCAGCGCTCAGAGCTCTGGCCAGGCGGGCACATCGGGGGGCAGACGTCCTCAGAGGCTGCGGTGGGAGCCAGCAGCGTCTCTGCCCCAGTCTCCTTTCAGCAAAAGAGTTGGAAGACGAATCTGAATGTGTATAAGGCCTGATTGGCAATAAATATGTTTGTTCAGTGTGTGCTGTGGGAGCCATGCTGGGGCTGTGGTGGCAAGCAGGACAGACAGGGGCCCCTGGACAGGGGGTTTGGGGTGGGAGGCAGACAGGAGGCGGGTGACAGCTTTAACTACAGTTGTCTCGGGTTACCACGGTTTCGCTGTAACCATGGTCAACAGTAGCCCAAAAACTGAAAGGAAATCACACAAATAATTCACACGCTGTTCTGAGTGGCTCAGTGCTGAGACCCTATGTGCATGGGCTGTCCCTTTCTGCTGTGTGTCCACCTGTCCGTGCTCCAGCCAGCTCGGTCATCAGACGGACTCTCGTGGTATCACAGGGTCTAAGTCACCCTAAATTTACTTGATGACGACGGCCCCAAACCACAGAAGTCACGATGCCAAGGAAGGACCAGGCATAACTCATGCAAGGGCAGATTAGCTCTAGAACCATGTGGCAAAAAAGCCAGGCACATAGGAAAAAAGCAAAGTATGTCAGGTTGATTGGGAACTAACTATCCATGGTTTCAGTTGTCCACTGGGGATGTCAGAAATGTCCCCCAGAGAAGGAAGAACTACTGTACTAATAAGACAGAGCAACACGTTGGCACTGGAGATTTAGCTCAGTGGTGCCATGGCCTGCCTCACAAGTGCAAGGTCCAGAGTTCGATACCCCATGCCAAAAAAAAAAAAAAAAAAAAAAAAAAAAAAA
>NW_022900919.1:29580782-29594960 GCF_012274545.1 Fukomys damarensis | reverse complement strand
AAAAAAAGACAGACAGACCAATGTGAATGTGATAGAAAGTGATGTTTAGGTAAAGCCTCAGGTGACATCAGGCCCAGCTGCAGGACTATGAAGAAACAGAAGTCTTTTAGATAGAACATGTGCAAAGGTCCTGAGGTGGGGGCATAACTGGCAATTTCAGAGAACCTGATGATAAAGAACAAGGAACAAAAGAGGTCAGAGAGGAAGAGGCCAAGGTCTAGATTTGTTATTTTAGCACCTTATCTGCCATTGCATTGTGTTTAGTAGACTTCAGAGGGCTTTGAACTCATGCTACCGTACCTCAATCATCTAACTATCCTATTACATAGATAAGGAACCAGACTTGGAATAACTTCCTAGTCACAAAACTAGGAAGTGGTGGGACAGGATCCTGATGAAGGACTCAGCTTGCACATCTCCAAAGTGCACCATGTACACAGCAAAGGAAACCATTTGTGTTGTTGTTTGCGGTTAGGTCAGTGAACAGCCTGGGTGCCAGCTCAGATTTAGTTTCTCTACACGAGACTGTTAGGAATAAAGATTTATCCTGTGTCCTCAGAGGTCCACTAATGAGCTACATCAGGTTCCATCAGCACTACAAGAAGGAAGGGAAGGAGGAAGGGAGAAAGGGGGAAAAGGAAAAAGAAAAGAAATCAAAGACATTTTCCCAGCCCTTGGAGAGCACAAGATGCTTGCTGACATAAATAAGACAACACTGGGTTTTGTCCAGGATGGCATGGGTGACTCCATGAGGGACATGATATCTGAACTTAGTTGCAGATCCATGGAGAGAAACCGTAGAAGCACTGCAGACAGGCACTAGAAATGTCCAACACTGAACATGTGTGTGGCCCTAGCAGTCTGCAACTTTTAACAAATGAACACAAAGCCTTCTCACATTTTAGAGTACTTCTTTCTCATTTCCCCCTTGACAAGCAATGTGGAGTGTATTATACATCACATATAAACACCCTGCAGACCCATATGTCCCAAATATATACATACATGTTCACCTTTATTGAGCTATAAACTGCACTGTTTGTGGGTCTTTTATTTTCTTTTCTCTTGAGATGGCGTCTCATTATGTAGTTCAAGCTGGCCTTGAACTCATGGCGATTCTCCTGCCTCCACCTCCTGCGTGCTGGGATTACAGGCAAACACCACTACACCTGGCCTAGTCACAGTGCATAAAATTAAGTTACAGTATATAAAATTCCTCAGCAATTTATGCACACCCATGTGTTATAGCAGCACATAATGTGTAATAGCTAAATCTTGGAAACAGCCCAAATGCCCATCAACTGACGAGTGGATAAAGAAGATGTGATTTCTGTAATATAATGCAGTACTACTCAACCTTGAAGAAAGATGACCCTCAGACATTTGTAGCTAAATGGATGGACCTTGAGACCATGCTCCTAAGTGAAATAAATCAGACACATGTTTAAATACTGCCTTGTTTCTCTAGTGTTAGAAACCAAAAGTGGAAATAAGGAATGAAATGTACAATAGATTTTGGGAAATGGGAAGGGGAACTAGGGAAGAGGGAGGGAGAGAGGGAGGAAGGGACAAGAAAACCGTGGACACAGGGAAAAAATGGAAACCAAGCTTTTATACATAGGAGGAAATGGGATAAAATAAAATTTATTTAAAAAATAAAATTCCTGTATTTTAAGCGTATAAATCTGTGAGTTTGGACAAATGGGCATACCTGAGTAACCATTGGAGAAAGATCTAGAATATTTTTTCAGTCCACAAAGTTGCTGTGTGCCCTCTAGCTACCCCCCATTCCAGGTAGCCACTGAAATTACTCTTCAGGTTTGGGGCTACAGTGAAAAAAGCAGCTGGGAATGGGGTTGTAGCAGTCTTGTTTTTCACTTCTCTTTGTGCATGAGCAGAATTTCTGGGTCATATGCCTGACTTTATATACCTCCAGACAATTTTCCAGAGCAGCTATGCCATTTCCCATTGTATAGGGGCTCCACTTGCCCCACAGCCTCACCAACACTTAGTATTGTTGCTCTTTTTCATCTTAGCCTCTCTGATGAGCGTGTAGGGCTTTGAGTTTCCATTTTCCTGATCACTAATGATGGGCACATTTAATAGGCAAGTATTTCCACAGTTGTAATTGTTTGTATTCTCTGATTTTTAAATTTATACCTCACATTCTTCTCTTACCCCATTGTCTTTATAACCATTATATTAATGACTCCTCATATTCCAACCAGTGAGTTTTCTGCAATTTATCGCTTTATCCCTCTAACAGACATTTAAATTATTTCTGGTTTCTCACAATTCTAAGTCATGCTCACATTAACAGATTAGTACATATATTTCCCTTCATATTTTAAGGTTATATATTTATATTTACATTCCCCCATGTTTCAGATTCACTCCTCCCATATTTTGGATTACTTCCTCCAAACAAATTAAAGAGATGAAATTAGAAGGTCCAAAGCACGTTCATGGCTTTCAGAGTGTGAAATTCGAGGCGGGGTTGGATCTGTGGTCTCCCAGAGCGCATGCTGAGCTTCTTTTCACCTCCAAGCTCTGTCCTAGGCTCTGAATTGGGTCCCTCACATGTGTGTGACCCTTGGTCGGCAGGCAGAGCTTGTAGTGGCTGGTAACCAATGACTTCTGAGTCCTGAGCAAGGCTGACAAAGTTAATACCATCCCTGACACAGTGCTTGGGGACCGCCAGCTTCCTTGTCCCTGGAACCACGTTTCAAGGTGGGGAGAGAACTCTGGAGTGATCTGTCCCCTCAGAGTGACCTGGAGGGTAACCGGCCAGGCCCAGGTGATGGCAACGCCAGGCTTCCTGCATCTGAAGCACCTGGCTCGAGGAAGCTGGAGGGTGTCCCCTCAGCAGGCACACTGTGTTTGGACTGCCTGCGTGTTGGGGGGACTCCAGGAGGGTTGGTGGCAATGACAAGTGGAGCACAGGGAGGGGTTGGGTTGGACCAAGGGCCGCTGCAGGGCAATGAAGAGCTGAGCTGGTCCTGCCACCATGCAGGGGTGAGACGGGGACAGCCAGACCTTGGGCCTGACCCCTGGGCAAGCGTAGAACCCACCTGGCCAGCAGAGACCCTTGTCACCCACTGTGAGCACCCTGCACTCCTGCAAGGTAACAGACCTGCACCTCCTTACTCTGACCTCGGGAGTAACCGGGTGGCAGCCTCACATGCAGACCTCCCAATGTACAAGCAAAGGGTCACCGGCCTCTCCCGACCACAGCAGCTGGTGATTTCCTCAGGGTGACCTTCGTGACATCCAAAGGGCACAGGGCCACTGCCATCTGCCCCAAGACCAGACGCTCACCATCAATTCCAGAAAGTCCGAGCCTACTAAGCTGGTTTATGTCCTTCCCCTTCAATCCATGCTCTTACCAGGACAAGCACCATGGGGGAGCCGAGGCCCCTCAGGAAGATGCGTTTTCAAGCTGTCACCATGTGGGCACCAGGGCTGGACCCCGTGGGAACCTCCGGCCCTGGCTGCTGCCCAGGCTGAGTCCGGTGGGAGTCCGGCCCCCTCTGCATTTGCAAGTGGTTCGCCCTGAGGTTTCAGTTGATGTCAGCTAAGCCCCCTGCTCAGGCTCAGCCCCTGTGATGAACAGATCCTCAATAAATCCTGTTGGTTGAACCAGAAGGCTCAGCTAGCCTTGGCCTCAAAGCAGAGCTCCTGTTTGTTCTCAGAAAACTTCAAAATATCACTGCCGGCCGGCCTTGCTATTTCAGGATCAAACCCAGGAGACCAGCACCCCATCGGGGCTCTCAAAGCAAGTCACCGGACCCGGAGCGTCACTGTGCCTGGGAACTGGTGTGTGGGTCCCCGCAGGCCTGTGGACTCGAAATCTCTGGGGGTGGGATACGTCGTTTCACAACCCTCAAGGTGATTCTAATGCACACTAATATTTGAAATCCACAGTTGAAACTCTAAAATGTGGGCTCAGTCAGAGGTTTCCAAGCGAAGCCATGGACTGTTTCCCACCCCGGCTCCAAGCACCAGAGAAAAAGGGCCTGGAAGCTTCAGGGTGAGTTTCTTTTCTTTTCAGCCCCATTAAACATAAACTTCTAGGACCGGGGGTTTAGCTCAGTGGTTCCACTGCCTGCTTTGCAAGTGCAAGGTTCTGAGTTCGATCCCCAGTACCAAAACTTAAATAAATAATTAAAATAAATATAAACTTCCCCCAATTATCAAATCCCAACAGTGGAAAGTAGCCCAGAGTCCTGCTGTGAAGATAACCTCAAAGACCTCTGTGTTGGATTCAACTGGAGGGGTAGATTCACTGCCTGTTTGTTTTCCTGAGCTAATATTTAAATTCTTTTGCTTGCCCTGAGGGCCCCACTAGGCAGAGAGTAGAGGAAACGGTAGGATTAACTCAGTAGAAAAAAATAACGACATAAAAAAGCTGCCTGGAATTTTAAATGAATCACAGAAAACATTCGGGGTTGGGGCTTCCCACATAAGTCTATGAGTCGTGAAACTTTGCAAAAGATGAGCTTGTTCTGAGCCAGGCATGGTGACATGCATATAATCTCAGCACTCGGGAGGCTGAGGCAGGAGGATCTTTGAGAGTTCCAGGGCAGTCTGAGCTACATAATGAGTTCAAGGTGAGCCTTAACCGCATAGTAAGACCTTGTCTCAAACAAACAAACAAAAACAAAATAAAGCAAAACAAAGAAGATGGACTTGGTTTAATTGAGTGGCCCAAAGCAGACAGGGACAGGAGTCACAGTGGCAGATGACTGTGGGGTGTTTTATCTGCTGCTATCCGCAGGTTGATGTCTCTACCACAGACATCTCTCAGTGCTTCTCTAGTTGTGCTGGCCTGTCCTGCGCACCTGTCCCTGACCCTGCTGTGGGGCCACCTCAGCGGTATGACATCACAATGTCACCTGTGCAGGACCTTGGGACACAGGACATTTGCTTACCTTCCCAGGGCTGGTTCCAGGTCCTCAGCCACCCAGGTGAGCTGCCTGCTGCTGTCACTGCCTCATCTGGTGCACCTGGTGAGTTCTCAGATCCAACCCCACCCCACACAGGAGCCCCAGCTGACAGCTTCGTCCCAGTCCCACAACATTACTGGTGGCAGGGCTTTGTGGGGACGGCTCCGAGTTCTCCCCAGCCTGGCGCACCTGGCCTCTCCCACTGCATAACCATCTATAGACACCTAGGCTGGCCACCTGCACTGGCTCCCTGGGCAAAGTTCACCATGTCTTTGATGGATGCTGCCGGGTGGCAAGGTGGCTCCATTAGAGCCTTGGTCCTGGCCTCAGGTCGGGTCCCAGCAGCCACTGGCCAGGATCACAAGGCACAGCAGTGCGAGCAGAGCTACCTTCATGGTGCCGTGAGCAACACAGAAGCGCCACCTCCAAAACCTACCCAATGGTCTTCTTCATGCCGACTGCCTTCTCATTATGTTCCTCAGGCCGGTTTTAAACTCCTGGGTTTAAACTATCCTCCTGCCTCAGCCTCCCAGCCCTTGGTCTATGGCTGTGCAGCATGGAGTCAGCTCTCAATTTGTTTTTAAATACGGCTCCCAAACCCCTCTGGTGTGTCAAACCTCTCCCTTTCCTCCGGGACAGTAACAGCACTTTGGAACAGTGACAGAAAGTGCCTGGGTAGATCAGAACACTAGAAAAGAAGGGAGGGATGGGGCTGGGACTAAAGCCCTCTCACCGAGAGGGTGTTGGGCAGCCCCAGCCGGGCCATGGGAGCAGGCTTAGAGCTGCCAGAAGCCCGCAGAAACCAACACTGGGAACCAGCACCAGGGCGTGGGGCCAGCCTCAGTCTCACAGCTGCTCACATCCAGGGGCCTGCAGGTCCCTCCGAGGGAACCTCCTCCTCACCTGTGGACCCAGCCTTTCCAGGCCCAGAGGGTCTTCGGGAGGCTCAGGACTCGAGCTATGTGAAGCGGAGAAGAAGGACTTCACC
This sequence comes from Fukomys damarensis, assembly GCF_012274545.1. Lineage (NCBI taxonomy): Eukaryota > Metazoa > Chordata > Mammalia > Rodentia > Bathyergidae > Fukomys > Fukomys damarensis. The sequence continues at coordinate 29,589,026 of NW_022900919.1, read as the reverse complement.
AGCCGTGGCGGCACCCCAGATGCAGGGGCTTACAGGGCACACTGAGAGCCTTTCGGCCTCCTCTGAAAGAAAAGGTGTTTGTCACTTTCATCCAAAGGAGCTCTGTTGTGGCTCGCAGTTTCAGAGGTCCGCGGGGGGCCTCTCCATGGCAGAAACAGTGTGAGGGGGCCTGGCGGAGCAGAGTGCTCACCTCGCGGTGTCAGGAAGCAGAGAGGGAAGGGAGGACTGGACGGAACTCGCTCTTTCAGGTCACTCCCAGTGAACACCTCCAACCAGGCACAGCCTCCTACAGCACATTCGGATCTGAGCTCCTTGGTGGATGTGTCTACTGCTGAGCAGAGCACCCCATGGTCCAGTCTCCTTCCACATACAGAGAACTGGGGACGTCATAGATCTAAACCCTAACAAACGGCAAAGGAGCCAGAGCAAGAGGAGTCTGGGAACAAACAGCACCTACTGCGTGCCAGACCCCTGACTCCAAGCCCTGCCACACTCTGGGACCTTGCCCAGGATGGCCTAGACTGTGTTGACAACAGTAGAAGGCTTTAGAGACACAACGGGCTGCTTTCCAGCACCAGACCTCCTGCAAGCACAGCTGGGGACAATCACCATGGGGTGGAGCAGGACCCCAAGACTTCTAAAGGCCATTTCCAAAGCCAAGACCACAGGATGCTGGGACTTCCAGGTTTGAACCGAGGCAGGTGAAGCCTCTCAGGATGATGTGAACTTGACATCAGGCTGACAGCATGGGGGTGGGGTGGCTATTAGCCACTGGCCTCAGGCTATGTGCAAGGATAAATAAGGAGGGGACAAGCCTGGGTGCCATCACACGTTTCCTTAAGACACAGTGCCATCCCTGGCTCCTTGGACCTTCCTGGCCCTTCCTGGATGTTGTCCTAAAGACCCTGCATTCCCTGTGGGCCTGTGAGGGCCATTGCCTGGTCTCTGGTTCTGTTTTGTTTTATTTTTGGTACTAGGGATCAGGACCTTGTGCTTTTGAGGTAGGCAGCAGGACCACTGAGCTAAATTCCCGCCCCTGGGCATCTGGTTCTGATGGTACCAGACAGGGTGCCTGTTGCCACGCCAACATGTTAAGTGTCCAGAAAGAAAATATGCTAATCAAAATCGGCTTCCGCTAATTGTGGCAATATCCCTTCAGTGTGATGCCTGAAGTAGTGGCCATACTCTGTTCCTTTTCACATCAGGGGCCCCAAATGAGAGCCAGATGAGGTTAGAGAGAATCAGTGAGCTGGAGGAGGACCAAGGGCTTAGGGCTGGGCCAGGCTGCTGCCATTGGTAATTTCCACCTAGCTTGGGCTGGAAGAGCCTCCTTTAACCCCTGGGGTGGGACCTCCAGGCGTTAAAAAAGACTGAAGCCCAAGGGCATGTGGTGTGCCCCAGACCCGGTCTGCTTCCCCTGTGTGCTGTGCCTGCACCGGCCCCTAGAACTCTTGGAGACGATGGCAACGTACAACATCTACATCGTCCCATGTGACCGCGGGACACACGGCTGGTGGGGCAGAGCAACTGCCTCTCAATTCAAGCTCAGGTGACATCGCTGTGTGTGGCCAGGGCTGCCAAGCAGGACAGTGCAGCTCCAGGGCCCGCAGATTTTGGTGATCTCATCTCTGCCTTCACCCTCGGCCTTCAGACTCTGCTTTTCTCTGGGTTCGTTTTATAGTCCCCATTGCGGGCCTCAGATCAAGTGTGTCTCCTCAGAAACCGATCCTAATTTTACCCTATTGTCCCCATCCCCACCCCGAGGGACCCTTATCTGCCAAAGTCACCATGCTTGAGTGTCATCTTGTCTCTTGCCATCTTCCTGGACAAGAATGTCCATGCCACAGAGCAGCAGGCAGGGAAAGGGCTCAGCACCTTGTCCCTGCAGGTGGCCACTCCTCAGCCACCTCCTTCAGGGAAGAGGAAAGACAGGTGCCGCCTTGGTAGCCAAATAACCTGACGCAGTGGCTGAGCACAGCCAAGGTCAGTCACTGGGATGCATCGGGCTCAGCAGCGTGGGCAGGGTCGGCTGCAGAGAGTTGGTGAGGTCACTCCTCAGCCACCTGCAGCCTCTCCCTGAGTTGGCTTGGGTCTCCTTACAGCAACACTGTGGTCTCGGGGTCCCCCTTGACAACTGACTCCCCGGAGGGAAGCACAGGTCAACAGGCTCAGAGCAGTCTAGCGTCCATTGCAGCTGTGGTCTGTGCCAGCTCAGGGCCCAGCAGGGGAAGGCTGTTCAACTCCCGGGTGGCCGTGTGGGCAGCCGCAGTGGGCTTCTCAAAGCTGGTCAAGCACAGACTCACTAGGTGGGGGGACCCCGAATCTCAGCCTCCTGAGAGAGGCCAGCTGCTGGTGCGTGGTCCCTGGTGGGGGTTGCCAGGTTGTTCTATCACACAGGTAGCCACAGACCCTGCCCTTAGGCCTGGCAGGCAGCATCCCCAGTGCCACCCGGGCCAGGGCCACCTGTCAGACCTCCTCCCTGGTGCCCGCTTATGCCCGTGCTGTGACATAGGACAACCATCCATTCCCCTCCGGCACACTTCCCGCACCCAGCTCCACCATAAACCCCTTCCCTCAATAACATTTTCTCTCTCGTGCCCCTGTGGCATTGAGGGGACCCTGCAGTTACAGGATTAGAAACCAAAAGCAAACTTCGGACAGTCCCTCCCCACCCCCGAGTGGTGGCTGGTTTGTGACTTTTCAGCCTTAATGATGGTGTGAAAGTGATATGCATTCAGTTCGCTTATTGTTCTGTTTGTTTGTTTTGGTACCAGGGATTGAACTCTGAACCTTGTGCTTGAGAGGCAAGCGGCGCCGGCACCACTGAGCTAAATCCCCAGCCGTCTTGTGATACCCTTCAGTAGAAATCAGACTTGGAGTGTTGTTTTTTAATTTTTATGAGTACAGGCTTGCAGTGTATAATGAGCTGGCGTATGTACGCCACACATCTTCCTTCTTTTCGTACCCGCTGCCCCATCTCTCAGTCCTCTTCCCCTTTGCAAAGGATCTCTCCCCGTTTCTGGTCATTGCTTATCTTACTCTTTAAATGATTTATATTTTGGGTTTCTCATGCAAGAAAAACAATGTGATAGCTAAGCTTTGTGTCTGATATACTTGGCAAAAATGGTCTCAAGGTGCATTCATTTTCCTACAAATGCCTCGTTTGTCCTTCTTTATGACAGAGTATGTACCTCATTGTGTGTAAATATCACATTCTCTATATCCATTCATCTGCTCATAGGCATATAGGTCACTTCCAAGATTTTGCTATCATGAATTGTGCTGCTAAACATGACCATGCATGGATCACTGTTTTTACTCTTTCAGGAAGATACCTAGAAGGGGAATCTCTGGGTCCAGTGGAATTTTGACTCATGCATGATCTTTTCCCCAACCAATGATATGCATTCTGATTGTCTCTTGATTCTGCATTGAGATTTAGGACTGGCTGTATGTAGGCCCTCAGGAGATACTATCAAGAAACTTGGCCAGAGGATTCCTCCGGTCTGAACTCAGATCACGTAGGACTTTTATCCTTGAACAAGCGAACCCTTAATAGCGGCTACACAAATCTGTTACCCCAGCACTCAGGAGGCTGAGGCAGGAGAAACACTGTGAGTTTGAGGATAGCCTGGAATACACAATGAGCTCAAGTCCAGTCTAAACTATAGAGTGAGGCCCTGTGTCAAAAAATCAAAAAGAAAAAAAAAATGAGTAGGCTGTGAGGCCCTAAGAGGCAGGGGAGGTTAGGGGCTCTTGTTTGGGGGAAATTATTAATCTAACTCTGCTACATTTGGAAAGCAAAGTGTCCATTTTTCCTTGTCACACCACGGTCAGCAGACAACTTTTGTGACCCCAAAAGACATGGGCGTTCTCCCCACCAGCATGAAAGCCACTGTGTAACGCAGGCCAGCCCCGCATCCTGGAGGTGCTGAATTCTGATTCTCCATCCGGAGAAGCAACACAGCCCATGGGTTGAGACCCCAACCCAAGCCTGCACCGGGCGCTCCTCGTTCGACCACACTCCCAGCCCAGAGGCCTGTGCTGGTGCTTCTGACCCAGAGGCCATGCCTCGGGGTTCTCTTGACCGACTATTTAGGTCAGAGGATATGACAAGGCTATGAGGAGAGATGCCTTCCTGCCTGAGCCACACATGCTTAACTGCGCAGAACCTCTCCAAACCCCGTCCCCAGGGTTGTGGTGACTTCATACCCAGTCACAGTGGCTGCTTGGACAACTGAGTAGAAATATGATTGACAGCACAGTGTGACCCAGCTCGGAGAGACAGGTCAGCAGCATAGCAAGGGTGCAGTGTGTTCTTGGCCACTGTGTAGCCTCCCTTTCTAGGGGACAAGAGGACCTTTTAGGACCAGGAGGGTCTTGGGACCTCCGATCAGATAAGGTAGGTTGGGAATATCCTTAGGGCAGCCAAAGTTGGGGGAGGTCAAGGTTTCAGTGACCCATCCTGGGGAAAGAATTTGAAACCTGAAACCTCTAGGATGTGATGGTGAACACCTGTAATCTCAGCTGCTTGGGAGGCTGAGGCAGGAAGATTGCAAGTGCCAGCCTGTGACACCCACTCTCAAAATAAAAAATAGAAAGGGCTGGAATGTAGCTCAGTGATAGAACACCCTTGCATTTAATCCCCAGCACAGACAACTCTGTTCCTGCAACCAGGTTGCTAAATGAACTAGTCGCTGAACTAGGAGTTGTATATAGCTTGCACATAACAATATTCAGAACAAAGAAATGGTTGAAGGAAACTCCAGCTTAATGACTTTGCTTTTATTTGCATAACTCTTACATGCAGCACTGCAGCGTATGACAGAACATAAAACTACAGTACCATATGTAAGCGCAATCAGCAAAAATTACAGTACTATATAAACAAGGAGGGCTGTACAAAAAAGACATTGAGGGGGCCAGGGATTTAGCTCAGTGGCTCCATAGCCTGACTCACAAGCACAAGAACCTGAGTTCTATTCCGGGTACCAAAAAAAAAAAAGACACTGAGGATCTATCGACAAGATGTACAGAACTGTACCAAAAAAAGACAGGTTGTAAGTCCAAACAGTGTGTCTTGGTTTTAAGTACACGTAGTCTTTAAATGGGTAGGTCATTAAACAAAGACTATCCATGCTTAAAAAAAAAAAAAAGGCCAGGATTTGGGTGAACACCAATATTTGTCATAATATCACATCTGCTCTGTCCACTTTAACTAATGAATGAATTTTAAAACATTTTCTTTTTTTTGGCTATTTGAGACAGGGCCTCACTATGTAATTCAGGATGGCCTTGAACTCATTATGTACCCCAGACTGGCCTCAAACTCATGGCCGTTCTCTCCTGCCTCAGCCTCCCAAATGCTGAGATAACAGGTGTGTGCCACCATGCCTAACCTCTGTCCATTTTTATAGATGAGGAAACTGAGGCCAAGAAAGGAAAGAGACTTAGACGAGGCCGTGAGACTGGTCCGAGCTGGGATTCCCAGCTGCTGTGAGGGGGACATAGGTGACACCATGCAAGAATGCCTCCTGTGTGTTAGGGCCACCTGGTGTGCGGCTGTGTCCTCTGTCTGGCCCAGCAGGTGCTGTCTCTGTCACACCTGTCCCTACATAGCATCTCATCTGGCTCCGTCGCTCCATCCCTGGGAATTGTCCCCATCACTGCAGATCGAGGGGCTCCCGAAACTTGCAGAGAACCCTGCGGTTCCAGCTTTAGGAAAACATGGCCACCCAGCCAGCACAGCAACAGCCTGCAGGCCTAGAGTGGCTGAAGAGGCTGATGTTTGGCCAAACCTGCAGTCGTCCACACCAGCACCAGCCAGAGGGGGACGAGGGAAGGCTCATCGCCCAAGCCCGGCACACAAAGTCCAGGGAGTGCGCGTCAGGCCGGTGGTGCGTGAAAGTCACCTCTGTAGCAAGATGGATTTTGAGAGCCTTTTTCGCCTGGCACTCACAGGCCTGGCACAGGTATTACTGTGACCACCCAGATGGGGTCAGCAGCCACTGTTTGGCCAGCGGAACACTTTCGTGTTTTCTACACCCGGTCCCTGGCGCTGGTCTCCTCTGCCGTGCATGGTCTGGGGCTCATTATCAAATGCTCTGGGGTTAAATAAGCAACGTCTGTGAAATCACAAGGGCTTGGGGCACCTAGGGCAGGCTCTCCTTAAATGGTGGCAGGCATAGCGGTGCACACTTGTATTCCCAGCACTTAAGAGGCTGAGGCAAGAGGATCGCTATGAGTTTGAGGCCAGCCTGGGCTACATCGTTCAACGTCAGCATGTCTCAAAAATGCCAGAAATTTTTAAAAAGAAAGAAAGGCGGTGAAAGTGTGCAGCAGGATCAGGTGCAGTCAGGGACAAAGGCGAGGCCCACCTGCGTGCAGCTGTGGCCTGGCATGGCTCCTCTTGCCCCTCAGCAATGGTCAGTGAGCAGACAGGGATGGCTCAGAGCCCAGAGCAGCGAAAAGGTCCTGAGTGTGCCCGTAAAAGAGGCCAGGTGGAGAGATGCTTGCTCCCCTTGGTCCCTTCCAGTGACTCTCTCAAAAGTACATAAAGAGAAGTAGCTGCCATGAGCAGGGCAGGTGGCTGACCTACCCTTTGGCCACAGCTTGATCTCTTAGCTGGACTCTAAGGTCCACCAGTGCTCACAGGTCCCTGGCAGAGACAGCCTGGAGACCACAGCTGGCACCTGCAGCCAGGTTCACCTGCTCGGGAGCTCCAGCCCTTGCCAGGACACACTTGGGGACAAAGTCCCAGGGGGAATTGAGAAGAGGCTGCAGGGAGCATGCCTGGCCTCTGGGTGGAAGATGGGACAGAGATAAGGACAGCGGTCACCAGGAGGTAGGAACATGTCCCCACCAAGCCACGCTCCAGGTGGAGGCTGAGAGCCACCTGACCAAGGCCGAGGTTTCCCCAGTCTAGAGCTTGATGTAGAGGCTCCTAACCCAGGGTCCCTGGTCCAGACCTGTGATGTGCTCGAGGGTGCAGGCAGGTAGGCGGGCAGGCACTGTCCTGGGAGGGACATAAAGAGCAGGGGAGGGTGCCTGGTAATGGGGCTTTGACTTGTTGGGTCTACACAGCGTTCAAACGTGAAATATTACCCAACATTGAAAAATTGGGAACTTGGGCACAAATATCTAGATGTGGGGCTTCTGTTGGCAAAAATGAAAATGAAAAAGTCCCAGGATATGGTTGCCTGTGTAGGAGAATCTCCTTGATGTCACATTCTGGAGAGGGGACCACCTCCCTCCTTTAGATGGGGAGCGGGACCCCACTGAGCCAGGGCCTTCCCCACTTCTGCGACCCTGCCCAAGCTCCTTCACCGTGGCCCTGGCGCTGGTCCTCACCGATTACTTTTCTCCACCTGATGCTCCATCGGGCTTTCCAGTCTGTAACCCCTGACCTGAGATTTGACAGGTGCTCAAAGGGGCCTGGCTTCAGGAAGGTCATTGAAACCAAGACGTCTTCCAGCTTGTGCTTCTCCCTGAGCAAGGGGAACCTCACAGGATGCACCCCATCCTGGCGTCCAGGCAACTGCGGGAACAGGAAGTGATGCCAGGCCTTGGGAAATCCTTTCCTCACGACCTTGAGGACTGGACTGGGCTGCAGACAGGTCAGAAAGGAAGGTACCCGCCCTTGCCAACGTCCCTTTCTGTGGCCAGTGCCCGCTGGCTGGAGATCAACTTTGGGAAGTGTCTCTTACAGCTCCCCACCTGAGAGACAAGCAGAGGTCCCTTGGAACCAGTTTCTAAACTGAGACCCACAGGAGCTCATGCTCACAGTGCAACCAGAGTCCTGAGGAAGACATAGGACTTCAGCCTCCTGGGTCCTTGGGAGGCACCAGAACTGGAGACCCCAGGCCCAGCAGGAGAGGGCAGAGCTAGGTGCAGGGACAGTGACCCTTGTGTGAGGCATCCTGCCTGGCACAAAATCAAGCAAAGGATGCTGCACACTGGCCTTCGCTGTCTCGCGAATGCAGCGATGTCATGTCCAAGCCCACACCCTGGCATAGTTCCATGGTGCCACATGATTGTCTCCTCACTGGCCCGCAGCCACCTGCTGCAACCCCAAGCAGAGGAATTGGCCCAGAGCTCAGAGAGGCGAGGATCACCTGGGAACCATTTGGTCTAAGCCCTGGTGAGCCTTAGACCAGACAGTGCTTTTTGAACCCAGGACCTTTGCATTGAGCTACATCTCCAGTCCTTTTTACAATTTTTTTTTTTTTTTTTTTTTTTTTTTTT
>NW_022900919.1:29513551-29580711 GCF_012274545.1 Fukomys damarensis | reverse complement strand
TTTTTTTTTTTTTTTTTTATTTTGAGACCAGATCTTGCTAACTCACTGAATAGCTTGGGCTGGGCTTGAATTTTGGATCGCCCTGCCTCTACCTCCCGCTGTCCTGGGATTACACGCACACACGCCTCCACGCCCGGCTGAGCTGTCCATTTTATCTGATGAACGGAGGTGACAGAAACCACTTGATTGAGGGGCTGGGTAGATTTGGTGGGTCGGTGCCTGTGAGGAGCTTAGCACAGTGCCCTAGGAGGCTTCCTGCCCCTGAGAATCTAAGTTTAATACAGACTGTGCCCAGTTTACACGGTGGAATTTAATAATCTTCCAAAGTCAAGATGGTGTGCTCAAGGCACATTCAGTAGAAACCACAGTGTGAAGGTCAGGGTATGGGGGGGTGGAGTGAATTTCCAGCTCACCCAGGGGGCCTTAGCCCCAGCCCTCCAGCCCTGCCCAGAGCACCCTCAGGGCGAGGGGCCCAGGCACAGAGCCACTGGCACTCAGAGGAACTGTGACCCTGAGGGGACACAGATGGGGCAGGGACAGCACTGCCTAAATCACACATGTCCTAATTCTCCAGTCACAGAGGAAGAGCTGATCTTAGGCCACCCAGAATTGACCGTAAACTGCCTTGGATTCTCCGGGGGAGGGTGTTTGCCTCTCGGGCCTCAGCTTCTCCACCTCTCAAAGTAGGAACAAACTTCCAGTGTTGCCACATGAGCTTTGACAAAGGCCACGGAGCGGCACAAGGTGGGCGCTCACACTGCACGGCCCATGCCCATGTGGGCAGTTTGGTTTCCTCTCCGTGTGCCCAGCCCCCTTGCTGCTTCTGGTCCTGGAAGGAGCCAGGCTGACCCCAGCCCTGCCCGAAGAGGACACCTGACACTGGAGGCATTTGCTGGGGGGTGACTTCCTGTGACCCCTCACTGTGTGTTGTGCTATCACCCACTACTCTCAGCCTGGGGCTTGCACAGTCAGGGAGGAGTGCGGTCAGATCAGGAAGAGGCCAAGGCAGCAGGAAGACACTTGGGAGGATTTGTGACCCCAGGATAGGGGCTACCACTGAGTCCAACGGCACTGGGGAGGGTGCACAGGGAATAAGAATTCAAGATGCAGGGCTGGGGACTTAGCTCAGTGGTGCCACCACCTGCCTTGAAAGCACAAGGTCCCAAGTCCGATCCCAGGTACCAACACAGGACAAAACAAAACAAAAAGAATTTAAAATGCACACTGAAACTTAGATTTCAGATGACAAGAATATCTGTTTTACTTACTTTAAAAAAAGTTGTCATTTTACAAAATAATACACAAGAAGTTGGCATCTCCAGTCCCTTTTTTACTTTTTATTTTGAGACAAGTTCTTGCCCATTTGCTCAGGCTGAGCTCAAACTTGCTATCCTCCTGCCTCAGCCTCCCTGAGTGCAGGGATTACAAGTATGCACTCTACGCCTGGCTCTTTAGGGTGATCTCTTTGCCTGTTCAGCCTGTGGCTGGCCCTTGCCCGGATGTTAGGTCTTCCTGACTCCAGGCTTCGCTGGTTCATCACCCTCAGGGTATCTTCTGTGGCACCATCAGACACCTCCCTGGGCTCCCCACTCAGCCACTGTGCCCCACGCCCCACTGCCTAAAAGCACTACGAGTGCCTGTTTCGCGCATCTCCTGAAAGCCAGGGAAGCAGTCACTGTGCCCCTGCCTCATCCCCAGGCCCCCCAAATCCTCCTGCAGAGCTGTGGCACAGCCCGGGAAGGCCAGCCCTCCTCGCCTAGTCCCTGCTCTCCACCCACCGCCCTGTCTCCCCACCCTGGGAAGTCGGTGTGAACAAGGGGTGCACTTTGGCATCCTCTCTCAGGCTGGTGGCTGTAGACTCTCCTTCTACCTCCTGTCAGAAACTCCTCCTCCTGCCACTTCCGGCTGCGCCCTGGGGCCTCTGTGGCACAGGGAAGAGGCGTTGGAAACGTTGGAAGGAGTGAGGGTGAGGAGGTCCAGCATACCCAGTGCCAGTTCTGCGCAGAGCGAAGAGAGATGACTTTCGCTCCCTGAGCTGGGATGGACCCCGATCCCACCCCAGCCCAAGCACTCGGCGGCAGCAGGGGCCTCTAGGCTCGCCCCACAGTCACAGAGGTTGCACACAGTTCTCAGGGAAGCTCTGGTGATCCCTTGCCTTGCTTCACTATCTGTCACTAGTAGACCCGTCACAGGTTTATCAGCAAAGGGTCCTGTGTCAGCCAGCAAAAAGCAGTGAAGTAAAGGAGTTTGTTTTCATGGTAGAACTAGAGCTAGAGGCAAAGAAGGCAAAAGTACATTTACTTTGAAAGATGGGGATTAATGGTCCTTGAAAAACGCTTCCTTCTGTTCCCAATGCCCTCGCCCAGGTCTGATCCTCTTCTGCTTCTTCATGTAGAACAGGAATGCTTTTGTGCCAGCCTCATGCTGGCTTAAACACTGGCCGTAGAGCCCCATACACCCTGGTGTATAAGTGAGTGGGTACTGGGGGCCGACCTTGTTAGGAGTGGTACCATCCCACTTATGTGGAGGTAAGCACAAATGCCTCTTTGGTTCATTCTGAAAAGCCCAAGGGTGGATGCCTTCAAGCATGGCTTAAGGAGTGGAGTAGAAATGAAGAAGCAAGAGGTGGGTGACAGAAGGACGCACAGCATCCCCAGGTCCCACCAGACAGGCTTCCTGCCATTGCCACCCTGGAAACCAGGGACACACAGACCTCAGGAGGGGCAGACCTGAGGGTGGACCCACCTCATCCTCTTTCCTTCCCTGCTGCTGCAAGACTGCAGGGTTGTGTGAGTGAAAGGACGGGGGGTCTTGACTGTCCCCACACAGCCGCTTCTGTAGGAGGCACTGATGCTTTCGTGCCTTCGGTGCTTTGTCACACAGCTTTCCACAAAGGGTAGACCTTGAGTGCAGGGATGTCGGCTTTCTGCCACCGTGACAGCATACCCAAGATAATCAGTTATCTGGAGGAGAGGTTTGTCGTGGCTCTGGCTTCAGAGGCTGCTATACGTGGTCGCCAGTGCTCATCATTTTGGGCCTGCTGCAGGCCGAACATTGTGGTGGGCAGCATGTGCTGGGTGAGGCTGCGCACATCAGGGCAGCTAGAAGAAAGGGCAAGAGAGGGCCGGCCCCCCAGTGTTCCCTCCAAGGGCCATCAAATCCCTGGCCAACAGAGGAGTCCTGCTTTGATCTATTTTATATCAATAGATTCCAGGTAAATTTCCTTTGAAATAAAGAAATCTTTTCAAATTAAAAAACAAAAAAGAAGGAGCAGTTTGCTATTGAGTGCCGTGCTTCAGAAAGTCCTCCAACTTCAAAGCCAGACCAGGGTCATTGTTCAGAATCCCTAGGGATGGCGGCTAATGAGGTATGTTGTATGTGGTGACTCAGGGAAGGCACTGCCACACGGGAACCAGACAGACAGACAGATCCCATATAGCTGGAATCTGTCGCCATGCCAGTGGAGGTGCTCAGGATTTGAGGAGAAAGACACCAATGATGGGGACACACAGGAGTCTCCGAAAAGCCTGATATTGGGACCACCATCCTGGCTGACCAAACCAACTCTGGACGGGGCCTGAGCACCCTGATTTCCACATCAACCCATGTAGGGATGACTGCTATCAAGTCAGCCAGATGCAAAGCACTATGGGGATTCCTCAAAAAATTACAACTAGAATCACCGCACGACCCAGCAACCCCATGTCTGGCTATGTTCTCCGTAGGATGGAAAGCAGAGTCTCGAGGAGACATTTATGCACCCACGTTCAAAGCAGCTCTGCCAGAGTCGGAGAACCCAGTGTCCACCTGTGGAGGAAGAGAAGGAAAATATGGTGCACTGTCCAATGGAACAGCGGTCAGCCTAGAAAAGAAAGGGAGTTCTGATTCATGCTACAGTGGATGAACCTTGGCGACATTACATCAAGGGACATCAGCCAACCGGATGCAAAAGAACAACTGTTCTCTGCGATCCACGAGTCACTCAAAGTAGTGAAGTCCACAGACCCAGAAAGCAGAAAGGTGGCTGGCAGACTGGTGGGAAGACAGAGAGGTGGTGTTTATGGGTGTGGAAAGGGCTCTGGAGATGAGTGTGAATGCCCTTAACACTGTACACGTAGAGAAGTTAGGTGGTAGATTTTAAGTCTGTGTAGTTTTCCACAATCAATTTTCTTTTATTTATTTATTTTATTTTTAGTACTGAGGATTGAACACAGGGCCTTTGCCCTGAGCTGCATCACAGCACTTTTTTATTTTCTATTTTGAGACAAAGTTTTGCTAAGTTGCCCAGTGGGGCTCAAACCTGTGATCCTCCTGCCTCAGCCTCCCAGAGTACTGGGATTACAGGTATCTACCACTATGCCCAGCTTACCATAAAAAATAACTGACATAAAAGGAGCAAGGTGCATGAGGTGGTGACTTGAACATTCCCCTAAAGCCTCATACAGTCATAGGACTCTTTCAGAGGTAGATGGATGGCTCTAGAGTGTGTGGTGCTAGGATCAAGGTGTGCAATTACCAAATCAGTCCACTGATGGGTTCGGCACAGTTCTGAGAGGATCAAGGCTGCCATACCCTGGGTGTGAGTGACATCGCCCTAAGGGTAGTTAAACTGGATAAGATATAAGGGACAGAAAGAGAGTCTCTGGCCACTTTTTGCTTGCTGCTTCAATGCTTTTGCTACCTTCTGTGTGCCACAAACTGTTGCCCTCTGCTGTGCCACCCTGCCTTGGAGCCAGATGATTATGGACTAAAACCTCTACAGACTGTGAGCTGAAACTAACCTTTACGCCTTTAACTTTGGGTGTCAGATATTTTGTCTCAGCCCCAAGAAAAAGTAACTAAAACCCTGGCCAAGCTGTGGTCACACAGCATCTGAAGCCCATCCCCGGTTGGACAATTGTTCCCTGCATGCTTTAAACAAGACCCCCAGGTGGTCTCCGACATGCAGAACTCAGAGAAGGGCCCTGCTATTGTGGACTGACCACTAAGCCAGAGTTCAGAAGACTCAGCAGACCCTGATGTCCTCCACTCAGATGTTCTCCACCTTCCTTCTCCAGAACCTGATCATTCTCAGAGCCACTGTACGCTGGGGAGGGGGTGTCCTGACCTCATCTGCCCCATGGTGGCCCCACTCCTGGCCAGTGAAGTGCCTGACTCTGGCCACTGTCACCAACAGCAATTCCAGTGAGAGTTTCAGAGGGAGGTTGTCTCCCCTAAAGAAGACCCAAGAAGAAACGGTGTCTGCTTTTGGGGAGCATCCCATCCCTTTGGGATGGGACCCAAGTAAATTCTGTAAGTCCTGATAAAAACAGAGTCATGGGCCAGGTGTGGTGGCACACATCTGTAATCCCAACACTGGGGAGGCTGCGGCAGGAGGATTGGGCCAAGACGGGTCAATTTAGAGATTTAGGAAGACCTGGCATCAATATTTAAAAAAAAAAAATTTTTTTTAGGGGCCGTAGAATTTAGCTGAGTACATTTAGCTCAATCCCCAGTACTGCCAGTAGTAGTAGTAGTAGTAGTAGTAGTAGTAGTAGTAATAATAATAATAATAATAATAATAATAATAATAATAATAAAGAGGAGGAGGAGGAGGAGGAAGGAGAGCTTTCCCTGCTCCTTTTCACCTGCTGCGGCCTCAGAGGGGCTGCCCCACTCTATCATGTCCCCCGCTGGCCATCTGCTAAGCTGCAGTCACTGCACCGTGAACTGAGAGCAGCGGAAATCACATCACGGAGGGACAGAGGTGGGGATCAGCACGGCCCAGCCGGCAGGCTGTTTGCCTTTCTCGTGGAGCTCACTCATCCCTGATATTCAGGGGAAAGCTGCTGTGGCTGAGACTGCCAGGCTATTCCAAGTTCAGACATCAGGGCCCTCGCAGCCGCACCCGGGGGTAGGACCCCAGGTCCCAATGCATCAGTCCATAAGGTTGCCAGGGGGCCCACCGGCCTGCGGCCCCCAAGCATGGAGCAGCCACAGCTCACACATGGGCGTCTGAGGCCACAGTGCAGAGCACCTGAACATCCTCTCCCATCACATGAGCTTTGCTTCCATCTGTGGGCATCAGGAGACCATGCTCCTGGCCCCTAAACTTAGGGCCTTCAAATCCACCTCTCCTTGCAGCTCTGCTCCATCCAAAATGTCCCAAAACAAGAAGGCTTCCAGGAGAGGGTCAGCTCTGCAGCATGGTCTGCAGGAGGCTGGGGAGGGAGGGGACAGGGTGGTGGGTGGGGGGTGGAGCTGGAAAGCGGAGGCGCTGAACAGGTCTGCTCATTTGTGTCATCTGAGCACTGGGGCCAGAGCTGGATGCGGGGAGTGAAGACTGCAAGGAGACAGACACTGGGGATCCCGTCCTCCACAGTCCCTGTGATGGTCCAGGGTGACCACCCCCAGGAACAGAGCTACTCCTGAGCCTTCTGACACAGAAGGACATGCATACCAGGTCAGGACTTTTGTTGTAGGGGCCGGTGTCTGGCAATTTCAGCTGGAGAAGGGCATTTGTTGATGGCTGCTATGGAAAGAGAGCTCTGTGTGTTCCTTTGAAGGACAGTATGGGTTACAAAGGCAATGGCAGGCACTGGTGCAGCCTGCTTATTTCCATGAGGGGGTTCAGGAGAGCATTGAGCTGACACGCAATGGAAGGCTGAGTTAAGAGAAAGGCAGGTAATCAGGTTGAACCTTGATCAAACCACATCTGGTCTCCTCTGTTGGGCAGTGTGTGCTAACAAACTCTTCCTTACTGGATTTTCTGTTCCATGAGTCACAAACTGTCCAAACTGAAACAGAATTTGGTTCTAGAAAGGGGATGCTTCATGAATGAAACTTTAATGTGGGCGTGGCCAGGAAGAGCCTGCCAGGCAGACAGTGGCAAGTGTTTCTTTCCTGGGATGAGGAAGATGGTGACGCTTGCTGGCACCGTGGCCCACAGTGCTAGACACAGACCTCATACTGGGGCTCTTGCAAGAGACATTCAGGACATAGGCTATGGCTGGCAGTCTTCCCTGTGGTCCTAGGAGACTCATATTCTGGGTTGGATGGCTCATTGGAGGGGAGAGCAATGGAGGTGTGGTGTTGCCTCCTGACTGTCGGCCATCCGCCACGGATGCAGGCATGGCAGTGACTCGCTGGGCTGAAGTTCGGATCAGATGATGATGGGTCATTAGCTGAGAAGCTCTGCTGTGGGCCATGGACGAACCATACCCAGACACTAAGCTGCCCAAGAAATGGCCCCGTGTGGCCTGAGTGTGCCCCTCGCGTGGGCAGCCCTGAGCGTGCGCCTGTCAGGACTGGGTGCTGCAGTGGTGACTGCTGGGAGGGGTCGGCCCCACACTCACCCTCAGCTATAAACACGGCCCGGCCCAGCTGCAGCGCCACACTGCCTGGCTGGGGACCAGCCCACCATCCGGGCACTCCCACCCAGCAGGGCGCTGTGTGTCCTGTGAGCAGTGACCACGGAATGCATCTCCATTCACCCGTCCCCAAGAAGATTCCACTTGGATGCCCTTGCTGTACCCTCTCCCGCCTTGCTGCCGTGTCCGTGACGTTGAGCTCCAGGGTCTCACTCATAGGTCGCTGTCAGACGTGACAAAGGCCAGCCCTTCCCTGGATCTGACCCTGAACCTAGCAATGATGTGTGGGAAGGACAGCAAAGGAGCCCTGGGTGGCCAGAGGTGGGCTGCAGCAGGACATTATGCTGACTCCTTGACTCCCGTCTCCCCTTCTCTGGCTGAGTCCTGATGTCTTCAGGTGACACCTGAACTCACAGCTGCACAGCTCAGAGAAAGCAGCTTCCTCATTCCCAGATCCAGTGGGAAGAATCGCAGAGAAACGGAGCCTGGCATCACTTGGACCACACCTGCCGTGGCCTGGGCTTGAGGTTACAGGACAACAATTTGAGCACCAGTTAGCAGAGAGTGTGACAAATGCTCAAATGGCAGCATGACAAGTGTCTTGTGGCTGAGAGGAGACAGAGTCCTTAGCCAAAAAGGCAGGGTGCAAGCCCTTGGGGGACAGGAGCCCGCCTCTGCACCGGCCGCAGGGACGGCACTCTCTGTCACCGAGGTGGCTGTGGAAGGGTCAAGCCTTCAGCCAGGACAGCACCTGCATTCACAAGTCCCCTGTTCACTTGGGACAGTGGATGGAAATCTGCACCTACTGTCCCAAGCCCCTCAACACGGAGGAGCACCGGGGCCACACACCCTGAGCGTCAGTCACCTCCTAACCCTTCGCCCTCCTTCTGCCGTTGCAGGACATGGAGCCCATGTCTCCTGGGCTGAGAGCCTTCCTCTCAGAGCCCATGGGAGAGAAGGACGTCTGCTGGGTGGATGGGGTCAGCCGGGAGCTGGCCTTCAATCTGGTCAACAAAGGGTTTGGCAAGGTAACTCGGCTTTTCCTCCCCAATTTCTCTCTTCTGAACCTCTCTTCAGCCGGTCCTGCCAGAAGGCAGCCCTGCCGCATGTCCCTGTAAGGGGACACCGGAGAGCAAAGCTGCCACTTGGCAGCGTGCCCCGTGCTTCAAGGCTGCTGAACCATGAGCTTGAGTTCACGCATGCCTGGGTGTGTGGGTGATGAGCAGAGGGTGGGGTCAGCTCAGGCACTGTCAGGGTGTGCAGAAGGGCCCCTGTCACCTGATGATTTGGGAGCCGTCCCCGAATGGTGTGGAGAAGGAACAGCAGGGAGCCACATCAGGGTGAGGAAATGTGAGTTATTCTAAGGCGTCACTTCCAGCCCAAGAGTGGCCTCAAGGGTGTCCAAAGTATTTTCTGTCTTCCGTTGCTGCCATGAGATCCATGAGCCTGGGTACTTTATAAAGACAGAGTTGTATTTAGATCACAGTTGGGGATGCTGAAAGCCCAAGAATGGGTGGCCTCGTGGGCTGGGCCTCTGGTGAGGTCCCTGCTGGCCACATCACAACACGATGGGTTCATCACTACGGGCGCATGTGTGAGAAGGAGCGGTGGCAGATAGGACAGGAAGCCGGGGGTGAGGAGGGGCCAGCACCGCTTGCTTATTGATTTATTTATTTTGGCGTTGGGGATCGAACACATGCAGTGACCATTAATCCTCATGCATCGACTTCATTGGATTGAGAAACACCTAGAGATTAGTGCAGCACACTTCTGGGTGTGTCTGGGTTGGTGATGGAGGCGTGGTCTTGGGGTCTGTGTCTGCTCCCAGCCCCTTCCTCCATGGTGCTCTTCCAACGTGCTGCTTCCCAGCCCCACGGACTGAGCATCTCTGCTCCATCACATCCTTCCCCACGATGCTCCAGCCAACTGTGGACTGAGTCCCTAGACCGTGAGCCAAATGACACCTCCCCTCCTTGAAGTTGTGGGTCTCGGACAACAGGAAAGCTGCCTGACACTCACACTCAGTGCATGCTCCGCCACTGACACCTCCAGACCCAGTCCTTGCTCTTTGTATAATAGCTGTCCCTTGAAAGCTAACCGGGTACCATGAGAATGCCACCCATCCCTTCCCAGGGTGATGCCCCCAAACCACCGTTCCCAGGCCCTGCCTCTTCGAGATTCTGTCCCCAAGAGCCTCCACAGGTGAGCTTCAAACCACAACCAAATCACAGCACTGAAGATTCTTTCTCTGTGGGCATCTTCTACACAGGGCTATTGAAAAGCTGCCTGGAAGCTCAGCTGCAAAGGGGGCCGGGTGGAAGTGAGCACACCCAAAGGCGGCAAGGAACCCATGCAGCCTTGAATGCCCAGCTGAGCGTGGCACTAAGCAAACCCATTGCCGTTAATTCCCTTCAGCTTTCAGAGCCGATCTAAACCAGCAGAAACCCTCAAAGCAGCTGGGATCTGCTGCACACGCGGCTGACAACCTTCTATGGTGTAACAGAGCTGTGGTGGGAAAATGCACTGCTAGGAGTGGCTCAGCCTAACGTATTTTACATAGACCCCCCAGGTCACCACCCCCAAACCCAGCATCAAACACCCCAAAATTATAGAAATCTCCTTGTACCTCTGCCCCACCAGTGCCAAACCCTGTCTCCAGAGGTGACACTGTCCATTCGTCAAACTCCACCAATTCAACATCCTGTCACTGTAGAATTTTGTTATTGTTTGGCTATGTTCATCATTTTAAACATATTTTATTTTTTAAATATATTTTATTAAGGTACAATTCATATGCTGTAAATTTCACCATTTTATTACACAGTTCTATGAAACATTTGTTCATTCGGTTGGTTGGGTGTCTTTGTTTTTTGTTGTTGTTGTTGTTGTTTTTGTTGCTTTTTTGAGACCGGCTCTTGCTATGCAGTTCATGCAGGCCTTGAACTGACTATGTAGCCCAAACTGGCCTCAAACTCAAGATGATCCTCCTGCCTCAGCTTCCTGAGTGCTGGGATTATAGGTGTGTGCCACCAGGCCACGATTTTTCTTGGTTTTTGAGACAAGGTCTTGCTGTGGAATTCAAACTGGCCTTGAACTCAAGATCCTCCTGTTCCTGGCTTTAAGAGTGCTGAGATTACAGGTGTGTACCACCACACCAGCAGTGTTTACCAGCATGCAGTCTCATGGCCATTACCACAACCAAGACCCAGGGTAGGACCACTACTCCCAGAGTCACCCCTGTGCCCTTGATTCTCAGCAGTCACCAATTTGTTTCTTGCCTCTGGGGTTTTGCTTTTTCTGGTTTAATTTCATTTTATGTAAGGTTTATGGGTGCGATGGTAGATGTGTTTAAAATAAATAAATGAATGGATAAGTGGAAAATATTCAGGCACCCGAGAGCTTGCCCACGGAGTCAGGCATTGCTGCATGCATCCTGTTCCGCAGACATGTGGCCCTCTTGTGTTTGTGACCTCTGGGACACCACAGAGCTGAGCATCCCACCGCAGGCTCTACACACACCCAGAGCACTAACTCTGGCTGTGACACTGAGGATGTCACCCTCCTCCTCCTCTCACCCTGGGATTGATGTGACAGTCACTACGTCCACTTAGAAATGAGGACACAGAGCCTCGGGACTTGGCATCTTCATGAGGTCCCACAGGGATGAGAACACTGTGGACTAGAGCGTCACACATGACACGAGATCCAGGCATCTGTGCCCAGCAGGGAGGGGCCCAGGCCAGGAGTTGGTGGGGAGACCCCACCTGAGGGCTGGGGCCTGGCTGTGGGATGCAGGAGGAGGAGACCAGGTGTGGCCCCAGAAGGTGAGCCAGAGGTTGAAGAGAGGCTCAGGCAGGGCCAGCAGTGGACAGGAAGCCAGAGTCAGGCAGCTCCAAGCAGGCAGGGATCTCAGACTTAGCTCACAAAAGCCAGGCTCCTGTGTTACTATTCTCTGCCTGCAGGGACCTCTGCCTGGCCGGGGGCACATCTTTCTGGACCTCCTGGGGTCCCGTCTTCACTGGCCCCTGCTGCAAGGTAGCTGTGCCCTCCCTTTGAGAGGACACCACCCAGATCTGCACTGGCTCACGACTGCTCTCTTGGCCTTGTCTCCAGGCCCAGTCTCTCTTGCCCTTTCTGGGCGCTTCCAAATCCCCTGCTGGACATGGTCCTATGGGCCACTCAGACCCATCCACCTGGCTCCTCCCTCTACCTTCAGCCCTCTCCCGAGATACCAAGATGCAGGAGGCTGGAGAATGAGGTTCCACTGGGATGAGACCTGCCCAGGTCACCCTGATTTACTCAAGTGTCCTATCTCCTCTCCGGAGCATGGCCCTGGTGGGGTGGGCTCAGCAGCCCGACCATGTCTGGTCCTTTCTCCTCTGTCCCTTCCCCTACAGCTTTTTGTCTTTACTGCCAGAAGGATTGTGCGAACCTACTGCCCCTGCCCCAGGCTCTGGCTGTGTCATGACCTGCCCCCTGGTTTACAGTTTAAATTGTAACTTTACTAAGGACTAACTTGCCAGGCACAGTGCACACCTGTCATTCCAGCTGCTCAGGCAGCCTGGGCAGCACAGTGAGACCCTGTGTAAAACAAAACAAAAGCTTTTGATTCAGCCAAGGCTCTTCAGGAACTCAGAAGGCAAAGGTGCACTTGTGTGTTCTCTGGGTTACTCTGGATCTGTTCCTGCCTGGGTTGGGCCCAAGGAGTTTTGGCCTGAGAACCTAGATCTGGACAGCAGCCACCAGCCACATGTGCTAGAAATACAGCTGGAGCCCCATCCACGGCTCTTCCTCAGGGAAACCTTCCTTCTGCTGCCCCTCCCAGAAGGCTCCTTGTCCTGAGCACTTTGATTTTTGTAGGAACAACTTCGTATTGCTGAGACAAAACGTATGACACTCACAATTTAAAGAAGGAGAGGCTTAATGTGGCTCATGTTTCCAGGGCATTCCATCCATGGTCAGCCAGCTCCAAGGCTGGCTTCCACATGGTGGAAGTGTGTGGCAGTGCAAAGCTGCTTAGTTCATGACAGCCAGGAACCGTGCCAGAGAGGAAAGGACCAGGGACCAAAGTCACACCTCCACATCCCAGACACACCCAGAAGTGTCTCCACCAGTCTCAAAGCCAGTCAAGTTGACCTGTACCCTAGCTGTCACAGAGCCACCTTGCCAAGACATCTGTGCTGCGGCTGGCTTCCCTGCCCATGGCCTGAGAGACCCCACTCACATCAGAGGGCTCACTGCCTGTGACTCCCCCGCCCCTTGTGGCTTCCTCCCCAGCTCTTCCAAGCAACAATGCTCTCTGTTTTCGTGTGTTCCCTCCAAATCCCCCTGGACATGGTGGGTGTCCTGCATTCAGTAAATTCGGAGTCCTTAGCAGGGTCTGTGGTGCAACTGTGGGGTGTCCACATCCCAGAGAAGCCATAAACCCTGCTCCCAAGAGATTCCGGGAGGAGCCGCACAGAAGTCCTAGGAGCCCCCTGCGCCTCAAGGCTCTTCTGAGAATGTGTACGTGCTGTTCACTTTGGGCCATGCCCCTCTCAGGGCGTTGTGTATGTTTAATCTCACTTTCTCGTTACAAGAGTCCTGTGAGGCACCTTATTCCATTCCCATCTTCCTGATGGGGAAAGTGAGGGGCAGAGATCACATGTGTATTGCTCAAGGCCACAGGAGGTGACAGAGGTGAACGTGAACCTGGGTGGAGGAGCTGCAGATTCAGGCACTGTGGCACTGCCCCCCTGAAAGTGAGGCAGGCAAAAGGCACTGGACACACAGCTGCCCTCCCTCACTTGTTCCCAAGGATCTGTCCCCACCTACCCCTGCCTGTCTGCTGTCCCCAAGCCTGCATCTCTGGACTCTCTGGTTTCCAGTGGCCTCCTTGCTTCTGCTGAAGTCACTTTGTTGTAATTGGCGGAGAGGACCCATGGCTCAGCTCATGACCAGAAGCCCCCAATGAATCCGCCCCATCCCCTGATGGCCCCACATCCCCAGGCTGCACTTCCTGATATCTGAGCCTGCAGGTTGCTTAGGTTCAGGGGCTAAGATCGGGAATACAAGAGGTCCTGTTAAATTTGAATTTTGAATAAACAAATAATTTCATAGTATAAGCATGTCCCCGGGGAAAGGGAGGCAGAAGAGGCGAGAGCTGCACTCATTAGCATTCACGCTAATGGCAGATTTAAACTTGAAGTGATAGAGATAGATACATTGGTCTGGCAAGGTTGCCACTGCTGTCAGTGGACATGAAGACCATCAATAGAGAGTCAGAAGAAGTTGTGTCATTGAGCTAGAGACCTGCGGTAATGTGAGAGTCATTCATTAGGGCACTCAGGAGCTGGGGAATGGCAAAAGGAACTGTAAAAAAAAAAAAGCAAAAGCTTGGGAATGAGTGAAGCTGAGGCAATATCTCTCTGTTTGACCAAGCTAGGTATCCAAGTAAAGGCTCAGAATTTCAACAAATGCAGACCACAGACAGCGCAGGCAAAAGGACAGTGGGAAGCCCTTGGTTCAGAGGCTTTAAGACTTGAAAGATGGCACCAGCATAGCACTGAACCAAGTCGATGGCTCTTCAAGGCATGGCACGCTGGTGACTACACAGCTGATACACAGGGACACCAACCTGGTGGAGATCAAAGGGACGCAGTGAATAAGGAGTGGCCTCCTGCCTGCACTTGGAGTTGATGGGACATCTGCCTTGGGGCCACTGTCTTGCTGTTGCAGGAAGAAGTGTGGCTCCCTGGCGTGGCGAGGGCAGGGAGAGGGTGGGGACACCTACTCAGGGTTTCTGTGTTTCTATAGCAACCTCTTTCGGCTGGGTTTCTGGGAGCTGCGATGTCTTCCCATGGTTATGGGTTTGCGTTCTGTAACTGGCAGAGAACCCAAGAAGGTGTAGGGCAGGCCAGAGTCATCAGGATGGTGTAAGAAGGGGGGTGGCTCACTTTTCCCTCTGCCCCTGGAAGATGCCAGGGTGCGGCCCAGGGAAAGCCAAGGACAGAGTATCAAACTGCAGCTTGGCCTGGAGCCCCACTCCCTCCAGCATCCCTGGAAAGTCCGCCTGTGTCCCGCTGCCTCTTGTTCCCGGCTTCCGGCCCTCTGAGCCTGATGGGACAGGAGGCTCTGGTCACCAGACCAGCTGATGCCCCTGCTGGCCTTGGAGACTGGAGAGGGAGCCTCAGCTGAGTGACAGGAGAGCTGGCAGCGGGGACATGGACAGGACAGGGACGGAAGGGTAGAGGAGGTTGAGCAGGACACACATGGGGACCAGGTGCGTCACACCCTACCGAGGCACTTGGAAGCACCACTTACTTATCCTTAATTATCATCATCACCGTCTCCCTCCTCAGATGAAGTTCCACACTTCTCAGTCCCATCATGTTAGCCCTGCCACCCCCACACCTGCAGCCCCTAACCCTGAGGGCACTTTGTAGATGCCCATTGTTAAATGCATTGCTTTTAAACCATCTCGGTAAAATAAAATAAAATAAAATAAAATCACCTCAGTAAAATGCACCAGTGAAAATGGGAGATACTGGGAAAAATGACATGCTAAGCAACCACTTCCAAAAAAAAAATGGTCAAAGTAGTGGTTTAAAATCACTGTGAAATCCTGGCTTTTTTTCCTCTTTTCCGCAACTGGGCAATGACTAAAAATAAAACTCTGGGCTGAGAGTGTGGCTCAGTTGGGGGGTGGGGTGCTTGGCCAGTGTGCACAGGGTCCTGGGCGCCTCCCCAGCATGGCCTAAATAAATAAATAATAAATATAGTAAACCCCCAACTGCACAGCTCCGGTAATTTATGACTGGGATTAAGCTTTTATTTGATTCCACTTGTTTACAAAAAAAGTCCCCTTTGGTGGAGATGAAGTTTGCTTTTGTTTTACGTAACTGAGTCAACAGAGGCTTAGTGAGCCAGTGTTTCTGAAAAGGATGGGAACTGGAGACAGGAGGACTCTGGCTCTGCTTGCTCCAGGTTGGGGAGTCCTGGAGAGGCCAGGATGTGGACAAGAGCTGTGACCAGAGACTTCAGCCGTACCAGGGAGGCCCAGCCAGCGTGATGTGAGCTTTCTTTGGAGGAACAGTGGGGTGCGTGAGAAGAAATGGGTCCGCAGAGCACATTTATTTATTTTTTCTTTTGATTTTATTTATTTTTGGTTTTTCGAGACAGGGTCTCACTATATAGTCTAGGCTGGCCTTGTACACACCATGTAGCCCAGGCTGCCCTTGAACTCACAGTGATCCTCCTGCCTCGGCCTCCTGAGTGCTGGGATAATAGGCATGTCTCACCACACCCGGCAATTTTATTTTTTAAAAATTTTTATTAGTCCGTGTTTTCAGTGCATAATGACAGCAGCCCTCGTGGGGAATTGGCACCTGTACATAACACATCTCAATCTGCTTTCTTCCCCTCTCCTCCCTTCCCCCCATCTCTTGGGCCACACGGTCCTGGGAGGCCTCGCCTGCTTGTCAGCAGTGGTGTGACGACGTTGTAGAGAAGAAGGCAATGCTGTAGAGGGTCAGTGGTCAGCGAACTAGAGGACACCACAAAAGTATGGCTGTCACGGTCACTTACTGCTTATCTTGCATGTTTCTCACTCACATGAATTCTTGGGAAGTGGAGTAGTCAGGATTCTCCAGAGAAACAGGGCCAGTGGAATACAAGTAACTACAGGAGGGTTTAGCAGACTGGCCCCTGCCATCAGGGGCTGAGTAGTATCGCCACACCATGTGCAGGCCTGAAAGCTGGGAACC
This sequence comes from Fukomys damarensis, assembly GCF_012274545.1. Lineage (NCBI taxonomy): Eukaryota > Metazoa > Chordata > Mammalia > Rodentia > Bathyergidae > Fukomys > Fukomys damarensis. The sequence goes on along the minus strand of NW_022900919.1, from coordinate 29,564,618 downwards.
AGGAGCAGCTCAGACCAAGAAGCAAGCCAGAGGCCTCACAGTGAGAAGGGGCCATCGGAGGCCTGGTGAAGAGGGATTAGTTTTAGCACATTTCACACCTTTTTGATCTTTCCACACAGAAGGGTCACAGCTCCCAGAGTAGAAAAGTTAAGGAGGTTTTCCTGGGGATTCTTTGTTTTCTGTTTTGTGAAGCAGAGTCTCACTATGTAGTTCAGGCTGGGCCTTGAATTCACTATGTAGCCCAGGCTAGCCCTCAACGCATACAGATCCTCCTGTCTCAGCCTCCCAAGTATTGGGAATACAAGTGCATAAGACTGTGCCCAGCGGGAAGGCTTTTTTATTTTATTTTATCTTTTTTTATACAAAGTATCATTATGCAGTCCAGGCTGGTCTTCAACTCGGTACAGATACTCCACATTTAACAACCTATCCATTTAATGACTGCTTGGACTTAGATTGAGATGCACTGTTCAGACTTTTGACCCACATTTGGACTCATGACATACGAACACAAGTGGCACTGTGACCTTTTGGTGACTTTTTCTACAGCACAGTACTAATTTTGGATTGTGCTGTATGGTACTGTAGTTTAATGTTGTGTCATACACTATACATGTAAGAGTTATGCAAATAAAAGCAAAGTCATAAAGTTGGAGTTTCCTTAGACCATTTCCTTATTGAGTATTGTAATGTACATACTATATATAATTTCTCATTTAGCAACCAATTCATTTAACAACCTAGACACAGTAACAGAACCCAGGTGTTAATCAGGGACTGTATACATGTAGCCCAGGCTGGCCTCGAACTCACAGCGATTCTCCTACCTCAGCCTTCTGAGCACTGTGATTAAAGGCTAGGCCACCATGCCCAGCTCTGGAGGAATTTGCTTTTCTCCAAAGGTTTCCCATTGTTCCATTTTAGGGACCAGTCATGCCATCCACTTTGTGAAGGTGCAGATGCTGGGACCTGGGTGCTGCTGGCCTTGTCCTTTAAGCAGAGCAGCTGAGGTCACACAGGTGATGCATAAAGCAACTGGTACCAGGGTGCCCTTCGCCTGCCAGCCGCACTGCCAGGTGCACTTGCCTGCCAGCGGAGGCAGGTCTGGGAACAACAGGACCTCTGGTAAAGTGCGGTCGTGGATATTCGTGACTATCACTGCTAGGCAGCGTGAGGAGGGTATTCTGGTCTCCAGTGAGTAAGGACCAGCAATGCTGCTAACCTCCTGCCTGTGTGTTTCTGAGAGAAGTCCTAGGGGAGAGGCCTGAGGGAACCTCGGAGGTGCGCCAGGCCCACTGCCAGGCTGGCCTCCAACTCTCTGTGATCTTGCTGCCTTGGGCCTCTCAGGTGCTGGGATAACATGCAGGCACCATCAGTCACCCCCAGTGCTAGATTCTGGATTCTGGATTCTGGATTTCTGTTCCCCACCCACCCTCTCTCTCTCGTGCTGGGATGGAATCTAGGGCCTGGTACTCCCTGGGCAAGTGCTTTAGCACTGAGCTGCACCCGCCAGCCGGACCAGATTGCAACAGGCATCACCGTTTCTCCCTGCAGGCCTACATCCTGTTGGGACAGTTCCTTCTGATGCACAAGGACGAGGATGAGTTCCAGAAGTGGCTCATCTGCTGTTGCGGCGCCACGGAGTACGAGGCACGGCGGAGCACTACCTGTCTGAAGGAGTGGTGCACCTGCTTCCTGTAGACTCGGCCACCCCACCCCGGAGAACAACACCTCCTCCTCCTGCACCTGGCTCTGAGTCTTTATTTGTGTTTCTGTTTTTAATGATACAAGTGTGTCCTAAAGAGCAGTTTAAGAGTACGGGAAAAGGCCGGGCGTGGTGGTGCACACTTGTAATCCCAGCTCAGTGCAGCATGCAAAGCCCAGGCTTGATCCCAGCATTGCAGACCAAAGGTTTTTTTAGTTAAAGAAAGAAGTTTGGGGGGAGCGGACCAGTGCTGGGTGTGGTGACACATGCCTGTGATCCCAGCACTCTGAAAACTAAGGCAGGAGGATCACCTCAAGTTTGAGGCCAACCTGGGCTATATAGTGAGTTCAAGATCAGCCTGAACTGCATAGTAAGACCCTGTTTAAAAAAAAAAAAAAGACAACACAAGAAAAATCACCCCCAAAATCCAACCACCCAGAAACCTCCATTACTCACTTTAGATGAATACCCTTTCAACAAGCTTTCTGCAAATGTTTCTATAACAGAATGGATAACTTTATTTTTAAACTGGAAATCAAATTTAAATTAGTGAATCAGCAAGCTATTGCTGTGTAACAAATCATCACAAAACACGCTTAAAACGATGTGCCATTACCAACTGAGGCTTTCCAATCCAATTTACCAAGAATCCCAGGTGTTCCAAATTTGAGTTTTGAATTCTGGAGAATTTCAGATTTTGGATTTTTGGATTAGGGATGCTGCTAAATTCTGTGCAAATATTTTAAAATCTGAAGCAGTTCTGGGTACCCAAATCCAAGCATTTTGGGTAAGGAATATTCACCCTGTGTCTGTTTCTTTTCTTTTTTTTTTTTCTTCCCTTCCTTCCTTCGTTTCTGTTTTTGACGTTGTTGTTTTTTGTTTTTGTTTTTTTGCACCAAGGATCAAACTTGGGACCTTGTGCTTGCAAGGCAGGTGGCAGCACCACTGAGCTAAATCCCCAGCCCTGGTGATGTTTTTTGAGACAGGCTCTTACTATGTAGTTTAGGCTAGCTCTGAGTTCATTATGTTGCTCAGGTTGGCCTAGATTTTGCAGCAATCCTCCTGTCTCAGCTTCCTGAGTACTGGAATTACAAGTGTGCACTACCACATTCAACTTCTGTGCCTCAGTTTCTGAGGGGCAGGAATCTGAATTACTTGGCTGGGTGCTCTGTCTCAGGGTCTCTCATGAGGTTGCAAACCGGGGCTAGATAGGGACTGGGGGTCCATTTCCAACATGGTGTCCTCTCACGGTTGTTGGCTGGGGCCTTAGTTCCTCAGCAGAGGACCACTCCTCTCACAGCATCTGGCTTCCCCTGAGGCAGATGAAAGAGGGGGGAGAGGAGAAAAGGGGAGGGGGGAGAAAGGAGAGGGGAGGGAGCAGGAGGCTACAGTGTCTCTATCACCTATTTTCTGACTTCTGCCCTAGTCTCTGTTAGAAGCAAGTCACCAAGTCTGCAGAGAGGAGGACTTGTTACTTGAAATAACAGATATTTTTAAGATGGTCACTGTTAAGTTTCTGAGCCACAGTTTACGTATGGTAAAACTGAGCATTTTCAGGAGTGCACTTCTATGAGCTGTGGCAAATGCACGCTGAATGGAGACCTGGAGCACTTTTATCACCTGAGAGTTCCTTGTGCCGCTCAGCCCCAGACGACCACAAACCTGTTTTCTGTCCTTTTAAGTTTGACTTTTCCAGAAATCCATATAAATGGGATAAGACAGTATGCAGCCTTTTAAGTTTGATATTCTGCATGATTTATTTGATATTAATCTATTGTACAGGATTTTTAAACTCAAAAGAGTTTTACTAATAGTATTGGTACCTTATCCTGTGGCGCATTTCCTGGTCCCCTGGCGGGGACACTTGGCTCCCTACTGGGGTTGAGCCCCAGTGGTCCCCGAGGTCCCTTCCTCCTTACCTGGGTCCCTTCCTTCTCTCCCTGCCTTGCTTTTCTCCAATCTCTGTATTTCTGAGGATCACTCTGTCCCCTGCTGTCACCATAAAATGGTCCAATTTTAACCCTGAATCCACTTCTGGAAGAAGCCAGCCTGAGACAAAAGTGTTGAATTTAGTTTTCTTTTAAAGAAGGAAAAAAAAAGTGAATCTTAGAGAATTGCTACGCTTTGCTGAATTTTTTCTTCATCATTAGCTACAGTGATAAACTAACTTAATTTCTGTTGAGTTCCAGAATACTATGGGGGAAAACAGTGAGAGGTCAGTCTTGTTAGGTTTATTTTCAACTCAATTGCTCGATGATACGTGGTATGAACTCCTGCTGTAAAAGTTAAAAGAGGGCTCAGTGGTTCTGGTGCCTGTTTTGTAAGCGCAGGGACCCGAGTTTGATCCCTGGTACCAAAAAAAAAAAAAAAAAAAAAAAAAAAAAAAAAAAAAATAAAAAAAGAAAAAAAAAAAAAAAAAAAAAAAAAAAAAAAAAAAAAGTTAAAAGAACTGAGCACATGCTTAATTTTTATTGGTTTCATTAATATTTTTCAATTTGTCAAGATTTATAGAATTTATGTTCTTCACATAGCATAATCTTTGTTTAGTTTTAGTTATATTCATGAAATTACCACCAATCCTTATGCTATTTTACTCGTGTTTTGTTTAGTTTTGTCTTGTTTTGTTTTGTTTTGCTTTGAGACAGTCTCCTTATGTAGTTCAGGCTGGCCTTGAACTCCCTATGTAGCCCAAGCTGGCCTGGAACTTGTAATGATCCTTCTGCCTCAGCCTCCCAAATGCTGGGATTACAGATGTGTGCCGCCGTACTTAGCTAGTATCATTATTTTAAAGACTATCTTTGTCATTCCTGAGCTCTTGATTTTGATTCATCTTTGTGTTGGCTTAGTTGCACTGGATATCAGTCAGGACAGGTAAGATTACGCTACTATAACAAACAGCCCCAAACTCTCAGCGACTTAGCCAACACATGCAATCAAGCTGTGTGTCCAGGATGCTCATCAGGAGAGTTCTGTCCCATAGTCACTGAGACCTACCTGATACAGGCTCCCTCTCCACGAAGACTTCTGCAATGATTGTAGCCAGGGAAAGAGCCAGGGGGAGTCACACTGTCTCAGAGCCTCAGCCCAGAAGAGACACAGCCTGCTTGCACTCGCATCTCATTGGATAAGCAAGTCACGTGGTCATGCCCACCTCCACCGGGAAAGGACTTCTTGGAATTCAGAAGTGGGAATATTCGATGACATCACTGATCAAGACTGATGTCGTCAGCTAAGCTGTCTCTCTGTGTGATGTTTCCTCAGTGGCTGGCTGGTTGGGATATTTTGATGGAGTCTGTTAGCCTGTCCCACTCTGCTTCTCCAGCTCTCCCCAAGGAGATGCCAAAGTCAAGGATCCCAGCGGAGGTGACTGTTGACCTAAACTGATACAATGGCTCTACATCCTGGGGGCTGAGGTTCCAACCACTCAGAGCCTCTCCCTGGCTCTCTCTTGCATGGCCTGCCTTCAGACTAACCTCCACGGAAGAGCCTGGCCCAGCACTCTAGGAGGCTTGGGCAGGAGGATGGCCCATTCAAGTCCAACCTGAGCAACTCAGCAACTTAGACTTCAAAAATAAAAATTAAAACAAGACTGGAAATGTAGTTAAGTGTAAAGGCCCTAGTTTCAGTCCCCGGTACCAAACAGAAGGAGGAAGAAGAGGGGAAGGGGAGGGGAAGAAAGGAGGAGGGAGGAGGAAAGGGAGAGGAAGAAGAGGAGGAGGGCAGGGAAGAAGAAGAGAATCATGGCCTTAGAGGTCACCCAGTCCCTAAGACAGGATCTGTGGGCTCCAGGGACTGAGGCCACTCCTGTGTCCACTCTTCCAAACTTCCTAGAACTCCTCCCTTTAGCCAGGGACATCCAGTACCACACAGGGGAGCTGGGAAGCCTGGGGCTGGGGCCTCTGCAGGGTTCCCTGGCTCAGATGCTGAAGACCAGAGCAGCTGCTCCCGTGAGTGTGGACGTGAGAGGACAATGGGGACAACCTGTTCCCCAAACTTCCCCAGACACAGGGGTTCCCATCACTTACTTCACTCCATGCACTGATTCTGTCTTCCTTGGAGATAAAACGATTGGCTTCGATTCTCTACTGCTGTCTCGGTCCCGGGGTCCTGTGTGACTTCCCCTGTACCACTCTCTGGGTGGCAGCTGCTGCTTCAGCCCGGTGACCTGGGCTCAGCCTGCAGAGGTAGGGGCAGGAATGTGAGGGGTTCCCTGGAAATGAAGGTTAGGGAGAGGAAATGTGAGGGGCTCCCTGGAAGTGGAGGGGGTTGGGAACCCAGGAAGGAAAGGCAGCCAGTGGAGGGGCCCTGCGTCCCTCTGTCACCATGCACCCAGTCCTGGGAGCCACGGATAACTGGGAGCATGCTTCCCAGTGACATGTGGATGGCTGCTTGCTGAGTAGCTTCACTCTCAGGCCCTGGGACCTGCAGTCCTGGGCCAGCCCTGCCCCAGCAGGAAGGCAAGGGGACAGGTGGCCGCCCTTCCCTGTCACCTGACATTAAGGCTGTGCCCATGTCCCTCAGAGCCCCTGAGTGCTGAGGACATATTTGGTGGCTACAAGATACTCTCAGGGTCTCAAAGATAGCACGGGGCAGGAAGAAACAGGGACCAGAAGAGAGGCAGAGGACCCAATAGGAGGTCACAGACAGATGCCCAGGACACACCAAAAGTGCCACTTCCTGAAAAGTGTTACTTGGTACCCACTGCGGGCCAGTACACTGCAAACGGCAGGACTGTGTCCCCAGAAGCTGACTTCTTCTGGGAAGGGGCAGAAAATGTCAGGAAAATGCAGGGATTTGGACCACATGAGACTGCCACGTTTTAGGCAAGAATGAAATCAGTTTAATAGGTTCAACTAAGAGTAGCGAGAAAGTCTAGTAAGGAGAGGATAAAAGGGTCTAAGGGGAGCCCCCACTACAAAGGTTAAGTGAAATCCTGACTGAGGTGATGAGTCATGAGTTTGCTGGGAGAATATGGTGACCAGCAAAGGGGACCGACAGTGCAAAAGCCCTGGGGTGAGTGTGTCCGGGGAATAGAGTAAGCAAGAGCATCAGAGTTGGGGGATTGGGTTACATGGGTTCTGCTGGGTCATCAATAAGACTCCGGCTTTCACTCAGATGGAAAGGAAACCCATCTAAGCTCCGCAACAGATGCAAGTTTGAGAAGGATCATTTGAAACTGTTAAGGAAGTCTGCAGGGGTGACAGGCCCAGAGAGACCAGTCAGGAGGTGAAGGCAGTGACTCAGGAAAGGGGGCCCAGGCTGGGAGGGAGGACTGAGGCTCTGAGGTCCATAAGGGAATTACAGGAAAGAGGATCAAGCTAGGGCACTGCAGAGTTTAGAAGGCTGAGAGACACAGCGGAGCAACAGGGGTCAGAGGTGCGCAGGGCGGGGTGTCTGAATACCACCAAAGGGAGGCGTCTCCTAGGGGAGGTGGTGGGGAGCTGTCAGAAGCCACTGATGAAGGGGCTTGGCCAGGAACGGCTGTGCCAGAGTCACAGGGAAGAGGGCGTCCTGAGATCCAGGGAACGCACAGATGACCACATCAGCAAGGCAGAGCAGGTAGCCCCCATGCAGGAAGCAGGTTGTCAGGTGGCAGAACACAGAGTTTCTCTTTGGGTGGTTTGTTCTCTCAGCTCAGTGGGAAAGAAGAGAGCCAATTCGGTGGTGCACTGTAATCCCGGCACTTTGGGAGACCAAGACAGGAAAATCACACATTCCAGTCTTGCCAATTTAGTCCCGGTCTCAAAATAAAATACTGAAAAGGGATAGGGATGTTGCTCAGTGCAAAGGCCCTGGATTCAATCCCTAGGGCCACAGTCAACCAATCAATCAAAGAATGGGGAGAGAAAATAAAATGTGAGCTGGTTGCCTAGTGTGAGCTGGAGAAAGAGATGTATTCATCTGTATAAACAATATGGTCACACAGATCAATAGAGCGTTGATCCTAGGATATCCTAGGTATTCTATGATACAAGCATCGAAAAAATTGTACAAAGGGAGATGCTGTACTGAAAACAGCCCTTCTCATTTGGGAGATGGGGTTCATACGTACTTTCACCTTTTATCCAACAATAGAAATTTTTAGTAGTATTACTTTTTAAAAAGAAAAAAAGTTCCTTAAAAAAAAAAAACAACAACAGTATCTATGTATTTCAGGACTGGCTTGAACTCACTGTGTAGCCCAGGCTGGCCTTGAACTCACAGCAATCTTCCTGCCTCAGTGTCCTGAGTGCTGGGATCACAAGTGAGCACCACCACACCTGGCTTAGTATTATTATTTATTGGGGTTTTTTTGTTGTTTTTGTTGTTGTTGTTGTTTGTGGATACCGGCATCGAACTAAGGACTTTGCACTTGCAAGGCAGGTACAGTGCCACTGAGCTAAATCCCTGGCCCATAGTATTATTACTTATATATATCAGAAGAAAACCCAGCAGAGACTTTTCCATTTGGTAGGAGAACCTTTGCATCTCCTCTCTCTTCTAAGCCCTAATTCTCAGTCTTGCTTTCCCAAGGCTAAGGTCACCTTGGAGAAATGGAAGAGGATGGTTGTATCTGTTAATCCATTTCTTTCTCACCCTGTTCTAACAGAACTTCATATATGTCATATATGTGCCTTGGTGTCCCCTGGAGAGCCAGGCCTGGCTTGTTTGCAGGATAACCCTTCTTGTACAAACTGCTCTTTCATGCCTGGCCTGGTTAGGTTACTAGATTTTTCTTGGGCCACTTGGAGAAGCCACTGTGCCCAGGGCAGTGGAAAGAAATCCACAAGACCTGGGCAGTGATACGGAGCACATCTGGACCTGTGGATAATCACTGGATTTGTCTGCATTTCTGCTTTCTGGCCTTTGAAATGGGGAAATATCTGGTTTTTCTGTCTCCTAGCTTTGTTTCGAAGAGAGCAGCGAAAATAGACACAAAGGCACTTTACATCACAAAGGAAGTGAGTACTGACAGCAAGGTCATGGATGATGATTGCTTCATTTTATCTTGGGCAACAGCTCAGGTGGCTCATGGCAGTGGCAGCTCCTCAGATCTTGCATTCATGCATTAGTCAGTACAGGCTAGGTTCTGCTGCATAGCAAGGACAGACCCCAAGAATTCAATGGTTTAATGCACCAAGCTTTGTGTCTCAATCCTGTTTAATGCCCATCCCTGGCCTGCTGGGACCACAAACCCTATCTGAACATTCACAGATTGATTCAGCAGAGACCTGGGGGACAGGAGTCACGCTGGCAATCAAATGCTCAGAAGGGATGTCACTGTTGCTGACAAATCATTAACAGAACCAGCCACATGGCCCCACCAACCAAGGAGACCAGGTGGTCCTGCCGGGAAGAGAGAGAACGGAGGATTGGGGCAAACATCCTGCTGTCCCCAGGAGGCTGTGTGTTACAGGCCAGTCCCCACGGTGGCGAGTTGGGAAGAGGGGAGCCTTTAAGAGGTGGAGCCTAGGGGGAGGAGCTTAGTCCTTGGGGTTTGGCCTGGGGGATTATGGAGCCCCAGCCCCTTCCTAGCGTTCCTAGCATCCTGTTCTGTCAGGCCCCCTCGGTGATGGGCTGTCTCACTACAGTTGAATGATCATAGACTGAAAACCCAAACTGTGAGCAGACAAACATTTTCTCATAAAAGTTGATTATGGCAGGTATTTCGTTGTAGTCACAGGAAGTTGACTAACACACATCCCAAATCACTGCCACACGAACCTGTCTGGGTGTGGGGGAGAGTCCCAGGAGGTCTGGAGGAGGCTGTGTTCCATGTGACATCTGCTCCTTTTCTTCTTTATCTGTTCACAGATTCACCACAACTGAGGTTCTGAAGCAACATGTGCAGATACAATGAAAAAACTGCATTCTTACTGTGGAAAATATGAGAAATATAGAATATATAGAAGAAAACAAATAACTCCAAAAATACTCCTACCATCCAATATGTTATTTCGTTTCTCTCCAGTCTTTTTTTTTTTTTAATATTGCATAAAGGTACATTTCAAAATAGCAGCTTTAATGACATGAAATTCACAGAGCATAAAATTCACCCTTTAAAAGGGTACAACTGGATTTTTTAAGTGTATTCAGAGTTGTACAACGCTTGCTGCCATTTGATTACAGAAAATTCCCCTCATTCCTGAAAGAAACCCTCTGGGCCAGGCCCTTCGTAGCCCCCTTCCCTTCCCCAGTCCAGCCCCTGGCAGTCACAAAGCCACTTTGCTGTGGCATTTGCCTTCGCTGGACATTTCATATAAATGGAAGCGCACACTGTGTGGTCTTCTGTGCTGCTTCTTTCCCTGAGCCTCTTGTTTTCAAGCTCACCCGTGTTGTAGGATATTTGTGTGCATGTTTTACAAAACAGACTGAGATCATACAGAACACGAGTTATCCAGTTTTCTTTCATGTACATCTCTTCAACATTTTCTTCTCATCATTAAATCTTTTAAAAGCAGTGTTTAGTGCTGGGATTTAGTCCAGTGTTGCCACCGCCTGCCTTGCAAGAGCAAGGTCCCAAGTTTAATCCCCAGTACAAAAATAAATTAATTAATTAAAAGATAAATAAATAAATATAAAACCAGTTTTTAAACCAGGCGCGATGGTTCATGCCTATAATCCCAGCACTTGAAGCCAAGGCAGGAGGACAGCCACAAGTTCAAGGCCGGCCTGGGCTACATAGTGAGTGCAAGAGGAATCTGAACTACAGAGCAGGACCCTGATCTCAAAAGAACAACAGCAAAATAGTTTTTAGCACTTGTGTCCCGGAGTCCCTCAATATCTGGGGGTTAGTTTCAGGACCTCGCAACCGGGACTCAAGTCTGAGAACGCCCAATGTCTCACACAGCCTGGTGTTTGTGCATAACCTGTGCACACCCTCTGTGGACCTCAGCTTATCTCTCCGTGACAATGATGGGGTAGAAATGCTCAGTAGAAAGGTGTTAGACTGCATTGTTTAGGAATAATGACAAGAAACCAAAGTGTGTGTGTTCAGCAGAGATGCAGCTTTCTAAAAACTATTTTTGAGCCATGGTGAGTTGAAGCTGCACCAAAACCTACAGGTAGAGAGGGCCAGCTGCACCCCAATCTGCCGGGTCTGGGTGTGGTGGTGGGGTGGCCAGGCCCTCCGTTTTGCCCGTTAGCTTTTCTGTTTTCCTCCTCATAAACAAAGCTCCAAGGAGCCTCCAGACATGTTTATGGAGCAAATGGATAAACCCCACAGTATAAATCTTTATAACATTTCCCACTCTTCCATTTAGAAATTGCCTCTAAATGGACTTAACTGGGAGAAAAAACAGAGACATTTTTAGGACTTTAGATCCTTACTGCAACTGTTTTTCTAGAAAGTTTGACCCAAGCAGCTGACTGTGGCTTTCGGTGGAACCACTGACATCACCCCATCTTGCTTGGAGGAAAACCAGATTGTCCCATGGCCCGGCCAGGGCCACGCTGCCTCCTGTTCTGCAGCCTGGACATCCCTGCCTTAAACACCCCAGACCCACCAGCCAGCAGGGAGGCCTCCTCACCGGCTGTTCTCTGTGCCTGTGATACCCTTCCTGGCCTCTGCCAGCTTGATTTCCTCCTGCGAGGTCAGCTGGCTCCCTGCCAGGCCCTCCCAGCAGAAACCTTGCCTCCTGCCTTCCTGATCACCAGTTTCCACTTTTTTTTTCCCATAGCATTTATCATCTTCGAATCAACTGCATAATTTACTTACTTATTTTATTATCTGAATGCACGAAAATTAATCATTCGAGCCTGGCCTGCAACCTGGCCTGGACAAGTATCTGATAGCCAGGTGTAGCGCCAGGTGTAGCGCAGAGTCAGAGGCTGGCACTGCAAGCCGCTCTCAGGAAGTCAGGGCCTCTACCTCCACCCACACCACCTCCTCCTGGTCCCACGTGGCTCAGAACAGTACCTGCTGACCCTGCTCTGGAGCAAACTGGAAGGCTGTGCCTGAGGAGGCTGTGCTGACAGGCAGATGAGCTGCTGGGACCTGAGAGCAAAGGTCTCTCTCTGGAAGGCAAATGCAGAGCCCACCAGGGCCCCCACAGCCACCTAGCTTCCTGCCTCCAGGCACTGATGGGCAAGAGCTGGTGCTGTGGTTCCCTGTGCCACACAAGGGCAGTACCCACCATCCTGGGGAATAAGCCATTTCTGGGAGCAGGGACCCCTTGACGGCACCCCTTGGGGATGTTTGCAGCCCAGCTCCTGGGGTCCCCAGCAAGGGCCTAGGATCAGAGTCCCAAGCCTTGCAGTGAATAGAGTCTGTGTACAGCGTCCCAGCATTAGTGGTCTCAGGGCTGAGTTTTCTGCAAAGGCCCTGTCTCCTCCGCTTGTATCTTGGTGACTGAGTTAGGGAAGATGTCTTCATACAACTCTGTCAAGGCACAATGTCCACCCAAAACAATGCACAACTCACCTGTGAATAATGTGATGGATTTTCAGAAACAAACACTCAAATGCAGCCACTACCAAGGTTGAAGGAACACTGCCAGCTGCCCAGCAGGCAGGGCCACCTTGTCTCATGATATCTGAAGGCACAGATTCTCTAGCCCAATTCTATAATGTACATACTTCTGTGTCTGTCTTCTTTCAGGGTTGTGTTTATGAGATTCACCACAGTATCTTGCACAGTAAGAAATCGTTTTTCTCTTGGCTGTGTAGTATTCCATTTTACAAATTAATTAATTTATTGGCTACTACAAATAGTGCCAATCAGAATCTTCACGTTTGATCTTTCAGTGAAGGTACGTGCTCGTTTCTCTTGGGTATGAGATAAGATTCAAAACTAGTGAATGTTTGAATTTTTAAAAATTTATTGCAGTAAAAACTACATTGCCGTGAATCCCCTTAAAAATACACACACACACACCCATCCAGCACCCTTGTCTCATCACTCCTGCCACTTTTTGAAGCAGCTCTGGAGTCCTCTTTACTGAGTATCTTTAGTTGCCCTGTTATGGTTGCCTCAATGTCCAGAATTAATTCAAAATCTTTACCTTTCCTGGTCTTTTTGACTTTGGGGAAGAGCCAGAAATCACACCGTGCCAGATCTGGTGAATAAGGTGGAGGAGGAGACCATCATGCTTGCCTTTCTGTGGGGTGGCACTGGACAGCAGCGTTCACTGTATTTCTGATCACACCTCACGCGGACGCTAACAAAAGGGTACTTGCAGAGCTGCTGCAGAAAGCGGCAAGGATGGTGGGTTAAGTGTGCTGGAAATGAGAGGCATTTGGGCAATGTGTGTTTTACTGTAATAATTTTTTCAAACACATCATATGGATCAGCTCTTATATGTCTCAGAGTGAACGTGCTGGGTACGTGTGTGTGCACACTTTCCTGTGTGAGTTCAGCTTCACCAGATGCTGCCAGAGTCCCAGTGTGTGGCTGAGTCCATGTTGGAGAGTTCCAGTTGCTCCATGTCCTCACCAGAGCTCGGCAGGCCGGTCTTTGTATTGATCTCTGGTGGGTGTGTTTCTCAGTTTTAATTTGCATAAAGGAACATGGTCTTCCCTTTTAAAATTCCTGTGTGCAGCTCTATGGAATGAAGCCGTGCAGCAGGGCCCTGAGGTCAGATGTGGAGAGGGGGTCCCTGGCCCTGGGTCGGGACAGTGCCCTGGCAGCGAGAGCCCTGATGTCCCCATTAAAATGCACAGCTCTGCACCCCCAAAAGCTCCAAAGTGCCCTGCTCCTCTCCCCGCTTCCCCTTCCTTCTCTTCCCACCTCCCTCCCGATGTCCTCTTCTCAAGACCACACCCACAGATTGTCCCCCACCGTCCTCCCCTACCCAGGTGCCTGTCCACAGATGGCAGCCTCTGCCCCACTTGGTTTGCCCTGTACAGTATTTGCAATTTTTTAAAATGTGCTGCACTAAAGGATTAGCAGATGATATCCCGTGAAAATCTAGGTTTCTAGAAACTCTTGAAAAATGAAGGTGGTGGCAATACAGTCACCCCAGCCAGGAGCCAAGTTCCAGCTGCCGCCTCACACGCAGTCCCTGCCATGCTGAACTGTGACACTCAAGGGTCCACACTGGCTTCCTCAGAAACCAGACCCTTAAGGGCAGACTTGGGTTCGAGTGGTTCATTCGGGCTGCAGCTGCAGAAGGTCCTAGGGACTGGAGAACTGAGACAGGAAGAAGAGGGGGCAGGAAAGGCAGCCCCGGGGCAGGGGGCTCCTCCACACCACCTTGGGAGACCTGGGGCCAGTGCGGTCCTCCTGGGGCCTCCACCGCGGTGATCCACACACAGGTCACCGGCTACGTCCTCCTCACCTCACCTCGCACGTGAAGGGCAGAACCAGGAGCCGGATCCGTGCGGGCAGAGCTTCACCCAGGGCCCTCGACTCTCAGGTCAGAGCGCATGACCACAGGGATGCCCTCCTCCGCTGGCCGGGAGAGCACTGGTGCTGCCTAGGAGAGCCTGTGTTCACTCTCCATCCGACCTCAGGCAACTTCCTGTTATTTTGACGGACTCCAACCCTCCTCAGAGGTGAAGGATGCATAGGTCCCTGCTTTTCAGCTCCAGTTGAACTGATCTAAATGGCATAGGCCCACTGCTGGTAGACGGTGATACCCGCTCACTAGGCCAGGTGGAGCCAGGCCAGCCCTGGCCTAGGCTGGCTATGCTGAAACTGATGCTGGGCCTTCACATCTGCCGGGGAGATGTCACCAAGGCCGCAAGCTCATGCTTCATCCAGCCTCTGCCTAGGAGGGAGTTCAGGTGTCAGAGAGTCCGACAGTCAGGGTGGTGCAGGCGGGAGGATCTTTTTTTTTTTTTTTTTTTTTTTTTTAAGTTGTAACCTTGCACTTGTGGGGCAGGCGGCGGAACCACTGAGCTAAATCCCCAGCCAGGCAGAAGGATCTTAATCCAAACCCAGCCTGGATAACTTAGTGAGTCAATGAGACCCTGTCTCAAAATAAAATAAAAAATGACTAGGGATGCAGCTCATACAGAGAGAGAGGCGGGGGGAAGGGACAGAGGGAGGAGAAGGAAAAAAGAAATTCAATAAGGGGCTCAGGTCCTCATTCAGATTGTCCACGTAGGCCGGAAGTTTGAGGACAGCCCACCGTGGAACACACCCCTTCCCCGAGCTGGCACAGAGGGGACAGAAGTGCAAGTCCACACCTTAGAGCAGCACCCCGACCTTTTCGGCCCCAGAGACCCCTTGTGTGGCTGACACTTTTTTCCACGGACCAAAAGGGAGTGGCGGCTTCAGGTGAGGCCAGTGCACGAATTCACCGTGCACCTTGCTTCTATTATTGTCATCATTACACTCAGTTCTCATAAGGTGCTTGAAACCCATCTCTGCATGTGCTGGTGTCGGAGGGGTCCGGGCTCCCGTGAGGAACTCGATGTCCTGAAGCTCTGACAGCAGGCGGTGATGGGGTGACGGGAAGCTTTGCCTGCTCACCTCCTGCTATTTGGTCCAGGTTCACAGCAGACCAGGGACCAGTACCAGATCCGGCCCTGGGGTTGGGGAGCCCTGCTTTCCACGGAGTCGCTAGCACTGGCTCTGACTTCAGCAGCCGAGACTTGAGACCTGTTACCTAGGCAACCTTAATACGCATTCATTCATTCAACCAGCAGCAAGCTGGTGAGCACAGTTGTAGAGTCAAGGGCCACACTGCTTCGATACTCTTCCCATCAAGAACCTGGGTGCAAAGCAGGGCGTGGTGGTGCACGCCTGTGATCCCAGCACACGGGAGGCTGAGGCAGGAGGATTGCTGTGAGTTCCAGACCAGCCTGGGCTACACAGTGAGTTCCAGGTCAGTCTCAACTACATAGTGAGACTCTGTCTCAAAAAATAAAAATAAACAAAGAAAAGAACCAGGGTGCAGACTCTGGAACTACCCTGGCCAGCACAAGGTGACAGAAACTCTGCTTTGTGGCCAACAGTGCCAAAAGGGCAACACTGCCCCTTCGGGGATCTGGTGATGCCGAGGCCTCCTGGCTGGGGGACCCAGTGAGGCAAGGCCACCATCCCGGAGGCCCCACCTCCCACCCTCTCCTGCCAGGCCTGCGAGCTCCCTCCAGCCAGTCTGGTCTACCCACTTCAGAAAACAGAGACATCCTGTTCCTTCTGTGCTGCACAGGGACCCATGTTCATCACAGATGGAGCTGCTTTTTGTCTCTGTGCTCAAAAGGCTGTTATGCACCTCTGGTAGCTGGGAACAGAGCCTCCAGGCACTGCAGGGAGACCTGGGCAAGTTAAACAGAGTCCTCTCCCCTCCCAGGGCTCTAGTGGGAAGACAGATAGCAAAAACAAACACTCTAGCTGTGACTCAGAGCTTCTGAAAACAAGAACAGTGGATATGATAGTGACTGTTGGCCTAACTTGGGAGTGGTTGGATTAGGGAAGAGCTATCCAAGGAGGTGATCTTTGGGCTGAAACCTGAATGATACCAGAAGTAGGTAGAATGGAAGTGCAAAGGTGCTAATGAGGACACTGGAGGCCACAAGTGGAAGGTGACAGGGACTGGAGGAGGCCACATCAATTCCATAGGGCCTCAGGGGCTGGGACAAAGAGGAGGTGACATGATCTCACTTTACTGAGACATTTGGCAAGTGCAGAGGACAGACAAGGGTGGAAGCCTGTGTGGTAGCCCAGGTCAGAAATGGCTGGTCCTGGATGCCAACCGAGAGGAAGCTGTGCACGGAGGCAGAGCTGATCACTCTGTGTGAGTACTGGGTATAGAAAGCAAGGGTCAAATGAGAAGAATCGAGGACATCACTTGAGTTTTCCTTACAGGAAATGACTGTGGATTGTGTTCCTGGGACTGCAGAGGCTGCTCTGGGGAGACTGAGTTCTGTTATATTCCTCTGAAGAGCATTAATGCTTGTTGGGTGACTTTTTAAATTTTGGTGTTTGTTTGTTTTGAGACAGGGTCTTGCTATGCAGTCCAGGCTGGCCTCAAACGGGCAGTGATCCTCTTGCCTCAGCCTCCTGAGTGCTGGGATGACAGGCGTGCACCTCCACCTGCCATGTTTACTTGTCTTACAAGTAAATCCTGGCCAGACGCCCACTGTAAACTCTCCTTTAGGTTGGCTGTTCTACCTTAGCGTGGTCTGGGCAGCTCAGGCCTTCCATGTAGGCTTTGTCCAGGGGCTGTCACACACCAGAACAGGGCTCATGCCAAGAACTTGGGGTACACCTCTCTGGGGTTCTCCTCCAAACTCTAGTTCTTCAACCCAGAAAGCAGCTGATGAGAGTAATTTCTGATTGGGGTTCCAGCCTCCCAACAGAGTTCATTTGGGGACCTGCTTTCAGGTGAAAAACCATAAAAATCAGACCTAGGAAGATTTCTGTGCCGTTCCTCCCTTCCACAAGCAGAGACCTTCGTCTTTCTGCCTGGTTTTGTTTATCCTTGTGCTTTCAAGAAGGTGGCTTTTGCTTGTTTGTAGCAGACATTTTTATTTTGAGATAAATGTTGAATTACATATGGTTGTAAAAAGTAACATGAGACAATCCTTGTAGTCAGGCATGGTGGTGCATCCTTGCAATCCCAGTACTTCGGAGGCTGAGGCAGGAGGATCGTTGGGGAATTCAAGGCCAGCCTGGGCTACATAGTAAGTTTGAGGCCAGCCTGAGCTTTATAGCTAGACCCTGTCTCAAACAAATGAACAAATAAACTGCACTCAATTTCCCCCAACGGAAACATCTCACTAGGCAATTAATAGTGCAATATCACAACCCGGAAACCGACACAGCCGCACACACAGCCCCTTCCCTCACCACCACGGTCTTCCAGCTGCCTGGAAACAGTCAGCTCCATTTCCCTCCTGTCTCCATTGCCTTCATTCCTTGGAACCACTTGTCTCTTGGCCACTTCCAGATTTTTGTCATTTAAAGAAATGTCACCTACGTGGAACCACACAGGACGTGACCTTTGGGAGCGTGGCGGTGGCTTCTCAGCATCGCTTCCTGGCAGTGCCTCCAAGCTGTGTGTAGCGGTGGTCTGTCTCTCTGTACCCTGGCCTGGAAGCGCCGTTTGTCTAACCACCCGGCCCTTCGCCACGGCAGGGAAGGCTGCTGTGACTTTTTGTGTACAGGTTTCCTCGTGGACACGAGTCTGTTTCCCTGGAATGAATGCACGGGACTGCAGCACAGTACCATGGTTTACTGTAAAAAGGCGACCTGCTTTGCTGTCTCCCAGGGCGTCGGTACCCTGGGTTGTCACTCGGATAGGTGTGCGACGGTCTCCCTTGCTGCAGCTTTCATTTGCATTCCCCTAACGACTGAAGACATTGAGAGTCCTTTCATGTGCTTATTTGCCATCTGTGTCTCCTCTCTGGTTAAATGTCTGCTCAGTCCTGAGCTCCGTCTTTTGAAAAGGAAAACAACACGTGTAATCCTAACATCTATGCTCCCTGTACGTCTTTCCCTCTTCCGCCACGTTTTCTCTATAGGATTTAATATTGCTGCGGTATCCTCGGACCTAAATCACCCTGGGATGGATGAGGACGGCCAGGGAGAGAGGAAGGAGCGGGGGCTTTTGTGCTGTCCCTGAACGGGGCTGTGGACGGACTACCCCCCACTCCCGTGGGAGAGCGGGGTCCCGAACCTCCCGTGTCTCCTGGACATCCTTCCCCACATCAAACCTCCCAGAGCTGACCCTGCTATAACGCACACAGTAGGTGCTCCATATATATTTAGGGTTAGCTGCCATTCTAGATGTGTACATGGTGAAAATCCAGTTCATGCTTGCTGGGGCCAGAGAGAATTTGTTAGAAAGAATTCCGGGACATCTCAAGTCAGCACGTGAAGGCCATGGTGAGCCCGGACCTCAGGAATCCATAACCCACCTCTGTCTCAGCTGTGTCTGCCTATCCGCTGCTGGTCTCTGCAAGCGTCAACTGCACCTTCCAGGGCGGGGGATGTGGTTGCCCTGGGCCTGGAACCACTCTGGAAGAGGGGCCTGGGCCCCAGCCCCAGTGCTTGCTGGCTCAGGAGAGTCCCCTGGTGGCTGAGCCGAGGCCAAGGGGTGGGGCACTGCAGTGGGCAGGCGAGTGGGCACAGGTGGACAGGCTGGCAAGACTCAACCGCAGATGCCCGTCCAGGGTTACAGCCACTTGGGAGTTTCCAGTGAGACTGCTGGAGGGCGTACATCCTTCCCTTGCCCAAACCCCATCCCAAATTTCAAAGGGCCATTCAAGTCCTCCCGATGCCCTCCTCTGTAGTCAGGTTAACACCTGATGCTATAGTAAATAAGCTCCCACATTGCAATAGGAGGTTTTTTTTTTTTCTGGCTCTCATAAAATTCTGAGCCTCTGTGTGTGTGTGTGTGTGTGTGTGTGTGTGTGTGTGTGTGTAGTTCGTCTGTGTGTGTGTGTGTGTGTGTGTGTGTGTGTGTGTGTGTGTGTTTCAAGGCTGCTTTCCACATATTAATTCAGAGATCAACTCCCTAGTCCTGTGGCCCACCTTTCCCTGACTCAAGAGTTCTCTTCATTAGCTCAGGGTGTTGGAGAAACAGAATGGAGAAGAAGCATCCACTTTTTTTAAACTGCTTCACTTCCATTCGTATTCCATTGGTGGAGACTGGTCACGGGTAGGATGCAAGGGATGGTGGGAAATGCAGTTCCTGGTGAACACTTGCTTCCTGGCCTCAATTTATATACTCTGTATCATAGTCTGTTTATTGTTGCTACACCAAAATATCTGAAACTGGGTATTTTGTGAAGAATAGAAGGTTATTTGGTTTTTGTTCTGGCTGGGAAGGAAGGGAGAACCAGGGTCCCAGTATCACCTTCCCAGGCCGATACCCCAAGACCTTACTTCCTCCCACTGGGTCCCACCTCCTAAACATTCCCCCATCCCCTAATAGCACTGGGGACCAAGCTTTGGGTGCATGGCCTTAAGGGACATTCTACATCAAAGTGTAGCAGCCACCGATGCCGTCTCAGGAGCCCCACCCTCACCACCACATCTAACTCTGATCACCTCACCTCCAGATCCCCTCATCATACGACGGGCATCTGGGGCTTAGGCTTCCAACACATGAAATCCAAGGGACACATTCAAACTGTAACACCACACAGGAAGGAGCACATTATGTTGGGCTGCTAGCTGCTTTTCACGCTCCTGCCCACAAAGCTATTTGATGGGCATCTCATTGTTCTGCTCCCCGCCTGTGACCCATCTATCTGAAAGTGTGGGATACCTGGAGTCCTTGTCCCTTGCTACAACCAAGGCCCAGTGACCAGTGGGTCTGTCAGCCTTACCTAGTGTGTTTTGTTTTCCTTTTTGCCGTACCAGGTACTGAATTCAGCGCCTTCACACTCAACTACATCTCTATCAGTTTTAATTTTTTTTTTTTTTTTTTTTTTTTGTACTGAGGATCAAACTTGGGACCTTTCACTTGAGAAGGAGGTGGCAGCACCACTGAGCTAAATCCCTGGCTCTAAATTTTTATTTTGAGACAGGGTCTTGCTGAGTTGTTACGTTTCACAGGCTGAACTGAAACTTAGGAATCTACTGCCTCAGCCTCCCGGAGCTCTGGGATTACAGGTCTGTGGCGCCATTGCATAGTGCTTTTTAAAATCAAATTGGCAAGCTACAGTCTGCCAGCCTGCCCTCAACCCTCAGAACTTGGGTTACACTGGAGCTAGGGTGGGAACAAAGTGGGACAGATGGATGGGACAGAAGGCAGCATCAGGCCAGGGCAAGATCACATCCCATCTTTGCTTAAAATGTTTACATTGTGCTCACTGTGAATTTTTTGCATTTTTATTTTAAAAATTATCGCATCAGGGCTGGAGTGTAACAGGGCTTTGTGGCAATATATACTTCACATGCACAAGACCCTGGCTTCAATCCCAGCACCAAATACAGAAGGAAACACACCAATTGTTCCTTCTCTTATTGCTAGGTTTCTGGGTGGCCCTCCAGTGAGTTCCCCGAGCCAGTGTCTCAGTGCTCCAAGCAGCCCCAGCCCGGCCTTTTCTGTCCTATCCTCCTGCTTGGCAGCCTGGCATCCAGAGCTCAAGCAGCTCTGCCCTGCCCCACCCTGGGCCTGCATGACCTTGGCAGCCTGGCGACCTTGACAGGGCCTGGGTCGTCCTGGAGGCCACTCTTCCACCCATGCAAGTCAGTGTAGCCTCATGGCCTTCCTTCCCTCAGATCTTTTTGAGTGAAGCCCCGTGAGATCATGGAAGCCACGTCTCACAATCTGGTGGAAACGCCATTGTCACCTCCGTGGAGGTGCAGAGTTTTCCTCTGTCGGTTTGGTTTCAGTGTACAGTGCACAGGTGCTGTGCCTTAGTCATTGCTAGTCCCTCCCTGTCCCTGTCCCTGTCTCTGCTCTTCTCCGTCTATAAACCTGTCAACCACTGCTTCTATCTTCATTTTCTTTATCTGTCTCTCTTTCTGTGTCTCTGTCTCTTGCTATCTCTGATTCTGTCTCTGTTTCTGATTCTGTCTCCCCCTACCC
Organism: Fukomys damarensis; assembly: GCF_012274545.1. Classification (NCBI taxonomy): domain Eukaryota; kingdom Metazoa; phylum Chordata; class Mammalia; order Rodentia; family Bathyergidae; genus Fukomys; species Fukomys damarensis. Next base: position 29,543,501 of record NW_022900919.1, on the reverse strand, counting down.
CTCTCATCTCACTGTCTCACACACGTGTGATAGGTTGGGGAGTGGCTCTGACAGTCTGGGAACCCCTCACATCGTCACCCAGCTGAGCAAGGCACCCAGGAAGGGGTAGGACCCCCACCCCTCCCCATGCCCCCATGCCCCCAACTGGGGGTAGCACTGGGGTTAGGGAAGAAGGAATGTGGTCAGGTGTGACAGCGCACGCCTGTAATCCCAGTACTCAGAAGGCTGAGGCAGGAGGATTTCTGTGAGTTCCAGACCAGCCTGGGCTACATCGTGAGTTTCAGGGCAGTCTCAACTACGTAGTGAGACCCTGTCTCAAAACTCAAAACAAAGGCGAAGGGGAAGGGGAAGGGGAAGAGGAAGAGGAAGAAGAGGAAGAGGAAAAGGAGGAGGAGGAAGGAGAAGGAGGAATGTGGCCCCCCACAACCCAGGCTCTCTTGGGGGTGGGCAGCTCCCTTTAACAGGAAAATGAGATTGCCCTAAACAAGTGATACACCTTCCACCCCAAAAGAGAAGGACCCAAAGCCTCAGCAAAATGCAGTCTGCGTCTTCCCCAAAGAAGCAAGCCAAGTTCTGTAAGTTTGTGGAAGCTGACATCTCCTTTCATCCAGCTTCCCACAGACACCCATCCCTGCCCCACTGGCACGAGTACAGCAAACAAGACGGTGCCAGGATGGTTCACTGTGTTAGCACCACCAGGCCAAGTCAGAAACCGCCCAGATTCCCATGAGCAGTAGCGGGGTAAGGTAAGCAATCGTAATCCTCGTGATCAACCAGTCAGTACACAGGGAAGCCAGTCAATCCAGACTTGGCTCAGATTCTCCAGCTGCAGACTAAGCGTGTGCCACTGTACCCAGGAGGCCACACAGAGCATGTGCTGGACGGCCCCACAGGTGTGAAGTGCACAAAGTAAGGTGGCCTCTGCTGTCAGTGGGCCCAGGTGGGAGGGTGCGTGTGGGCCTCGTGGCCGTGGACCCAGGCACCCGTCACGGCTTGTGAGAATGTGACAGGCTGCACACTTCGGGCTGTGCACATTGTCTGTGTAGTCTCACACTCAGTTAATCCAAGGACAGAAGGCACTGTCACAGCTCACAGCTTCTCTAGGTGGGAAGGGGTGCTGGCCCTCCAGGGCCCTCCCAGACCTCCTCGGTGACCCCCTGGGATGAGGCCGCTCCCAACCTTAGCTGCCCACAGGGGAGTAGCTGAGTCACATCCGACAGGGTGGCACTCGGGCCAGCCAGCTTTCTGTTACGGTAACAAAACCTGAGGTAAAACCACCTCAAAAGATCCAGGTTCGGGCAGTTTTTCTCCACATTCCATCAACTCTGCTGCATTGGATGCTGACATCTAATCCATTCACTGAGGAAGATGGTAACTTTCAACATTTCCCCTGTAAATTTCGCTGTAGAAAATGTTAAATGTGCACAAAACCAGTGTGTGACCATCTTGGCCCAGTCCTGTCACTGTCAGCAAGCCTGCCTGCTTCCACCTGACCCCCTTTAGCTCTTGCGTCACTTGAAACGCTCGGCTCAGCTGTTTCCTCTGAGAAGATTTCAGGGGAAGCAGGAGCATTTTCCCACCGCAGACGTTTAAACCAGGGATGCTTCAACCTAGCTCTCTTTAATGAAGTCATGAGCTGAGAACAGTCAGCAACACTGGTGTTGCCCAGGGTGAGGAGATGTCCTGCCTGGTGGGGCTGGGGGTCCAGGTCTGTTGGTGCCCTGTGTGTCACAGCCTGATGACACCACCGTCCCACCACCCGTGAGTTCCCCTCATCCTTATCCTCAACCAGAGACTCTGTAGTCAGCGCTGCCTGTGCCTGTGGTAAAGGACCCTCCCGCTTGCTCCAGATGCCACCGTGGGGCTCTGTCTGAACATGTCACACAAGCTCAGACCCTCAGGCCGCCCTGGGGAGATGTGTGACAGTGCATGCTTTTGTGGTTGAGGCTGCATCCTTGAGCTGCCGAGAGCCACCCAGAGCCCTGCCTCCTCTTCCCCATCCCCTCGCTAGAAGTCAGAACTCCCCTGGGCTGTGAGATGCAGGTTCCCTTGCTTCTGGGACAGGAGCATCACAGAGTTCATGGGCCTGGCACACAAGTCTGTGCCAATAAATATTTGTCCAGTAAATCTGCGTCCATGTGGGTGGGCACTTTACGTCTTTCGTCCCTACCCCCTCCCTCCTTCCCTCTTTCCCTCCCCTGCTCTTTCTCTCCTCTTCCCTTCCCTTCCTTCCTTGTTCCCACTTTTCTTATAACATTGTGATTAGCATTTGCACATTCCTCTCGTGACTGTGACGGTGAGACTCTTTTATCCACGTATCTGTCAACCATTTATCCACTTTCATTGCAAAGCATCGACAAATATCTCACACTTGACTCCTTGATCCAAGCTTTTTGAAAAATCAGGCCTCTGTCTCCGGCTGCTGCGTTGCAGAGTCCTTTCTATGTTCTGGACCCCGGACCCTTATCAGACACGTGATTCACAAGCACTTTGCCCATACTTCAGGCCTTCTTTCACTTCCTAGATAGTGTCTATCATGGCACAAAAGTATGCAGTTGTGCTTGCATCCAATTAATCTCGCCTTTTCTTTTTTGCATGAATTTCGGTATCATAACTAAGACTTTGGAGCCATAGCTGAGACACTTGAAGATTTACCCCTGGATTTCTCCTGATGTCTTGCAGCTGATGCATGTGAGTGAAGATTTGGGTGTGGTAGGAGGCAGGGCTCCACCTTCACACCTTTGTCCATTCTGTGAATGTGCTTTCTGACTGTGGTACCCTCTTAGAAGAGGCCATGTCAGAGCTGGGGAAACTGAGGTTTAAAAGATGAGACTTTGCCCTTAGCCATAGCAGAGCCAGGGTTTGATCTCAGACTACCTGGGCCGGTGCCACCGCTCCTGACCCGTGTGGCCCATGCTTCTGTTGCCTGCTGCCTCCCATGGCCTCAGGGCTCTCCTGGCTGTGGCAGGAGGTCCCCCTGTGTCGCCAGCTTCCCTTTCCAGCTCAGCCACAGCATCTGGAGAGGCTGTGAAGTTCACACATTGGCACAACCCATGGGGTGACTCCAAGGACAGTGCGGCCCCACTTCTCCGGAGGCAACTCCCTGGCACCCACAGTTCAAGGCAACTCCCCCTCCCTGCTCCCTCTCCCAGCCACACCCAGCCACCTGCTCACACCCCCTCAACAGACCAAGTCACCTGTCCTGGCACCCCAAGCCCAGACCTGTCCACACCCACAGGGGCCATGTGGCCCCACCCAGGCCACCCACACCTGTTGTCTCCCGTCCCAACCCGGAGGCCAGGACAAGTGGCTGTGACCACAAGAAAGAAAGGAAATCACCTCCTTTCATTTAACCTGAAGCTGCTGAAACCCAAACAAGGTTCTAGAGGATTGAATGTTTGTGCTCAGTCTAAACAACTGAGTGAATTAGTGAGACCCTGTCTCAAAATAGAAAAGGAAAATAAAAGGCCTTGGTGACGGAGCTCAGTGCAAAGGGGTAAAGGCGGTGGGTTCAATGCTCGGTGCCACAAAAAAGAAACAAATAAATAAAGATTTCTGCCAGGAGGGCCCTCGTCTTCCAGGACACCCATGTCAGGGCTCTGGGCACCCAAGAACCTCCACCCCGCTCCCCACCCCATGGTCCCCTAGAACAGAGAGGACCCGGAAAGATCGGAGGACAGCAGGTCCCACAGGCTTGCTAGTTTCTGCTCCAGAGTTTCTTTGACCCTAAATTTCCAGATAGAAATGAGCTTTCCTAATGGTGGGCTTGACCCTGAGTCAACCTGAAATCCAGAGAGTCCCACAGCACCCCGGTAATCCTGGGACACAGTGGCCCAGCCAAAAACCCCTCTCCCCAGGGTCTCCAAAGCAGGCCCAAGAGCAAACCCTGCTCCAGTTCTCCAGGCTGTCCAACCCTTGGGGTCAGGGTACAGTGCTAGGGTAGACTAGGAACCTGAAAGCCATGCCCACATTTGAGACTTGGGATGACCCACTGCCACCCCAGGCCAGGATGTTACCGCTAGTTCAAGACCAGCCTGGGCTACACAGTGAGTTCCAAGGCAGTCTCAACTACATAGTGAGACCCTGTCTCAAAAAGAAAAAAAATTTTTGCAGTGCTAGGGATGGAACTTGGGCCTTCACACTGAAGTCTCTCTTTACCTTTTTTTTTTTTTTTAAGACAAGTTCTTACTAAATTGGCCAGGGTGAGCTTAAATTTGCAATCTTCCTGACTCAGCCTCCCAGGATGCTAAGATCACAGATGTGCAGCCCCATGCCCAGCTTCAAGTACAGCTTTTGATGCCTTCTCTTAAAACACAGGCCTTGGTCTCCCTCACCCTGGGGGAGGCAAGGAGCTATAATCTTTCACTAGCTGTCACCCTGCCTCACAAAAAATGCAGCATTCCCTTGTCCCCCACCCAACCCTGGCACCTCATAGATCCGTTGTGGGGCTCAGGGAATGTTTATTGATGCTTTAAAGATACAGAAACAGGGTCTTACCTCAGAGACCCTGACTTGATGGGTCTAGGTGGGCCGCTGAGTCTTGGGATGTTTCTAGAATTCCCCAGGTGACTCTCAGGTGTGGACAAAGGGGGCTCAGCCTCCCTGGGGACTCAGAGGGATGCCCCCAGCCCTAAGCAGAGGTTCTGACCCTACGGGGCTGTATGAGCCTGAGAGTCCAGGTACAGGAGAGTCCAGGAGATAGGGACATCCTCAAGGGGACATGGAGGGACTCAGAGATGAGATGCCTGGGTGTCTGGGGAAAGAGTGCCAGGGCGGCCAGCGGGGGTCACCTCTGCCACTTTCCACAACCTTTTTTGAGTTTCCCAGGGTGGCCTTTCAGAATGGCCCCAGGTGTTGGGCGTCGTAGCTCACACCTGTGATGCCAGCACTCTGGAGGCTGAGGCAGGAGGATTGCCACAAGTTTGAGGCTGGGTTGGACTACATAGTGAGTTCAAGTCCAGCCTGAATTACATAGTGAGACCGTGTCTCAAAAACCAAAAGTCTCTGGGCCGTGTCCATCCCCTTCTTAAATCTTCCCAAGTGTTTCTTGGCTTCAGGAATAAGGTTCAGATTGTAACATCGGGTTGGTCAGTACCCTTCTGCAGTGGTCACGAGACCACATTTGCAGAGAGGTGGTGCCTACCGCGAGCTATGCTGAAGCTGAGTGTGGTGCACACCTATAAACTGGCATGGAGGAAAGCTGAGGCATGACGGTCTCAGATTGAAACCTAGCCTGGGCAACTTAGTGATTTAGTGAGACAGTGTCTCAAAATTAAATAAAAAGGGTTGAAGATGTATCTTAGTGCCTGGGTTCATTTCCCACTACTGTAAACAGCAGATCAAAACAAACAAAAAGAGAGCACTGCAGCAGGCACATTACGAGGGACTGACTTCCTGTCTCGAGGTGGCTCCTAAGATTGGGTGCAAGTGACTTCCTAAACAAGTGACCCCAGGGGAACAGAGAAGAGTAAGTGTGTGGAGGGGCACTTTCCACTGCAAGGGGACAGCGGCTGGGATGACCATGCCAGCCATGGGGGCCCAGCCTGAGCCCTGATCCCACGGTCAGTAGCACTCTGCCCAGCGCCAGCCCTGTCCCCATCCCAGAACCTGTGACAGTGTCGCCTTATAGAAAAGAGACTTGGCAGATGTGCAGGGATTAAAGATCTTGGATTACTGGGGAGCCGCTGGGATCCCATAGCTCTGTGTCAGAGGGAGGTGGAGGTTTGGGGAAGGGAGGCAGATGGGGAGCAGGGACCGTGTGAGGGGATTCTCCCCTGGGACTGCAGAGCAGCACCCCTTGTGTCAGCCCTGTCCCGATGCCTGACCTGGGGGATGAGGACAGTAAGGCGGTGTTAGGCCTGCCAAGGCTGGTGTGGGTCCCTGGGCAGTGACAGAGTGACCCCACCACCCATCACGTGGGGCTCCCAGAGCAGAGGGGGAAGAGGCTGTGCAGCAGAGGGCGTCCGGCCACCCCTGCCCACCCTGTCCCTGGGGATGCTGGGACACTCCTATCCCCGGGGCCCGATGAATACTTCCTGCCCTACCCATTCGGCCACTACTGTCCAGAACTGGCTCCTCAGCAGCACGCTGGTGTCACCCTTGTTGAGGGTGTGGGGCCAGCATCTGGGGAGCCTCCGCCGGGACCTCACTCTGCATCTTGCTGGCTAAGTGACAAAGTGTCACACTCGGCTGTGCCCACCACAGTCACAGACATGGCCGGCTGGTAAGTTACAGAAGGAGACAGTCCTGGGGCTGAGAAGGCCGGGGGTGTGGTGCTGCATCTGTGCTGTCTTGACGTGGTGGAGGAGGACAGAAAACCCAGGCCAAATGTCACCTTTCATCAGGAACTCACTCCCGTGATGACATCACATGCCTGCCTCATCGCCTCTTAAAGGTCCACCTGTTAATGCTGCCCCGATGGCAGTCCGACGTCAACCCCAGTCTGGGAGGGGACGTTGAATCCAGAGCTCTGTTCAAACCCGAAAGTGACCTGTTCATTTGTCAGCTGGGCCATCAGGCCCAGGGGGGCATGGCACTGATGAGGCCTCGGCCGTCTTGTGTCCTCCTGCCCAGCACCCTGGTGCCCAAGGTGGCCCCAGACTTTGCAAGGGGCCCCAGTGGACCTGGAAGGGAGAAAAGCGGTTGTGACCCTCAGGATCACAGAAGCACCAGGGTTGAACCACAGACAGGATCCACCGACTGAGAGGGACAGGCAGGTGTCCTCATCAAGAAAGAAGTGTGAGGCCCAGGCCTGCCCTGCTCATGCTGCAGTGCCGCAGGCCGTGCCAGGGCTCGGAACACAGAGCTAAGCAGGGCAGCTCAGCTCCCAACGCAGACATGGGGCCTCTAAATGTGAGAATGGCTGCTCAGGGACAGTGCCGCAGGAGGCACCCTGGACTTTTCATGACCCCAGCTCCCCCACCTTTTCCCACTCCCCTCCCCAACACCGTTGTCCCCTGTTGCCCCGCTGGCTCTTCTCCCTTCACCACCCTGACTCGGCAGGCCAAAGCCCACAGGGACTATGTGCTCAGCCACTGAGGACCGCAGGGAGACGGGGCATACACGGACCTGGAAGACAAGGGGAACAAGGAGGTGAAATGCTTTTCTATGAAGGACCTGAAAGTAAATATCTTGGGTTTGCAGGCCATACGATCTCCATCACAACCACCCAACTCTACAGTGGCAGCATGGAAGTAACCACCAAAGATACATAGATGGGTTTGGCAGTGTTCCAATAAAACTTTACTGACACTAACAGGCAGAGGGCTGGATGTGCCCACGGGTGCAGCCTGTAGGCCCCTGGTTTATAAGTTCACAGAACCCAACATGTAAGAACATTAGAGACCACCCAGGCTGGAGACTGGATATAGGTCTCAAACCTCTGCCACTCTGATTTCCTAGCTGTGGTTCCCAGACGTGCTGTGTGGAGCAGGATTCTGACCAGAGGGAACGCATGCTGTGCCATGGGCAGGGAGAGGTGTGGCAGGCCCAGCGCCTCGGATTGACTGCTTGATTAACCCTCACTTCATACATTTCATACAAAGCTCCTAGATCCCAGACAGTGGTGTGGCTGTGACCAGCAAATCCTCCCTGTGATCCTGTGGGAAGTCACACCCCATCCCTCATCCCTGCATGTCTAAACCACATGAACTGCTCTGGTTTCCTTGTGCTCAGTGTTCCGGTCTGGCTCCTTGGGGCAATTGGACAGCCCTGGATTTGTGAGAATTGGTATTTTGGGGCTTTTGTGCCTATAAAAAATGCAGATGGCATTTGTGACGTCTGAAAGGGTAAGAGGCTGCTCTGAGAGCACAATCCGTAGATCCTTGTCCCTGGGGGCATGCGGGGCCCTGGTGACAGCTGTGGCCTCATTTTCATGGGGGAAGCCGGTCTCCAACACAGAGCACGCTAAGCACCAAGCTCTGGTCTTCCTCCACGTGGCTGACAATCAGGGAAAACTGCTAGCGTCTTTACTAAGAGCCAATTAATAATCAACTGTACCAGAACACTCAAAGTTTGAGGCAGGTGGGACTTTTGCAAGAAACTGTCAAGACCCTGAATTCTACAAACTGGGCCAGTTTGTTTTAAAAATCAAATTGCCTACTTTGGAGCGTATCTGATTGGAGCTTTCATCTGGGCCTTGGTGTACTTGGCCGGTAAATGGAGTCATCCGGGCATTGTGGGGCTGTTGCCCTATCCGGTAAACAGATGGCAGCAGGAGCCCAGGTGGTGCCCAGGGCCAGCCTGGAGGTCACGTAAAGCTTTAGGGGACAGTCCAGGCCATGCCAAGGGCTGCCTTCCCCAAGCACTTGCCTCTGTAGGTTGGGGTGTCCTCTGTGTCCCCCCATCCTCCCACCTCAGAGAGCTCAGCAGAGGGGAGGAACAGGCTACTCCCCAGAAAGCCCTGGGAAACAAGGACTGAAAGCAGGGGTGGGAAGGACCTGGTGTGTTTGCCCCACTCTGTGCAATTCGGAGATGTGGCATGGTGTGACAATCTTTCTACAGCCTTTAACAAGGTCCCCACTGGCCCCTGAGTTGGGTTCCCTTCTCCCCTTAAACATCCTTTATCTATTTTCCTTCCTCTTTCACTTACCCTCTCAGTACACCTCTCAAATATAAGGTGTGATCAAAATATATGAAAGTTTAAATTTTTAAAAAATTGATCACAGTAAAAAACATATTGCCATCAATCCCCGTCCAAAATAGAAGCACACTTATCCCATTGCTGTTGCAGCAGCTCTGGAAGTCCTTTCGTGAATGTCTTTACCAGGTGCGATTGAAAAATACAGTGAGTGCTGCTACCGTGTGCCAACCAACAGAACAATGGGCTTGTGAAGACACGATACTGCAGGGCTGGGGCTTTAGCTCAGTGCTTCTGCTGCCTGCCTCACAAGCACGAGGACCTGCGTTCAATCCCCGCTACCAAAAAAGCAAAAGACGTGATACTGCGGCTTTAGCCACCTTATTCCCTGGATCTGGCACCGTGCGAGTTCTGGCTCCTCTCCAAGTCAGAATGATCCTGAAAAGTAAATGTTTTGGATCAGTTCAGGACATTGAGACAGCCAGGACAGCACAACTAAAGACACTCAGGAAAGAGGGCTTCAGGAGCTTCCTTAGAAAGGGAAAACAGTGGTGCGATGAGTGTGTTCAAAGGGCGGGGGAGTATTTTGAGGGGGAGTCATCGTGATGTGTCTTTTACTGTAATAAAATTTTAAAATTCAAACTCATGTATGTTTGATCATACTGTGTATATTTAGACTCGGGAAAGGGAATGGACCTCCACAGGAAAGGCTGGGAGAGTTCAGGCCGCTGGCAGCCAGGAGGGAGGAACAGCCAATCTGCCGTCAGGGACTACGGCCAGCCCTGAGCGGGAAGCCGAGATGCCCAGCAGCGGCCACAGCATCGCCTCTCCGGCAGCTTTTCTAGGCTCTTCCATCGGTTATTCTGGAGCTCCCTTCCCTGACGGTCCTTGTGGGTCTGAACACCATGGCACCGGGCACCACCCTCCTTACAGGGCTGCCGCAGAGCGTTGCCAATCAGAACGGTCCGTCCTGCCAGCCGGACGAGCAGGATCCAATGCCCAGCCGCCCCGGGGCTCCGAGCCGAGCCACTAGTTCGGCGGTCAGGGCCGGGAGCGGAGTGAGTCCCGAGCCCTGTGGGCTGCAGGCGAAAACCTTGGAAAATGCACACAAGTCACGAAGACAGCACGATTTTGGAGGTGACCCCAAGGTGAAGACCCTGGAGCCCCACGCGGACATCGAAGGCGGTGGGCTTGGACAGGGGCTCTCTCCTCCTCCTTCGTGCACATTCATCACGGGCTCCCGGACGGCCCTGGGCGTGGTCAGCGTGGCGTGGCAGGAGGACTTCGCCAGAGCCGGGGCCTCACCCTGATCGCCCTGCGTTTGCTTGAGCGCGGCCTGTGGGTACCCGAGGGTTCCCACTCCAAGTGATGCCTTATGCCGGCGAGATATCAGACGTTATTTGCTAGAGATGTTTCTAGTCTTTTAAATTATGGCTAAATAGAGAAAGCCAAAAATTTACCATTTTAACCGTTTTTAGGCGCACAGCTCAGTGTATTATTTGTTCAGCCGTCACCACTGTCCATCTCCAGAACCTTTTCATCTCCCCAAACTAAAACTCTATTCTCAGGAAACGCCACCTCTCCGTTTCCGCCTGCCCCACCATTACATTTTTTGTCTCCATGAATTTGATGATTTGAAGTATTTTGTGTAAATAGAATCCTCTAAAGCCGGGCGTGGTGGCGCACGCCTGTAATCCCAGCACTCAGAAGGCTGAGGCAGGAGGATCACTGTGAGTTTGAGACCAGCCTGGGCTACATAGTGAGTTCCAGGTCAGTCTCAACTACGTAGTGAGACCCTGCCTCAAAAAACAAAAAAACAAACAAAAAAATAGAATCCTCTATATTTGTCCTTTTGTGTGATATGACTATTTGAATGCTTTAAACATTGACTGTTTCAAAAATTGATCATTTAAAGCCAGGGGTGGTGGCACACACCTATAATGCCAGCACCCAGGAGGCTGAGACAAGAAGATCTTCCTGAATTTGAGACCTTGAGTGAGTTCAAGGTCAGCCTGAGCTACATAGTGAGACTCTGTCTCAAAACACAACAACAACAATAACAACAAAAACCTGATGGGGGGCATACCTGGGATTGAACTCAGGACCTTGCGCTTGTGAGGCTGGTGGCTGCACCACTGAGCTAAATCCCTGGCCCAAAACCTGATCTTTTTTTAAAAAACTCTCTTTTGCCCCATATTCTGTTTTCTTAACTGGCATGTTCATTTTAAATATCTTCTTATTTAACATTTATGAATATTTTTTAAAAGATAAGGGGCTGGGGACATAGAATAGTGGTAATCAAGTAACAAACTTGTTTTAGAGTTTTAATTATTTTAATGTGAAGCATCACTGATCATCTGTTGTTAGAAAAAAACCGTTAGGGCTGGGGATTTAGCTCAGTGGTTCCACTGCCTGCCTCACAAGCGCAGGTAACTGAGTTCAATCCCTGGTACCAAAAAAAAGAAAAAAACTATTAAACTGTTTTGAGAAAGTTTGTTGATAAAACAGGAAAGAACAGTAATATATTCTTGTATTTACTAGTCCAACCTAACTACAGAGCAAACTACAATACCATTTCTTCTGTAGTTGGAGATACAAAACCAGGAATTTAAAACATAATGTATTTGAGTTTGGAAATCAAGAAACTTCTACTCTCACTTAATATGTAATAAGCATCTATCATACACACCAGGTGCTTTTAATTCTATTTAATTCTCTTAATGCTGTTATACACTAGCTTTTTTTTTTTAGTTGTTTCACTTGAAAGTAAATCAATGCCTTACATCTATTTTTTTATTTATGCTGTTAATGATATATTTTATACTGCAAACATAGTTCTAATCTTGTGGTTTTGTGAGTATGTGTGTGATGGCATATGTGTGTTTGAGAGGAATCTAGCTTTACAATGATTTCTACATTAGCAATTAAACTGCCTAAATCCAGAAAGAAAGAAAAAAAGAATGGTCTGTCCTTTCAGAAACTGTAATTGGTTCAGGCACGTCCAGTCAGAGTACCCCCTGTGGTTGCTATGGAATCCTGGGAGGGACTGTAAAGAAAGCTTGTAAACCAGGATTATAAAGGATGAGGGGTTGTAGCTATCTGTAGATCACTCAGAGCCCCTGGATCAAGCTATACCTGAAGCCAGATGCCTCTAGACTCTTGTGGTTTCTAGTGCTTCTTTGAGTTGGATTTCTGTCATTTGCAACCAAAGGGTACTGACAAAATGTCGACATTTTCAGTCACACCTACCTGGAAAGATTCGTTTTCCTGACAAAGCCTTTCCCTTGCACCAGCTCAAGACTGCTGGGCTTCAAGGGAAAACAATGTCACTTCATCTCCAGTGCAACACAGAGCTACACAGCTCTGAGTAGAAGCAAAAATAGCTGCAACTATTAATAAATCGGCCATGACTTTATTAGGGACCTTTGAACAATTGCAGAACAGCAGGCAGAGGAGCCGAGGAGTCAACAATTAGTGCCAAGTGGTGCTTTAATGTGGGATCAGAGAGCAGAAGAGAATCTGGGAAAACCCAAAATAGATGCCCGGTAGCCACGGGGATAAGCTGATCCACGCCTGGATACAGAGGCCAAGGCCACACGAAGCCACATCACCTAGGCTTGCCTGCTCGCCTGCCTGCTAAGGATCCGTGACCTCCTCCAGAGCTCCCTCCTCGCAGACCCAAGGGAGGGGCTCACCTGCAAGGAAGCAGCCTGTGCAGCTGCACTTGCTGTCATTGACTCCTTGCCTCTGTCTCCCCCATCATGCTATTTCCAGTGGAATCTGTTTAAAGGCAAGCAACAGGACACTGGAGTAACAGTGGCTTACAAGAGTAAAGACAGTGACTTCATGAAACAGGAATGTGGAAGTAACAGTTTCCATGGAGCAGCTCAGTAACACTAGGAGGGACAGTGGTTTTTTTCCATTGCTCCTGCACCACCAGCCGGGAAGTGTGGGTCTGGTGTCCTCAGGTTTATTGCTTCATGGTCACAAGATGGCTGCTGCAGCTCCAAACATCCCATAAACAAGGTCAGGAAGCACAATGGGGGAGGGATATTACAGCAGGTATTATTGAAGCCCCTTCCTTACCCACCCATTTTTCTACCTTACCAAACTCCAGCCTTTCCCTAAGTCTTTTTCCTAAAACCACAGAACACTGCTTTATCCAGAAGTGTCAGGTCAGACGTGCCAAAAACTTCATTCCAAGAGGCTCTATCTGGTGAGGCTCCAATTCCCGGAAGTGGTGGCTGTCCCTGAGGCTCCCCTGTATGCTGCCCTCCCTCTGCTGTCTCCGTTTCCCACGCCTTTCCCATGCATCAGGGGTGACATTCCCAAAGAACACCGTGCTGTTTTATCCAGAGAATGCTGGGACCCCAAACCAGGACAGCTCTTTCTGCTACCGGAGGGCCCCAGTGGACGCCCACCTCATCCTTGCCTCCAGCTGTTCTGCCAGAATTGAAACCATGAACACCTGAGGGGCAACGGCAGCTGCACCTCTGGCAGTTGGGCCCCAAAGTCCAGGTGTCATCAGCGAAAGCAGAGGGGCACGTGACAGTTATAGAGTGGGCATCTTGTTCTGCTTAGTCACTTTAGGGTGACAGAGACAATGAGGCAGAGGCTTCACTAGGCAAGTGTGCTGAAGAGGGACCCGGAGGACAGCAAGAGGGGATGAGAAGGCTTTTCCAGAACATTCTATTGTTTAAGCCATGAGGAGGCCATGGCGTTCAGTCTGAGCCTGAGCTAGGACAGCAGTTCGAGCCCACCTGGTGGTGGGAGGTGTGGGTCTGCTGTCCTGGGCCTGGACAGGCCTGGCTGGATCACAGCTCTGTGGAGAACCCTGAAAGAGGCCGTAGCCAGATGAAGTGAGGAGAGCAGCCAGGAGGGAGACAGACCTGGGCGCTGTTTAATGGGAGAGGAGGTGATTGTTGGGGGCAGAGGAAATGAGCCCTGCTGAAGAGAAGACCACAAAAGCCATGCTCAAATATTACTCATTTCCTAGAAGAGACATAATTTTCATACAACTTCTCAGTCCCCTAATACTGTCTCAGCCAGATCCAATCCGGGAGAGAAACAGGAGTCTCCTCAGGTATTTCAAACAGGAGGAATTGAACACCAGGAATTGTTACCAAGTACCACCTCCTCCCTCATGGTTCCAGTCGCCCATGACCACCGGCAGTCTGAAAATTTTACATGGAAAATTCCAGAAATGAATAATTGATGTTTCAAATAAATTTGATTTTAGCAGATTGTTATAGTGGTTCTCTTTTGTTAGCTGTTGTATTGGTCCCTTCCTGGCCTAATTTATAAATTCACCTTTATCCCAGGGCACACACATGCAGGAAAGAATGTGGCATGTGCGGGGCTTGGGGGTCCTGCCTGTGTGGGAAATCCAGGGGTGTCCTGGCCACGGCCCCTGTCCGGGGACCACAGTCCTGAAGGTTAAGGCGATGATGCTTAAAGACAGGAAGCCACAAGGGAGGGAGAGGGTGGAGCACCTGTCACCAGGCCACCAGAGCAGCTGAGCAGGGCACTGGGAGCCACTCAGTGCTGCTGCAGGAGGGATCTGAGCTCCATCTGCAGCCTTCAGCCTCCAGTGGGCCGTCGCTTGGTGTCCTCAGGCAGAGGGCAGAACCTAGAGTCCACCGGGCTGTGGCAGGTGGTGTAGACCTAGGAGATGAATGTAAGGAAGGGGCGTCCAGCAGCAAGGACCGGCCAGCTTTGAGACAGAGGGAGGAAGCGGCCCCACCTCCGAGGTCCTATGGCAGAGCCCCAGGCTTGCGATGTCACCGGACAAGGTGTCTCAGAAGGTCTCATCTGTACGCGGGCCTCAGATTCCAATCCTGCGCCTCACCTCCGCGCAGGGTTTGGTGCCTCCAGCCCCATTAGACCCCAGCTCCCCAGGAACCGGGTCACAGACCCCTCCTTGCCTGGTCCCCCAGCCCCAGCACCAGTGTCACACCGGCTGACAGTGGCTCTCTCTGGCAGAAAACTGTTCACACCACAACTCAGCTCTCCAAATGTGCCCAGAGTCCTAAAGGAGAGATTCCTGCCAGAATGCGGACAGGCACCAAAACTAAATTATCCAGAAAAATAAAACCTCTTGCTCCAGCACCAAGGAAATTGAAGAGCTCATTAGCCTGAGGAAGAAATAGTATTTTCTAATGTGCAGCCTCAGGCAGTCATGAATAGTCATGAGCTTGCTGTCGCAGGTCGGAACCTTGCTGTGAGTGCTGCTTGGGGTTGGGGTGCTGGGGCCAGAACCTGGGGTGCTGAGGGCAGAGCACCAGCAACAGCCCAGCCCTAGGATCTGTCCAGTGGGACAAAGGTCTGTTCACTATTGTAGCCAAAGAACCCACGTCCTCTAACAGTGACACATTGACACTCGTGAATCCTAACAAAGGGCCCGAGGTGGGGGTGACTGGCTGAGCTGCCTGCTCTGGATCTTTAGGAACTGGACTGACCTGGCCACTCCCAGTAGCACCTTTTCCCCTGGCCTCCTCTTCTTCTGCCCCCACTGGATGTACTCAGCCCTGGGGCCAGGCTAACTCAGGGGGTGGGGTCACAGGTGACTCCCAGGGCCTCCCAACCTCTGCCACCCCACAGACCTGCAACCCAGCAGTCTCTGCGGAGGTGCCTGCCCTCGCATCTTGTCACACAGGTCCCAGCCAGGTGGAAGTGGCTGCTGCCACCTTCCCCACCCTGCATCACAGACACATGGTCCCTCCGAGAGGAGCAAAGCTCTCCCCTGCCCTCTGACCTGGGTGTGGCCAAACTCACTAGAGCAGCGGCAGTTTCCTCCTCTTCTTGCTTTGGGATGCTCCTGCCCCTCACCCAACTGCTGTACTACTGGAAGTCCAAGCCACCCAGCGAGGGTGAGACAGTGCTCTCGCTAGTGCCCAGCATCTGCGGGAGCAAGGGGTGCCAGCCACAGGAATGTCCCTGAGGGCAAGGATACCTGCTGTCAGAGTCTGGGTGTGAAATGGCCCAGCCCACATGGTGCCACCTTAGCAGGTGGGGCTTCAGGAGGAGCAGGGGGGACATGGGGCTCCAGCCCTTTTCCTCCCAACCACAATGAGGCCCACAGAGCTCCTCCGCCACACACTCCCACAGTGGGCCAGGTGCCAACCAACCATGGATCAAAACCATGGGCAAAAAGAGCCATGCCTTCTCCTAAGCTCATTTTCTCAGCAAGGAAGCTGATGAACATATGCTCTACCTCATCTACACAGACAGCTGCAAAGACCTGTCCCCTGCAATGCCTGGAGCTCCTGCAGCCATCTTAGACCATGAGGACACCTTGAATGAAGTTCCACCCCTCTGCCGTTGTGAGGAGCCCTGGATACTGGGGAAGAAGAACATCCTGGCTGCCCCGGGTGCAGTGAGGCACTAAGGCTTTGGACTAATCCCAGGGGCTGCGCCTGACATGGGGCTCCATCCACTACACTACCTGCCTCTCTGTTCCGGAAAAAAAATGTGGGGAGGATATAGTAGAAACTGCTGCTCACCACCCAGCATCTGTTTTCCTGTTATGACTCCATAACTTTATTATTGCATTTTCTGTGGCTTAAAAAAAAAATCCAAGGATAAATTCTCTATAAAGGAAAGAGATTTATTCAACTCATAGTGCTGTCCTTTTGTTTGCTTACTTGCATGTTTGCTTGTTGGGCCAGGGTCTCACTGTGTAGTCCAGGCCAGCCTTGAACTCACTGTGTACCCCAAACTGGCTTTGAACTCGTGGTGGTCTTCCTGCCTC
Source organism: Fukomys damarensis (assembly GCF_012274545.1). Taxonomy (NCBI): domain Eukaryota; kingdom Metazoa; phylum Chordata; class Mammalia; order Rodentia; family Bathyergidae; genus Fukomys; species Fukomys damarensis. Next base: position 29,527,173 of record NW_022900919.1, on the reverse strand, counting down.
AGCTTCCCAAGTGTTGGGATTGCAGGCCTGTGCCACCACACCCGGCTCCCAGGTGACAGCTTCCACCACGTTTTGACAAAACAGAATTCACCAGAAACAGCTCCTCAGTCCTGCACTTCCCAGTCTGCCAACTATCAGAATAAACCTCTGTCCTTTACAAACCCCCGCATGAGCTCCACTATGGCGGACAGGACAGACGCGTGAAGGTCTCAGCAGGCCTCCCCTCTGCCCCTCACCAGCTCAGCTCTGACCCCAGGCATCTCCTTAGAGACCTGAGACAGCATCACAAGAGGGAGCTGACACAGGGCCAGATATTCCAGCAGTCAGCCCAGGTCTCCAGCCCCCATGGTGGCCCTGAGAAGCCTGGTACCAGATGTGATATGAGCTAAGGTTTCCCAGATGGCAGAGTGACCTGCACACCGGGCTGTCCATGACAGGAGCTTGTGCTGGGCCCCAGCAAGGCCCAGCACAAAGTGCAATGGAGCAGCCTGAGTGCAACTAGAGGCTTGGCCCAGACCAGCAGACTGGGCACTGTCCCTTCTGCCAGCCCACATCCCAAGAGTGTGAGATAAAGTAAACCATGGAGACCATGGGGCTGTTTGTTATGCAGCATTTTGGTGGATGTATCTGACTGCTACACTGTCACCCAGACAGTCACAGCAGAATCTCAGTGTCCCCTGACTCCTTCCTCTCCCTGTGCCCCACCTGCAATCCCCAAGTCCCAAATCTTCCTCAAGCTACCTCAATCTCCCAAGCTATCTCTGCTGCCCATGTCCAGGCCACCTTGGTCACTCTGCAGGGTTCCCAGCTAGGGTCCTGCTGTGTGCACCTTAGCCCTCACCTCTGTGGGTTTTAGCTCTGGGCCTCTCCAGCGCTAGGGCAAGGGCATGTGCATTCCCTCTTCTGGAGACCTGACCTTGAACTTGACATTGCTGCAGCTCCCCTCAATGTTCTGCAGCCTTGATGGGGTCCTGCTGGATGCTGTCCTCACCTCTAGGTCACCTGTAGGACGCTAAAACATTGCCTGTAGCTCTGTGGATAGGATGTAAATTAGTACAGCCATTATGCAGAACTGGAAGGAAGGGCCTCAAAAACCTAAAAATAGACCTGGCACAGGATCCAGCCATCCTACTTCTGCAATGTGCACACAAGGGACCTGAAGTCAGCATGCAAACCTAGGTACCCATCAACAGGGAAACAAGGAAAATGTGGGGTCAATGCACGGTGGAATACTCTACAGCTTTGAAAAAGGAAATCCTGCCATTTGTGGCCACATAAGTGACTTCAGAGGTATCATGGTAAGAGAAATAAGCCCAGTGCAAAAGATGAGCACTATGTGGCTTCATTTACACATAGAATCTTAAAAAGCGGATCCTCAAGAAATCTAGAGTAGAACAGTGAACTCCAGGGGACAGAGTGTGGTGGGTAGGAGGAGGAGTTGTCCAAAGTGCACACTTCCCAGTGGACAGGAGGAACTGGTCTTCAAACTCTGTCACCTAGCACGGTGACCACAGTTACCAATAACATATCCCATGTTGCAAAAGTAATGAAAGAGTAGATTTTAAACGTTTTCACTACACAACAACACCTAAGCGGCTGCAGCTGTGGATGTATTTATTAGCTCGCCATCACACTGGACCCTAAATACATGTCTGTTGTAGCCAGGGTTTTAGCAAGGGAATACATTAAATACAGGACACATAGTTCATAAGATTATTTTATGATAATTACCCAAGAAGTTAAATGCAAGAGTGCAAGAGATTAACCACACACTAGAGGCTTAAAGGATCCCAGCTGAGGGCCAGAAATTAAACACACAAATCCAGCTAAAGGCTTAGAGTCCAAGGCAATGCCCTCCTCGAGGCCAGCCAGTGGCCTAGAGCCCATGGCAATATCACACTTGTCCATACTGAGGATCTGCACCTGGAAGGCCCAAAGGCCAGTGGTGGGAGCCAGGAAATCTATGCCAGTGAGATGAAGGGTTTGTGTCACCAAGCTGAGGGATCCACAATGGAGCCAGGAAGCGATGCTCCTGGTAAAGATCAGAGCTCTCCTGACGAGAACAGCAGCCCCTCCCAGCGACAGCGAGGCCTGAGCTCCTCCTCCGATGAGAACAGCCTAGTTCACATCAAAAAACCATCCACAGCAAGCTTCTCCTAGAAAACCAACAGGCCACGATCTTCCCTTCCAGTTCTGTTTTTAGGGTTATTGACAACAGTCCTCAGGTGGGTCTTCCACACCCAAACCGCATTGATTCAATACAGCTGGGCCTTACAAGTTGACCATTAGTTAATCCACTACAATGACATTTGTCAATTTAAATAAAAACTGTGTATGTATTTACTTAATTTTTAATTTATTTATTTCTGAGACTGAGTCTGGCTATGTAGCCCAGGCTGGCCTCAAACTCTGGGTGATCCTCCTGCCTCAGCCTCCCAAGCAAATTGCCAGGGCTGTTCTGGCTGGAGTAGCCACCAGCTCTCTGAGATCAGGGTCTATGTTCCCGTCCCTCGTCACTTCCACCCCGTCCAGGAGCACCCAGGGGCGGAGGGCCGAGTTCACAGGAGATGGCTTAGCGACCCAGAAGTATGGAGCCCCAGAGGGGGTGAGGGCTGGGAGCCAAAGCCAGAAGAGGACTCGGGAGACAGGGCATCGGGAGAGAACTCGCAGGGGAGAGAACTCTCAGCCGCTGTAGGCTCTGTCATGGCCCCAGCTCATCTTGTGTGGGGGCACAGGGGCCCAGACAGGTGCCTGGACCATCACACACTGGACACCCAGGACCTGAGAGGGAAAGAGGCAGGGGTGGTGGGGACAGCAGGGAAGCCCAGAGCCGCCACTAGCCACAGGCAGGGGCGGAGGGCTGGGCCAGCCAGGAATGCAGCTGCTGAGCCCACATCCAGAGCGGCTCAGGACACAGGGGCTTTGTCCCAAGGGAGAGGAGCTGGACTGCAGGACCTGTCCTGGGGACTCAGCCTAGGGTTTTGGGCCTGCCACCCAGAGCCCAGAGCCCTGACCTTCAACATCACCCAGGACAGCTGCGCAGATAGCGCACTGTGCAAAGTTGCTGTAAGCTCTGTATATATTTTCTAAATTCTCCAGTGAGTCTGAGAGGTAGCGATGTTGGGAGTCATTGATCTAACTCAGAGGTCAGCAAACTTTTTCTGTACAGAGCCAGATGATAAATACTTCAGGCATTGTTCAGGTCAGGGTCATGATGGTCTGTGTTGCAATGCCTCAAATCTGTCCCCAGAAAGCAGGCGTAGAGGACACAGAAAGAATGAGCATGGCTGGATTGCAACAAAACCTTTTCAAATCAGATTTCATGGATTTGGAAATTTGAATTTTTAAAATGTGAATTTTGTAGAATGTTTACAAGTCATGAAATATTTTTTTCTTTGGATTTTCCCCCCAACCATGAATAACATAAAATGTGCCTTGCCAGGCGTGGTGGCGCCTAGCTGTCATCCCAGCACTCAGGAGGCTGAGGCAGGAGGATCAGTGGGCGTTCCAGGCCAGCCTGAACCACATAGTGAGATCCTGTCTCAAAACAAAAACAAAAAACGGAACAAAACACAAGTAAAACCCATCCCTAGTTCCCGTGGACTGGGGGCCAGGCCTACTGTGCATCGACCCTGATTCAGACCAGCTCTAGGCTGTAGAAATCTGGTAGAAGCGGCGCTGAGGAGATTTAGAGCAGCCTGACAATATAGTGGCCCCCAAGGAAGTGTCTGGGGAACCCGACATGGCTTGGGGGCCCCACGGACAGCTCGTCTGGAGCCAGCACATAGAGCACGGCCCAGTCACATGCACTGAGCAACAGGCCAGAAGCTCTCCTTTATCCATAAACTTTGAAAAGCAGGTGTAAATTAACCCTTTGAATCCTCCCCCTGTCACCTAGAATCCCCTAAAATCTATTGCCAGAACTATGGCAGACAAAACAGGAAAAAAAAAAATGAAAAGGAATCATTTAGCGACAGTTCTCTGAGGAGAGTGACAATGAATTTGTTTTCTTTTTCTGGTTTTTTGAGGCAGAGTCTCACTAAATAGTTCAGGCTGGACTTGAGCTCACTATGTAGCTCAGGTGACTGAATTTGTAGTGATCCTCCTGCCTCAGCTTCCCAAGTGCTGGGATTACAGGCGTGTGCCACCACACCCAGTGAGTTTATTTTCTTTGCATTCATGTTTCCCATGTCTCCTTTAAAGAGCATGTGTGAATTTATAATTGAAGTTTTGTTTGTTTTCTTTTTTGGTACCGGAGATTAAACTTGTGCTCGCGAGGCAGGTGGCGGCACCACTGAACTAAATCCCTGGCCCTATAATTGAGTTTTTAAAAACATCAGCCGCATTTTTTTAAATGTTCTGGAGGAGTGGGGGTGTCACTCAGTGTGTGCGCAGGGTCCTAGGTTTGAATCCCTGCAACCAAAAACAAATGATGTTTCTCTGGAAGGTCACCGTCCCCAGTGCCTCCCCGGCTTTGGGAGCACTTTCCATACTTAGCGCCAGGGCTCCCGAGGGAAACATGAAGCCACAAGACAGGGCCAGAGCTGCAGTGGGGCGTCGAGTGGGGCTGTTCCCCTGAGGGGCACAGGGTGACGCTGCTTGGTGCTCAGCCTTGAGACCCCGGCGGGCTGCAGGGTGCAGCTTCCCCAACAACACAGCTGTGTGATGTCACACGGAGGCGATTTCCTGCCACTCGGCCCTACACTCTGGTTGGTGGGGTGCCTTCCATGTCGCGTCTTGTCGCCCCTCGGTCCTCCGGGCTGGCTCCGGGACCCTGTACCTGAGTCCTCCATGTGCAAGTCCCCAGATATGACGGTGTGGCCTTTGCACAGGGCCCACACACCCACCCGCACACTTTGAGTGCCCTCGAGGTGACAACACCTGAGACAGGGTGGATGCTGTGTAAACAGCTGCTGTGCTGAGCTGTCTGGGGGATCACAGCCAGAGGAGAGTCCGAGTGCCGTTTCTGAGTATGTTCCCTGGGAAATCAACTGCGTGTGCGGAGGGGGGGGCACAGGTGTGAGGGCTTCACTTCACTTAGAGGAAATACACACACGTGTGTGCACGCGTAGCATGTGCATTTGTAGCACCCGCACCAGATCCTGCCCACCCCTCAGACGCGAGACCTGCCGTGGGACTGGCCAGGACCCGAGCTCACCCGCCACTCTGCAGACTGGCACACAAAGGCCCAAGAAGCCACCTGTGCCACCAGGACTGGAACAGGGGCCTCCGCTGGCTGATGAATCCTCTCTCCTTGTCACCCCAAAGAATCCGGCCCAGAAACCTCCAGAGCAGGGGGCACAGCCCTGCCCCTCAGAGATGCACCGGGGTCTGAGCCTGCATGCAACCTCGCTCTCTCTGGACCCACAGACACAACCAAGTTAGAGATGTCAGGAGGAAACTGTCTCGGACTGGCCAAGCAGGCCCCAGCTCTAAGGGCCAGTGTCCTCAGAGGAGATAGGCCGTGACCAGGAGACAGACAGGGAGGTCACAGAAAGATGGAGGGAGGTGCATGGGTGCGGCCACAAGGCCACATGCTGAGGCTGGGATGTAGCTCAGCGGCCGAGCAATGGCGAGTATGGGGCCCCCAGGGTTTCGAGAGAGTTCAGCCTGCCCATGGCTGCGGGGGCTGTGGACTCCAGGACTGCGAGCCACAGCCCCTGTGCCTGTCACAGGACACTGTTGTCCTGGCGACCTCTCACCACAGCCGGGGAGCTAATATGAAACCCACAAGTGGCAGAAAAGGGCTGGAGGTGTAGAGGGGGTGTTTCATATGGGCAAGTACTGCAGGAAAGTGTTTTCCCTGAGTCCGAGCTCCTCGGAGCTAAACCAGCCTCTCAACTACATCGGGGTTGTCGATCCTGTCTTCCCAGACCAAGGATGTCCCCAAACCCTCATCCCCGTGTCCTCCAAGTCCTCTCCTCAACTTCCACACAAAGAGCAGCTATCGTTGCACTCCTGCCTCCATGCGGTGGCCCCACACCACCTGGCCTCTAAGAAGTGGGCTCCACAGCCCCCTATAAAACGGACTCAATCCCCCAAATCCCTGTACAACTGCAACGGAGTGAAAACTGCTCTGTCTGTCCACCCAGCCCAAAGGGAACTCCTGCTGGTGGCTCATCCCCAAAGCCCTGTTGTGGCTACTTTGGGTCCAAGGCTTCTAAGACTGGGACCTGAAGGCAAGAGCTCCTCCCCCGCCCCCGGAGGCAGCCGGCAGCCAAGGTGCCCCACTTCGTGTGCCGGGTGGGACTGGTCTTTCTCTGAGTTAAGAGGGGAGCTCAGAGCCCCTCACGGTGCCCTGTGCCCTGTGCCTCCCTGGCACAGCTATGCTGGCATCTCCTGCCCCACATTCCTGCTCTCCCACATGCTGCCTGCCAGCTCACACGCCGAGCATTTCCCATTGACAGAGGAGAAAGATGGACTTCAGTCCAGCTCAGAACATGGGTCCCTGCCAGAGGGAGGCCACGTCTGAAGGGGGGAAGGTGCCTTCCACACAGAGGCCCAGAACCCTGAGGAAACTCAGGCCCCAGGCTCACAGGCTCCATCCTGCTTAAAACAAACAAACAAACAAAACATGGAATTGGAAAATAACTTCAACCCTCCAGAGGGTCTGTCTCATTTGAGTTTTAAGTTACAAGCAGAGCTCTTCTGCAGTTTCCCTTTGCCCAAGAAGCCTCATATCATCACACCTGTGCCCAGGTCTATCTAGCCTGTGCCCCAACTAGGGTCCTGGGAACACTTCGTGAGGCATCGGTGGGGCTGATGCCCCCAACATGGACCTGAGGTGCAGCCCACAGTGTGAGAAGTGGCGCTGGGGTCAGAAAGGCCAGGAAACAGCCTGGGCCAACAAGCTGCCTCTCCAACTCCTCCTCCGTCCCAGCCTGGCCTTTAGCTTCTCCTCTCCGGGTCAGGAGGGGCCCTGTGTCATGTGTTGTCTCTCCTGTCCTTCACGTGGCTAGAGTCCCTGGAGCCAGCGCCCTTGCCGTGAGCCCGTCTGTGAGATGGTGAAGGTTGGAAATGGGCACTGGCTCTTCAGAGTGTGGACATTGCTTCTCCAGTCTCCAAGTTCATCCACCCCCTCTCTGCTCTTCCATGGGCAGTGAGCTCGGAGGGCTCCCGTGAGGTGGCCCTGCAGTCCTGGCTGAGTCCCTGGCTGGTGGTATGGGTCCAAATGGTGGCCATGCGCCATGTATGCGCACATCGTGAACCAAGCAAGGCAGCTGTTCAGTGAGATCTGCTCCCAACTCCTTCCTTGACCAGTACGCTTTGCTAAGATCCCAGAAGCCAGGTTTGAACCTGGAATTCCGGGGTTCTGTGGGATTTGCTGAGTAAGGAGACCTCCCTCGGGCAATGGCTGGGTCCCTTGCCTGTCCCCAGCCCTCTGACTCACACTGCAGACGCCTGATGGGCGCACACAGACCCCCAATCTCAAACCCAAGTCCACCAGCACTTCCACAAAAGCTACCATTTGGCCAGCCCTGCATGCTCCTGCTCCAGGCTCAGGTGGCCTCTGGGGGACATGCTCCAAGATGTGACCCCCAGGGGTCCAGGAAAGAGGCTCCCCAGCACTTGTGCAGGAAGTCGGGGTCCCAGGCTACTTGGTCTCACAGACTCAGGGTGTGCATGTCACCTGCTTCCAGGCTCCTCTCCCTGCAGGAGGGGTGTGGTCAGAGCAGGGCCGGCGTGGGATCCCAAAAGGGGTCTGGCCAGGCCCAGGCGCAGGCAAGGGCCCCTTGCGAGGATCTCAGGCAGTGCTGATGCAACCTCGGACATTTTCTCAGTTTGCGAAGCCTGCCATTGAACACCATCATGACAGGTGGCTTCAACCACACTAATTTATTCGCATGGTCCTGCAGGCGGGAAGCTTGGCACCCACGCTGGGGACAGCCGCTCCTCCCCAAGGTGGAGGAAGGGAAAGGGACAGGGCACCAGGAGCGTTGAACTGCAAGGTCTGGAGCCTGGGTGACACTCAGGGTCATGCTCTTGCCAAAGCATTGCCTCGTGTGACTCAAAGAGGCCCGTTTCCAAATGACAGTGCTGTGGTCATCCAAATGCCAGGGCTCTGAGGGCCAAAGGAAGGGGACAAGGGAGACCGGGCCCCTGGGGGGGTGCATGTTGGGGTCACAGGGGTCCTATACAGGGCGCTAGAGGGCCCAGTGGGGAAATGTGGACAGGAAGGAAGGAGCTGTAGGTCACAGCTGCGAATCTCAGTCAGCTCTGCAATCTGATCGGGGACAGGCGTGACAGGAGAAGATGCCCTGTGGGGGGGTACGTGCTGGGAGGTCAAGGGAAAAGGGGGCAGGGGGTGCCCAACTCAAGGGATTCAGAATTAGCAACAAGAACACTTTGAGCACGTGTGTGGAAGAGACATAGAAGTTGTTCTGTTATGTTCTGTTTTCAAGATGGTCTCACCATACAGTTCATCCTGGCCTCGAACTCATTAGGTAGCCAGGCTGGCTTCAAACTCATGCCTCCTGCCTCCACCTCCCTGCCGCTGGAATTACAGGTGTGTACCACCATGCCTGGTTGGCCCTGTTTTTATAAACTTGCTCTACCTGTAAAATTATTTCAAAACAGAAAGTTAAAAACTAAAGAGTAACAGTGATATACAAGTGTGGCCGCACCGAGCGGTCCCTGCTGCTCCCTGCCGGCCTCCACTGGTTTCCTGACCTGGATCCTGGACTCTACCCACCCTTGCTGGGCCACTGCCCATCTCTGCCGTGGCAGGAATGATGCAAGGTAAGGTCACTCTGGCCACCCTGCTGGGGCCAGGGGAGCAAGGACAGGTCAGGGGTCCCCAGAGGGCCTTACCCAAGGAGGGGACTTCACTTGAAGGGAGGGACTGGGACCCAAACAGGCGGTGGGGACTATGGGAGGGAGGCTGGGGACCCATTGTCCTGTGCTGTCCGGGTCTACCAATAAACCACTTCCGTGTGTCACCCTCAGGAGGGGACAGAGACAGGAGGGAGACTCTTGAGTACACATCCCTTCACACCTTCCTGGTTTGCTTCTATGTGACTGTAATACCTATTCAAAAATAGAATAAAACCCTTGGGAGTGCAGAGTCCTTGCCTATCATGCACGAGGCCTGGATTTAATCCCTAGTGCTGAAATTAAAATAAATAAAATAAGACGTAAGATCGCTGCTGCCAAAAAAAAGTTTAACTTGAATCTCTTCATAAGAAACAATCAGTCAAACCCAACTGAGGCATAACTTGCCAAACAAATGGCCTGAACACTTAAATATCAAGGTCACGGGCATCAAAAATGGGTGGGAGAAGAGAAGAGAGACCAGGGAGGGCTGGATGGGTGTGGGAGGGGTGGATCTGGATGAAAGGCGAGGGGTGTGATCAGGTATTTGGATCACGGCGCAGGGCAGGCAGCGAAATGTGCACTACAGTCTCAGATTGTCAAAGAAAAGAAGGAAGGGGAGAAAAGAAAGAAAGGAAGGAAGGAAGGATAAAAAGGAGGAAAGGAAGGAAGAAGGGTGGAAGAGAAGAAAGAGAGAGGGGAAGAGGGGAGTGGAAACATTGCTGATTTTTTCGTGTTGTTGTTCCTGGGGATCAAACTTGGGACCTTGTCCTTACAAGGCAGGTGGCAGAACCGCTGAGCCAAATCCCCAGCCCCATTACTGATTTTTTTTATTTTGATGTTTGTTTATATAGAAGAGAGACAGAAAATATAGCAAAATGCTAACCACTGGTAAATTTTTTTGTTTATTTGGATTTTTTGAGACAGGGTCTCACTGTGTAGTTGAGACTGATCTGGAACTCACTATGTAGCCCAGGCTGGTCTTGAACTCACAGCAATCCTCGTGCCTCAGCCTCCTGAGTGCTGGGATTACAGGTGTGTGCCACCATGCCTGGCCCAACCACTGGTAAATTTAATAGTTATTATTCTTGCAATTTTTCTACAGTTTAAATATTTTCAAAATGAAAAGTGGGGGGATTAAGATTAACATAAAATAGCCAGGCATGCCTGGCCCAACCACTGGTAAATTTAATAGTTATTATTCTTGCAATTTTTCTACAGTTTAAATATTTTCAAAATGAAAAGTGGGGGGATTAAGATTAACATAAAATAGCCAGGCATGGTGGCACACACCTGTAATCCCAGCACTCAGGAGGCTGAGGCAGGAGGATCGCTGTGAGTTCGAGACCAGCCTGGGCTACATAGTGAGTTCCAGGTCAGTCTCAACTACACAGTGAGACCCTGTCTCAAAAAACAAACAAACAAAAAAAAAAGATTAACATAAAATAAAAATACTTTTTTTAAGAATATATAGAGAGATTTGATGCTCTCGTAGCATTTTTACTTTTCTAATTTTTACCTGTATCAGTCCACATCGGCAGTGCACGACCACCACACCCGTCCTGGGGAGTTGGTGCACTACACACTGAGTTCTAAATCTAGGCCCCTTCCCGCCCCCTGCCTCCCTCTTGGTCCCCTTCCCATGTGAGAATGGTCCCTGTCTCTCTTTGCTACCGTTTATCTTTCATTTTGCTCTTAATTTACACTCTCGGTTCTAAGAGAGATCGCGAGTTATTTAAACTGTGTCTCTGATTTATCTCACTTGAAATACTTCTTAAATATTTGCCTATGAATGGCGAAAGGATCTGAGTGTCAGCGGATCCCAGGACCCTCCTAATTCTCTGTGTTTTACTGAAAAGCAACCCCCCCACCTAGCCTGGCCAGCTGATCTGTGCCCCCCATGCCCCACTTGACCACTTGGAGAGGACACTGGGGTTATCCTGGTAGAGAAGCCCCAGTGTAAATCTCTAGCACAGTTTCTGCCTTTCACACCAGCAAAGCCAAAGTCACTTTCCTCTGAGCCAGATTTAGAAAAAGAACAGTTGTCCAGGTGGCCGTTATGAGTGTGTGTGGGGCTGGAGCAGGTTGGGTGTGGGCCTGGCAGGGGGGCCCCAGGGCCGCTGTTCCTGTCACAGGTTGGTGGCATTGGCTTATCCAGGGTTGCGGGGCCTGGCCAGACTATGGTGGCCTCCACTATGACAGCTGAGGATAACAGGAAATAAAACTCCTCACCCACTGTGGGTGCCCAGTGTCCAGGGTGGCCCAGTGCCCATGGGAACCAGGAGTGGGTGTCATACAAGATAGAAGATGAGGCCCATGGAAGTCGGTGTCCTTGAGTTTGACCCTGGCCCTGCAGGGCCACCTGGACTTCTGGGTGGCCCCAGGGTTGCTGCTCAGGTTATTTCCATAATAGCACCTGAATAGTTAAGAGTTCAGGCTGTGGAGTCAGAGCTGGGTTCAAATTCTACACTTGCTAATCTCAGAGCTGGGTTCAAATTCTATACTTGCCTCAGGCAAGTGGCCAAACTCTCCGTGCTCAGCTTTCTTCCTCTCTAATAGGAAACTAGGCATGGTGCATTCAGCTTCTCTGTACTCTGGGAGGCTGAGGCAGGAGGATTTCAAGTTCAAACCCAGCCTAAGCAATTTAGCAATTTAGTGAGACCCTATCCCAAGACAAAAAAAAGGGGGGGGGGCTTGGGATGCAACTCAGCGGGAAGGCCCAGGGTTCAATTCCCAGTACTGCAAAAAAGGATGAAGGTAGAAGGAAGTGGGCTGTGATGATTAAATGAGACTCTTCTGCCCTAGAAACAGAGATGAGCCCTGGATCAGGGGAAGATGGCAGGATGACCACCCAGAAAGGCAATGCATGGAGAAAACCACCTTCCCCTGCTGCCTACGTGAGAGAGAATATAAAGGAGCAAGAGCCAACTCGGGAGGAAGAGGCTGCCCCAACCACTTCCGGGAGGGGTCTCATCGCCCCAGGGCATCTGCTGTTCTGGCTGAATTTGGGTCCTGATCAGAAGAAAACAGGGCTGAGGCTAGGCAGCTGCTTCTCCCCTCCTGTCTAAATACATGAAAACAAGCCTCTTCCGAGCACTGCTCTCCTAACTTCCATCAGTGGGGAAACTGGGTTATTCAAAAGGTCTCAATTCATTGAGACAACGGAGCTGTCATCTGGGAAGAATTAGAACTGGGACTCTACCTTAATCCTCACACCAAAATGAATTCCAGATGGTTCAGAAATTTAAAACTGAAACCATAAAAGCATTAGGAAAAATGAAATACAGCCGCTCTCTGGCTCTGTTGCACGTACATCCGAGGATTCACCCAGCAGTGGATTTAAAATGTTCAGAAAAACAACCGTGTCTGTATTGAACACGGGCAGACATTCTGTCATTGTCCGCCCCCCCCCATAATACAGCAGTCAGTCACACAGCAGTCACGTGGCATCAGGCGTCAGAAGTCACCTGGAGACCCAGTGGGTGTCCCCAGAACATAGCCTGTGGGCCACTTGCCCTTTCCTCTAAATGTTATAGCAACAAAGTAAAGGAAGTTTTGTGACTTACATACATTAGTGATGCTTTATATGTGGCCCAGGAAAATTCCCCTTCATCTGACACACCCCAGGTCAGCTGGAAGGTTGGACACATATTCAAGGTGTGCAGAACTTGTACGCTAATGCCATGCTGCTTCATGTAAAAGATATGGGTATCCACAGCGGGTATGGAGGGATGACTGCACGTAGAGAGAAACAGATATGGGTATATTTTTCCAGCGTCTACACGCTTACATCCAGAAGCTGCAGAAGGCGGCAGTTGCCTCTGGAGAGAGAAAAGGGAGACAGGGATAGAAGTTGCTTATGTTTATTTTTGATTACATTAGCATGCACATATATTATCTATTTTTTAAAATAATATTTTTCTATCCCTTCCACTGGGTAGGTCAGCCATGGCCTCCCAAGGCTAAATTCAGTCCCTCCGATCTAAAATCAAATGCCGCCGGGGATTTGGCTCAGTGGTCCTGCTGCCTGCCTCACAAGGGCAAGGGCCTGAGTTCGATCCCCAGTACTAAAAAAAAAAAAAATTCAAATGAGTCAAACCCAGAAATAGGGCAGCCCAGGGGTCCATGCCAAGTCTATGGAGGGTCCCAAGGAACATAGGCTCCAGGGCAGAGCCAGCCTGAGCCCTGGGAAGGGGCTTCAGAAATCTGAATAGGTGGAGATGAGGTGGTATGAGGTAGTGGCCAGGGCCATCTTGAGCCAGAACCCAGCACCTTCTAAGACAAGGGTCTTAGGTGCTTTCTCTGAGATACGATACAGACACCCACAGTGAAAGGAAAGGTTTATTTGGGCTGACATTGTGTCCATAGGTGGCTGGCTCCCAGGCAGGGAGGCATGGCAGAGTGGCTGGGGGAATGACAGCTGCTCTCAGCGTGGCGAACAGGAAGCAGAGCAAAAAGAGGAGGCAGGGAAGGAGATGCACCCTTTCGGGTCACATTCCTAGTGACTGCTTCTCGCCTTTTCCAACCAAACCCCAGGTCCCAACAGCACAAGTTTCCAGGGCAAGAACCACCCATGAGTGCAGCACCCACACAACCCAACCATTTCCTAAAGCCCTGCCTCTGGAACCCTGAGAATCTGGGGCGTATATGAGATCTGAACTTAACCAAGGGTGCAGGTTGATGTTCAAGGCCTTCCTCACTGCGGGAGGCTGGGCTGCTGGGGCAGAGGAGCCTCAGGCCAGGGAGCGGGTACGGAGGCCCCAGCCCGCCCCACCCCTCCTCTGTGCCCAGCACCCCCTCCCCCAGACGTG
>NW_022900919.1:29507323-29513100 GCF_012274545.1 Fukomys damarensis | reverse complement strand
TGGTTTTTTTTTTTTTAGATAGGGTCTCTGTATAATTTATGCTGGCCTTGAACTCACTATGAAGCCCAGGCCAGCCTGGAACTATAGGGGGAAAGGGTATGTAAACAGAAAGAAAAAAGAAAAAAAAAAGCAATGCTCTGGCTGGGGGTGGGTGGTTGGGGGACCTCAGGAAAGGAAAATTTGGTGGAGGCGATTCGTGGCCATGTGTCCTTTAATGTAATAGTTTTTTTTAATGTAAACATTCACTGTATATTTTGATCATGCCACATGTGACCTATGTATTCAAGTCTGCCTGTGGATGGAGCTGGGGCAGTCCAGTATCCTGCGGTGGCCCCAGGGCACCCCTCCCGATCAACCAGCCTCTCCACCCTCCAGGCTCCATGGCAGAGAAACGTGGAGAAAAGAGCTCCCTGCCTTCCCCTCAGTCGAAATGCCCTCAAGTAACCCAAAGAATGGGTCCCGCAGAGCCCCGTGTGGACCAGGGACCTGGGGGGCCTCTCACCTCTTGGGGTCTTCAAGGCCTGGCCCCAGCCTTGGTGCTCAGGCCCCACAACCGGCCCACATGGCCTCTGCCTGCTCCACGACACGTCTCTTCTTCCCCCCACTGCACACTGACTTCCTGCCAAGCCATTTTCCCCTGGCTTCAAACTTTTGTCGGGAAAGAGATGAAATCAGCATTTGCAGAGTTGGAAGGGGGAAAACAGCTGCCTTGAACAAAATGCAAGAGGCGTAGGGGAGTGGAACAGCTGGATCACACTGGGAAAGCGGGAGCTGACGGGGGGCACAGCTCACAGGCAGGGGTGGGAGCACCCGGGACTAGGGCGTAGTCTGTATCCACATCAACCATCCTCAGACCACCGATTTTCCCTCCACTTTACAGAAGTGGGTAGAAAAAAATACTTCTCTCTCTTGTCTCCCTCCTGCATGTGTTTGTGACACTGTAGAGCACAGTGGGGCCACCAGGGGCACTGCTCAGGTTGGCAGACTGTGTGGCGCCCACAGGCTACGGCCCCTGTGGACATCTGATGATGTGATTTTTTTTTCCAGAGGAGCTAGAGGTCTGGATTTTTATATAAAAATGCCTGTGATTTCAATGTTGGCAGCGAATGCAGAAGCTTGGGAGCATTCAGCAGTCAGCATAGCACGGCCCACACACAAAACACATCTGTGGGCAAACTCTTGGCTGAGGGCAGCATTCAAGGCCTCTGAATGGTGGATGAGTGTGGGCCCATGAGACCCAGCTTGCACTGGGGTGTCAGCTCTCCACACCGTCCCTTCGGCCCTTCTTCCTTCTGTGCACCCCACTCCTTCTCCTTTGAGGTCCATTGTTTCTACAAGGTGCCCCTGGGCTTTTGGAGCGCCAGAGACCCCTGGAGGGGGACAGTGAGCTCCAGGTACCTGGAACTTACATTCTGCCCACGACCCACAGTCCCTGGCCTCATGTGAGGCAACTCTGAGGTGTCTGTACACCCCGGGTCTCCTACCACAGGGTCAAGCGGAAGCCACCCTCAGGGGATGTGCGTGGGGTCCACCTTCCTGTGGCTTCCTCGCTGCCTGGCCTGCTTCATTCATGAGCCCCCAGCCCTCCCCAGGATCACTTCCATCATAAATCACAAGCTCATGAGTCCTTCTTCTGGGATCTGTTCTGGAAAATCCCCCTTGGACCCAGCCAGGGCCAGGGGACAGCTCCTCATGCAGCACAGAATCACAGAGAGGACCTGTCTGGGCCCCTCCCACAGTCCCTGCTCTCCCCCTCCTTCTCTTCCTCTGCACAGCACTTTCCTTGTGGGCTTGGGTGGCTTCTCCTACTCTTCCCTGGCTGTGAGACAGGCCTGAAGTCGTGTCTGACCCTGCCCAGCCCAGGGTCACTCACTGGTATAAACTAGGCTCAGAAAGTCCCAGCCCCATTGCCACAAGGCTGCTATGAAGAACTCAGGTGAAAGTCATTCAGCAAATGGAATTACTATGGCATTCCATGGTGGCTGGCCAGAGGCGATCCAATCATCTGGAAGCTGGGACTCCGGTGCAATCTGGAGCCCATGCAGGCTCGGAACCTAGGGGAAGCCAGCTGAAAATAAAGCTGATTTTGGAAGAGGGAGGGCAGGCAAGAGAAATGAAGGCAAAGCCCAAATCAGGTTTCTGTTGCTTGCAACCAAAAGCGTCCTGACACTTGCCAGGATTCTTGGAGATAGATTGTTATTTCTGGAAGTCACAGAACTTCCAAGACTGCACAGAAGTACAGAGGGATACACTGGCCCCATGTGGAAGGTGGGTGGTGAGAGCAGATGAGAGCTGAATGCTTCTGCAAGAGGGCACCTACCACCACCGTGGACGTCAGCCAGCCAGTCAACCAACAGTGGCCCTGTGCCACTGCACCCAAGTTCATGCTGTAATCATCCGCCTTTAAGGACCTTACAGTCTCATTAGAGACCAAGTTGGCCACACAGGATGGATGGGAAGGCTTGGCACTGGGGTCAGGTGGACCCGGGACTGGGGAGCCCCCCGATCATTGTTAAACTGTGTCCAAACCTCTCAGCTGAAGTTTTCTTATATGTAAAATGGGGATGACCCCATCACTTACATGCTAGGAATGTGTTAACTTTTTAAAAATACAATTTTTTAACTAATCAGGCTTTTGAAACATTGAATCACATAAAACTCAAAATCATTAGACATTTTACAAGTTCTTAGATGTGTTGGCTTTTAATCAAATATTGAGGTCAAGCAACGGCGCCTGATATGCAGTTGAATGAAAATGTCAACTATTATATTAGAATTATCATTGCTGAAGGCAGATGGAAAGTGGAAGGTAGGAAACAGACAACACTGTGAGCAGACTAAGTCACAGGTACGAGCAGCGTCTTTGTGGCTGGGGCTCTGGGAAAGTTTAAGAAGAGATGATTGACGCTTGCTTTCAGGGGCGGATCAGGGAGGTGCTGTCTCTGTTACAGAGGTCCCCACTACCAACAGGAACGCCCTTCCCCGCCCTATCCCACTTCGAGGCCCCAACCCGGAAGTCCGGTGGGAGGGACAAGAACCAGGGAGACAGCTTGGCTCCCACCTTTGAATATGTGACTGGGAGCCAGGCGTGGCGTCGCACGCTTGTGATCCCAGCACTCGGCAGGCTGAGGCAGGAGGATCACTGTGGTTTTGAGACCAGCTTGGGATACACAGTGAGTTCCAGGCCAGTCTCACTACCTATGAGACCCTGTCTCAAAAAAATCCAAAAAAAAAAAAAAAAGATCGTGATTGGGAGGCAGGACGGGGTATGCAGACCTCCACATGGTGCCAGGCCCTGTGCTGGGTGTTTGTATACAACTGCATCTGTTAACCGTTTCCTCCATGTGTTTTGGTTTATACCTGGATGTCCCCCAAAGCCTCTTGTGTGCAGAGGTAGGGCCTTTGGGAGGTGACTGGATTACCACGGGGGGGCCTGGTCGGAAGAGCTGAGTCGCTGGGGCGTGGCCAGGAAGAGTCTGTCTCCCAAAAATCGTGATTGGGGCAGGACGGGGTATGCAGACCTCCACATGGTGCCAGGCCCTGTGCTGGGTGTTTGTATACAACTGCATCTGTTAACCGTTTCCTCCATGTGTTTTGGTTTATACCTGGATGTCCCCCAAAGCCTCTTGTGTGCAGAGGTAGGGCCTTTGGGAGGTGACTGGATTACCACGGGGGGGCCTGGTCGGAAGAGCTGAGTCGCTGGGGCGTGGCCAGGAAGAGTCTGTCTCCCTTCTCCCCGCTTCCTCACCACCCCGAGAGGAGCAGCTCTCCTCCCTCGTTCCCCTATGCCCTGCTGTCCCACCTTGGACTCAGCTGACTGAAATATGATCCAAATTAAATCTCTTTCTTTAAAGTGCTTGTAGCAGACGACACCCCAGCCCAAGGTCCCCAGGTCTCTCTATCTCTGCTGCTGCTACTGCAGGGCGGGTGAGAGGTGACCTAACAGAAAGGCACAGAAGTTGTTAGGCAGGTATCGAAGAAGCTGTACTCTGTGCCACCACAGAAGCACGCACAGGCCTGAGAACATAGGGAAGGATGTGCTTAGTGATGCTGGGAATGTCATCAAAGGCCCCAGAGGTGATCAGAGGAGGTGTCCTGGTGAGAAAGTGACCGGGACCCTGTATTGCAGGACTCAGCAACACATAAGGACATCTGTAGAGGTTGGCTGATGTAAACCGGGCTCAGCTGGGCCTGACTCCAACCCCCAGGATGGGTTCCTGCTCGGCGCATGTCCCACATCCATCTGGGACCAGCAGCTACCTCAGGATGACCTGTACAATCACAGGACGCAAGAGGAAGCCTCACAGCCCAGGCCCTTCACACACCTGCATCATGACCACATCCTAGGGGCCATAGCAAGCCACACAGCTAAGACACAAACAGGGGTGGGTGTGTAACCCTGGTGCCGCCACCGGGAAGTGGACACAGGGACCAACAATTCCACCTTCTACAGCTGCTGTTTTATTCCATCTTCCTCAACATGATCCAGCAGCCATGGCTAGCCCTGAGGTCAAGGTGATGAAGCTAGGCTTGGGCGCCACTGAGCCACAGTCTTAAAACGATGGCAATACTGGGCATACTGCTCTGGTTCACTGGATTGCGAAATAGAATCGCCTGAAGAATTGTTTTCTACTTTGTTTAAATCATGACATCTTGCAGGCCGGGCATGGTGGTGCATGCCTACAATCCCAGCCCTGAGGAGGCTGAGGCAGGAGGATTGCTATGAGTTTGAGGCCAGCTTGGGCTACAAAATGAGTTCAAGTCTACCCTAAACTATACAGTAAGACCCTGTCTCAAAAAACAAACAAAAAATAAAACATGACACCTGAATCCCACCTCCAGCCCCAGCAGGAGATTGGTAAATGCTTCCCAAGAGATCTGTGTTCTTGGGCACTCTGGGAAGCCCTGCGCTGGCTGACTTCTCAGTCCTTGGGGGACAGGAGTTCGAGGCCCCTTTGAGCCAGCACAGCTGGAGCGACGTCACTCACTGGCTGCAGCTGGTGGTGCTTGAGAAATGAGCTCTTTGGCCCCGACTCCGCTGTTCCTGCTCCCATGACCAGAACAGAGCCCCACCCACAGACTTTTTTTTAGAAAGAAGAAAAAAGTCAAGCATTTTTTTCCCAGGTTTCATTTCCTTCCGACATCCTTAAGAAACCTCCCTCCTTCCTGAAAGCTGCTGCAGCCCCAACCCAGTCTCCAGTAAAAACATGAGAGCCTTTGAAATGGAGACCCAGGGTGACTTAGCTAAAGTAAATAAAACCCAGGGAGGAGGGAAATTAAAAAGAAAACAGGTCTCAGAGAAGCCAATCTCCCCCAAAAGGGTGAACAAAGGAAACTGCTGGCGGAGGGGGAGCTGCAGCGAGTGATACAGGATTCCCGGTTTGAAATTTAGGAAAAGAAGGGTAACACATAAGCACTGCCAGATTTAGCAACTAGAAATACAGGATGGCTGCTTCCATTTGAATTTCAGACAAACTGAACAATTTTTAATTGTGTGCCCCATGCAATGTTTTGGACACACTTTTGTCAAATATGGCATGGAATACCCATGCACCAAACTATTACTCATAGCCTGTCTGAAATTCACGTTGAACCCTGGATCTAATCTGACACACAGATTAAACTGCTCTCCGCTAGTTGGATGACACGGGCTGACACTGCCTGACCCGGATTCCCTGGCCGGTGTCGGTGTCTGTGGGATTTTGTTTGTGTGGCTGGAGTGGAAACGCCCAGAGAAGGTAAGAAAGAAAGTAAGGTAAGGGCAGGAAGCCCGGAGG
>NW_022900919.1:29482221-29507256 GCF_012274545.1 Fukomys damarensis | reverse complement strand
GAGGCCGGGGCGGCGGGGGGGGGGGGGGCCCCGGGGGAGGGGGAGGGGCGCCAGCAGCCTTCCTTGCGGTCCGGAACCGAGATTGGAATCGCTGCAAAGGGGACAAGAACAGAGTCGCCCTCTCCCATAGCCTCCTCACCACCCCCTGTCCCACAACCCCACCCTTCCCCTCCTCCCCTTCCTCCCGTCCCAAGGAGGAAGCCGGGGTGCGGGGACTGGTTGGGGTCCCCCGCGGCATCGGGAGTGGCGCCCGGGCTGCGCCTGTCGTCACTCGTCCCCCGCTCTCCGCCCCCCACCCCGCTACGCCAAGGTCAAGGTCAAAGTGAGCGCTGTGCGCCGGGTTGCGGGAGCTGCGGGTTGTTTCCTCCTCTTCCCCTCCTCCCCCTGCTCCTCTTCCCCCCTCCCCCCTACCTCCTCCTCCGAGGCTCGGGCGGAAGATGACGTGGCGGAGCGAGGAGGCGCCACGCTGCCACCCAGCGCCCCCAGCGGGAAGGGACCCAGTGAGGACACCCAGCGGGCGCAGCCGGCGTCAGCCCTCGGGGCTCACAGGCAAAAGGAAGGGGATGGCGGGCACCAAGAGGGGTGAGGATGGGCAGAAGGCGCCCTGGTCTCCTGACCTCTGCAGCTGCTCCTGTAGGGCTGACAGGCGTCCTAAAAGAAGCCCACAGTGGTGCGGAGTGCCACGACAGAAGCCGGCACAAGCTTGAGGGCACTGGAAGCTGTGCTTGACGATGCTGGGGACGTTACCAAAGGCCCCCAGCGGCGATCACTTATGGATGGTTAGACGTTTCCAGGCTGAACAATACCGGAAGAGATGCGGCAGGTGGAGATAACATGTGTGGCCCTAGGAGGAGGGAGGGGACAGGGAGAACTGCAGGAACCCCTTCTATTCAAGTGTCTCTTGGAGGAGGTGCAGCCTGGCGCCCTGCCCCTGGGTACAGCTGTCCTCACAAGCCCAGGCCCTGCCCCTGTGCCCCCAACCCTGGCTGTGCTTATCAAGTCCTGGCCACGCTCAGGTGTCCTTGTGGCCAGGTCCCCGTCCCTGGGGTGTCAGTCTCCATCCACAATGCTTCAAGGCCAATGTAGAAAGGAAAGGGTCTAGCCTGCCACCTGGCTCTTCCTGACTCTTGGTCCCTAAGTGAATGCACCTTCCTTTCCTGGCAAACTCTGGGCTCACGGCCCAAGCCCTAGTGAAAAGACCCTGGGTTCTGGGAAGAATGGGCTTCAGTGGTGGGATTAACATTGACAGCCAGTAGCACCACGGCCGACATCTGCACCATCCCACCGAACAGCCTTTTTATTGCCTGGCTTTGGCTTTTTTTTTTTTTTTTTTTTAGGTGAGACAGAGCCTCATTATGTGGTCTAGGCTGATCTTGAACTTACTATGTAGCCCAGGCTGGTCTCAAACTCCCAGCGATCCTCCTGTTTCAGCCTTCCAAGTGCTGGGATTACAGGCGTGCACTACACCAGGCTTCATCTGACTTTAGCTAGAGCACCTGAGTTATTTTGGGTTTGTGCCTTGTGCACACTAAACATGCACTCTGTTACCCAGCTATGCCTCCAGCCCAAAAGCTTCTGAGCTGGTTTAACTGGCTCAAGGTCACCCAGCTATAACGGTGATCTGAAATTCAAAGCCAGAGCTGCCTCCTCTGAAGCTGTTCCCAGCCAGCCCCTTCGTTACTGCAAAGGCTTAAAGACCCAGAACTGTGAAGCTGAGGCAGGAGGATTGCAAGTTTGAGCTCAGACTGGGCAATTTAGTGACTTAGCAAGACCTGTCTCAAAATAAAAAAATAAAGAGGGTTGGAGATGTAACTCAGTACTGCAAAAAGAAAGGAGAGAGAGAGAGAGAGGGAAAGGGATGGAGAGAGAGAGGAGACAGGAGGAGGCAGGACTTCTGATCTCTCCACTTGAAGGAGGGATGGGTGGTGAAGTTGTCCCCAGCTCATAAGTAACCACAGCTACAGACCACAGTGCCACATGGGACTGTCCTCTATGCCTAAGACACTGTTACACGCTTCTGTATTCACAAAGGCCCAGAACAGACCCCAAACCACACTAGGTCTTTCAACCCAGGGGGTTGAATACAGGGAGCTTCTTTTGCAGAACTGAACTGTGGGGTGTGGGGGCTGGGAGGGCTGCCAGCCGCCTGTCCCCTCGCAGAGCTCCAGGGGCTCCCTCTGACCCACACCCAGCAGAGTCCTCAGAAGATACCTGTGGAGCCAGGGCCACGAGAGATCCTTGGAGTCAGGATGCTAGGCCAAGCCCCTCCCCTTCACCGAGTCTCAGTTTCCCTTCTGTGAAAGAAGAGCCTCTCTGCCCTAACCAGAGCTCGTAGTGATACTGGAAACAGAGCTTCCCGACCTCCAGGCAGCTGGAGGGGCGCTGCACCCAAAGTCCTGAGCCACTGTTACCAGTGGCTGGGCTCCCACAGTCCAGGCCCTGTAAACATCCCCATCTCTGGCTCCACCAGGGAGCCTAGATAGGGGGGTCACATGTGCAGTCACCATCATCCCTGCCACTCAGCCACACCCTGGTGGTTTGGTTTGCTGAAAACATCTGCCCCAGTGCTGACCTGAGAGGGGAAGGGAGGGATGGCTGGAGCCTCTGGGCTCTGGAACAGGAAGTTGATGGCGAGTACTATGCAGGTACAGGGACAGGGTCACAGGAACGGGTCAGGCCAGCCACAGAACTCTGGCCTTTTTTTTTTTCTTTCTTTCTTTCTTTCTTTCTTTTGAACTCAAGGCCTTTGCACTGAGCTCGATCCCCAACCCTTTTTATTATTTAGAGCTAGGGTCTCCTAACTTGCTAAATTTCCCAGGCTGGGCTCAAACTTGCCATCCTCCTGCCTCAGCCTCCCAGAGTGCTGGGATTACAAGCAGGAACCACCACACCTAGCTAGGGCTTTTCTTAAAGAAGTCCTTGTCACACAATGGGAGGGGACAGGAAATTGACTTGGGATGACCAGGATTTGGCATTCCTAGACAAGGGGGACAAGCTTACAGGGGCCCAGGAGTAAAGGATGGGCCCACTAAGGACTGAGGTATCGCTGATGTCTCTAGGAGACAGCTCTACAGGGACACCAGGCACCCAGCAAAGTGCTGCTCCTTGGTCCTAGTAGCAGAAGTCCTGGCCTGGCTTCAGGCTCCGAAGAGCCCCACTCCTGCCCCAGGGAAGGAGCTGGTGAGGGGACCAACTGGACACATCCAGTTAGATGAAACCATCACTCTTCCAGAATGTTCTGTGCAGGCCCTGGTGGGTAGCAGTGCCAGGCCTGAGGACAAAGGAACAAGGAGGGAAGGGTGGGGCAAGAGGGCACCGCCTACCTGGGCCGAGACCATCCTGTGCCTCTGCTTGGCTTGACCACCTGGTCATGCAGGGAAGCCAGGAAACGTGTGCCTATGTGACATCTAGTGACACGGGCCCCTGGGACTGGCAAGTCCACCTGGCAGCCTTTGTTTTCCTTACTCCTTAAACAATACAGCACAACAATGACTTGCGTGGTGCTGACATCGTCTTAGGTATTCGAAGTCACCCACAGATGATTTAAGGTTTGTGGGAGGGTGTGTGTACTTATACGCAAACAGTGCCCCTTGCATAAGGACCCAGGCGTGCACGGAGCCTGTATCTGTGTGCAGAGGCCTGAGTATCCCGTGCATACTGAAGTGCAGATGTTCCTGAATGTTCTTACCATGTAACTTACCCGTGGCAGTGACTTCAAGGAGTTTTTATGGGACTTTTTGCTGGGCAGCCAGGCCAGTCTCAGAGGGTGAACACCCGTGCCCCCTATGGTAGGTTGCTGGCAAAGTTGGCCATACTCAGTCCTCTCCGTTATCACCTCTAATACTTAAGACAATGTCAGCACCACATGAGTAATTGTCGTGCTGTGTTGTCTAAGGAGAAAGGAGAAGAAAACAGGGAACGTGTTGCCTACATTCTGTCTGTGGCTGCCTGAATCCTCGCGGGTGAAACTCACAGATACTGGGGCCTGCTGGACACTTGGACCTCTCGCTGTGGTCCTGGCAGCAGAGAACGAGTGAATTAGCACAAGAAACCAAAGAGAAAAAGAGCTGGGAGCCTAAACAGGGCAGAGTTTAGCAGCCCAGAGCCAAGAAGCCTCCAGAAACCGCCGCTTCCCTAGGGTGGAAAAACGAGGAAGAGCACTGCCTGAGGAAGAAGGACGGAGGTAACGTCAGCCAGCAGCAGACTAGGGTTGAGGACGCCCAGAGGATCCCTTCCTCCTCGCGGCCTCCGGCTAGGGCCTCCCATTGGCCAGGCGTACCGGAAGTAGTTACGAGGCAGCCTGGGAAATATAGTTCCGAGCCGGCTGCAGCGTGGCAGAACAGGGAGCAGAGTGATGCCAACAGGAAATGCCAGGCTTGCTGCAGTGGGCATGGTGGGGATGGGACGCCCCGCCCTACCTGAAGGCATCAGCTCACGACTTGGTCTGATCTGCACAGCAATGGAGGGAGAGCAGCAAGGAGGAGACTCTGCCACCTCCCAGCAGGAGGCGACAGCAGAACAATGACCTGTGCTCTGGGCCCCACCCTTGACCTTGCTAGTACAGCGTTCTCGGTGGCCCTATCGCCTGAGCTGGGATTTAGACTCCTGTTAGCAAGAGCAAAGGTCCCGCCCCATGGGGAGGTGTAGGGCACAGCTGCGGTCCCGGGTCCACGTCCTGCCACCAGGCCTCCGCCTTGTGTGGGTCGTTCACTCGGTGCTTTTCCCAGCCCCTAAGACCCAGAAACCCCAGAAAAAATTATTATAGCCAAAAAAAGCATGCCCCAGGAGTCCCCCTGTAACCAAATCAAGTCAAAGTCCTGAAACCGAGAACTGAAAACCTCCCAGAAGGTGTGGGCATGCAGCTTATCTGTTGGGAGCTAAATTAGATCCTCAGGCCCCCATTATTTCCCTAAGTGATATAGATCTTTACAAATGAGCTTCTGTATATTTGCTACGTACAAAATCACACACCATCAGTGTGCCTGCCCTCATTTAATAATTCCCAGGATCCAGTATTGTAAGAGTTTCATGTGGCATTGTATTTCAGAGCAAGAAATTGAGGATCAGAGAGGTAGAGCAACCTACCCTGGGACACACAGCTTGTCGATGAGCTGCTCCCAACAATGGGAGAACTGACGTGTGCATGCTCATAGTGTCTGAATAACCGTGGGAGTCGTCCTAGCATGGCACCACCACCATCCGTGTCATCACAATGGGCAGTTGTCCTGAGGCAGAGTCGGTACACACCCGCAGGGGTGAAGTGGACAAGCAGATGTTTGTCTGGCTCCCCCTGCCTTCCTTAGTGAAAATGTCACATCATGAAGGGTCTGCAGAGCTCTCCAGCCCAGCCCCAGGTTACACGCAGTCCCAGAGGAGCCAGGTGACTTGCTCAGGGCCACACAGCTGGTAAGGTGAAAGCCACATCAGCCCAGGTGCAACTGCGAGCCTGTTTCTCAACCTGCTTCCTCTCTGCCTGTGGCTGCCACAGAGTTTCAGTGGTTCAAACCCAGAGGGCCAGGTGGGGAAGGTTTGGTTTTCACATCTCCTTCATAGGCTATGGCTCGATTTTTACTCTTGAACTAAAGGTAGAAAATTATTGTTTGCTTTAAGACATGGCCATCTCTCTTCCCACCTCAAATGCATTAGCACCTTGCTGTCCCACCAAAAAATAAAATAATTATTCTACTGGGCAAGAAAAAGAGGAAGCTATGTTTCCTGTTCCTGATGGCCAATTCCCAGAACAGGCAATGACGTCTTCATGGACCAATAGGAAAGGGTGGCCCCACCCCAGCCCGGCTCCACTGCACAGGCAAAGGGGGGGGGGCGCTCCATCTCTAGCCATAGTCCAGGGCCCAAGTCCCCACCCTTCCACAGGGAGCTGCACCCTCTGGCGTCCTGTACTCCCAGAATTTCTGTGCTGGGGTCAACAGTGCTGACTCCTGGCATCCTTACTCATGGTAGATGGGCAGCAGGGAAGGAGAGGCTGTCTCCACCATGCTCAAAGAGGACAGTCTGGCGGGAAGTGTACTCCTGAGCACAAGGGTGGCTGTCAGCTAGCTGCTTCTGCATAGCAAAGCATCCCAAAATGTAGTAGGTAAAACAGCCACCATCACCTAGCTCAGGATTCCTCACATTGGAATCGGTTTGCTCAGCATTTCAGCCTGCTGCTGGGCTGGCTGGGTTGGGCCAGTCTAGGGCACCTCTGTTCTGGGCTCTCTCTCCGCAGCAGGCCCCCAGACAAGAGCCGAGGTGCTCAGCACCCCTTGAGGTCTGGGCTCAGAACTGCCATAAAGTTGCTCCTGCCATTTCCGGAGGCTGTCACTTCCTAAGGCCAGTCCTGATAGGGGACCAGAAATCAGCCCCAGCTCTCACTGGGAGAAACCACAGTCACACTGCCCAGTGGCCGGGATGTAAGGAGGAGAAGACTGTTGCTAGATTTGCAAGTGATCGTCCCCTGTATCCATTCTAACCCATTTAGGCACAAAGTAGAGATTTCTGGGGGAATGGAATAGCCATCCCAGCAAGGATTTGAAGCCAGCATGTTGCACACCTACTAAGTGTGAACCTCAAGTGTGAGTGAGATCTGGCCAGGACTGTCCCAGGAGCACAAGTGCAAGATATTCAATGATTCTGTGAGCCAGTTGTAAACCCTTAAACTTGAAGTGCATGGTGGGGATACTTACACTGCAGGAATGCCGAGCACCTCAGATCGGTGCTTTTACTCCAGAGAGCTGTTTTACCATGGCCTTTAAACCAAACAAACCCTGCCTCCTCCATTGTAGTAAGAGATTCATGATGAAAGGTTATTATGCGCCAGTCAGGCCTGATGACTTCAGCACAAGTAATCCTGGAGACTTAGAGGAAAGAGGAACACAGAGTTCTCAGTGCAGCGGAGTTCAGGGACGTCTTCATGGAGGAGGTGGTCTTTAGGTGGGCCTTGGTAGGAAAGGTGTGATTGCCTGCCATCGCCAGAGGAAGCTGGCTGCTCCTTCAGACAGCTCCAACCCTTAAACACACAGCTGTCCTTCCTCTTCCCTAAAACCTACAGAGCCCACTTTTCCCAGCAGCCTCCCACCCACCTAACCAAACCCAGTCCTGCTTAGCTTCTAGGATCAGCACATTCAGGGAGCCACAGTGGTAGGGACAGGAAGGGCCAGGCAACTGGACCTTTGTGCCCTGTGGGTAGTCGTGCTGTGACCTGCTTCACTGCTTCAAACAAGTTGTGTAGGAGGTGACTGGCCCCGCCCCCAGGCCCACCTGTCCCCCTGTCCCACTGCCCACTCCTGTGACCACACCCACCTGGAAAAGCCCTGGGCATGACAGCTACCACTCCTGGGAGGGAGCAAAATGAGATGCCCACTGGGTCATGGTCCCTGCAAATATCTGGCAGATCGGTGCTCAAGGTTGATTTTCATTCAGTCCCCACCCCTGGGTCATCAGGAAGTGCTAGATATTCCACCCCTCCCAGTGGTCTTCAAGGACAATGGGTCTTTCCTGGCTGGGTTCAGTGGCCCAGGGCTGAGCCCTGGCCCCCTGGCTGCCTTGACAGGTGGTCCTGGGACAGTCACTTTCTCCCCAGGAGGAGCCCTGGCACCATGCTCAAGGCATGGGCCCTTGGTCCCCAGGCAGCTGATGAGGACATCTGGCCCTCTCCAGAGGGAAGAGGGGAGCCAGAGCCCCAGCTGCAGTTCGAGGGCCCCCTTCTCAGATAGCTGCCCAGCCAGCCGCCAGAGCCAGAGCAGTTCCTCTCCCAGCCTTTGTTCCACTTCAGAAAATTATGCCAGAGCCCAGGGAAGCCCTGGAGACAGGTGTCCCACACCGACCTAGATTAAAGGAGCAGCCAGGATTAGCAGCCTCTTGGGAACTATCTTGGTGCAGTGACCTGGACTTCTTTACCCCGCCTTCTCTTCCTTCTCCAGGGACCACCCTGCACCCTGGCTGGAGCTGGGTTCTCTACAGATGTCAAAAACAGCTGCTCAACTACAAAACACAGCAGAAGCTTCCAACTCCTCTTGCACATTCATAGATGTGCTTTTGAGAAATTACCAGTCTGGTCCTTCACCGTTTGTCCCCGTCAAGTTGTCCAAGTTCCTTATACATCTGAGACTTAAACCCTTGTCAGAAAAATGATTGCAGATACTACTTCTTCTTCTTTTTTTTAAATACCGGGGATCAAACCCAGGTCCTTGCACTTGCAAGGCAGGCAGCAGAACCCCTGAGCTAAATCCTTGGCCTGGTTGCAGACACTTCTGTCAGTCTGTAGGTGGTTTCTTCACTCAGCTGCTTCCTGCCGTGGCTTTACTGAAGCTACTTAATTTGGTGGCATCCCACTTATCTATTTTCACTTCTGTTGCCCGTGCTTTTAAAGTCATATCCAAAAAATTATTTGTCCCGGTCAACATCTCAAAGTATTTCCCCAAGATTTTCTTCTAGTAGTGTCATAGTTTTTTTATCTTGGATTTAATTCTGTGATTCATTTTCAGGTGGTTTTTTTGTTTGTTTGTTTGTTTGTTTGTTTTTGTACATGGTGAGAGATGGAGGTCTAATTCCTTTCTGCTGCCAATGGATTTTCAAATTTTGCAAGCACCCTTTACTGGAGACCCCTGTCTGTGTTCTAACTAATGTTGAAAATCAATTGACTGTCAATACACGCATGGATTAATTACTAGGTTTTGTATTCTGTTCCACTGGTCTGTGTGTCCGTTTTTAGGCCACTGCCGTGTTGTATCTGTCATTACGATAATGCGGGCAGCTTTATTCCTTTTGCCTAGGTTCACTTTGGTTATTCGGAGTCTTTTGTACATACAAACCCTAGGAGCATTTTCTTCTATTTTTGTGAAGAATGCAACTGGTATTTTGGTAGAAACTGCATCAAATCCATAGATGTTTTGGCACCAGGACAGATGGATATTGCTGCTCAGTGACATGGAAGGGGGGAAGGGGCCACTGCGTGGACCTTGAGCCCAGGGCACTTGGGCAGGCGGGGATGGGTCCAGTGGGAAGGTAGCAATGCACCAGGACAGTGGGGGAAAAGGAGCGGAGATGTAGCCAGTGCTCACAGGGGTGGAGGGAATCTCGGATTAAATGGAAGAGGAGAGTTAAGGCTGCTCACTGGGAGAGGAAGGAGCCCAGCAGAGAGGAAGGAGGCAGTGCACAGGGGCCCAAGAAGGGATGCGAGAAGGAAGGCAGGTCCTGTTCAATGCCACCAAGAGGCCGTGCAAACCAGATGTGAACTGAAAGAGGCCGGGAACTGAGGGTCACCGATGACCGTGGCCAGAGCAGCCTCAGGGGTGCGAAGGTCTCCAGGCTGCTTCAACAGGAATAGGATTTGATGGGAGGGAGGGAGGGAGGGAGAAAGGGGTGACCCGGAACAGGAAGGGGATTCTGGGATCCACCAAAGCCACCACCAGCACAAGCTCCGTGGACTTAGCACACACACAGAGGTCTCTCATTCCCAGGTGGATGCACCCAGATCCCGGGGGATGCCAGCTGTGGCAGCCAAAAGCCACGCACAAAGAGGCCGGGGCTGCAGCACTCACCTTGATGGGACCCACTCTGCTCACCTCCTCCTGTGCTCTGTGTTTTGGGCAGCAGGTTTATGCCCCCTGGGCACTCGCCCGGCCCTGGGGAGGTGACAAACAAGAGTTCCAGGTGCAGAGTGTGCCCTGAGCTACCAATGGCAGCTGGCACAGGTCACCTGCCCAGCAACCAGCTCCCCACCCACCGCTCCAGGAAATGCAGGGCATCTGGGCCAGCTGCACTCCAGGAAGAGGCCAGGCACTGGGCCCAGAATTGCACAAAATGGACTTGGGGCTGATCGCCCAACCTGGACAGGCGCCCTCGCCTTCCTAGGAAGGGCATGAGATCTGGAACTGAGGCCATGGCCGACATCAGAGCTAGAGGTTGGCAGAGCAGACAGATCTCTGAGCCTGGTACCCATGGGTGCTGAGGAAGGGGCTCTGCATCCTCAGTGCCGTGGGCTCCAGTACACCTGGGTCCAGCCCCACTCAATGTAGACTGAGAGGACTCAGGGAGCACATCCAGCAATGAGAGTCAGGAGAAAATCACTTCCTGTCCCGTGTTCCTGTTGTGATGCTGTTACCTGTACCCTGGAGATCTGAGATAGGTCTCATATTAAATTTACAATTTAAATGGCATTACTCTGTGTAAATGTTTATGGCGCAGCCTATGTGCTGAGCACCGAAAGGAAAAGATATTTT
Source organism: Fukomys damarensis (assembly GCF_012274545.1). Lineage (NCBI taxonomy): Eukaryota > Metazoa > Chordata > Mammalia > Rodentia > Bathyergidae > Fukomys > Fukomys damarensis. The sequence goes on along the minus strand of NW_022900919.1, from coordinate 29,497,036 downwards.
CATCAGTGTGTAACTGAAAAGGGCGGCCCTAGACGAGTGCTTCTCAACCGGGGCCCCTCTCCAGGGACAACGTTGATGTCTGGAGCTGCTTTCAGCATCATAACTGAGAGGTGCTGCTAGCACGGGTGGAGAGGTCGGCACACTGCTAGACACTGCCCCAGGGACAGCAGCCACCACAAGGCTCTGTCCTGTCCAGGTGTCCCTCATGCCGAGATCACAAATGGTCCCAAGGCACAGCAGACAGGTTAACAGTGCTTCCCCTGGAGAGGGACCAGGGCTGACGGACCAGGACTCAGGGATTCGGGACCCTTCCTTTCCCTTCTGTGCACTCTGGAACTGCTCTGTACTTGGCTTCTGCTGAGTACATATTTTTCTTTTAAAAGAATAACAGCTGGAGCTGGGCATGGTAGCACATGCTTATAATCCCAGCACTTGAGGAGGCTGAGGCAGGAGGATTGCTGCAAGTTTGAGGCCAGCCTAGGCTACACAGTGAGTTCAAGGCCAGCCTGCACTACAAAGTGAGACCCTGTCTCCAAAATAAGTAAACAAATAAATTTTAAAAAATTTTTGTGAATGCCTTGGGTTCAATCCTCAGTATCGGGGTGTGTGTGGGAACTCTTAAAGAGAATAACAACAATCCAGGGGCAGTGGTTCACACCTATAATCCCAGCATCCAGGAGGCTGAGGCAAGAGGATTACCTTGAGTTCAAGGCCAGCATGGACTACATAGCAAGACCCTGCCTCAAAAAACAAAAACAAAAAACTAAACTGAAAAGAATAATGAGTGAACAGTGCCACAGTCATTGAGTGGTCTTCTCTGGACTGTGGGATGAAGGCGGCTGAGGAGAGGAGACAGGGCCAAGCCAGCCATCGGCGCTCAGGTCGAGACTCCTCCCTGCCTTCTGCACCCCACCCCAACCCCGGCACCACTGACTGCCTGGACCAGACACTTCTTTCCCACAGGATTCCCCATGTGTCTGGGCACAGTAGGGTGTTCTGTTGCCTGGATGCCAGCACACTCCCCAGGTGGTGACTGCCAAAAGTGTCCCCAGACTTTTCCAGCTGTCCCAGGAGAATGATGCAGAGTCACCCTGGCTACAAAAGCCTCTCTCTGCCTGGGAAAATCCAGCCCCGGTCACGGACCTCGCTGGACACAGGACCCCATGGACAGGTCACACCATGAGCCACAGGGCTGTGTGTGGATGGAGCAGGAGACACTGAGCAGAGGGTGGAGCCCCCCCAACTCCCCTGGACCATCTGTGTCCTTGTGATGTGGCCACAGCCACACAGTGGGCCTCATGAAGCCAGGATGACGCCATTCCCTGTGGCATCTCAAGACACTCTCAGCAACTGTCCCCCTCGCCCCCTGGGCCCCCCTAGTCTCTGGTCACCCCCCTCGGAAGCATGTGCACCAGTCAGCTTTCCCATGACTGGAAGCAGAGGTCGAACTAGGCTCAGGTTTTAAGGGGACTCAGTCCATGGTCAGCTGGCTCTAAGGCAGGAACATCGTAGTAGAAGGGCTGGAGAGCCAAACTGCTGAGCTATATGCACAGGAAACAGAACGGGACAGCCCTACGAGGGGCTGGATAGAGGACCGAAGGTCACAATGCCGTGACCCCCTCAGACACACCCAAGGTGTCCCCACCAACCCCGGGAAGGATCCCAGGGCGGATCCCAGAGCCAGTCAAGCTGTCACGCACCCAGCCACCGCAGCAGGCTGGCAAGATAGTACAGGACCAGTGTGGCAGTCCCCTGCCAGCGCCCTGACCTCCTTGGAAGGTCTGACTCGGCTGTCCCCAGCACAGTAGCAGCTCCAGGGACACCCAGCTCACTGTGAACACAGAGACGGCCCCTGGGGCTGGGCACCACAGGCCTGGGAAGCCTCCCTACCTCAGGGTCTGCGGCCCCAGAGACCTGGCTTGCAAATTCTCTGATGTCACAAATGACAGCGGTGGCATCAGACCCACCCCGTTTCAACCCCTCAAAGCAGGTGATGGAGGGGAGGGTGGTGCTTCCCTCCTTGAGGGGAAAGCCAGGTAGTGCAGGACTCGCTGGCTGTGCAACCTCAGACAAATCACTTAAGCCAACAGTTGCAACAATAAGAGAGAGAATAACAGTGGCCTCCTCCTCATGTCATTAAAAACATATGAAAACTCTCGGGTCCTTTATATAACAGCATCTTGAATGTGCACACACACAAACATGTGCACACCTGCACACATGAGCACGCACCGTGTTGGTAAATAAAAGAGCTTTTAAACCTCAATTTGAATGATGCTGAAGTGCATCTGAACAGCTCAGATCCGCTGGCTTCGATCTTGTCCCTGGCTGTTTCCCACCTGTGGTGTTTTCTGATTGATCAGAGAGAAATCCCCAGGGTCTGCAAAGGAAGCTTTTAATTGCTGCGGATGGGCCAATTTTGGGCTTAGCTGCTCAAGCATATAATTGAGAGGATGGTGGGGGGTGTAGAGGGAGAGAGAATATCATTTCTGTTTGTTTTTTGAGTCTCCCTATGTAGTCCAGGTTGGCCTCAAACTCCTCATGATCCTCCTGCCTCAGCCTCCTGAGAGCAGGGATTACTTGGGAGATCATTTTGAGGTCACTCTGAGAAAGTGCATAGCCAGACTTCTTAGTTGATGCGACCTCAGACTGCACCATTCTGACTCCCACGGCCCCGGGAAGAGAATTCAGTCGTCTCTTCCTTTTCTCAATGTCTTCGGAAAGCAGGCATGACCGTGACACTCACTGGGCTGTCCCAGAGGACCAGGAGCATAGTGAGGCAGGTAACCCTCTGTGTTTGGAGGGGATCTTAGAAGCACCAGGAGGAGCAGAGAAAGAGAAAGGGGTTCAGCAGGGACCTTAGGGACAACTGGGATGTCACCCCCTGGAGAACATGTGGGCAAAGTGCAGAGCAAGGCCACCTGGGGACACCCAGGGACACCCAGGGAGCTGGGGGTCTGAGTGTCCCTGGGGCATCACGCCCTAGTGCAGCAGCCGCAGGAAGCCGTGGGGCAAAGTCACACGCTGGGGTTGGGCACCAGGGCTCCCAGGACAGCCAGCACCTGCTGCTGCACACAAATCTAAGGCAGCCCAAAGGTAGGGAGTCCTTGTTTCCCAGGGATTTGTGGCCTCATGGAATATGCCATCTTTGCTTGTTTGTTTGCTTGTTCTTTGAGACAGGGTCTCACTGGGTAGCCCAGGCTGGCTTTAAACTCACCTCAGTCCGGCCGGGCGTGGTGGCACACACCTGACATCCCAGCACTCGGAGGCTGAGGCAGGCAGGTCACCCCAAGTTCAAGGCTAGCCTGGTCTGGATCGTGAACTCAAGGCCCAAAGTACACAGGGAGACTCTGTCTCAAAACAAACACCAAAAATAAAACAAACTCAACTTAATCCTCCTCAATGCTGGGACGACAGCCTGTGCCACCACACCCAGCTGATTTTTCAAGTGGATGAAGTAGTTGAAGATCTATAACCTTTGTTTGTCCCTTACCATATGTGTTTCAGGCCGCACGCTCCATGTGAAGGGAAAGGAGCAATTCCCTTCGCCCTCACTCGGAGACTCGTGCTGCTCCAGCTCCTCTGGCCCTTCTGTGCTCTCGGGGCCGCTGCCATCACCATTTGGGAGTCATCTTGGCCTCCCCAGCACATTACCTTCCCTCCCTCCCCGTTCCGGTGATGCAGCATTTTTGGACTCCGGAGGACGCCTTGATGGAATTTCTATCCGGATCCAGGAGCTCCTATTTGAATAACATCAGGGCAGCTGCCTGCGTGGGGCCCCAAGGGAGCTGCTGACGCTTGCTTTCTGCATCCCAGTGCCGCCCAAATTCATGGCCTCCACACTGCAGCCCACACCTCAAGTCTCAGAAGATCAGGAGGTATGGGTTCAGCCCAGGGCCTGCTGGCTAGGGCCGTTTATGCAGCTGTAAGGAAACAACTGCAGGCTGGTGATTCGGAGCAGGACTCCATCTTCTTGTGGCTCTGGAAGCTGAGGTCCAAGACCAGGCGCTTCAGGGTCTGGTGTGGAAGAGGCCCCAGCCCTCTGCCTCTGAAACAGGGTCCGTGGCTGGGTCCTCCAGAGGAAAGGGCTACACTGTGTCCCTGTGGAGCACAGAAAGGGCAGAAAAGGCCTGTGCTCACCCCCTGCAGCTCATTCATAAAGCGCTGAGCCATTCAGGGCAGCAAGGCTCAGTATGAACAGAAGCGGGGGTGCATTCAGACAGCACCTCCTTCCAGCAGGTCCTTCAGAGGACTTAGTGACCCAAGTCACCACTGACAGCAAGTGTTTCAAGTCCCATGGTTCTCCCAGATTACACTTGGCCCTCAAAATAGAATAGCTGGCGTCGGGCATGGTGGTGCACACCCGTCATCCCAGCACGTGGGAGGCTGAGGCACGAAGATTACCTGAGTTCAAGGCCAGCCTGGGCTACATAGTGAGTTCAAGGACAGCCTGAAGTACATAGTGAGACCCTGTCTCAAAAAAACAAACTGGGGCAGGGGATTTAGCTTAGTTGTTCTGCCACCTGCCTTGCCAGCACAAGGACCCCAGTTCAATCCCTGGTACCAAACCAAACAAACAAAAAATCACAATAAAATAATGGGCCCTCCTCACAACCCGGAAGACTGCAATCTTTGTAGAAAACACTGAGCTTCCTGCCCCAGGGGCCTCTGGGAAGTGGGAACTTGGCCTCAGACCCAAGCATCATGGTGGGGCTGGAGCCACATGCAGAAACGCATCCCAGTCCTCACCACAATCGGAACTGTGGCTTCTAGCAGCTCAAGGGTCCTCTGTGAGTGAGGTAGCAGTTGTGGCCTCTGTGGAGGATGCTTCCCTCGCCTTGCTCCTCCCCTGACCAGCAGGCAGTGGTCATCTCTGGCCGACCCTTTCCTGTGTTGCAGTGCACCCGCTGTGGCTCCTATTTCGGGGCACTCACAGGCCCTAGCCCAAACTCCAGGGTCCAGGGTTTGAAGCAGAGCTGCAGATGCCTTCAAGCTGTTTGGTGTCCCTGTGCAAGGCAGCTGGTAGCCAAAGGAAGGGGTGGACTGAGGCCATCACGGTGATGCCAGGCAGGGACTGCACTGAGCGGTTTGCCAGCCATCTGTGCCGAGTCTTCCTCTCTGCCCTCTGTGCCACCACTCAGGGCTCTGCCCCTTGTCCAAGCTCAGCCCTGACCTCTGGACACACCACGGCTGGCTAGGAATTTCCACCTGGCCTTGTTCTTTGTTGCCTAAAATTATTCATGTTCTACTTCTCTTGCTTTTCCCCCAGAGACTCTTGCAAAAATGTGTCAAACTGTTATTTTAAATTTCAGAATAAATAACATTAGGTAGTAAGTTTTTGGAAAAAACACAGTTATAAAGTTCATTAAATGTTTACTTATCACATTAATGAGGGAGCACTTTAAGATGTTCTCTCTGGCTCAAAGAATTCCAAGACAGGGTCTCTCTAAGTCACTTAAGTTTCCAAGGTGTAGCTCAAACTTGGAGTCCTCCTGCCTCAGCCTCCCAGCAGCATGCTGGGATCACAGGGCCACCACAAGGGAGCTGTAGAGGGTCCGAGTCCAGGAAGGGTGAGCAGGAACAGCTGATAGCGGCCATGAGGAATCTGAAGCTGCGGACTCAGGGCCCCCAGGCTGTCCTCCCCAAGAGAAGGAGGCCGAGAGAGACCCCCCACACACACGCCCCGCGTCCCTGCAGACTCCTGTGCCCCAGGCTGCAGTCCTGTGGGTTCTGGGATCCCGCCGCACATTCTCTCTGGAGCGCCCTCTAGCGACTGCTGCTCAGCGCCCACGAGGTTGGACGAGGTCTCTGCGCACCGTGGTGAGCACTTCAGAGCGTGGAGGCTGAGGCTTCCGGAGGCAAAGTCATCCGAGAGCCCGAGGTGCAAGGATGAAGCCGGGGCCTGCGTGTGCACCTTGCTCCGCTGGGACGCAGGGTGAGGGGCGGGTGTGGACAGTCAAGGTCACAGGCCCTGCAACCCCCCACCTCAGGACAGCCCCTCCCACTTCCCCCACATGGGCACCATCATGGTCCCTCAGCCTGGGCCAAGGACCCTGGGAGCTGGAGGGAGGGACTGCTGACAGGAGGGACACCTGCAGTGGTCAGTGTCTCCTAGACGCATGCAGGATCAACCAGCAACACCGCTGGCGTTGGTATAGGTATTTATTATTTATTTAGTTTTTTGAGACAGGGTTTTGCTATGTAGTTCAAGCTTGTCTTGAACTCACTATGTAGCTCAGGCTGGCCTTGAGTCGAGGAGATCCTCCTGCCTCAGCTTCCCAAGGGCAGAGACTACAGGTGAATACCACCACGCCCAGTGCTACCCCAGTGTGCGAAGCCCCTGTAACGAAGCACCTGCAGCTGCAGGAGTTGTGTCCAGCTATGGGCTGGCTGAGGATGCCACTTGGTAGAGGCGGCCTGGGCCCTGCCACCCAACTCCAACGTCTGCTTCTCCTTAGCGTCAGGACTGAGGCCAGGCTCAGCACTGGGGTGGAGGCCGGTGTGAGCTCAGGGTCACCTCCCTGCCGGGGTCCCCTCCCCAGCCTGCTGGCCACTGTCTGGCTCCTCGCCACACTGTCAGCTGCTCCCAGCCACCACCCACAGCCAGGTCCCCTGCACATCCAGAGGCGTGTGCAGTGACACTCACTCACACACGCCTCTCCTCTCCCCCTTCCGCCCCTATCCTGTGCCACACTCCTTACCTCTTGGAGCCTTTGAAACCCTCAGAGTAGGGCCGGGGATTTAGCTGAGTGGTTCCGCCGTCTGCCTTGCAAGCACAAGGACCTGAGTTCGATCCCGGGTACCAAAAAAAGAAATCCTCAGAGTAGTCCGAAGGGTCTGGCTTCAAAGCCCCGCTCCAGGGTTTGTCAGTGATGTGACTTGGGCAAGCTAATCTCTGGGCTACACAGACAGACTCCGTCTCAAAGATACAGAAAGGGGGGAGGGAGGAAGATAGAAAGACAGAAGGAGCAGAGACAGAGAAAGAGAAGAAAGAGGGAAAGGAATTTTAAGACGACGCCACTGAGCCTGAGCCAGGCCTAGGCCTCCCAGGCAGGGCCCATGAGACAAGCGGAGTCCGAGCCTCTCACTGGCCCTGCCTGGGAGCCCACCCAGGAGCAGAGCTAGGAAACCAGGGGAGGGGGTCTGTGGGGTGGGGAGCTGGGCCCACACAGACCCCCAGGGACCAACACCCGTGACCCCATGCCCTGGAACCCAGGTCCGAAGACCCTGAGGGCCCCAGGACCAGCGGCTCTCACCATCCAGGGGCATCCCAGATCTTCAGCTGGGCGGGGTCTGGGCCAGCACCCGAACATCCACCCACTGCTCCCCAGCCTGCTGTATCTCCCACTGGCCCCGCACCCCGACTCCCAGGTGCCACAAAGAGGCCTGTGTCCCTGTGCTGCCTTGACAAAGGCCGCTCTGTGTGTTTCTCCGCCCGCCGGGCGCTGGGCCGAGTCCCGAGGTTCCCGGGAGGCTGCCAGGCGGGCGGGCGACGCAGGAGACAGAGGCCCACTAACTGTGGCCAAGCACTCGTGTGCCCAGCAGCCAAAGCACACAGTGTCTCTGTAGAATGCGTAGCACCAGCCTCACCGGAGCCCGAGCCCCAGGCTCAGGTGGTCACTGCCAGGAGCCAGGGCCTCTGCCCCCCCAAGGTCCCTGCCAAGCCTTGCCATGCCCTGTGCCCCCTGGGAGGCCACAGGGTGCCCAGTATGTGAATCCTGCTGCCTCTGTGCACACGGCGGGGCCCTGTCTTCGGAAAGTGCTTCCCAGTGCTGGGGACAGGGAACATTTCCCTCCCACCTCCCTCTCTGCACCCCTTCTCCTGTGCCCATAAATAAGCCATCTGTGCTCAGGTCCTACACACAGGTTGGCTTCTGTCAGAACAGCATTCCTGCCTCCTGCCGGGCTGGGGCAGCCAGGTATGGTAGCACACATCTGTTGTTCCAGGACTCTGGGAGGCTGAGGCAGGAGGATTCCAGGTTGGAGGCCCGTGTGGGCAACTTAGCGAGATCCTGTCTCAAAATACAAATACAAATAAATAAATTTGAAAAGGGCTGGGGATGCAGCTCATGTGAAGGCCCTGGGTTCAATCTTCGGTGCCACTAATGATTCCCCTCATCAGCAGCAGGAGACAAGGACAGGGAGCTCAGAGAGGTGGCCGATACAGCGGCGGCTCTAGTTCCGGTGACTCTGTCCTGCCCTCCTGCCTCAAGTCCTCTGATTCCCAGGTCTCCCCTGCCACCCACTGGGCCTCCACTTCCCTTGGATGCAGCCAGTAGGAGGCCTTGCAGCGGATGGGGGAGGAGCAAGCAAGGAACATTCACCAGCCCTAGACTCTCTCTCAACCAGGAGGCTGAGGCAGGAAGATGGCCACAAGTTCAAGGCCAGCCTGGGCTACACAGTGGGTTTAAGGCCACGTAGCAAGACTGCCTCCAAAACACAAATAAGCAAACAAAGAAGACATCATTGTCGAGGTACACCCTCGTGATAATTTCACAGATGACCCCAAGGAGGCCAGACCCCAGGTCCAGTGCTCAACGCCATGCCATGTCCCAAGTCCAGTCCAACACAGCAGGATCCACACAAGGAGTTTCCCATTCCCAGGCCACCTGTGCCAGCTCACCAGGACCTGTGACACCCAGGGCAGAGTGGGGGCAGACAACCTCCTCCTGTACCTGATCCACCTGCTTCTTGCCTCACTTGGAGACCGGATCAGGATAGCGTCAAGCCAGGCACAGGTCAGAGTGCAGGGTCGGGGCTGTATCCCTGGCCAGAGTCCCAGCAAATTCTCTCAGGGCCACGTCCAATGCCTGTTTTTCCAGATGGAGGCTTCCATGGAGGTGCTGTCCCAGGCGGAGGGCCTGGTCTGTCTCCATGAGGCAGGGCAGACCCCAAAGCCGGGTTCTGACCATGCAGAGCACTGCAAGGCTAGGGCCGCTGCTGGACCACAAGGGGACCCTGCATCCCAGAACTGCAGCCCTGCCTGGAAGCCAGAGCAGGCAAGGGACTCCTCACTCCGCCACTTAGCCTGTCCCCATCGCTGCCCGTCCACCTGAGTCCCAGGCCAAGTCAGCGGTGGCCACATTGGCTAAAACGTTCAAGAGTGCAGTGGAAAGCTTGGCAGATAAGAGGCCTGGGGCCTCCTACTCGGGTGACATCTGGAGCTGGGTCCCCACCCTGGCTATCTGAAGGGACTGCAGACACCTGGATGGTGAGCCAGGCCTGGATTCTGACCACAGGACCCAGGGGGACACTGAATGACCACTGTCATTCTCAGCTCCGCATTAGCTCCACAAGATGTTCTGTCTTCCGGTGCTGCACAGCTGACTCTGGTGGTGAAGGCCAAGAAGCCACCTCCTGGGCAGCAGCAACCAGGGCACACTGCTTTCTGGGTTCCCTACTGTTCTGCCACTTGCTGGAGGGGGTGGTATCTGTAAGCCCAGAACTCTGGTAGGCTGAGGCAGAAGGATGGCAAGTTCAAGCCCAGCTTGAACAATTTAGCAATTTAGCAAGAACCTGTCTCAAAATAAAAATGAGGGCCCGGGATTTAGCTCAGTGGTGCCACCGCCTGCCTTGTAAATGCAAAGACCTGAGTTCAATCCCTGGTACCAAAAATAAAAAATTTTAAAAATAAAATAAAAATGAAAACGAAAAGAGCTCAATGCAAAGGCCCTGAGTTCAATTCCCAGTGCTGAAAGAAGGAAAACAAAACAAAACACACAGCCAGGCATGGTCGTGTACGGCTGTAATCCCAGCACTTGAGAAGCTGAGGCAGGAAGGTTGCCATGAGTTTGAGGCCAGCCTGAGCTACATGGTGAGGCTCTGTCTCAAGAAACCAAAAAAGAAAAAACAGAGGAGGTGTTAAAAGTGAGACAAAGTGCCCTAAACTCGGTTCTTTTAGAAAGTTCTGCACCACACTGAAACCCGGAGCCCCTCTCATCTGAACTCCTGCCCAGCCAAGCCCCTCCCCATTCTAGGCCTGGGTAGGGTTTCGCTGTTTTTTGTTTGTGTTTTGAGATGGGGCCTTGCTCTGCACTCCAGGCTGCCAGTGCTCTGGCCTCATGCACCCCCATGCCTGGCTAGGATTTACATGTAACCTTTCCCTCTAATCGGCTTCCGAACTTCCACCCTAGCACAACAAGTTGGTCTCCACTTCCCTCCCCTCCAACATGGTGCCCGAGCAGGGCCAGTCCTCACCTGCATGGTCCTCAAGTTCTTCACACAGACTCGATGGCAAGCACCTGTGCCCCCTGCCAGAAGTCCCCTCGAAACACTGTCGCTGCCCACGATTCACCAAGCTCTATTACATGCTGGCTGAGCCAGGCTTGCTGGTTCAGGCCTATAGGGCCAGCTCCTTGGGAGGCTGAGGCAAGAGAATCCCTTGAGTTCATGAGTTTGAGACCAGCCTGGACAGCACAGTGAGACTGTCTCAAAATAACAAAAACCAAACAACTAAAATACAATGCGACACAGGTTTATTTACCTCATACTCCAGCACTGTGTAAAAAGGAATTTATCGTAGCTTGTATGTTAGTTTCCTGGGCACTGAGTATAAATTGCCACTAATTTGGTGCCTGGAGACAGCAGAAATGTTCTTTCTCCCTGCTCCAGGGCCTGAGGATGGACTCCTGTCACCACACACCTTAGGCCCCTCCCTTTTATAATTTAAAAAATCAGTGAACTACACCTTGCAACTGGGGAGGATGAGGCAGGAGTATCTAAAGGCCACTCTGGGCAACTTAACAAGATCCTGTCTCAACAGGTGGCAGAACCACTGAGCCAAATCCCCAACCCTTCAAAAATTTTTTAATTAATTAATTAAAGAGTCAAGGGTGTATCTCAGTGTGAAAGCCCTGGATTCAACTCCCCAAACTACAAATAAATTACTCAATATAATTAAATAAAATCAGTACACTATCAACCCAGCTCCAGACTTGTGGAAGCAGCCTCAGTTTCACAAAAGACCTCAACAGGGGCTCAGCGCTCTCCAGAGCGCCCTAGCACCCCTTCTGGTCATGGTCCCCTCCCCTCGGCCCAGGAGGGAATGCAGCCTTGAAGTCATCTTCTTTGTGCCTTCCGTGTTTTCACAGTGGCACCTAGTTCAGCATCCCCGAGGTTAAGGGAGCCAAAGCAGGGGTTAAGGGAGCCGGGGGAAGCTGGCTGGGCCGGGGCTGCTCCCGAGCCACCCGGTCTGGCTACATCCACTCAGCCCCTTCGCTCCCTCGGCCTGCAGAGGCCCTGTGTCCTTCCCGCGCTTGTGCCCCTGAGTGTGGGGCTGACCACAAACAACGGCCGCCTTCTTCCTGCCTCTCAGCCCTTCTTCCTGTAGGAAAACCAACCCAGGACCTGACCCCATGCCACATGGGGAGGAGGTGCCCAGCCCTCACTCGGGGGCCTTCTACACAGCAGCGCTGCATTCCTGTAAGGCCAGTGTCATGGAAGACAAAGTCGGACGACTGTGCCCCTGGAGGAGCGAGGAGGGGCAGCGTCCACACCGCACAGGGCGAGACCAGGCAGTTGGTGACGCCTGATCCGACCAGTTCTGTCAATCGGGTTGTCATGCAGAATCAGGCCAGCTTCCTGCCCGTGGCAGTGGCAGCACGGCGTGGTGCGGCGTGGCCTCTGCTGTCTCTGGGGACAAAGCATCAGCGGCAACTTGCTTCTGTGTCATTTAGAAAAACTATGTTCCATTTATATACACATACGAACGAAGCAATAATGCGAACAGTAAAATGCGGACTTTCGGGGACTCGGAGCAAAGGGTTAAAACAATGCTTTGCTCCCGCCCCGCCCGTCTGCTGCGAGCCCGTGCGGCCCTGGTGTGCGACACTGACACGGCTGAGTCCTCGCCAACTCCCGACTGAGTACTCTTGGTGGCCCTGGCCTTGGCTGCATCTTCTCCACCGGGCCCCGTGGCGACGCTGAGCCGGAGCATCCGCCAAGAGGGTGGCTGCCAGGGCTTGCGTCTAGCTGTGCCCAAAGCCTCACGTGGTCACCGGCAGAGCTCTTCAAAGATGGCCGGATCGAGGGCGTGAGTGCTGTTACAGCTGCCCTGAGGGTGGTAGCCTGGATAACACGAAAGGGACAGAGAGGGTCACCCTTGTCCTTCGTCCCTTGTCGCCATCGCTGCTGCTACTTGTCTCCTCTGCGATGCCCCTCTGCCATGCGCCCTGCCTTGGAGCCAGATGACTGCAGATTGAAACGTCTACGAACTGTGAGCTGAAATAAATCTTTCCTCCTTTGAGTGTTGGGTCTTTTGCCTCAGTGATGAGAAAAGTGACCAAGACAGTGGCCAACCCTAGGTAACCTGTCACTGCGTGTTTCCACTGGCAGGGGCGGCAGGGTGGTTTGTGCAGCAACGTCTCTGACTGAGAGGACAGAAGGGAAAACCATTCCGCAGCCATCCTGCCCTACACGGGGACCACAGCTGGGCCTCTGTGACCACGGGCAAAAGCATTCCTCTACTGCAGAGTTCCGGCCCACAGCACCGCGCGGAAATTTACATTCTCTTCATGACAGGACTTTTTACTAAAGTTGGAGGAAGAAGGGAGGGAGGAAGGAAAGAAGGGAGGGAGGGAGGGAGGAAAAAAGGAAGGGAGGAAAGGACAAACTTTTTTTAAAAAGCTATATTACAATTCTTCCTACTTTATAATTGTGATGTGATATTCCTTCCGTACAGACCTTAGTTTTGGCACTTTCACTTTTTATTAAAGGAAAATAAGAGATTTAAAGTCTCATTTGTTACCCAAGCATTAGGTGATCGAGGGCGGCACCTACTGGCAGCACTCGGAACTACAACCTAGCGCAACCAGACACTGGCACCACCTTAGTGTGCGAATCCTGGGTGCCATCCAGGCCCTGGGGCCTGCACTACTTGTGCAGATCTGTCTCCAGAAGCCAAAATAAATACATAAAAAAAGCTGTCCTGTCCCTAGGGAGGGGCAGCAGTCCGAAGGCCGCGATGACAGAGCTATAGACATGCAGGAGTTTCAAGAACTGAGACACCGGCTGCACGAGTGCCAGCCGCAGGCTGTTGATAGAAAACGTGGGCGAGAGAGGCTGAGGTCTGCGCTGCAGCCTGGAGAGGCTGGGTGGGGGTGCGGGTGGGCTGGGAAGATTCCGGGAGGGTTTCTGTGGCGCTCATCAAGTACACCCATTTGTGCATTTCTCTAGCTGCACGCCTGGAGTATGTGATGGAATTTACTTCCATGTGTGTTACACCTCAATAAAGTTTGTTTTTATTTATTATTATTGGTGCTGGGAATTGAACCCAGAACCTCAGGCATGGCCTGTGCCACTGAGCTACACCACCAGCCTCAAAGCTGACTTTTTTTTTTTTTTTTTTTTTTTTTTTTTTTTTTGGTAGTGGGGATCGAACTCTCGGGACTTTGCACTTGTGAGGCAGGCAGTGGTACCACTGAGCTAAATTCTGGCCAAAGCTGATTTTTTGAAATAGCAAAATTAGGGCGGGCATGGTGGTGTCCACCTGTAATCCTAATACCCAGGAGGCTGAGGCAGCAGGATCGCTAGAAGATCAAGGCCAGCCTGGGCTACACAGTGAATTCAAGGCCAGCTTGGAATACATAGGGAGACCCTATCTCAATAATACAAACCCGTGGGCCCGGGATTTAGCTCAGTGGTTCTGCCACCTGCCTTGAAAGTGCAAGGACCCAAGTTCAATCCCCGGTACCAAAAAGAAACAAAACAAAACAAAACAAAAAAACCCCACACAAACCCAAACAAACAAATAAAACAGCAAAAATAGAAATATAAAAATCAAAATTAATAACCAATTATGAATTTTAAAGCAAAACAATTATGAGAATCGGTGGTTTTAAAAATACATAAAATAGAGCAAACAGAATGGGAAGAGAAATGGAACAGCAAAGACCTCTGAGCAGAGTCTACTTTGAAGAACACTGGAATAATAATTGGAGGTGCACAAGGTGCGAGTCAGAATGAAACCCTGGAGGGCTGAGCAAGTAAGAAGCTTGGAGGAGTCAGGTGTGGTGATGCCCACCAGTCATCCCAGCACTTGGAAGGCTGAGGCAGGAGGATTACCATGTTTGAGGCTAGATAGTGAGATGACCCTGTTTCCAAAAAAACAAAAAAGTAAAAATCAGCTACTAAATGGACATTTACAATTCTCCAAATGTCCTTTTTTTTTTTTTTTTTTTTGATACTGGGGATCGAACTCAGGTCCTCGTGAAGCAGGAAGCAGAACCACTGAGCTAAATCTCAACCCCCAAGCTGTCCTTTATAGCGTCTTCCTTCCTGCTGGCCCAGGACCTGGCTGGGGTTGTGCTGTACTGGCTGTCCAGTCTTCCCGGCCCGCTCTGACCAGGGGGAGCAGGGGGAACAGGCCCACACTCCCTTGTGGGACTGCTCCCTGCAACTGACTGCGTCCTGGTCATAACGTCACATAGAGAACATGAACCCCAGAGGAGCCTTCGTGTAGGCCAAGACAACACCCGATGTCTCCTCGGCATCTCCAATCTGCACTGCCGGTGTCTCACAGGGCTGGAGCCTCCCAGAGCAGCAGGACCGAGCCACCCCAGGGCAGGAGGAGGTGATGCTGCCTGCCCTGCCAGCCTGCGGGGCCCTAAAGCTGCCTCTTGCCTCTGCAGTCTCCAGGCTGACTCTCATCAGGGCTCGTCCCCTCCCACACCCAAGCCTTTCTTATTTTTCTTACTTTTACAATAAAGCCCAGTCTAAACTTTGTCAGCTTCCCAAACTAGTGTTCCTTACACTTCTCTTATGGTTTTTCGGTTTGGTTGTTGTTTTTTTTTTTTTTTTTTTTTTTTTTTTTTTTTTT
>NW_022900919.1:29477199-29481908 GCF_012274545.1 Fukomys damarensis | reverse complement strand
TTTTTTTTTTTTTTTTTTTTTTTTTTTTTTTGGTACCGGGGATTGAACTTTGGTCCTTGCGCTTGTGAGGCAGGCCACCAAACCACTGAGCTAAAATCCACGGCCCAGTTGATGTTTTTTTTGAGGCAGGGTTTCACTATGTAGCCCAGGCAGGCCTGGAACTCAAGGTGATCCTCCTGCCTCAGCCCCCTGAGTGCTAGAAAACAGAACTCTCCACTCCAGCCCCCTCCAGCCACCCCATCCCATGAATTCACGGGGAAAACTGAGGAGCACGTGATCAGTCACAGCCCAGGGTGCAGATGAGGGGCTGAGGGAGGCCTGATCACATAACAGGAGAGCCCCCCGCCCATACATGGTACCACAGTCATCTGCCCCAGCAGCTTTTTAAAATATTTATGTATCTGTGTACGTAAGTTGTGCAGGACCAGATCTTGAACCCAAGGCCTTTGCACTGGGCTACATCCCTGGCTTACTTTTAGTTTTTAGTGCTCAGCTTGAACTCGTGGCTTGTGTGTGGGGAAGTGTTCCACCACTATGCTACATCCC
This sequence comes from Fukomys damarensis, assembly GCF_012274545.1. Taxonomy (NCBI): domain Eukaryota; kingdom Metazoa; phylum Chordata; class Mammalia; order Rodentia; family Bathyergidae; genus Fukomys; species Fukomys damarensis. The sequence goes on along the minus strand of NW_022900919.1, from coordinate 29,481,362 downwards.
AGCCTTACAGCAACTTTTTATCACTGCTTTTCTAGAAGTAGGTAGTTGAAGGTACAAAGTTAGGGGAGAGAGAAAGAAAGAAAAAGGAAGGGAGGGAGAGAGGGAGGGAGGGAAGGGAGGGAAAGAAGGGTGGGCGGGCAAGGTATGGCAGCACATGACTGTGATTCCAGCATTTGTGAGGCTGAGGCAGGATCACCGTGAGTTCAAGACCATCCTGTTCTACATATTAAGTTCACGGCCAGCCTGAACTACACAGCAAGATCTTACCTCAAAAATCAAAACAAAACAAGGAAGAAACTAGCAGCAAAGGTCCACTGTTTCAGCAATGTCCTTTAGAGAGAAGGGACAGTTGTCACACTCATGTCAAACAATGTTCAAAACTGGGCCAGCAGATCTGAAACTGTTTGAAAGGCGCAAGTGGAGAGGGAAGGGCCAAGGTCTCCTCTCTTTGACCACCCAGGGCTGACTGAGGCCACAGGGCACAGTCCCAGCCCAGTGGGTTTGGCAGAGGAGACGTGGGGCCTCCCTGGGGCCTGTACCTCCTGTGTCAACACCACCAGTGTCACCGTGTTCCTCGCTCAGTGTCCCAGGCCCACACCTGTGTAGCAGCTGCGGCTTTACTCCAGTGGGGACCCAGGGCTGGGGCCAGAGTGTTCCGGGGACATTGGGAACGCCCTGGCAGCCTGTCCTCGGCTGCATAGTGCGTGGAGCCAGGGGCCTGACGGGTCTCTGAGGCATAGCCCTGGCATGGGCTGGGGACAGAGGTGGGCTTGGCCAGGCAGGGGCCTCCTGCAGAGATGAAGGGGCCCCCAGAAAGCCAGGTAGGAAGTGGGAGGTGCAAGGCAGTGTGGCGTAGCCAGGTCCTTTAAGAGGATCCCAGGCTGTGGAAGACTAGGAAGTAAATGTTGAAAGAGGAAAAGCAGAGCCCAGCTGTGGCCGCCCTGGTGGCCATATCCTATGAGGGGTCTCAGTGGAAACCTGGCCCAGGTTGGTTTTTGGGGTTATATTTTTTGGTACCGGAGATCGAACTTGGGCCCTTGCGCTTGCAAGGCAGGTGGCAGAACCACTAAGCCAAAAAAAATCCCAGGCCCTTCTATTTTCTTTTTGAAACAAGGTCTCACTATGTAGCTCAGAATAGCCTCAAATGTGCAGCAATTCTCCTGCCTCAGCCTCTCAAATGCTGGGATCATAGGCCTGTGTTCTTGCTCCTGTCACTGACTGGAGAGGTCCCCTGGCTCTGCGGTCACCCCATGGCAAAGGTGGCTCAGTCAGGAGCAGGGCTGGAGAGAGGCTTGTCCAGCTCTACAGGGATGAAACCCCTGGCCTTTTCCTGGGGGCTGAGCAGGTGTCCAGCAGGCGACCTTCTGACCACATGCCATCTTCAGAGCTGCCGCCATCGCTGCTTTCTGAACATGTGTCCCAAGCCAGTTGTGGGCCTCCACGCCTGTGACCCCAGCGCTCTGGGAGGTTGAAGCAGGAGGATCACGAGCTTGAGCCCAGCCTGGGTAACTTAGCAATTTAGTGAGACCATCCAAATAAAATGTAAACAGGGGCCTGGGGAGGTAGCTCAGTGCAGAGGCCCTGGGTTCAATTCTCAATACCACAGAAAAAAATAAAAAAGTGTCCTCAAGGAGGCGAAGCTTGAGGAGCAGATCCAAAGGCAGTTACTTCACCTTCCCTGCCTGCTGTCACCACCTGAGGCTCTTACCACTGTGTCCTTATCCCCTAAGTATCCTTAAATCCACTCCTCAGGGGGATTGGAGTCAGGGGGCTTCCTCGTTGGTCACCTCGTAATAATGAATTCTCTTGTGCAAGATTCATTGCTCCAGGGATCGGCTGACTGTGAGACAGACACAGCAGGCCTCGTGGAGTGACAGGTCCACCTGTGTCCCCACTGTGCCCTGGCCATAAGCGGTTCAGCAGAGCAGCTCCCTGCCCTACCTCCTGAGGTCTGAGGGACAATGGGGGGACGATCTCATGGAGACTGCTCAGAACACTGCTCAGAGGTCTCACTTGGCAGTGGCATCCACAAGGAGGCAGCCAGGAGCTCTGGGAGGCGTGCAGGGACTCGGACTCGGGCCAGTGAACCACTACTGCTCTGAGCTATGGTGGTGGCCCCTGACTCAAGAACCCTCCTGGGCACCAGCACCCAGATCCTGCGGCAGGACACAGCTATGTGCAGGAAGCAGCAGCAGGCGACCTGGCCGGCAGGGCATTGGGGACAGCTGACAGCATTGGGGGCCCAGGGGGTGCACGAGGCTGCGGGTCGCAAAGGCTGACCCTGAGGGCAACTCCACAGGGCACCAAGAGGACTAGGCGGGCTGTGGTCTGGAGCCTAGGGAAAGAGCTTGGCCCACACAGTGCCAGAGCACAGACCCAACACTCTCAGAACAGACAAAGCTGTTGCCTCTGGCCCTGCTATGGAGGTCCCAGGGATTCTTCTGTGGGATGGGACCCAGGACTCAGTGCCAGGAACAGGCTACTTACTGTGTGCAGGGCAGCCCAGAGATGGAGTTGCAGAAACCAGGGCTGTTTAGTAAGGCATCACAGGGACTCCCTCCCCAGGTCCTCACAGCCCATCCAGCTACTTCTGGAAGCTGAAGACCTGGATGATTCAGAACGCAAAGGCTTTTAGCCTAAAGCAGCCACCTGCCACACCCAGGTGTCCCACCCATCCATTCCCAAATATGTACACTGGGTATGGTGGCACTAGCCTGCAATCCCAGTACTCGGGAGGCTGAGGCAAGAGGGTCAACTGCAAATTCAAGGGCAAGCTGGTCTACATAATTTCAAACCCAGCCTGGAATACACAGTCAGAACTTATCTCAAAAACAAACGAGCAGGACCAGGGATTTAACTCAGTGGTGCCTCACAAGCACAAGGTCCTGAGTTCGATCCCCAGTACCTAAAAACCACAAACACAAAAAGTGAAGTACCTGACAAAGTAGAGGGGAAAGTAGTGGGGTGGCACAGCGCATGTGTAGGGGCCTGGATTTCCTCCCCAGCACAGCCAGCACAAAAAGTACTGACAAATGGCACTGAGTGGACGGACAGAGGGGTTGTGGCCTCCGGCTCTGTTCCCATACCAGCTACAGGAAGCTGCCTGTCCCGCTGGCCAGGGCCTTCCATGGTAACAGAGCCCCAGGGCCCGGGGACAGCGGAGGCGGCAATAAAATTAGAGTGGGAGTGAATTACAGAGGGGAGCAGGAGGGCCAGACCTCTCATTAGCCCAACTGGCAAGGTCAAAGGCTGGGGTGGGCACGGGCCTGGTCCTGCACTGTCGCCACTTTGCAGCTGGCTCTCCTCAGCTATGAAGCGAGGCTCAGGAGACCCCCAGCTCAGGGTGCTAGGCAGGTAAGAGTGGGACCAGGACTCTCAGGTGCAGTTTGGACTGAAAATGCCCCCCACACTCATACTAATGCTAAGGGGGGCAGCTGCCCGGCTTTCGGGAAGACTGGACAAGGGCTCTACTCCATCGAGTGGGTTAATCCACTGATGAGACCATAATTGATGGCCTCACCGGAGGGACAGGACCAGAGAGGGGGGCCCTTCCCCCCTGCTTCCAGGCCACCACCCCACACTACCATCATGAGGTCTTCACCTTCACCTCAGGCTTGAGACAGTAAAGTCAAAGTCGATCTTTCCTCCTCCCTGCAGGTTGCCTTCTGGAGCTTTGTCACAGCAATGGGGAGCAAACAACCCAAAACATGGGCTGTACCAGGAACCACTAAGATCAGGATCAGGGAGAGGCGACAGGGACCCCCAAGGCAAGAGAGAGCCTGGTTTTCTCTCGAACTGAGGAACCCTGGCTGGAGTGGAAAGGGGTAGGGGACAGCAGAGGAAAGTGCCAGAGGGCGGGGACCCAAGCTATATCCCTACTGGATGCACCAAACAAACACTTCATCTGCTTGGGGCCGTCCCTGTGGGTCAGAAGCCTGGACAGTAGGGCTGGGCTGGGAGATCAGTGGTAGCATCTATCTAGCATGCATGGGGCCCTGGGTTCAAATCCCAGCACCAAGAAAAAAAAAAAAATCCAGAGTTGTCTCAATGCTGGCTTCAGCTTCGAAGATGTGTTTCTATGCCACACTTGGGGATGGGGTGGTAGAGCACATGCTTAGCATGGTGGAGGCCCCGGGTTCCACTCTGGGAACGCAAAGCAAATT
>NW_022900919.1:29459445-29477051 GCF_012274545.1 Fukomys damarensis | reverse complement strand
ATCGAGAGTTCGCAATGCGTGCTGCAGCTTCGAAGATGTGTTTCTATGCCACACTTGGGGATGGGGTGGTAGAGCACATGCTTAGCATGGTGGAGGCCCCGGGTTCCACTCTGGGAACGCAAAGCAAATTTAAACAAAATTTAAAACTAAGTTCATCTGCACCAGCCACATTTCAAATGCTCAGAATAGAACTGTCACGTTTGGCACCCAGTGAAAACTCAGTAGCTCCTCACAAGGGCCTTATCTCTTGTCCACTACTGAAGCAAGTCACATCCGGTGGGCTTCATTCCTCCCACTCTCCCAGTCCCTCCGTGCCTTATCTCTGGTGCAGAACAGTCAGGATGTGCGGCAGCCAGGCATTAGGAAAACAGCAAGGCCGCTGAGAATCCCAGCAGTCTCCAGCAGACTCAGGATTTCCGGTCTTCTCTGGGCTCAGCTGCACGGGCCCAGGGCTGCTATTTTGTTGAGTGTGCCCACTTGCACACTCATCAAAAGCTCCTTTTGTACCCTCTTCCTCCACTCCTGCCACTGTTATTTTTTGTTGTTTTGAGACAGGGTCTCACTATGTAGTTCTGGCTGAAAAATTAGCCCAGAAAGCCCCATGAGGGGTCTGTGGTAGAGCGTCTGCCTGGCATGGAGAGGTCCTAAGCCTGACCACTAGCATGCAAGACACACCCAAAAAACAAAACCCCTCTTCCAAGAGTGAGATAGGTACCAGCTGGAAAACTCTGGAAATGACCCAAACATACCCTGAATCATTTTCTGTAAACTGCACATGCACAGAGTGGAAAGCTATCTGGAAACAGAGATAAAATATGGGACTTTGTACTTTATTTTTTAATGCCAGGAATTGAACTCAGGGCCTCGAGCTTGCCAGGCAGATGCTACGCCGCTGTTACATCCCTGGCCCTCTACTATATTAGCATGCTGTCTGAACCTCTTGCCAATATGCATTACCTGGCTTTTTGGGGGGTGGGGGTACCAGGGATCGAACTTGGGACCTTGCGCTTGCAAGGCAGGCTATAGAACCAGTGAGCTAAATCCCCAGGCCCTTGTTTGGTTTTTTGAGACAGGATCTCACTATGTATCCCAGGCTAGCCTTGAACTGGAAGTGATCCTCCTGCTTCAGCCTCCCAAGTACTGGGATTACAGGTGTCACTAGACCTGGCAAATATTACTTTATAGCTGAAGATTAAAAACAAAAAAAAAAAGGCAACAAAATTCCCAAAATGGAATCCTTTTGGGTAGTCCAGCCTAAGTAGCATGAACACAGACTGCATGTGGAGGGCTGTGTGGACAGGGGAACCCCCACCCTGGACCTCAGCCAGCTGCTGCAGCTCCACTGCCCAGCTGTGTTCAGCCCCTTCCAGGTCTGTCACACGGGTGACTGTAAGTCCCCAGTGCCTCACAACTGAACAGATGGCCTGGGCACCACCTAGAACCAGAGGGATCGGTGGCAGGCACTGCTCTTGGTGGCACCAGCCTGGTCTGCCACCTGTGGGAGGTTAGCGGTGCCTTGTGCTCACTTCCTCCCCTGCTGAGAACACAGAACTGCCTTCCATGCACAGCCCAAAGCCAAGGTAAATGCAGAGGGAGACGGCTCTCTGGACCAGGGTGTTTACAAGTGTTTTTCTCTAGGGGAAGTCTAGCCTGTCCATGTAGCTACACTGGCTTGGACTCCCAAGGTGCCATTTGTAGAGCACCTGCCTGCCCACCCAGTCCATTCTCTCAGCCAGGACCCTTGGGAAGGTGCCATAGCTGTGCAGCCAGGGTCAGTCTCTCAAGGCAATACCTGACCTAAAAGCACTTTGTGCCAGACAGAACCACCAAAGCGTCCTCCCACACAGCTCCACATGGCCAAGTCCAGCCTGCTGGGCAGGACAGCCTTGTGAGGACTAACTCACTGGCTGTCCAGGAAGGCCCTGGGCTGCTGGCTTCCCTATCAAGCCTGAGCAGACATAGTACCAGTGTTGCCTGCACATCCCAGGTACTGGTAGCCTCCATTCTGCTGGGAGTACCCCCAGCTTTTGTCACAGGTAAAGTTAAGGGCCATAGACCTGCCTGAAATGCCTCACAAACCAGCTACAGCCAAACAGGGATCACAGTAAAGAGGGAGAGGCCCCAGGCACACTGCAGCAGCATCAGGCTGCAGTCCCAGCCCCTACCTCCCCCAGCATGGATCTGACCAGAAAAGTCCCCAAGGCCCAGCAGCACACTGAGCCAGATTCTGGCAGTGGGTGCTCCCAGGTGGCCCAGCATCTCCCAACACACCCATCACCCACCCAAATGTATGACTGTGGCTACACCACTACAACAGCATGGAACAACTGCAAGGAGTTGTAGCAGCTAAGCCCCCACCCACACATTTTGTGCTCCATGTTTCCTGTACCCGTGCTGTGGAGGCAGAAGACCCCAGTGGCAGAGCTGAAATCACAGCCACTCGTAACCAGCCACGGAGGCCAGATGAACCCCAGCTAATGGAAATGCTCCTACAGTGTTCTAGCTGCAGTTTCTGTGCCCTCACCCAGAGACTGGTTATAATAGGAGGCTAATGGTGGCAGCGGATGACAATCTTACCAAGTACAGAGGTGAAGTGTCAGTGGAGATGCCTGGGCAGAAGACTCTAGCTCAGGGGTCCACCAGTCAGCCCAAAAGGAAAAGCAGCCTACACCAAGCTGAGGGCAAACAGACCCAGATGCGAGTCCTCCCAGGGTCTGGACTCAGAAGTAAGAGTACATCCTGGCAAGTGGGGAGCCCTGGGCCCATTCCCTGATAGCACCTACCCCACCTCAAGAGAAATGGTCAATAGCTATCAAAAGTGGTAGCATCAGAATGACACCAAAGCCCACTTGCCAAGGCCAAGCCCACCTCAGCTGCAACTGCTTGTGCTCCTGGGACACACAGCCTTGTCACAAAATCACTCAGCAGCAGCATGATTTACTATTTTATTTTGCATTTTATAAAAACAGGAGCCCAGACACATACCCTGCCACCAGGTAGGGGCTCACATTGTTCCTGGGCAGACCTGGTCACCCTGTTTGCATGGAGCCCCAGACACCTCTCCCTTTGCATATTTACAGCTGGGTACAAAGCAGGGCTGTGAAGGGCACATGAAGGTGCAGATCTTCCTGCCCATCAGCACAACACCCGAGGTGACAGGAGAGCCACGGAGAAGCAGGGAGTGGCAAATGCCCTAACACATCCTGCTGTATGGAATGTGTCGCCTGCAGTAAGAAGAGCTGCACCTGGCTGGGGACCATGCCTGCCTGTCCACAGGCTCCTCTCTCCTTGGTGACAGGAGAATCCTGTGCTCGGGTGCTGCCACACTGAGGTATTAAATGTAGAAGGAAAAGATTAGTCATGTCCAAGTAGCATGCGATAAAAATGTTTAAACCAACATGGTTAAGTGTTAAGATTTTTAGAAATCAAAATATTTATTCACATAATTGTAAGCTAAAGTCAAAGCTAATCATTTCCTACGGCAATGATTGAAGTGCAAGTGATGCTGGCTTCACATTTGTTTTCTTCCTTCAGGGCAAGCAAAGGCTGGTGTCAAATCAGTTGTTCTTGAACAAGTCAATGCAGCTCTGTAGAAGGGAGATGTTGTTCTGGAAAAGGAAACCATGCCAAGGTCAAGCCAGACTAGTGATTCCTTTGAGAACCCAAGAACTGCTGTGACACACCCAAGAATGAAGAGCCAGGCGTAGTGGCGCACACCTTAACCTCAACTCTTGGGAGGCTGGGGCAGAAGGACCAAGAGTGTGAGGCCAGCCTGGTGGCCTAGTGAGGCTCTATCTATGGCAGAATGGACCAAGGGCTGAGGGTGTGCACCAGCGGACGACACTGGCCCAGCACAAGGCCCCAGTTCCATGCCCAGTACTGCCCATCCTATTATAGGTGAGATTATAGATAAAGTTACAAGTTATAATTCTAATGGCTGCAAAACTTGTGTTACTGAGTTCTTATTTTAAAGGCGTTTCATAAACAAATGAGAAGGGGATGTAAAAAGGAAGATGTGTTAGGTATATGTGCCAATAAAAACATTACCCCAGGCATGATTTATGTATGTGACACTTTAAAGCTCTAACCTAAAGTTGACCCAAGAAATAAGAAACCAAGGGAGCGGGCCAGGGATTTAGCTCAGTGGTTCTGCTGTCTGCCTTGCAAGCACAAGGACTCAAGTTCGATCCCCGGTACCAAAAAAAAAAGAGACAATGAAACCAAGGGAGTGAACACATCCACACGGTCAGGTGCACACCCTACCAAGCCTTGCGCCAACCAAATCAAAGCAGACACTGCGAATTCCTCGCTCCAGGCTGACCTAGAAGCTGGACTGACAGCAGCCTGGAGGAAGGGGAGCACAGTGCTCTCCAGGAGGCTGAGGAATACCGCACCCCAAATTCCTCATCACCCCAGTGGATCTGCCAGGCACTCTCCCACTCCTATGCTCAATCAAGCTAATAGGGGTTAAATACACACTAGAGGATGGAAGCTTTGCTTCCTCTTGAACTAAAAAGGAGTACTGGTGCACAGTGGGTGAAGAGAACAATTTCTTTTTAAAAAGCACTCCATGCAAAGCCAAGGCACTGCAGACATGACTCCTTTCTGTCGGGGAGGGGACTGCTCCCCTCAAGAAGGCTCTTCCCCAAGCCATTTTAGGGTCCTGGGGGTTCAGCTTGCTGCAGCTATATTACCACAAAGTCCACCACAGGAGACACCAAAGACACAAGGCCAGGGCCCGACCTCCGTGTGCAGCAGTACTTACTCTGGCATGCTTTATTTCCAGTTCCGACATCTCGATCAGATTCTTCCTAAACGCTGCCACTCTCTTCCGTTTGAAATTCACCAGTTCTGCAGAAAGAAAAAGGTCAATGCTTACCAGCTAAGCCAAGCTCAATTTCCATTCACTGGGGCCTGTACACCTTTCTTTTCTGGCCACACTAGGGATAGAATCCAGAGCCCCACACACGTCAAGGCAAGCACTCTGTGCAGGGCTACCTCTTCAGCAGTAAGAGTGGTGGCATTTGACCACCGTTGGTTTGGTTCTGAATAGGAGGGAAGCCAGGCACCTGACTGAGCAGTCACATCTCACCAAGATTGGGTGAGGACTACAAGGGTACACACAACCTACAAACCATGTACAGGGAAACAGCCCACCAAAACCCAAAGACCATCCACTTGTGAAAGAGATGACCTTTGGAAAGGTCAACACTGCTAAGATAAATAAATACTATTCTAGGGCAAAGGAGGCCAGCAGCTAAGATGACCAGACATGAAACTTGAGAAAGATTTCTGAGATGGAGACTGGATACACAGCTGAATCCCACCCATGTGGTCCAGAAAAACCAGGCATGTGCACTCATGAACACTGACAAAGACAGGGACAGGTGCTTCTGTACTTGTGTGCATCATCCCTCTGAAAGTCTGAAAGGATCTCCAAACCCAACACAAAGCCTGAAGAGCTCACCTTCTTTCGCAGACTCCGAGAGCTGCTCGAATTTCTGGCAGCACTCCTGCTGGTGGGCCTCGGCCACCTTCACATCTCTGCTCTTCAGCCGGGCCTTGTCCAGAGCCTTGTTTGAGTTCTCGTAGTCAATGAGGGCTTTGGTGCGTCTGTATAGGAGGTCCTATAAGGAAAGAGGCAGTGACCGCATAAAACCCTCTGAGGAACAAAACAGGAGCAGCAGATGGCTACCAGCCCAGAGGTCAACACAGCGCCCATGCACTGCTGGAACACAATGTGTGAGAATCTCATCTTCCTTCACACATGGATTTAGAGAAGGGATGCACAACACCTGAGAACTGTTTCAGAGCTCTATGTGCAGATTAGGTGAGAAAGCCTAGAGTAAAGAAAACACCCAGTTGCAGCTTGGTAAGTCAACGGGATGAGAAATATACAGCCCGCCCTTTAGCCCTGCTTCTGGGAATCCACACTCCGGTCCCACCTGGCGTGAATAGATTCCCTGCAATCTTACAGCAAAGCAGAGGTTCCCACAGCATCTAAAACAGGCAGTGATATGTCATGCTTAAAATGGATTGTGCGGTATCTATAAATATTTAAGACTGGCAAAGAATTGTTGGAGCTCATTGAAATTATTTTATGTACCTTTATGTACATATAAAAAATATTAAGCTCTTATCTTGAGAAACTAGAAGACACACTATAAAGAGTAGTCTAAACCTCCCGGATGACACTAAGCAATGTGTTGAATGAAAGGCTCGCTCTGGGCAGTTTGGACAGTGAGGCATATACGCTACTTACACAAACAGGTCTGAGAAGTCCCAGAACCTCCTGTGGTGCTGAGATTCCCATCCTGTGGGCCCTCCCGCCTCACCTTGGCAGCCTCAATGTTGAGCATGTAGTACCGGAGCAGCTCCGTCAGCTTTAAGTCTTCATCCGATGAGACACGACCCTCCACTTTCTGGTTAAAAAAAGGAAAGGTTACTATCATGGCAAGGCAGGTATCTACAAATTATTAAATTCACATCAAGAACGCAAAAATCTTACCCGAAGTTTTTCAAATAGCTCAGCAACCTTCAATAGGTACCTGAAAATGTACACAAGACAAAGTTGCCATTTGAAGTCCTAAATTGTCTGTCTTATGATCTTATCAATATTCTAACATGTGACTGTCTCCCACTAGAAATACCCAGGATGGAGAAACTGTGAAGAACTTATTATCTGTCTAAAGGTCAGTTGCATAACCAAATCCCTTTAAGAAAGTGAAGGCACATCACCAAGCCAAATGGTGAGAACCAAATGCCTGAGGACCTAAGCCTCTCAAAGGCAACCAACCACAAGATCACTGTACCTGAGAAGAGACATTCAGTGACAGGACGAAAGGCTTAAATGCTTCCCCACTCACTCACTTCTTGATGACAGTGGGTTCCTCCAAGGCCAGGCTCTGCAGGCAGGCTGCCGTGTGGATGTAGTCATCGGCAACATCTGCAGAGACAAGCACAGACCTTTAGTGGAGTGGAGCAGGAAGAGGGCAGAGCTCCAACAGTCATGAGCAGAGAGCACTTACTTTTATGTGACCGGGTCATCCTGTCAGCTTTGCCACAGGAGTCCTTGATTTTGTTGTAGTAGTTAACCAGGAAGTTCTTTTCCTGCTCAAAGAAGTCATCCACCTCCTAAAGAGGAAGGAAAAAGAAACACAAGCAGAAATCCCAAGAACATGGGGACATGTTTTGTATTAGAATAAACCCTATAGCAGGAACTCTACTCAGAATGTATGCCTCTACAGATCGGGACTTCCAAAATCTAAATGATACTATATGACATATAGGATTGGCAAAGCCAGGTGCTGACAGGAAACATCAACAGACAGAGGAACCATTCTAAAGAGAGTATTTGCCAGTCCAGTAATGCTGGTGCCAAGACCCAGAGTCTATTCTGGGGTAGTGGTCCTGCAGGTAGGAAGAACATGGCCCAGTCGTGGTTGTTCATCCACATGTAGGTGGATTTGTTAGCTTTTAACCTGGCTCACTTCAGACCCAGGCAACCCCGCTCATCTGGCAGGTTTGGTGAGAGGCCAACCATCCCCCAGTGAATAGACACAGGGTGTCTATGACCTTGAACTGTGCCAGTTTCCAAACCTCTGCTGTTGCCCGCCCTGCACAGGCCTGGACAGGCAAAGCCTGACCAGAGAGCAACTGTGAAGGCCACTCAGCTGCAAGGTGGGCAAGGATGAGAAGGAGTACATTACAGCTAGAAGCACTGCCCAAAAGGAACAGGTGAGGTTAAATTAATGTTGGTATTTCATTTAAGTTTATCTAAAATATAATTTCAGGTAAACATTAATGAGACACTATGTTTTTTTTTTCTTTGTATCAAATCCTTAAAATCCAGTACACAGGGCTGGGGCTTTAGCTCAGTGGTTCTGCTGCCTGCCTCACAAGCGCAGGGTACCGAGTTTGATCACTGGTATTAAAAAAAAGTCCAGTGCATAAATAAAACTGAAAATGTGGTCTAAACAGTGTCAACACCAGCCACTAGGGAATGGCACATAAGACTGATCTTTCACCTCATTCTTTATTTTTTATTGGTATCGGAGATCGAACTCAGAACATTATGCTTATAAAACAGACACAGTGCTACTGAGTTAAATCCCCAGCCCTTCATTTCACTTTTTAAAAATGTGCAACCTCTGTCCTTATAGAGAAGGAGAAAGATTCGAGTGGCAAGGATCATCTCAGTACTCCTGAGAGGGCAAGGCTGTTTGGGGAAAGTGAAAGCTAAGTGGATGAGAACAGCCTGTGACAGCTCAGCTCAGGTGGCCCCAAAAGGCCCATTTGCCTGCACCTTCCTCCAGCCACCCTGGGAGCGGAGACCCTAAAACTGAGTCAAGGTAACCTCCCCTCCTCTATGCCTGGGTGTCTGGGTTGCGTCCTGCAACCAAGGTAGCCATTTCTGAAAGTTAACGTGGACTGTGTGTCGTCACTAGAGCTGGATGGCCACTTATTCCCATCAATCAAGAATCTTCTCCCCCAGGCCAAAGCCCCTTACCTTAACTCCAGAAAAGAGAACTTCATCAGCGCTCTTCACCACACTCTTAAAAAACCCACCAAACATTTCTTTGGTGTTTTTCCGTCTGACACTTAGCTATGAAAGGAAATTCCAAAAGACCAGTTAACCTTACATGCTTTTTCCTAAGATACCACACAGGTCTCGGTATCATTCCCAGTGACTCTTACAAAACAGCTGCAGAGAGCCAGCTCGGACTCTGCCTAACACCAAGTCAACATACCTAACAAGAGACCAACCTCACACAGGCCCTCTCCTGAAAGGCTAACAGGATCTGGACAGTTGTGCAGGCACCAATGCTTACAGTTTCTTGGTCCTCGGCAATATCATCATGCTGCTGTAGCTTATGCTGTTTATTAGGCTTTCAGTGTCAGGAAACACTGAGGAAATGTCCAAACCAGGGCTCATCTCACACATATTATGTAGCAGTGACTACTACACTGAAAACCAAAACAGGCTTAAATGTGTATGTCACTGCTCAAGTTCCTCCTCAGTTTCAAATATACATCGAGGGAACAGCCAGTCTTTGAAAGAGGGAAAATGCCACAATTAAGGCAGTTTTATAAAACTGCCTTTGTAATGGATCTCCAGGGAAGGCCGCCATCTAATTTGCCCATTGCATCTGTGTTGGTAAGAAACTCAAAAAAGTTTAACAGTCAATTTTTCAGTTGCCCAGGCTAGGCTGAAACATGCCATCCTCTTGCCTCAGCCAGAGTAGCTGTGCTGACAAGCATGTGCCACCTCACAGCTAAAGCCTATTTTTATTTTAAAGCCCAATCACACATTTTAACTCAAAGGACCATGGAAATAGAATAAAATTGCCTTACATCCTGATCATATTCCAAGAAAACATGGAAGTTGCGGTCTTTACTGAGAACAGGGTGAGAAGAGAGCCGCTGAAGAAAGACTTCGTGGGAGGACACAGTCTTCTTAAAGACAGCGAGGTACTCCCTGCAAAGAACCACACAGGACCAGCTGGCACGGCTCACCACGGAACCAGCACCACTCACTCCCTGGCAACGAGACTGGTTCAGCTCACCTTTCTGCAGAGATACCATGACTAAGCCACAGCATTATTTTGGTATAACTCAGTGTCCAGTCAAGGACTAAATTCAGGTATCCATGTATCATGGCTTACATCTGGATGCCCCCACAAAGCCTCATGAGGTCATAGGCGGGGCTTTTTCGGAGGTGGCTGGATCAAGGGCACTAGGATTAAAGATGAGTGCTTCTTGCCCTACATAATCTGGACAACATGTAAGGGACAGAAGAGCTGCAGTCCTCCCTGAATGCTTTGCCACCTTCTGACTGCCAAACTGTTTCTCCTCTCTGATGCGTATCTGCCAACCACCCTGCCTTAGAGCCAGGTGATTACAGACTAAAACCTCTACAAACAGTGAGCTAAATAAACCTTTTCTCTCTTAACTTGTGGGTATCAGGTATTTTGCCTCCACAATTAGAAAGTAACCCAGACACTGTGGAATGAACCAGTGGGGAGGAAGTGAAGGTGGATGGGCTCAGCCTTGGAGCCCCTAAACCTACATCCAACTGCCACAGCAGTGGGTGTAGCACACTGGTCCAGAGGCAGGAGCCCAGACATGCTGGGCAGCATGGGCCCAGGCAAGATCAGGAGGAGCTGCAGAGATGGCGCCCAAGGCCCACGAGCCCTTCTGGGCCAAGAGGAAGGGGCAAGCCCTGACCCTCAAGCCTATCTCGTAACTGTTAAGTGAAAGACTCGGAATACAAGATTTTCCTCCTAACCTTTCATATATTTAAATGGCATTATATGTAGTTTTAGAGTTCACATTTTATTTGTTTGGTTTTCATTCTAAAACCCAATACTCAAGAATGCAACTCTACAACTATGACAGAGTAAAGAATCCATCTTTGCTCAAAAATTACAACCATCTTAGAACGTGCTGCCTGTGAGCCTGGCCCTTCCTACAAACCATTAGAAAAGTTACTTGGACCATTCTAACAGCACTCACTGCAATCTAGTTTCTCCTGTATCTCTGGTAATCAAATTTCAGGGGAAAATAATCTTGGTATCACCAGCCTGAAAGTGTATAAAGAGTGAGGTGTGGTAGTGCATGTCCATAATCCTAGCACTCAGAAGGCTGAAGGAGGAGGACTGCCAAGAATTTGAGGCCAGGGCGATACCTCATGGCTGTAATCCCAGCACTTGGGAAGCTGAGTAGGAGGACTGCTGTGAGTTTGAGGACATCCCCAAACAATGAGACTTCATCTCAAAAAACAAAACAAAACTGCTGGGGATTGAGCTTAATGGTGCCTCCGCCTGCCTCAAAAGCACAAGGTCCTGAGTTCAATCCCCAGTACTTCCCCCAAAATCAAAAAAGAAAACAGCAGCAGGCAATTAAGAGCTATGCTACAACAAAATAAAAACCTAACAACCTAGCTTTAGATTCTTCTCTCAGATGTACAGAATTTTGCTACCTCTTAAAGATGCAGCCAGTTAAGAGCACACTTACGCCTCCAGCTCCTGCTTCATCTTGCCGAATTCCTCTTTGGTCATGGACCCTTCCCCCTCTCCCAGCTTCTGCATCTTCTCACGGGGGCCGTCAAAGTCTGGCTTCGTAGGAGCAGGAGGGATCTGCAGCAGGGATGGGGACCCATGAGCACTGTGTGAGCAGCACTACACTGGCCTCACTCATGCCCATCACTGAGCTGTCCCACTCAAACCTTACTCCTGAGGGAAGGAGCATTCTCCACAGCTGTGTATTCAACTACAGACTATGGCAGAGCACCAGTTTCCAAACGGCTTCAGTATCAGTTTAAAATTATGTAGTATAATTGGTGCCAAGAAGCTATGGCTAACCAAGATTAAGTTTGCAGACATCAAAAAGAATCTAATTCCAGAAGATAATCAAGAGTGTCATTTGGAACAAAAGGGACTTTTCCACACAAGTGTTAAGTACTACTTTGGTCCAATAACTCATTTTCATTAAGAAACCAGCATTTAATAGATTCTCCAGTCTTCCAGCAGCACTAGGTTCCCATCGGAAATCACCCAAGGCCCTGTTCCTGAAGGCAAGGATCGATCAAGTGCCCCCTTCACTCTGTGGCGCTAGAGAAATCTTACTGCACACTGTCAGCAACACAAAGATTTCCTAGAAACCAACTGTACTGAGGTCTGAAAAAAAAGAGCAAAACCAAACCTGAAGGCAGATAAGATTTGAATCAGAAACTGTCTACCTTCTCACAGCGTACAATATGTGAACTTCATGTCATTCTCCACGCACTTCAGACTTTACCCATGAGGGAGAAAGCAAACACTCTACACGGATGAAGGCAAACTTCCTAACACATTATAGAAAGTACGTAGAAGTCTTTGGAAACAAAGTGAATAAATAGTAAGGTAGAAAAAAACAGCCTCCTTATTGTCCTTTCCAAAGTGTACTCACAATAAGCCCAGCGTAGTCTGTAGTTTCAGTAAGAGTGTCATGTAGCCACACAAAGTCCTCATGTTGCCTCGTGACAGAAAACTCTGGACTCTGGAACACGGGCAGTGTGGTCTGTGAAGACAAGGGAGACATGGACTGCTAAGAATCACCCAATGGGGCTTCTTGGATGGTACTACAGGAAAAAACTGCATAAAACATCAATGAGAGCCAATAAACGACTAAGCACCCACTACTCGAGAGTCCAAGGTCAGCCTGGGCTACATAGCAAACGACGTCAGTGAGACCCTGTCTCAAAACAAACAAGCAAGCAAGCAGTACTACGGTACCTCCCCACCAAGGAAGTTAGTAGCCAGGACTCAAAAGTGATTGTTAAGGAGATGTGTATATGAAGTCTCTCCTTTCAGAAGCTTGCTGGGAGCATTCAACCAGAGACAAGAATCTACCAGTAAAAGAAAAAGCCCCAGGAAGTTAAAGTCAAAGGTGAAGGACTCAGCCTGGGCCCCAGGGGCAAGAGCTGCCCCCACAGGCTTGTCTAATGCTCACCTAGCAGCCTGCACACTGCTGACAGCACAGCACCTTCTCAGATGGAGGAATCTCTTCCCACATCCACATGGAAAACAGGGCGGCCACTCACCTTGGTGTGCACTGTGAACTTCACTTTGTCCCTCTCACTTAGCGCATCAGGTATGTCTATTTGCAGCGAAGGATCGATATTCAGGTCCACAGATACAGATCTCAGCTGAAAGGGTTTTTCAATTATTAGTCTCAGATCCATTTTAGTCCTAGAAAGTATCCTTCCAAAGCATGAGACAGCTACTGAAAAGCAGCCTATAACTAGATCATTTAAGGTAAAGTCACACAGCTTTGTTTGAACAGAGGGGAAACCTGCTCCTCAGCCCAAAGTATTCTCAGTCCAAAGTATTGAGAGGGGGGGAAGAGAGGAAGAGAGGAAGGGAGGAAGGGAGGAAGGAAGGAAGTTATTTCACTAACAAAACAAAACAGGGCTGGAGATTTTAGCTCAGTGGTTCTGCTCTCTGCTTTGCAAGCACAAGGACCCGAGTTTGATCACCGTTACCATAAAAAACCAAACCAAACAACAAAAAAAGGTACCCCCTCACCAGTGATGAAATTCAGGACCTTGAGCTTGCCAGGCAGATACATGAGGCACCACTGAGCTACATATCTGGCTCATGAAGTATTCTTGTCATGTGAAAAAAGCGACTACACAATTCTAGCACCAGCTGCAGCATGTGAGGAATACATTTAACCACATACCTGACTCTAAACTAAGGTTTATTTAACCAGATGAGCATAAAAGCTTGACTTGGCACTTAAATCCTCAAGTACAGAAACATTCAGAAAGCATTAATCAGACCACGCAAAGATGATTGTTCTTTTCAGTAATGAGGACTGAACCTAGGGTTTTCATACTGAGCTACGCTATCGGACCTTCAGACATTCTTTAAATTTTTAGGCTTTTGTTTTGGGTACCGAGGATCATAAATTTTTAGTTTTTGAGACAAGGTCTCACTAATTAATCTAGGCTGGGCTCGAATTTGTGGTCCTTCTGCCTCAGTCTCCTAGAATTCAGGGGCACCACTCCATCCAGATCAAATATCTGACACAACTCCAGAGACTAGGTAAACCTACCTAGGAAGACGGCAAAACCATCTGGTGGGGTGGACAGACAGATGAACCTGATTATATATATTCGGACTGCTACCAACAGCTGAGAAATCAACAGAAAGGGTTAAAAACAACTGACCACTTCAGTTACACCAGGCACAAGAGGGAACTTCACCTTGGAAACCAAGTTTGTGAGCTGGTAATTTAAAGGGGAAAAATGTACTCTATCTTTGCCAGTATAAACTGTTTCTTTAGAGTAAGAAAAGCAGTAGCGGGCCAGGGATTTAGCTCAGTGTTTCCACCAGCTGCTTCGCAAGCGCAAGGTCCTGAGTTCAATCCCCGATGCAAAGAAAAGCAAGGCAAAGCAAAGCGGTAGCATTAATAAGAGCTGGGCTATCTGGAAAACACAGTGAAATGGTTTTCCTGCTCAATTGAAAACAGTGAATTCTTGACACCTGCAGGTGTGGTCACCTCTCCCTTGTTTTCTGTTTCTGCTGAGGTAAAGCTGCCCAGACCATTGACAAGCGGAGAGCTAAAGACACAAACTTCTCTCTCCCTGTGTCTTCTAAGTACTTCTTCCCCTTTCTCTAAGCACTGCGACTTCAACATTTTTTTTCAAATTAAAAACTGACAGATTTCCTTCAAGTTTCAAATCCTGTCAATGAGCACTGATTACACCCCTAGCTACTAATAAGGTCACAGTATAATCAGTCTTGAACCCCAGCCCAAGCACCTGTCCTTCCCAAATGTACTCTTAACAACTGGCACAAACCACGTGCTCTGATGTAGTTTAACTCTAACATTTCTGAGATCTCTGCACAAAAATAAAGCATGGGGAGAGACACGGATTTAGCTCAGTGGTACTGCTGCCTGCTTCACAAGTACAAGGTACCAAGTTCGATCCCTGGTACCAAAATTAAAAATAAAGCATGGCCACACCTGCAAACCCAACATTCAGGAGGCTGAGGCAGATGGATCACCCGTAAGTTTGAGGTTAGCCTGGGGCACGTAGTTCAAGACGAGCCAGAACCATACAGCAGCAAGACCCTGTCTCAAAGGGGGGGGGGGGCCGCAAGGATTTAGCTCAGTGGTTAACAACGCCTGCCTGGCAAGTGCAAGGTCCTCAGTTCTATCCCTGGGACAAAAAACAAAAGAAACAAAAATAAAGCTTGGCGGTCAGGGACACTTCATTTTATACAAATGACCCTGGCGCTCATGGATTCCTGATAAAAGCTTCTTTCTTCCTGAGGAAAAAAAAACCACCACAGATGCAACATGACTGCACCGGAACACTGGCAACGCCACCCATCCTGTGCTATCAGGGCCAGATGGCCAAGTACAGAACAGAGGCTGCGAGGCTGTGGAATGAGACCGACACTGGAGGAGACCCGGGTGGGTCCACCATGCACTTCCCAGGGTGCTGCAGTGTCCAGATTCATTTCCTAAGTTACAGCCCTGACTCTAGTTATCAAAATGTGCAGACAACTCCACTCTGCTCACCACAAGAGCAAATATAGAAATGAGGTTAAGAACCCAAAATGGAGGTAATTAAGTAAATATATGAGGCTCATCCCTGTAACACGGTTAGGGTTGGTGTGCTTGCCTGGTATGCATGAGAACCAGGGCTCGATCCCTAACACCTCACCCCCCACACATGTGTTTTTAAAAGGATAAAAGTGAACCACAGGTTTTAAAGGAATAGTCTATGGCCAAATCACCCTAAATGTGCCCAATCTCGACTGAAACTAAGCAGGGTCAGGCCTGGATAGTACTTGGATAGGAGACATATACAGTGAAGGTTTTCAAAACTGCCCTTCCACCGGCTGTGCCCAGCACTGCCCCTCTAGAGGAACTGGAATGCAGGTCCTAACAACCCGATGTGACAGCTTCAACAGCCACTGGTGCCATAAAAATGGTCTGACAGTAATGTAAACCCCCACTACCACCATGGACACCAGAAGGGACCTCAGAAACCAGAACTAGACCTCTCACAAGACCCTGTGTGCAAAGCAACTCCTAGAGGCCTGCACCACATTTATGGTGAGCCTTTCCCTGAAGCCAAGACCAGAATAAGCCTAAATGCCAGGGAATGGATGAAGGCGTTAAGAAAATGTGGCACACATATGGAGTCATTTACTCAGCTGTAAAGAACGATGACATGTCATCTGCAGAAATGGATAGAGCCAAAAAGCCACCAACTTAGGTGAAATCGGGCTGGGTAGCTCAGTGGTTCTACTGCCTGCCTCACAAGTGCAAGGTTCTGAGTTCAATTCCTGGTACAAAACACACACACACACACACACACACACCAAACAAACTTAGGTGAAATAGACCAGATTGAGCAACATAAATATCGTGTTTTTGTCTGGTGTGTGGAATCTTAAAAGATGACATATTTCGGGGTGTGGTGGTACACGCCCGTAATTCCAGCACTCGGGAGACTGAGGCAGGAGGACTGCTGAGTTTGAGGCCAGTCTAAATTACAGGAGACCATGTCTCAAAAAACCTAAATAAATAATTGAAAGATGACATGCAAAAAAGGGGGACTATTACAGGAGAAATTATCTGGGAGGTTAAGGGGGAGATGGAGATGATAAAACATACATACGTAGGTAACACCACACTCAACTCCAGTAGTACACTAAAATTACTAAGCACTAACAAAATAGATTAAAAACAAACCAAGAGAATGTTCTCAAAGGTTACTAGCAAAAGTTCCCCAGGCATCCAGGACCCAGCTACCCTGAGGCTGAGGGAGAAAAGTGCCCAAGTTCAAGGCCAGCCTAGGAAATTTAAGACCTTGTACAAAACAAAAAAAGGCTTTGAAATGCTGAGTTCCTAAGTCAGCATTTGAATTCTCCGGAAATACTGTGATTAAGTGTTCAGCATTCCTTCTTATGCTTAGTCAAGGAAACTGACATCCTCGCCCTCCAGTCCTGCTCCCATGGTACTGCACTTACTGAAGAAATCACCAGACTGGCAGACTGGGGAGGTGGGGGGGAGTCTTCTTGCTCCCATTCAGAGAGCATCACTGCTTAGCCCCTGACCTAGACCTGGGCTAGGTGACATCCTGCCTGAGAGGCCATCATTGTTACCAAATCATTGGGGAAGGGCAGGCCTTATGTTGCGTTCTACCAGTCTCTCAGATCCCACACAAATCAATGGGGACAATCCAATTTAGACCCATCTCTACTCTTGCACAATGGAATTTCCATTGGCTAAATGACTCTTTAGATTTCCTTAGAAACCACTGCATCCAGTATCCCATGCTTACGACTCTCTGCTCCCAACAAAACCATTTACCAGAGCAATCGCAACCCTTGACAATAAGGAATGTGGTCAACCCCTCACAGGAGAAGCAAGGGGGAAGCAGCACTGCTTCACATAGCCAAGTTTTAGCTGTCCGCAGAACTCCACGTTTTGGGGAAGTCAGAGCACTTCCGGTTGGGCACCAAGCAACTGCCAGAACTGCTAGCTGCTGAGGGTTTGAGCGCTCAATCCGGATCCAAATCTCACTTCTGAGCTATTCAGCAGTAAAGCTCCCTCTTGCAGAGGACTTCATGGCTCACAGATGGCAAAGGATACCTGCATGACTGACCAGACAATACAAAAGCTAAGGTTCTGCAATTCAAGAACCCTAACGCTGGCTTAGCTGGTGCCACACAACTGAGATGACACAAAAGTTCCACAGGAACCAGTACCTAGACTGTGGCTAGTAAGGATACTTTAACCACCCTGAACACAATGTTATAAAAAGTTGGATATGTTAGTCCCCTTCCCCAGATCCCCCTTTATGATCAAGGGTTGGTATTAAAAGGTTAAAGTGGGTGGCCAGGGATTTAGCTCAGTGGTTCTGCCACCTGCTTTGGAAGAACAAGGTCTTGAGTTTGATTCCCAGTACAAAAAAAAATAAAGGTTAAGATGGGGCTGGGTATGTGGCTCAGTAGTACTGAGCCTGCCTGGCAAGTACAAAGTCCCAAGTTCAGTTTCCAGTATGAAGAGGAAAAGCGGGGGGGGGGGGGGGGGGGCAG
>NW_022900919.1:29455427-29459184 GCF_012274545.1 Fukomys damarensis | reverse complement strand
AAAAAAAAAAGTTAAAATGTTTTGTTACTATCTATGAATACTGCTGTTTTCCTCTCATCCTGAAGATAATCAAAGCTTCATTTATATTCCTCCTGGCATCTCATTACAGCAATGGTACATGAAAAGTGAACCCAGCTCTAACTTTGGTCTCATCCCTGCCTTCCCTGTAACCGAGGCCTGTGATGCTAACTGAGCTCTCCTGACCTCAGAGCACTAATAGACCACAACCATGAGACTGGTGCAAGCTCCAGAAAGCAGAAGGGCCACAGCGAGTGATCAGATTCCACCACTCATCTTGGTGGGACCCAGAGGCCCCACCCTGCCACCACCAACCTGTCCTCTTGCAGTTCCCAGCACCAGGGACCCACAGCAGAACACTGCAGGCCACCAGGCACTGGGGGCCACATGCTCGAGTTCCCAGAACAGGAACCTGGGCTTGAAGAAGGTCAGCGCAGCACTCAGCGAATGGATAAACTGAATCATCACTTCACAAAGCTGTGAGCCCATGCACCAGACAAATCTCAACACAACCAACAAGAGACCATGTCTCACTGCCTTGAATAACTCGCTCATGTCAAGAAATACAGTAAATTGTTGATATCAACAATTTTCCCATCAGTTCGGTAACTCGGAAATCCAATTGGGAAACCAGCATAAGGCTACAGAAAAATCCAATGCAAGAGAAAAACCTTGCGACAAGCTAGTGTCACCCGTGACATAGCCCAACCCAAGTGACTGGGCTTAGGGTCCCAAGGGACACCCTGAGTCTGCAGGCATTCTGGGATGTCAGGCCTGGAGGGGAGGAGCTGCTGTTACAGGAGAGGCTGGGAATGCTGCTTAAAATCTACTGTACACAAGGCCACCTCCCCTAAAAAACGTGGAAGCATTGCCCAGGTTGCAAAAGCCCAGTTTAAACTAACAGTGATTAGTCATGAGGTCCCATAGTCTAGAAAACTCTAAAAGCCTACTGCCCACTGCTTCCTGTGTAATCACAAAGCCCGAGCACATCCTGACCTGATAAAGCATTTACAAATGGGGACCAAGGACACTGTGTGCGATTACTGATCCAGAACTAAGTGTAGGCAGCTATGGTAAGCTGAACTTCCTGAATTTAAAGAGAAGTCACATGCCCATGCTGAAGAAATACTCAGTCTGCCAAACTGGTACATGCGGAGTTGTTACAGTACCAAGAAAAGTTCATGATGGTCCTGTGGGAACACACTGCATGCAGTCCTTTCCCAGCATCCAGGTAGCTTCCATACCTGAATATCCCAGCAGTTTAGTCTACATTGCCCACCCAAACCCACATAATCCACTAATGTAAGTTAAGGCCAAGGTGGGCTTTGTCACGAAAGGATTATTACCCAGTGCTTCCCTTTCCCTGCACATTCATTCACAAGCAGAGAAACCTAAAGCTTTCAGAATCAAAGCCCAGCAAGCTAGGACCCCACAGCGCTGTCACACTCCATTTGCTGAGAATAATGGAAGCACTAACCCTCAAGACACCCACCACCAACCAAAGAAGAACCACATACATAGGGAAGGAACTTAAGTACAGTGCCACACGACTGGAGAAGGGGAACTTATTTTTATGCAAGCCATAATCCCAGATCTCTGCCTACCTGCTAAAATTCCCAGTCATCTGAGTGGGGAGGGGGCAGGCAGCACCATTTTCTTAGCTACTGTAGAGGTGGGGGGGCCAAAACCCTGGTCTTCTTAACTGTAATGATCAAAACTCATTCTTTCCCATTAACAGAGAATCAAGAACCCAATTAACACGCAATTCTCTCACTGCACTCTTGTGATTTGAGGAAGAACACAAACCAACACCTTCAGCTACATTAAAGCATGGTAGGTGTGGTGATGCATGAGGCTGAGGAATGAGGAACAAGGTCAGCTTGGACTGTATCTAGCCTGAACAACGACGTAGTGAGACCTTGCCTCAAAAAAACAACAAAAATTAAGTGTCTAGGTAACAGATACAACTCAAAACTCCCTTTCAGGGCCTGGGATTTAGCTCAATGGTTCCGCCAACTGCCTCACAAGCACAAGGACCGAGGTTCCCCAGTACAAAATAAATAACGGCTAGGGATTTAGCTTAGTGGTTTCAGCACCTGCCTCGCAAGCGCAGGAACTGAGTTTGATCCCCAGTACCAAAAAACAAACAAAAATAAATAAATAAAACCTCCCTCTCAGTTTTGCTTAGTTTGCCCTGTTAGCATCCAAACTTTTCAAACCCATTATCAAAGTACACTCAACACTTGGCCTCTGGGTCACTATCTCACACTTGCCGAAGCCACTTGGTTAACTCCAGTGACCACCACAGCACAGTGCCAATCTGCACAGGGAAGGCAGCAAAATGCAGCCACGTGCTAGGTCATTCAATTTACTCATCTCCTTTTTATATGGGGGGGCAGGGATTTAGCTCAGTAGTTCCACCACCTGCTTCTAAAGCAAAAGGACCCCAGTTAGATCCCCCGTACAAAAATAAAAAGGAAATAAAGCTGTATAATTTTCATTAGACACCAAAACCAGGAGGAGTCTTCTATCAGTCCTCCAGTATTCCCAGATTTATTTTCTAATTAATGGTTGCTTCATCCAAAGATACTTCTAAAAATCGAAGTTTTCGGCAAGACTCCTGGTTTCTGAGAGCGCAGAGATTTTAAATTTCCTTTTCAGACAGTTTTCTGCATAGAAGACTGTGGTTCACAACCTGCATTAATGCAAAACTAGTGGCTCCAAAGGAGCCAAAGGAGCACTAAGAACAGGTTCATGTATATTACAACGGCAACCTTAGCTTACTGTACCAGTAATAAACTCAAAATACATGGGGCCTGCCTGCAGATTACAGATACATAAGCCTTAAAAATAAAGGCAAAAGTCAAGTGTGGTGGCACAAGCCTGTAATCCCTGCATTAGGGAGGTGAAGCAAGACCTCCAGGGGCTAGAGACCTGATTAAAGTGAGTTCAACACCTAGACTACGCCAAGATCCCCGTCTCAAAGCGCTAAAAAGGCAAGTTCACGAAGTATTTGCACATCCACTACAAATCACACAATTCCCACAACGATGGAGCCGTTTCACTAAGTTGTAACCAACATGGTACATACAGGCCCAACTTAATGGGATTTCCTCAGCTGTTTGGGCCCAAAAGAGGGATTTCTCAAAGTGGAAGAGGCAGTTAGAGGCAACAATATCACCACTGTTTCTTGCATATTAAGTGGATTTCAGATTCATCTTCCGATTATCGGAAACCCAAGGAAAAACAATTTTGTCCGTTTTTGTGACAGGGCCACTCTATGTAGCTCAGACTGGTCTTGAACGCAGAGCGATCTTCCTGCCTATCGAGTGCTGGGATCACGGTTAACGGCCAAGCTCCTCAAAAACTTAACGCCAACTTGTTTCTAGGGTTTCCAGAGCTTAGCCCGGGCCTGACCAGCGTTCTGCCCAGGACCAAGCGCGGGACAGGGACCACCGGAAGGTCCCGCGAGCCTGGCCCGACCCCGGCGGGAGGATAGGGTTGCCAGCTATCGGCAGAACGCCATCACCGGAGCAGAAGCCCGGGGTAGCGGTGCCCACGAGCAGCAGGCCACGAACAAGGGGGGAAAGGAGCGCGGGACCAGCTTTCCCTCACCTTGCCGTGGTCCTCTTCCTGCGACTGTAGCGACTCGGGAACCGCGGCCATGGCGACGCGGGGCTCGAGCAGGGGCCGCCTGGCTGCGCGAGTAAAGAAGAGGCTGGGCCGCCGCCGCCAGGGC
>NW_022900919.1:29443710-29455171 GCF_012274545.1 Fukomys damarensis | reverse complement strand
CCCCGCAGCCGCCCATCTTGGAGGCGAGCAAAAAAGCAACGCGGGGCCTACCCTCGCTCCGCACTAAGCAGGAACCTCCGACCTCAAGACTGAGACAGGGACGCGAAGTGGCAGCCACTCTAATAGCGAGGATGCCTTAAGAAAGACCGCGTGTTTGTGAGGAGCGGAATTATATGAATCAACCCAACCCCAATATGGCGGCGAGCGGTGACGTACACAATCTCGCGATACTAAAAGCTTGCGATTTGAAGGACCCGCGCTTCCGCCTAAGGGGCGGGATCCCCACAGATCCAGGTCTGTAGAGGCGGACAGGAGGTGAGGGGGCGGGGCGTGAGGGCCGCAGTGCGTGCTGGGGCTGCTTCCCTGGGGCGGGACCTAACACTAGGCCAAAGCGCGGGAACCATGAAAATACGGGTCGCGGGAGGCTGCTCGGGAACCGGGCGATGAGACGTGGTGACGTCCGAGATACTACGCCTGCGGTAACCTTGCCTTCTAGTCTCTTACTGAATACGAACTTGCCCGAGGGTTTGTCCGGAGCGCCCTGGCCGGCGCAGCGCCACCCCTGTCGCGATGCTCCAGGGTGATAAGCGGACCCCCCTCGAGGGTGTGAGGAGGGAATGAGAAATATCCGTGTAGACTGTGTCCCCCGAGAACCTGGCCTCCTGGCCTCCTGGTCTCTTTCCTCTGGATTTAAGATCAGGCCGGGCTTGCCGGAGGGGAAAGGGGTAAAGTAAAATTTATTAAATAAACATAAAGATCAGGGTCGGGGCTGGGGATTTAGCTCAGTGCCACCAAACCTGCCTCACAGTGCAAGGTCCTGAGTTCGATCCCCGGTACCAAAAAAAATATATGTATATATATCGGGGGCGTTTTGTCAGGCCTCCCATTGAACGGGGGAACATGCTTCTCTGCAGTTAAAGCCAGACTTACTGATGGAGAACCCCCCACCCCATTCCCTCAACGTGCCTGGGCTTACCTAGCCTGGCACTTCCTTTGAAGCGTCTGAGAAATTTTCTTTGTTCTCAGTTTTGTTATCTCCCCGCCAAATGTAAATGAGGTGTAACTCTCCGCAGAGCTTGCTATCTTTAATGCCCTTGAATTTGCTGAGCCCCTGTGACTTGTACTCTGTAACTCCTGCAAGCCAGAGAGTATTATCTGCCCCGCTTAACCCCAAATAAGGGTCAGTCAGTCTGTTGGTGTGTGAACCCAGGGTGACCCACCGATGGTAAGTGTAAGACCACCAGGGATCTTAACCAAACGTTTTGAAGAGCTACCGATCAGCAACAGCAAGACAACACCCCAAAGGAACCGACGGAACCACACCCAAGAATGGTCTTAACAGACCTTTATTAGTCTGGCCAGACGGCCCCTCCAAGCAACGACTTGGAGAGCGCCCCTCCCCGAGCCAGACCACAAGAGTGTTTTATACATTTTTAGATGGGGCAGAAGCAAGCAAAATTACAGAAGCGAAATGCGGCAGTTAGAAGAAAGGAACAGAACATATAGTTTGCACAGGATGAGGCTGACATTTTTGTGACAAAGTGTAGGGCTATGGTTAATCTTTACGGGAATCATCTATTTCTTTATCTGGAATGTTCACACTTGGTGTTCGTTCCTGACCATTTTCCTGAATATGTGCTGTCCTTTTGATGACTCTGGGCCTTTCCTGCTTTCTCAAGAGGGCGAGCTTAACCTTTAACGAAGATGGCATCTATGCTGACACTTTACAGTCTGACAGTAAGAATAAAGCTGGTTCTACACTTTGCCTCTGAGACTCTGGGTGTGCTTTTAATCCTCCCAGAAGAATTGTAGCATGTAATAAAACCACTCCACTACCAGTTGGCATTTAATAAGTGGTGGTCTTTCTGGTATTGGTTAGTGACTCTTAGGAAGTAGCTTTCTCCTAACATGTCCAGAAGTCTTCCTGGATACAGCTGTGATGAGTCATTCCAATGCAAATTTCCCTTTGGTGGTTCAAATATAAAGCATCTGTACCTAACCCCATTTTTCTCTTAATGTTTTAATAGGAATCCAAACTCTACAAGGCTCAACGTTGTTTACAGACTGGGGAAGCAGAAAATAGCTAAAGATGAAAGCATTTTGGACCATTTACAAGCAGCTCAGTTCCAAGGGGTTTTCTGTAGAACCAGCCCACATTGTTGGTTTCTCCACTTCCTCCTATTCATGTGGCCCGAAGAAGAAAAACCCGTATGAAGAAGTGGACCAGGCCAGATACTCTCAGTTAGTAAGGTCGGTCTTGTCATTCCGAGGTCCTGGTCAGACTCCAGAATCGCTGCTGGAGGAAGATGCTTTACTCTTCGGACCTGTGAGTAAAGCCAAACCCCCAAAGCAAGACAAAGCCAGAGTTCCCCAGAACTGGTTTCCTATCTTCAATCCAGACAGGAGCCTAAAACCAAACACAAGTGCGCCTTCAGTTCCTTTGAAAATCCCTCTGCAAAGGAGTATCATACCAAGTGTGACCCGGGTCCTGCAGCAAACCATGACAGCAGAACAGATTTTCTATTTAGAGAGGTGGAGACAGCGAATGATTCTGGAGCTGGGAGAAGATGGCTTTGCAGAATATACTTCAAGTAATTCTCTTTAATTCTGGTTCTGTGTGGTTACTGTGCTTTCTAGAATATAGAGCATTGGTATCAAAAGGAGGCTTTTAGGAAAAACCTTACTAGAAAGGAATGACAGTACTTTCTTTTTTTTTATTTATTTCTTGTTTGTTTGTTTTTTTGAGACAGGGTCTCACTATGTAATTGAAACCAACCTGGAACTCACTATGTAGCCAGGCTGGTCTCGAACTCACAGCGATCCTCCTGCCTCAGCTTCCTGAGTGCTGGGATTACAAGTGTGCGCCACCACACCAGGCGACAATACTTTTGAATAGTTAGAATTAACTAGTTCTTCATGTGTATGAACTCAATCCTTATGACAAGTCCATGAAGCATAGCTATATTACCCTTATTTTACAGATGAAACAGAAGCAGAGATCAAGTAATTTGACTAAATTTGTAAAGTGCATTTGTTTTGTAAACTACAAGCAATATCAGAGTTGCTTGTTCTTTGTTGATTATGGAAGTCAGTCGCTTATGGGAAAGATTCTAGTTGTTTGATAGGCATTCTGTCCACAGAGTCTAGTAAATGCCCACTTGTTAATTCTACTTCTCATTGTAAATGAAGGTGAATTTAAAGCCCTGGCACCAAGCTGGAACACGTACAATCTTATGTTACATCTTGGTCATTTGAGCTAGTCAGATGCTCTTGGTTAAGAACTGAGAGGAGCCAGTGGTAGCGCACACCTGTAATCCCAGCACTCAGGAGGCTGAGGCAGGAGGATCGCTGTGAGTTCGAGACCAGCCTGGGCTAGATAGTGAGTTCCAGGTCAGTCTCAACTACATAGTGAGACCCTGTCTCAAAGAAAACAACAACAACAAGAAAAAAGAAATAAACCTTAGCCCTTAAGTCCTACCTCAGACAAGCAAGGAGAGTAGCTTCCTTAAAGTACCTTGCAGCCAAAACCAGACCATTGACACAGGTCAGTTAGCTGGTCCATGAGAATTACATGGGTGTCTTTGGTTAAAGCCATGTCTTATAGACATTCCTTAACCCATGCTTCCTCAAGAGCAGTGCCTACTGCCACAGGACCACTTTTATATTGTCTTCAGGCATCTTAGAGAAAATATGGAGGAGGGCCAGGGATTTAGCTCAGTGGTTGCACCACCTGCCTCACAAGCACGAGGACTGGAGTTCAATCCCCAGTACGAAAAAAGGAAAAAAATATGGAGGAGCAAGGTGGAGCACTTCTAGAATCCCAGCATTCTGGGAGGTTAAGGCAGGAGAATCAAGTTTGTTCCTAACTAAGACCTGGGAATGTAGTTATGTACACTGACCCTGGATTCAATCCCCAGTACTGAGAAAGGAAAGAAAAACTGTGAGTGTGTTAACTGATTAATTTGCTAAAACGCTAACTACTCAGTCCTTTTTCTTTTTGATACCCGATCGAACTCAAGACCTCGAGCTTGCCAGTCAGGTGCAGTGCCACTGAGCTACATCCTCATGTTTTTGTTTTGTTTTGTTTTGAGATGAAGTTTCACTATGACCCAGGCTGGCTGGGAACTCAGCAGTCCTACTGCCTCTCCAGGCGTTTGCCACCATGCCAGGCTGTGCAGTCATTTATGTTTCAAAGAAAAGTGTTAACTACATAGGCGGTTCCTGGGTATGACAAGAATGGTCAAGGCCTGAGCCCCTTAAGACAACGTGTCTCAGTGGCATGGGGCAAGAGCAGTGTGCAAGGGCTGCTGCTTACGATAGTTCATCGATGAAAACCACCAAGATGTGCTCTGCTCTCTGAGCACGCAGCATGAGAATTTTATCGGTGAAGTCACCAGTCTATGTTTGTACCACTAGAATTTAGAATTGATCATCTCCTAATGAAGGGGTCATTTTTCCCTAAGCCAGGAATGTAACAGCTTTCCAGAATCCTGAAATGACTGATAAGGAGCTAAAGGTAGAAACGCGTTGGTCGTCGGAAGCCTAGGGTCCATAGCTCTGGGCAGAGCAAGGAAGGGTGCTGATGGCCAGGCCCTTAACACCAAGAGGGGATGCCTGGTAGGGTGGTGCACACCTGTCTTCCCAGCACTCGGGAGGCTGAGGCAAGAGGGTCACTGAGTTCAAAGCCAGCCTGAGCTACATAACACCCAAAGCCAAAGCTACAGAAGTGGGGTTTCTCTTTGGAATGTGAGCGAGCTCTGGTGGAGATGCAGGTGGCGCTCTGCTATGTTTCACAGTGAACTCACTGTAAGCCTTAAGCAGGAGCACGTTCACTTTCACAGTGGGGGCAACCACGGGCAGATGGTGTCGGGGTAAGGGTGAAAGAGGAAGAAGAAAGTGAATTAACTGATTAACTGGTCTGGAGAGGATGTCTGAAAAATACCAGGGGTGAAGTTCTTTTTGCCCAGTCTTGCGGGAGTCCTTAGTGTAGAGATGTGCCAGAGCTGGTGGTCTTCCCAGGATTTGTGCGGTGTTCCAAAAATCAATTCTCCTAGAGCTGGGGATTTAACTCAGTGGTACTGCACCTACCTTGTAAGCACAAAGTCCTGAGTTTGATCCCCAGTAACCCCCACCCCAATCATTTCTCCTTTTGAAGGCCAGTGAGAAAGAGAAATCTGATTTTTAAATACTGATCATAGTAGAAAGGGCTGGAGTTTGTTTTTAAATTTTGTTTGTTTCACTGATTTTTTTTTTTTTAACCTTAAAGTATCAGCCATCATGCCAGGCATGGTGGTACACACCTGTAATCGCAGCACTCAAGGCCAGCCTGAGCTACATAATGAAACCCTGTCTCAAAAACAAAAACAAAAACAAAACACCAGTCATCCTGACAACTCTAAGCATCAGAATATTGAAGATACATTTTTTTTGGTTGTTTTTTGTTGTTGTTGTTGTTGTTGTTTTAATGTACTTGTATGGAGAAGTGAAAGCATTTCACGTCTTTAATTGTTTTGGCTCAGTACTCTTGACTTGCTGCTACTTATAATAAATCTACTTGGGTCATTTTTTTGTTTTTATAAATTGAATCGTATGCAGTGTCCTGACCCTGAAATCTAGATTTCCATTTTATGGCCACTGTTTGAAGAACACAGGTTAGATATGCTTCAGGGAATGAATCATCCTTTGCAAGGCTATGAGAGAAGCAGTTTTTCTTGTTTTGT
Organism: Fukomys damarensis; assembly: GCF_012274545.1. Classification (NCBI taxonomy): domain Eukaryota; kingdom Metazoa; phylum Chordata; class Mammalia; order Rodentia; family Bathyergidae; genus Fukomys; species Fukomys damarensis. Next base: position 29,449,451 of record NW_022900919.1, on the reverse strand, counting down.
TTGTGGTTTTTTTTGGATGGGGGTAATAGGGCATCCAGCACAGTTTGCCAAGTGCTCTGCTACTGAAAATCCCCATTGCGCTTCCTGTTATAAACAAGTTTACCTTCTGACTTGTCTGTAGGTGATTACTATATCTCTTTTCTTAGATTTTAATTCCACAAGTCTTAAGTTTCTTGTAGGTCTTTCGTGTACTAATAATTTCACTTGAGCCAAGTATGTGTGGAGTACAGTAATTTAGCTCCTAGTTGAATTCCATTTTGCCCTCCAAGTAATTTCCCTGGAGCAGTTCTATTTTTGCCAGTGGTAGAACTGACCTCTCAGAGTCTCTTGGAAGACTGGCATATGGCTTCCTGTCCCCTCACTGGGTGAAGTTGCTCTCCTTCTCCCTTGGGGAGCTACATTTTGCTGTAGGTCCGCTGGTCTGGAAGGACGAGGGTACCAGTCAGGCTTTTGCTTCGGGCAGAGTAACAGCAGCGCCTGGGCCAGTAGGGCTTCATTGCTTGATGATTGTCCTCATCTTGTAGATCCTTGTTTGAAAATGAACACTCTGACAGCATTAAGGCCCCTCCTTAGCCTAACTTTGTCCCTTTTTCTGTGGCTCCTTCCCTTACCAATACTCAAGTGACTGTATAGTATTTCTTGTACTTATTTAACCTGTTTGTGTCCCTTTTCTTAACTGGAAAACATGAGGAAAATCAACCGGACATAGCAGCTGCGTCTTCTCTCCAAATCTTACCACACCCAGTCATTTTTATTTGTGTGACTTGATTTTCATGTCTTGTGGACACTAGTCCTATTAATAAAAGGATTCCCTTGCTTAATTATGTTCATATGTAAAAAGAACTAGAGAGAGGGCTGGGGATTTATACCGGTGGCACCAGTTCGATCCCCAGTACCAAAAAAAGAAAAAGGAATTTCCTAATAAAGAACTAGAGACAGGGTTCCCTAAATTTCTAATGATTTTTTCTTAGTACAGCCATTTAACCCATTAAATTAGATACTTGATACACAGTGCCATAAACTAGATACACTTCTGTAATTCCCAGATCTGCAGTTCTAGGTTTGGCCTAATTGTAAGAGAAATACTTCACTCTAATGCACTTCATTTCTAAACTATTCTAATTCCTTTTGTTCTTGAAAGTGCATTCTTAGTTTTCATAAGAAGCTGAAGCCAGGCATGGTGGCGCACGCCTGTAATCCCAGCACTCAGGAGGCTGAGGCAGGAGGATCGCTGTGAGTTCGAGACCAGCCTGGGCTACATAGTGAGTTCCAGGTCAGTCTCAACTACATAGTGAGACCCTGTCTCAAAAAAAAAAAAAAAAAAACCAAAGGAAAAAAAAATTAAAAGCTGAAATTTGATGTCTTAGGACTTGCCACTTAAAGTAACTTTTTAGGATTTTTCTTTTTTTAACTTGATATCAGATTTTTAGAGCATTTGGTTGTTAGTACTAGCTTTGGTTTTGTTTTCTTTCTCTTTGATTTTCTTTGCAGACATCTTTTTACAAGGGAAGCGCTTCCACGAAGCCTTGGAAAATATACTCTCAGCCAAGGGGAACATAAAAGAGGATGAAAGTACCCTCACCTGTGGCTACATCAGAAGCGTGCAGCATCTTCTGAAAGACCTGCATGGAGTGCATGCTCTCGAGAGTGCTGTCCATCACGGGGCCCTGCAGTACGTGGGGCTGCTGGACTGTGTGGCCGAGTACCGGTGAGTAGGAGACAGTTTCTGTGACAGCCTTGCAAGGAACGATCATCTTGAGGCCTGTCAAGAGAGATCTTTTCCTCTCAACCCTGGCTGCAGGTACTGTGGTTTCTGCCTCTTTAAAGTCAGGCCAGGCTGGGCATGCTGGTGGTGCATGCCTAGAGGCTGAGGCAGGAGGGTAGCAAGTTTAAGCCCAAATTAGACAATTGAACAACACAGAGAGACCCTGCCTCAAAATTAAGTCTAACCTACGTAAGAAGCAAAAGTAGGGCAGGAGGCAAGGGCAGGTACAGTGGGTTCGAGCCATATCATCCTGATCAGTGAGTACTCCATATCTGCACACTTCTCAGTGTCCCTGGTGTGGCCTGGCTTCCAGCTGTCCCCCTCCGCAAATCTAGATACCAGCTATAAGATCAGATAGGTCCTAGCATTCTGTTTCCTGTTCTCAGAATTTTTACTTTTGTTTTTCTGTTTTTGTTTTTTGAGACAGGGTCTCACTTTGTAGTTGAGACTGACCTGGAACTCACTATGTAGCCCAAGCTGCTCTCGAACTCACAGCCATCCTCCTGCCTCAGCCTCCCGAGTGCTGGTATTACAGGCGTGCACCACCACACCCCGCTGTTTTTGTTTTTCTATTCTTCTAATTTTTCTTCTTTTTTCCTTTCTTTCTGTGTTCCTGTTTCCCTAAAGACCATGATCATTTGGCCTTGAAAATCTGCTTCTTCCTGGCTTCCAGGCAGTGTCTGATGTGATAGGAACTCAGACTCTCTATGCTTCCTGTTGCTGTGTTACCGTTTTTTACCAGTTCCTCCAGATGCCTGGGGTGACTAAGCCACAGGGACCTCGCTCCAGCACAGCACCAAGCCATGACAGGGTGGGGAGATCCTCTGTGTGTCTTGGGTTGAGCTCCAGGGGAGAGTGTGCAGGGCCTCAGCTCCATCTCCAGCACTATAGAAAAGCAGGGCAGCCGGGGATTTGGCTCAGTCCGCCACCTGCCTCGCAAGTGCATGGTCCTGAGTTCAATCTCTGGTCCAAAAAAAAAACAACAGGACAGCAGACTCATCAGTCTAGAAACTGTGGAGCACCTGAAAGTTTTGTGGCAGCATAGCCTCGATTCTGAGAAGAGCCTGAGTGCCCAGAAATGCAGTGGCTGTTTCTGGCTCCTTGTAGATTCCCCCGAGGAAACCACACAGTCAGTCAGTTCCACCCCACAGCATACAACACATCCTAACTTCAGATGCTTCTCATACAGATTATAAAACACTTCCATAGCCCTGCTGTCTACTTTTTTGCTCTTTCAGTCAGAGCAACATGTGATGAGCACACCTGTATTTCCAACACTGGGAGGCTGAGGCAGGAGGCTCACAAGTTTGAGCCCATCCTGGACAATATAGTGACTTATTGAGACCCTGTCTCAAAGTGAAAAAAAAAGGGCTGTGGGTGTAGCTCTCTGAAGGCCTCATTGTTCAATTCCTGGGACTAGAAAGTTTGTTAAAAGGGTGGGGGTGGGGGCTGGGATTTAGCTCAGTGGTTCTTGCGAGTGCCTCGCAAGCGCAAGGGCCAGAGTTTGATCCCTGGTACCAAGAAAGGGTTGGAGGAGAGAACGTGGAGAGTAGAAGCATTGTTTAAGTGCTAGTTGTAAACTACACAGGGGCAACTCTGGTCTGAGCCAACACCGCAGATACCTCTCTGGTCTCTCAGGGGCAAGCTGTGTGTGATCGACTGGAAGACGTCGGAGAAGCCAAAGCCGCTCCTCCGGAACACGTACGACAACCCGCTGCAGGTGGTGGCCTACATGGGTGCCCTAAACCATGACTCCAACTACAGCTTCCAGGTCAGGCCGTGCTTTCCATCCCAGGGACCCCACACCTGGCCCCAGGCCTCCTCTTGCCTGAGAAGCACCATTTCTTCCTTCCTGGGCTTCTTTCCTCTTCCTCTTGCTCCTAGTCCATTCTTCAGCGTCACGCACTCCCCGTGTGCCTTAAGTATAGTCTCTTTCTTTATGCCTTTTTGAGTCAGGGTCTCGGCATGTAGTTCAGGCTGGTCTTGAGCTCCCACATCCCAGGCTGGCCTCAAACTCATGGTGATGCCCTGGCCTTGGCCTCTGGAGTACTGGGATTGTAGGCCTGGGCCACCACACCCGGCACCATGTGCGGTCTTCAGTCACCACCTTGGAGGTGGCATGGTCCTGAAGTAACAAACCTGAGCTCTGGACTCACGGGAACCCTGGCACCACTTGTTTCTGTGCAGGTGCAGTGCGGCCTGATCGTGGTGGCCTACAAGGACGGGTCCCCCGCGCACGCCCACTTCCTGGACACCGAGCTCTGCTCCTGCTTCTGGGACAAGTGGCTGCTGCGTCTGGAAGAGTACATGGAAAAGGACCAGAGCCGGGATGGTCAGAAGCCAGGAGAGGGCAAGGACACAGCCAGAGCAGGCGCTGCTCTCCCCGCAGGGGAAGAGGGATCACAGTCTCCTGCTTGCTGAGAGCTAAGAGCTGCACTGGCAGAGGCACAAGGATTCCCCCACTGAAATACACCACCGCTGACCGGTGATGCCACCCCGACACATACTGACGCCATAGAGGGCAGGGCAGCAGGTGTGGGCAGCTGTCACCCCCTTGGGCACTTGCACATAACTCGAGGCTTAGTTAAGATGGAAGGAGCTCACAGGCTGAGGCCCACCCAGGGTGTGTGCGCCATCCCATGCCATTTTACGGCATATGTATAGACGGGTTCACTGATCCTGTCAGGGAAATGAGCTCCTTTTCTATTTTTTCTTTTTTTGGTTTTTTTGAGACAAGGTCTCGCTGTATAGTCCAGGCTTTGTAGCCCAGTCTGGCTTGAAATCCACAGTAATCCTCATGCCTCAGCCTCTCAAATGCTTAGATTACAGACATGCACCACCACACCCAGCCTTTTATTTCCATTGTTTGTGATGGTCTGTGCCTTGCACTCATAGTGATCCTCCTCCTCAGCCTCCCAAGTGCTGAATAGGAGCTTATTTTTAACATGAGCTGCATGAAGTAGCCATTATAAAGTCAGCACTCTGGTCGTGGTCGCACATACTTGTCATCTTCGCCACTCAGGAGGCTGAGACAAGAGAATCTCCTGGGCCTGAGATTCTGGGCCATCCTGGGCAGTACAGCAAGATACCATCTCAAAAGAAAAGGCTATGATCCAGCTACTAGGGAGGCTGAGGCAAGAAGACTGCAAATTTGAGTCTAGTCTGGGCAACATGGCAAGACTTCATTTTTAAAAAGTTTCACTACCAGCCAGGCATGGTGGTGCACGCCTGTAATCCCAGCACTCGGGAGGCTGAGGCAGGAGGATTGCTGTGAGTTCGAGACCAGCCTGGGCTACATAGTAAGCTCTAGGTCAGTGTCAACTAGTGAGACCCTGTCTCAAAAAATCAAAAAAAAAAAAAAAGTTTCACTGCTAAGAAATAGAAGAAACCCAAATTAGAGTTTCTAAATGACCACCAGTTTTAAGAATTAACAAGTGGCTGTGTGGATTCTGCCTTGTCCCTCAAGGGGTATGTGGCAGGTTAAAATGCATTGAAATGAAACAGGGTCCACAATAAGGAGAGATTTTTCTAATGAAGAATCATTTGAAGCTAAGCATTTTGGTGCACACCTGTGATCCCAACATTTAGGAGGCTGAGGCAGGATCACCACAAGTTCAAGGCCAGCCTGGACTACATGTGAGACCTGTCTCAAAAAAGAACAGAAAGTACAAGTTAGAGTGCTGAGGAGACTCCCAGGAGATGCTGTGTTCAACAGGAAGCTTGTATGTCACCTTGGCGGGAACAGCTGTCGGGTTTGAGTAACATGTCAGTGAGGATCTGATCACAGATTTGAGGTTTTTGCTTAGGAGCTTAACAGTAGAGAGGAAACAAATAGAACATCACAAGTAAACCTAATCCCACTGGAGTTTCACTGATCCCTTTAGCCTCTCCAATGGGACAAACACCATAAATCTGGTGTGTGTCTTTCCAGTATGTTGTTTTTTTTTTTTTTTTTTTTTTTTTTTTTTTTTTTTTT
>NW_022900919.1:29438178-29443682 GCF_012274545.1 Fukomys damarensis | reverse complement strand
TTTTTTTTTTTTTTTTTGGCAGTACCAGAGAGAGAACTGAGGACCTTGAGCTTGCAAGGGAGGCAGCAGCACCACTGAGCTAGATCCCTGGCTTCAGTATGTTCCTTTATAGTTTGCCACAGGTACCAGTTTCCGTGAGTAATTGAGTTTGGTTTTCTGTTCCTGTGGTTTTTACTTGGCTTTGTCTCAATGTTTTGGTTTTGGGGGATTTTGTTGTTATTCTTTGAGACCCTGTCTCTAAATCAATAAAAGTTTGAGACAGCTCTCATGGAGTTGCCCAGGGTAACCACTGATTGAGATCTTCCTGCCTCAGCCTCTGGAGTAGCTGGGGTGACAGGCTTGTACTCTTCATTCTCTGTCAGCTAATGGAATATCCAGTCCACAGCGTTTTGCTGCTACAGGTAACACTGTGCCTCTTCTGGTACCCAATAGACACGGAATAGAATGGGAAACAGGCGTGGGCTGTGACCTTGGCCAAGTCACCTACCTTCTGGCCTTGGTCCCTCATTCAAAAGTTGAGTACTGTTAAGACACAGTACTTAGTGCTGGAGGGGTAAAGGTGGTAACACTGGACCTGGCCTGCCACACCGTCAGCCACCTTTCTCACCATCAGTCGCCCTGGGACACCGCCTTGCTGGGCCTCCGCATGCCCAGGATAGTCGGATCCCCCTCCAGATTGGTGACAGGCTGATGTTCCCACTGCGATCCTGGATGCCCAGAGTCTCTCCAGAGCCCTGTGCCCACCAGCCTGCTCCAAGGCAGGGCTGCCGTCTAGTGGAGGGAGAGGCGTCCTGCAGCCCAAGGCTGACCGCCAGGTTTGTGCTTGTCTGTCCCGCAGCTCTGAATCAATCACCTGGAGCCTTCAGCTCTGGGATAGAGGAAATGCTGTGTGCAGTCTCGGCAGAGCCTCTTGGATCTGCTTGCATCTGGGTCGCTGATCACAAGAGAAGAGTGTTCAAAAAATAAAAATAGGGTGTGGTGGTGCCACCCTGCACCCCATCACTTGGGAGACCTGGGCCACATAGACCCCACCTCAAGATAGAGAGGAGGGGGCCAGTTAGTTCAGTGATGCTACCGCCTGCCTTGCAACGGCAATGTCCTCGGCACCCTGCCAACCCTGTGCCGAGTCCTCCTCCAGGCCCCCGCCGCCTCCCTGCAAGCCCCTCAGCCGGCCAGCAGACGTCCCCGTGGTCTTCATGTTTCACCTGGGAAACAGGGAAACCGAGCCTTGGAGGCAGTGAGCACCAAGTTGTGGCTGGGTCACACCTGCATCAGGTGGGCAGCGACCCTGCCTCTGGGCCATGGCTCATTTCCCCAGCCCCGGATCTCACTGAGCAATTGGGGAGGGACATCAGGGAACAGGGCCCCTACTGAGGCATGTAAAGTACTTGTACACAGGGTTCTCGGGGCCGTTTAGACAGTTTGTTTTTGGTTGTTTTTTTTTTTGAGACATTCCTCTCCTATATAGTTTAGGCTGGCCTCACATTTGAGGTGATCCTCCTGCCTCAGCCTCCCTCAGGCTGGGAATCACAGGTGTGCAATACCACCCCCAACTTGGACAGCTGCTAGCCAGTGAGAAGCTGGGGACAGAGAGCCCTCCAGGCTAAGCTGGGATGAGGCCTGTGGTCACGCTGAGGTGCTGCTGGGGCCCACTTACCAAACATACCCAGGTGGCTTCTTTCCCAGCCCCTCGATTCACCCAGTTCCTGGGGACAAACTGAGCAAGCGCTGCCTTGGGCCAGCTTCTGGGGTGCCCAAACCAGGACAGTCACTCAGTCAGTTGGACATGGGGGTGAGCATGGGAGGAGGTGGAAGCCAGCTGGCCACTGTCCCCATGTGCACGTGCAGACTGCCGGAGATGTGTGCAGCCAAGTTCCGGCACAGGTGAAAGCACACACAGCTGTCCCATCCTATTTGTCATTCCACCCATCTGCTGGCCCGAGAAGCTCACCCACGACAGCTAAAACAGTGCACGGGGCTTGGAACCCACTGGGAAAATGTCGGCCCCACAGGATGGAGGGACCGGAAATAGCTGGCAGTGGCAGCAATAGATTGGCCCTCTGGCAGAGGCTTGGGGTCTGGTGCATCTGGGGGCCTCTGTCCACCCCTTTCTGATGCCTGGCCATCTGGGTCCTCCAGGAACCAGCTCTTTACACCAACAGGAACTGGAGAGCCGAGTGTGGTGTCTACTTAGCACTCGGGAGGCTGAGGCAGGAGGACTGCTGTGAGTTTGAGGCCAGCCTGGGCTTCATAGTGAGTTCGAGTCCAGCCTGACGACCACAGTGAGACCCTCTCCAAAACAGAAGTGCCAGTGCAAAGGATGCTCATGGCACCATGAGACCAGGAAACAAGAAAAGCTGCCTTCTGGGGGCCAGTTTAGCTCAGTGGTGCCATGCCTGCCTAGTAAGCACAAGGTCCTGAGTTCAATTCCCAGTACTAAAAGAAAAGCTGCCTTCTGTTGAGGCACAAGTGGCATAGGAGCCAACGCTGTCCCATCTGCAGTGCCCCTCACCCTGCTGTGACTCATCCTTAGGCCAGGGGTGGTGCTGCCTCCCTAGCCCTTTCTGTTCATTTCTTTTTTATTTGGAGATGGTCTCACTAAGTTGCCAAGTTGCCCAGGCTGGCTCAACCTGCAGATCTTCCTGCCTCAGCCCACAGGTTTGTGCACCACTCGGCCGCCGGCTGGTTACTTCCCGCCATGCGTTCCTCTCAACGGTCTTCTGTCATCTCTGTGCCTCGGCTTCCCCAGGGCAGAGGAGGGAGCCAGTGGCTCCATGGAGCTCCTCCTGACAGGGCTAAGCAGCCCAGTGGCCATGACCCCACCTCAGTGCTCCTGGTGGCACTGAGCTCTCTGTCCCCACAGCCAGGGCAACCCCGTTCCCTAATGCTTAAGCCGGGACCGAAGCAGATGGACAGACAGATGTGTGGTCTCAAGAGCCTACGCAAGCCTGCAACAAGCCCGACAGGTCTATTTTAAACGCGCCCAGCCTCTGGCCGCTGCTCCTGGCCTCCTCAGCGTCAGCCAGGGCCAGAGATCCTTGGGCTCTCTTGCTTTCTAGCAGCTTAGTCCATCTCTCTACTTCTGCCATCGCCTCGCACACCCTGAGCAGACCCAGTACCAAGTCAGCCAGCAGGCTGGTCCTCCACTCAGAGCTCACCACGGGTGGGCCTGATGGTGCACCTGGGAATCCCAGCTACAAAGGAGACCATAACGTTGTGGTAAAGCCTTTGTCTAGCATACATGAGGCCTGAGTTCAGTCCCTACACTGAAAAAGAAACTGAAAGGCAAAATCCTCTCCATGGTACATGCTATAGACAGTTTATCAGTTTTTGTTTTGTTTTTGGTTGTTATATTTGAGACAGGCTCTCACTATATATAATTCAGGCTGGCTTTGAGCTATGTCACTCAGGCTGCCGCTTGTGGCCATCCTCTGCCTCAGCCTCCCAAGTGCTGCAATTACAGGCATGCGCCAACATGCCCAGCACTAGAGTTTTGTGTTGAATTTTTTGTTTGGTTTGCTTTTGGTGACAGTGTCTCCATGTAGTTCAGACTGCCCTTGAACTCACTGTGTAGCCCAGGCTGGCCTTGAAGTCTCTGGGCTCCTCCTGCCTCTGTCTACTGAGTGCTGGGATGGCAGGCGTGCACTACCACTCTCATTTTCAACGTGGTGAGCACCTATCTACTTGTTTATTATCTGCCTCTGCCCAAGACTGCGGTCTTTGCAGCAGGGACCAGGGTTTCTTTTTCTTGCCTTGATATCTAGAAGAGTCCCCAGCCTGCCGTGCACACTAGAGAAGTATGTATTGAACAGATGAATCTTGCTAATTAAAGAAAATCGCTCCTTACAATAACTCAAGGCACATGCCACTGAGGCATGCGGCCTTTCCTGACACAAGTGTGCTCGGGTGTGCTTTGGAGCCTCTCCGCATCAGCCATCAGAGCTGCGCGGTGCACACAGCGAGCCCCAGGTGAAGTTCTGGAGGCAGACTGCCTGCCTGGCCCCCAGGACAAAAAACCATAAAACAACCAAACTTCCGCTTGGCCAAGGAAGAAAAGACTCCGCAGAAGCCAAAGCTAAGTGACAATGAGGACAGCCAGCAGTGTAAATCGCAGTCTTGAGACTGTCTACCCAGGCAGGTGCGCACTTCAGGAAATATGGAGGAAAGAGGTCAGGATCGGGTGAAGTGGACGCGTCGCTTTCTCAGCAAGAGCAGCTGCCGGCCCGGTGCAGGGAGACCGCCCGGGCCACACCAGGATGACAAAGACACCCAACCGGCTGGGAGGCCGCTTCCCTATCAGATTGGCCAGGGCCCGAATTCGGGCACAGAATGAGCCCAGGGCAAGGACTGGGCTACCGCATGCTGCAAGCTGGCATGAGTTACCGGGGAGGGCACCAAGGCCAACTCTATTGTAGAAGGCACACGCAGGGACTGGTGGGCAGCTGAGCATAGCAGGCAAGGCCTGGGCTTGAGCCCACCACTGCAGACCGAAGGGTTTTTATCTAAAAAAAGAGGTTAGGAAAAAAACATCAATGCTGGATGCGGTGACACACACCAGTGATCCCAGCACTCTAAAGGCTGAGGCAGGAAGATCGCTGTGAGCTCGAGGCCAGCCTGAACTACATTAGCAAGACCCTGTCTCAAACTGCCACCCCCCAGGAAGGAAAATGCAAATAGACTTAGACTTATTCTAGAACAAACTACTTGATGCATTAAAATAGAAATACCAGCCAAGAATGGTGGTGCAAAGCCTGTAGTCCCAGCACTTGAGAGGCTAAGGGAAAAGGATTGCCACAAGTTCAAGGCCAGCCTGAGCTACATAACAAGACCTTGTCTCAAAAAGCAAAAATAAAATAAAAATACCAAGTACCACATAATATGCATAATATGCTCTCTGCTAATTCAGACTTTAAAAGAAACAGTGAAAGGCAAGAATACACAGCTTGCTATTCATTTCTATATGGGTGAAGCTAAATGAGAAGCTGGTGACAGCAGCTAACCAAGATAGTAGAGAGGTTTTGGAGAAGACTTTTCTCTACATACATTATTATATAAGTATGTCTGCAATTTCTTCCCCATCAGGAGGCTGAGGCAGGAAGATCTCTGAGCTCCAGCCCAACCTGGGCTATATACCAAGTTCAAGGCCAGTCTGAACTTCATAAGGAGATACTATCTCAAACAAAATTTCCTCCCCAAATACCACCTAACCTGCAGCAACTGATTCACTCAGCTGCAAAGCAGATCCTTTATCAAATGACAGTGATGCTGGGAGACAGCTGAGCTGGGGACCTCCGCCTCCAGGGACTTCTCTCCTCCACCTGAAGCCCCAGCACTGCACCAGTTGCCCCACCTGCTCAGCCACTCATTGTCCTGGCCCCTTACTTAAACCCAGAGATCTGAGGCCCATTCACACCCTCAGCACCCCAGGATTAGGCTGCAACTAGATGTCAGCGGACCCCGTCTTTTTCTTTTTTTTTTTTTTTTTTTTTTTTTTTTTTTTTTTT
>NW_022900919.1:29435084-29438079 GCF_012274545.1 Fukomys damarensis | reverse complement strand
TGAGACGGGGTCATGCAAAGTAGCCCGCGCTGTCCTTAAACTCAGATTCTCCCGGCTCAGCCTCCCAAGTGCTAGGACTGCAGGTATATCCCACCCACGCCCACCTCTGCTGAAGTCATTTCGAACAGGTTCTGTCACAGCCTGGAGTGCTGTGTACTGAAAATCTGAGCCTACAGTTTGTCAGCTGGTTCACCACTCCATGCAAAAGGGGCCACTAGCCAGTCACAGGGAGGCCCCGCCCCTTCTAGCTTCACTGTGGCTGCAGCTAGGAGACGCAGGTGTCAGCTGCGTGTCCTCGGGGGTCACAGCTAACCTGCACACCAAATCTATCCCCAGAGGCTGCAACCTGTAGTCATAACCAACCCTGCCCCACCAGACACCTGAATGTGGCCAAGTAAACTACGCCACACACCTGGAATGCCAGATGATGCACAGAGGAGCTGGAAGTGGGGGGTCCCCAAAGCTGTCTGGGTCCTGCAGCTGAACCTGAGAACTGCACTCGCTCTCTGTTTTGTTGTGGTTTTTTAATGTTTCGAGATAGGGTCTCACTATGTAGTCCAGGCTAACCTCAAACTGAAGAAGATCCTCCTGCTTCAGCCTTCCGAGTACTGGGATGACAGGAATGTGCACCACCGCACCTGGCTTCTCCTTGTACAAGGGAGAGCGAGGACAGGAAGAAGACAGGGTCTGGCCCCCCTCATGAGCACCAGGCTGTGACCCTAGCAGCCCTGCGGTGTCCTGGGGCCACTGTGCAGCCCCACAAAAGGCTTTGCTTCCTTCCTCCCACTTAGGAGAGAAACGGGGGCTCAAGTTTGAGATGGCCGGATGTCAGCACAGGGCCAGGCTCAGAGCAGCAGAGGAAGCCGTGGGACAGGGACAGGAGGAGAGGCAGGATGGAGCAGGGTGAGGTGAGCTATGCAGGGACCCACATCTGCCTGGACCATGAGCCCCAGGTGGCACCAGGGCTGGGCAGATGGCAACAGGCAGGCAGTGAGCGCTTCCTGCTCCACATGCTCAGCTCAGGGTCTGAACAAGGCCTCTGGGACCCCGGGCTTTGCGAGGGCCGAACCTTCTGCTCCCATGCTGTCTGCCTGATGCACCTGGCGTGGCCTGGCCTGCTGCTTCTGAGGCTGCTGTGCTGTTGCAGGGTTGCCCTGGGCCAGGGGCTGCCAGCAGCACCATGCAGTGCCCCGCTCTGAGCCCATCCCAACCCCCAAGGGAGAGCAAGCAGGCCCGTGCAGTGCCTGCCTCGAGGTGCTGCTCTGCTCTAGCTGGGAGATTCTACCCAGCAAGCCGGACTTGCCAGACAGGTATGGCGGTGCACGCTTGTGCACTCAGGCAGCCGATGCAGGAGGATCAAGGTTCTACATAGTGAGCTCAGGGCCGGTCTGAACCACATAAGCAGAGCCGGCCTCAACCCCCCCAATTTAAAAAAAAAAAAAGGGCTGGGGATTTGGCTCAGTGGTTCTGCCAACTGCCTCGCAAGTGCAAGGGCCCTAGTTCGATCCCAGATACCACCCCCCAAATAGACTTGCCAGCCAGATGTGGCAGCGCACACCTAGAATCCCAGCACTCCAGAGGCTGAAGCAGGAAGATTGCCATGAGTTCAAGGCCAACCTGAGCTACATAGGGAAACCCTGTCTCAAAAAAATAAAAAAGATTTGCCTTCTGGCCCTACCCACCAATTCCAAACCATCAACTCCCTCAAATAACTGGGGTCCCGCAGTAAGCCTTGCAAGCAGAGCAGTAGCTCAACAGCCAATTTTTTTAAGTTTCACACAAACGTTTCATTTATTAAAATAATTTCTGTAAACACTCTAAATAATAAAATTCACTTTCCATTCTTGAGAAGCATTTCAAGGCACCATAAAATGATGGTCTCTCTAAGCACAGCCCTTCTTCCACGTACGAAAATCCTATTAAAAAAAAACTTGCCATTGACCCCGGCCACAGGCCATTGGGGACAGGTCCAACGTCACAGGAGCTGGCCATCTGGGAAGAGATCTACTGCTGCTGTCCCAAGCAAACAAAGACGAACCCAACCCTTGTGACAAAGGGCGAGTGGGAGCCCTCTGTGGTGGACATAACTGTGACCCTAGCACTCAGAGAGGCTGAGGCAGGAAGATTCCAAGTTTGAGGTCAGCCTGAGCAACTTATTGAGAGCCTGTCTCAAAATGAAAAAACAAAGGCTGAGAATGTAGCTCAGTGCAAAGGTCCCATGTTCAATATCCAGTACTGGGAGGAAAAAAAAAAAAAAAAAAAAAAAAAAAACAGCCAGTGGGATGGGGGCACAAGGCCCCCACGGGCAGAGCCCTCACTTCCGGGTCTCCTCCTCGCTCAGGCTGGCATCACCTGGGCTTGTGGTCACCAGCTTGCTCTGCAGCAGCGCCGCCAGCTTCTTGGAAGTCTTTTGCAGGAGGGCGCTGCCGGGGTGTGCGTGGTGCACATGCAGGTACAGGTCCTCCTGCGAGGGCCCCGTGTGGCCGCAGTCCTCACACACGTACAGCTTGTCCCGCCGCTGCTTGTAGGCATACTGCTGGTGCACGCCGTGGATCTTCTTCAGGTGCGACTCCAGCGAGCAGCGCTGTGTGAAGGCCTTGTTGCACACATCGCACTTGTAGGGCCGGATGCCTGCAAGGAAGAGGGCGACAGCCAAGTCACCAGCAGGTCAAGGCTGCACCACAGCCTCCCTCCCACCGCCGGCAAAGATCACGTGACCGGGAGGGGGCAGCTCCTGGAGGAGGCGGACCCAGCGGTAGGCAGAACTGCCTCGAGGCCTCCCCTGCCTCTGGAGGGAGACCTGTCCTCCCCACTGGGGGTCTTCGAGTTCTCAGCCAAACGTGGCAAAGGAAAGGAGATGGGTGTGGTGGCCCACACCTGCCATTCCAGCATCTGGGAGGCTGAGGCAGGAGGGCCCCAAGGCCCCCAGCCTGGCAACCTACTAAGTGAGACCCTGTCTCAAAATAAATGAAAAATAAATGAAAAATAAAAGGGG
>NW_022900919.1:29430690-29434984 GCF_012274545.1 Fukomys damarensis | reverse complement strand
GGGCGCGGGGTAGTGCAGAAGCCCTAGGTTCAGTGCCTAGTACTGAAAAAAAAAGAGAAAGGAAAAAGAAAATCACAGCTCTGGCCAGGGATGTCCTGAGTTTGATTCCAGGTACAAAAAGAAAAAAGAAAAGAAAAAGAAAACTATAGCTCCAAAACAATAAAAAAAATGAAGCCTAGGGACAAGGACAGGCATGGTGACACAGGCCAAGGCAGGAGAAGAGTTGCTGCAAGGTCGAAGTCAGCCTGGGCTACAAAGCAAAACCCTGTCTCAACCCCTCATATAAAAAAACCATGAGGGACCAGGGCCAATGCCCTCCTCCAGGTTGTGTCCCAGGTCCCTGACAGTGGCTCATAGGTCGGCGAGGGCACTCAGCCACTTCTGCTCATGAATTTCCTGTTCAAAAAGAGGGAAAAGGCCAGGCATGGTGGTACATGTTTGTAATCCCAGCACTTAGGCGGCTGAGGCAGGACTGCTGTGAGATCGAGGTCATCCTGGTGAGTTCAAGGCCAGCATGAAATGCATAGTGAGACCCTGTCTCAAAAAGGAGAAAGAAGAAAAAGGCTTTGTGGTACAGCCCAAGATCCCAGCACTTGGAGACTGATGCAGGAGGGTTTCAAATTTAAGCCTAGCCTGGGTACACAGTAAACCCATCTCCACACAAACTAAAGATCTTATCTTTTTGGGAGGGGTTGCTTTGAGACCAGGTCTCACTATGTATTTCAGGTCAGGCTCGTTTTGGACTTGCTATGGAGTCCAGGCACATCCAGCTGGGCCCGTCTCCAATGCCTGCCCCATTGCACACTAGTGTCTGCATAGCACACACACCCCACTGCCTCGCCCTTCTCTTGAAGCCACATCCACCAATCTAAACTTTCCTTCACCTGCCTGGATATTATTAATGGCAGGCGTTTCAGGCTCTGGTTTCCCTGGACGATTTGCAAGCTTTCTTTGTTTCTGATCCCTGCTTGGACCCTGACTCCCTACCCACTCTGAGCACCCACAGTAAAAGTTGAGAAGTTTCAGGGTTTTTAGTTGTTGGTTTAGAGTTGTCTTCAAACTCTAGTGTCCACTACCTTTTTGTTTTTTTTTGAGCCAGGGTCTTACTATGGAGCCCAGTCTGTCTGTGAACTCAGAGTGATCCTCCTGCCTCAGTGCTAGGATTACAAGCGCGCATCACCACACCTGGCTTATCTCTGGCACTTTTTAAAAAGAAAAACTTTTTGTTTTTGAGATAGGGTCTCTAAACCATTACACTTCAAGTCCTACTGCCTCAGCCTAGAGTGTTGGGCTCACAGGTGTGCTCTATCACATTCAGATTTTGTTTCTGTTTTTTTGTTTTTGTTTTTGTTTTTGAGACAGGTTCTTGCTGTGTAGCCCAGCCTGGCCTTGAACTCAACAATCCCCTTACCTCAGCCTCCAAATGCTGAATTACAGACCCACGTCATCACGCCTGGCCTTCATGAGGGGCTGCTTGTGAAACCCACCAAGATGAGAGCTGGGAACTGCGGTGGGAGCAGCACCCTGGGACCACGGGGTGGGGCAGTGGCCTGTGGGCTGGCAGGGAATCCCCGAGGCCTGTGCCATCTACTTAACATCGCCTGCATAGTGCTAACAAGGCTGCAGAAGCAGCAAGGGCAGCGGCAACCCCACGCTCCAGGACGCAGCGCACAGCTGAGGACCTGGAAGCTCCGCACAGGGTGAGGCTGAGCTGGGTGAGGCACTAAGATGGGTGTGGAGGCCCTGGGTCCCATCACCAGTAAGGAGAGGTGGAGAGGGGCCCTCAAAGAAGGCAGGTGCTTGCCCATCAGACTTGGGCTAATTTCTCAGCAATAGCAATGCAATAGAAAGGATCAGCAAATACAGAAACTGTTTAAATTTTAAAAGTTACCATAGTAAAATACAGATTGACATGAGTCTCCTTTAAATCACCACCCTTTCTTGGAGCACTTTTTTTTCTTTTTGTTTTTTTTGGGTTTTTTGGAACTTGGATCAAACTAAGGACCTTGCACTTGCAAGGCAGGCACAGTACCACTGAGCTAAATCCCCGTCCCTTTCTTTTGGTTTTTTGAGACAAGGTCTCTCTATGTAGTTCAGGCTGGCCTTGAAATCATGAAAGTCCTCCTGCCTCAGCCTCCAGAATGCTGAGATCATAGGTGTGTGCCACCATGCCCAGCTCTCCTGTACACTTCTACCATTGTTGTTGGCACTTTGTACAGAAGCTCTGGAAGTCCTCTTTCCTGTCTAGTTGTGCTTCATGGCTGCCTCTACATTCTGAATCAACAACTCAAAATGCCTTTTGTGGTCATTTTGACTTTGAAGAAGAGTCAGAAATCTCAGAGCCAGTGGTTGAAGACATAGTGTCATGTTTTTATGAGTCTGCCTTTCCCTTGGATGGCACTCAACAACACCATTCACCATATTTTTATCATACTTCATAGAGACACTCAGGAAAGAGGACTCCAGAGATGTTGCAGAAAGTGGCGAGGATGATGGGAGGGGAGGTGTCGCGATGTGTCCTTTATTATATATTAAGTGGTATACAATTTAAGCAGTCATCATGTCGCCCCAGTGTTTACTGAGTTAGGCCTCCTTCCCAGGAACAAAACAGAGTGCTGAAGAAGGACAGAGAGCCGAACCCTGGTGGCCAGGGCACTGACAGGTCCCCACCCCACTTGTGTCAAGCACCCTGAGCCTACGTACCCGACTCGCTCTGGGACTTTCTAGAGTCCAGAACAGGCTGGAAGAGGCCAGCAGGTGGCAGCATTGGGAGAGGACCTGGACATCCCTGGTGATGACCTCACCTGTGTGTGTGCGTACGTGCCGCTTCAGGTCAAAGGTGTCATTGAAGCCCTTCCCGCAGAAGGTGCACAGGTGCCTCTTCACCTGGCTGTGGCACTTGAGGTGGCGGTTGAGCATGCGCTGCAGGCGAAAACCCTTGCCACAGAGCTCACAGCTATGCATCGCCGAATCGCCACATGTACCTGTAGTGAACTAGAGTAGAGAGAGGCCATGAGAGCCCAGGACTCCTGTGGGGACTCACAGGGGCTTGGGTGCAGGTAAGATGGTCTCCTCTCTGATAGAAGGGAACTTTCCTTGCAGGAAGGAGTGGCTCCTGATGGCCACAGCCCCAGACACTGACAAGATGGGGTGTAAAGGCACCTTGGGGACCACTGAGCCTGGATGCAGCCTGAGGAAAGGGAGGAAAGGAGGCCGTGGCCAGGGCTGTGGGAGGTGGGGACCAGCTGGGGGTTCAGGATGGAGTAAGGGAGGGACAGAAGCAGTGGAGGACCCCTCGGGGGGACCCTTGGGGCATTAGCTGGGTAATGCAGCTGCATTAGGGAGCCCTGGAGTGCAGAGCGCAGCCATGGGGGCCACGTCTGCTGCCTGTCCTGGGGCTGCTCCCCCATAGGCACCAGTTGGGCCCACGCTTCTCCCGGTTTCTTCCTCTCCAGCCTTCCTGATCCCTGCCCCCCTTGAGGGGACAGGGAAAGACTAGGTGTGGCCAATAACTGCCCTGCACCCTTCAAGGTCAAGTCTATGCAGGGTAAAGGTTGATGGGGCAAAGTAAACAGGACAGACAACAGGTGGGCCTCTCCTCCCCACAGGCCTTTCCTCCGGTTTTCTTAGGGCAAAAGCAGTATTTCCCCAAGCTGACCTTCCATGAACACTTTGTTTTTCATTTCTCCACCTTCCTTCCCATCCATCCCCACCTCACGTCATTTTAACTGAGTCACCACCCGGTGGCTTATTCAGGGAGCCCATGAGGCACACCCTCCAAACCACCAAACTCCCATAATCCCAGCAGCGGAGAGGCTGAGGAAGGAGGTCACCGCGAGTTCAAGGCCATGGGCTACACAGAGAGATCCCCTCTCAAAACAATCAAAAAACAAAAAGCAGACAAAATGATGGTAGAACTGAGCAATGAAGCAGCGTGGGACCAGCAGGTGGCACCACACCCATTAACTGCCCGGCAAGAAGAGCAGCCGATGCTATCAAGAAATCAACCAATAACAAATGTTGGCCAGGCTGTGGGGAGACAGGAACCCTTCTCCACTGTTGGTGGGAGTGCAGACTGGTGCAACCACTGTGGAAATCAGTGTGGAGATACCTCAAACAACTAGGATTAGAGGTCCCATTTGAAACAACTATCTCTGTGCTGGTTATCTTTCCAAAAGAATTGAAAGAATTGGGCCAGGGATGTAGCTCAGTGGTTCCGCTGCCTACCTCTCAAACACAAGGTCCCGAATTTTATTCCCAGTACCAAAAAAAAAAAAAAAAAAAAAAAAAAAAA
>NW_022900919.1:29417676-29430414 GCF_012274545.1 Fukomys damarensis | reverse complement strand
CTCTGGTGTGAAACTATAATTGTACATAAGATCCTAATGGTATAATTGACAATGTGAAATAGGAAAAAAAGAGCTAAAGGTGTAGGGCAAGTGGGAAGGGCAGGGGAAAGGAAATAAGGGAAAAGAAAAAAAAATATGAGAAAATGAAAAAAAAGTATTTGTAAATAGGGAAGGGAGGAGGGGATGAAGGGAGGGTGGGGGTAAGGGGAAAAATGAGAACCAAGGCCTGTCATGTAAAGGTACAAGATCCCAATGATGAATGTAACAACACTGTATACCTAAAAATGTACCAATAAACTCAATGAGAAAATAAATAAATAAATATGAAGTAGTAATTATCTTTAAATAAAGAAGAAGAAGAGCAGCCCAGTGGCTCCCAAAGGAAAGGAGACCAAGAGACCACACTACTAGGTTTGGGGTGACAGCGGCCCAAGGATAAATCAGACTGGAATAGCAAGAAACTTGTCCCATTCTCCTTAGAACACCAGATTTGCCTCCTTCCTTCCTTCCTGTTTATTTGCAACACCAGAAATTGAACCCAGAACTTTCACACTGAGCTTCATTCATCCCCAGCCCTTTTTATTTTAATTTTCCATAAAGGGTCTTGCTAGGTTGCTAAATTGCCCAGGCTGGGCCCGAATTTATAATCCTTCTGCCTCGACCTTGAGTCCTGAGTGATAGGTGTGCTCCACCACTTGGTTCTTCTTCTTGGGACAGGCGCAGAAGCCAGGACCATGCACCAGAGGAGAGTGTTTCCTGCCACCGTGCCGCGCCCCGCCAGGCCTGCCTGCTTCTGAGCATCTTGTCCCAGATGGGTCGCATGACACAGAAGACATATCCAGTTCCTGGAAGGCCAGAGGACCAGTCACCCTCCCCAGGTAATGAGTTACCTGGCTAAGCCACCTTTAGTAATAATAATTAATAATAATGCTTCCACAGGTTTATCCCCAACTCTGCCTCCTAAAAGTTCAAAGAGTAGCCTCCTCCCTTCACTCCATACTACCAGTAGTAGATGGAGTTACCCCTAAGCCAAAACTTCATCCAATTGTGGAATCAAGACTTGGCATCACACAGCCAAGATCCTAGCACCCCCGAGGCTAAGGCAGGAGGATCACCCTGAGTTCAAGGCTAGCCTGTGCTAGATAGGCAAGACCCTAATCTCAAAAAACAAAACAAAACAAAACAAAAACAGGAGATCAAAAAGCAAACAAATATTGAAGGAGATACTGAATGGAATAAAAACCTAGCTTGGCTGTGTGATTTGTCATTTAACATCTCTGGGTCACAATACCCCAAAAGGGGCAGAGATTTAGCTCAGTGCTTCTGCTGTCTGCCTCACAAGCCCCAGGTCCTAAGTTCTATCCCCAGTACAAAAACAAAACAAAACAAAAAACAATGTCCCTATGTAAGGACACCATCTCCTGAGCCACACAGGCAGCTAGGAGCAGGGTCTGTTTTCCTGTTTCCTAAGTACAATTCCTGCTCCACCAGTTCTGTCTGAATGGTACAAGCAAGTCACTAAGCCTTTCTAAAGCCTCCATTTCATCACCTGTAAAATAAGGATAATGATATTTGCCTCTTGGGAATAAATGAAAGATTCAAAGAAGAAAAACTACTTTAAAAGGACCCAGCTTGCAGTACTCCTACTACAATTAGACCACCTCCAAAATTCTGGGATCCTAAATAAAACCTAGTGGGTCAAAATCCCTTGTTTCTCAATTTGCTTTTGAATCGCTCTCTGATGCAAGGAAAAGAGCAGGAACTTCCGGTGTGAGTCCAAGCCTACCCCTTCACCTGCACCTTTCTACCCTAAAAATCTGGCAGTCGGTCTGAGCCAATGTGGGATGATGCAGATTTTATACCAGGTAGCACTGACATCTGTGTGTTTTGATGCAAAAAATCATTAATGTGTTTACTTTACAGGGCCCACTCTTAGACCTGCCACAGGAAGTGGGATTTACACCCTGCTACCTTCTGAAAAAGCCTGATAGTCTCACCCTTAATCCAAAACTAACACTTTGCAAAAGGTTTATTAACAAAGGGGGGAAACTACCATAGAGGATGGGAAACAACATCAGCCTAGAAATAATTGAGGGCAGGGAAGACAAAGGGCGAAGAAAGCAATTCCCAGAGCCCAGGCTTGGCGCTTCTCTGCGGGATATCAGCTTTCATTTTAAAAGACACCCAAAATCCCCCTCAAGTGCTTCTAAAACCCAGGCCTCTGCAGCAGAACAAACCCATCATTGTACCAGGGCTGCTGAAGGGTCAGGAGCACCCAGGGAACAAGGACCTCAGTGGGCTTTGTGACCAACTTCAAAGCTGGCTGGGATCACTTACCTGTCAAAGCTCTGAAGGAAACCAACAAAAAAGGGAGACAACCCTGTATTTCCTGTTAATGCTGCCACCACATCAGTTCATTAAATTCATGGCCTTATTTCCTGTGGGAGGATACACTAGGTCCAAAGCTACCTTCCGGTGGCCACTTGGACAAGCTCTCCACTGTCATGTTGGCTGTGTGTAAGTGCTCAGAATACGGCAAGAACATCGCCCACTTCCTCTGGAATTCAGACCCACTGTGGACCCATGTAACATTTCCTGAGGCTTCACAATACCCTCTTCTCAACACAGAGATGAGGAAGGGAATACACCTTGTAAGCCAAAAGAACCGAGGCTCAAAGACACATAACCTCCTCATGACAGCACTCACAGGTGAGCCACCTATAGTATGGGTCATGGGGCTGGGCCTGACATAGGGGATGGGTAGGGAAATGCACCCCCAGAGTGTTTCATATCATGGTGAAAAGAAGCTTCAGATCCTTTATGTCCTGTGTCAGACTCAACAATGGCCACAGCATCAAAGCTATATATTAACAGTGGCTGCCATATTGGACAGCGCCAATGTTCCACAATGCACTATGCCAATGCTGAAATAAAGATGGTTGGGTTGGGCTTTGCCACTAATAACTGAGAGAGTCTCAATGAAAACTTGGGTTAGAATTTTTCTGTCACCTCAGAATTTTCTATCCCATATTGGAGTCCTTGGGTTGGGCTTTGGTGGTAACAGTGGTGAAGGACTAGGGCTGGGGATTTAGCTCAGTGGTGCTGCCACCTACCTCGCAAGCACAAGGTCCCTTGTTCGATCATAGGTACCAAAAAAAAAAAAAAAAAAAAAAAAACCCTCAGCGAAAACTCTCTAAACTTTAACTTTTCTTACCCTGAAAGTGGACGACCTGGCCATGCAAACTTCAAAAGCCTCTGCAGTGGTTACTATACGTGAACATTCCCAAGTCATGCTTCCAACAACCTCTGTTGGGCCTTTGCATACAGCAGAGGCTAGACAGCTACAGTCATCTCCTCCCAGACTTCCTTGCAGCTAGGGTTGAACTGTGTGTGAGCTGGGTTTGTGCTTCCAATTACACACACCATCAGGAGATTTGAATTTGGCCCAGAGTTAATTGGGCAGAGGCAAACAGGAGGCAACAGTCTTACGCTATGTTAGCAGAGCCTCCTGTGGCAGGCACAGGCACCAGAGAGGCAGTGGCTTCCTGACTGGGTGGTGGCCGCAGGAGCCCAGGTGGCTCTGTTCTGCACTGTGGCTCTGAGTAATTCTTGGAGTTTGGCTTGGTCTTTCTTTAGTTCATCTGGTGCCACATAATTAACCATCCTTTTTTTTTCGCTTAAAATAGCTATTGTGGATTCTGTTGTCTGCAACTACACTCATGTGGCCCTTTCCAACAATAAAAATCCTCCAGATTTAAAATTAGTCCAAGCTGGGCCAGGGATTTAGCTCAGTGGTTCTGGCACCTGCCTTGCAAGCACAAGGACCTGAATTTGATCCCTGGTACCAAAAATAAATAAATAGATAGATAGATAGATAGATAGACAGTGCAAGGTGGTGCATGCCTGTAATCCCAGTGCTTGGGAGGCTGAGGCAGGAGGATTGCTGCAGTTCAAGGTTAGCCTGACAACATAGCGAGACTTTGTCTCAAAAAAAAAAAAAAAAAAAAAAATTGATACAAGGGGTTCAGGAGGTGGCTCAGTGGCAGAGCATTTCTCTAGCTTGTTTGTGGCCCTTGGTTCAGTCCCCAGCACTGTAATCAATCAACCAATTTATAAAACTGGCATTATAAATACAAAGTGTTCTCTCAGTCCTCCTTTTCTTCTCTTAATTAGGTTAACTTTTATCCAGCATCCATTCAAGCATTTCTCCAGATCTTGCTTTTCTTACTTCCTGTATGTTCCTTCAAATGCTGTCACTCGTGTGTAGGAACTGTCCCTTTTCCACTGCCTGCACTCTTGTTCTATGTTGACATGTGTCCCACTCCGAGACACTACTCTACCAGGTGCTGGGGATGCAGCCCCGGCAGGGAGTGTTCTCCAGCTTTGATAGGAGCACTGTATGAGGAGTCTGGCTATGCACAGCCAGCGGGTGGGCAGCAAGTTTCACTGGGGAAGAGCAGGGAATTTAATTCTGTCTTAGGAGATAGGCAACAAGAGATAGGGAGTTAGACACACAACTTCTGCTTCCTTCTAAACATCAGATAGACAGGTTTGGTTTTGGTTGGTTGGTTTTTGGTACTGGAACCGAACTCAGGGACTTACTTGGCAGGCAGGCACTTCACCGCTGAGCTACATTCCAACACACATACCCCCTCTTTTTAGGGAGACAACGGTTTATTTTTTAAAGCAAAACACATATTGGTACATTTTAGATATACATGATAACATTCATCATAGGGCATTTGTACCTCTACCTGATATATCTTGCTTCTTTTTTTTTCCCTATTTCCCTCCCTTCACTCCTTATACACAAAGCTTTGTTTCCATTTCTCCTTCTATTTTCTCTTTCTTTCCTTGCCCCTGCTTTCCTTTCCCTCTCCCTCCTCTCTTGTTCTCCTCATTTGAACATTTTCTTCCATTTCCCAATGTCTATTGTACATTTTAGAGATGGGCAGTTTTCTAAAAACTACTTAAAATCACGATTCACAAAGCCAGGTATTGTGGTACACACCTATACTCCCAGCTACTCAAGAGGCTGAAGCAGAAGAGTCAAAATTTCAAAGCCAACCTGAGAAACTTAGACCTTGTCTTAAATGAAAACTTAACAGAGGGGGAGGGAGGCTGAAGCGTAGCTTACTTAGTGGTACAGCCCTGTGTTCAATCCTCACTCAGTACCAGGGAGAAAAAAGTCATGATTCACAACGACACTTAGAACTATTCATCACTGATGAATCCTGGGGAGCCACTTACAAATAAAGGTAAACAAAGGGAATCAACAATTCTGCCTTACCTACATGAACTGTCCCATTGGGAAATCAAACAGTAGTTCAGAGAAGCATCTCTCTATACAGAAACATGTAAGCCAGGCCCTGGGAACATGATTCAGTGGTACAGTACATGCTTAGCATGGGCAAGGCCCTGGATCCCATCCCCAGCACCGAAAATAATAATCGTAAAGGAAAAATAGTAAAAAAGAAGAAAGAAGAAGATGATGATGATGAAGAAGGGCACTAACACCGTTTCCCTGCCCTGCTAAGTATTCCATGATGGTCTGAACTCTGTGTAGCCCATGCTGGCCTCAAACTTGCATCAATTTTCTGCCTCAGCCTCCCAAGTGTGGGATTCCAGGCCTGGCATAATACCACTATTTTGCAATACAGAGTAATCCAAAGCATTTAGGCTCTGAACATAGAAGCTGCTAACATCACACAAAAAGAGCTACTAACAATCCAGTCCCTCTCAATGGCAACACAGCCCCACTGTGACATATTCCAGCCAAAATGCAACTGTCTCACCAAGCACACAGCTTTCTAGGGTGACAGAAAAGTGCAATTCTGGGTGGTCCAGACGGGAGCCCCTAAGCACACACAGCCATTCAGCACCGAAATTCTTTTTCTGGTACTGGGATTTGCACACAGGACCTTGTACTCGCAAGGAGAGTGGTGTATGGCTGAGCCATACCCAAGCCCACAGAGCTTACTTTTTCATCTCCATTAAAAGCCACTATATTATGGGGCCGGAGATTTAGCTCAGTAGTTCTGACGCCTGACTGGAAAGCATAAGGTCCCAAGTTCGATCCCAGTTACAAAAAAAAAAACCAAAAAACACTATACCTATGAGAACCATACTGGACAAAGCAGTGCAGCCCAACTACCCACTGGAGAAGACGCTGTAGCCCAGGAATGCTCAGCACCTTGGCAGGGCATCCTACCAAACCCAGACTGTTAAGAACTACAAAACAAATCCACTTGCTCTGCCACAGAACAGAAAGGGAATGCAAATGGTGAAGAGACTAAAAGACAAGCCAATCAATTATAACACCAGGCGGGCTGATTAAGCAAGCCAAGGAGTACAGCATTGGCACAATTGGCCAACAACTTGACACAATCGTTCAGGTGAGTGATTGATGACGTATTTCAGCCTTCGCCATTGGAGGCACATGCTACAGTATTTATAGCTCAAATACAGTCTCTCGTGGCTTAACGACAGGGCACATCCTGAGAAAATGTCTGCTCTGGCTACTGTGAGGATACCACGGAGCCTGCTTATCCAAACAAAGCCGGCTATGGAGGGCGGGGCATTAGCATCCTCCGGACCACAACTGTAGGTGTGGCCTGTGCTTATTCGATGCATGACTGTGGTGTAATGTTTGAGATTTGCTTGGAAACCACATGCGGGGGAACCAAATGGTTGGGAAGGGCAGGAATGGCCATAATGGTTATTGAAGCAGGTAACAGATCCGTACTGTGCTGCCTCTGAAACTCCCTAATTAAAAGTGATGGCAAGGCCAGGCATGCTGGCACACGTCTGTAATCCCAGCACTAGGGAGGCTGAGGCAGGATGATCGCTATGAGATCAAGACCAGCCTGGGCTACATAGTGAGTTGCAGGTCAGTCTCAACTACATAGTGAGACCCTGTCTCAAAACAAACAAACAAGAAGTGATGGCAGGGAGACTACCTCAAGTTCACTCATCTGTCACAGCTGGGAGACTTGCACTAGAGAGCCAGGTGAGAGGTTGAGAATGCTTTGAAGGATCTAAACTCACTCTCTTTTGAAGAACCCACAGAGGAGAGTGGGGCAATACAGGGTGAGAGGACACACGGGACAGCACTTGATCCGGGTGCTGCCAGCTACAAATCAGCTCTGGACTTCATTTCTGGGCAGACTCTGAGGGACAGAGGGTCTGCACTCCCTGGCTCCTCTGCCCACAGCTAATCTGCAAATAGGGCCATCATGGAAGGGACCACAGGGACCTGGCATAAACACTTTCTGGGATGCATGTGTCTCCCTCACCCTATCTGTTCTGTAAATCACAGGGCCCCCAGTGGTGAAGACAGCATTTCACAACTCACCCCAGGCCTGCAATCTGAGGCAGCTGGACGGGCTGGACGCCTTCCCCAGCTGCCCTAGGGCTTCCTACCAGATCCACTAGATTGAGGAATTGCAGTGGCTGCTGCAGCTACACGGCGCCGGACATTAGTATACCTGCTGTGGTCACTGTCCAGTGACTTCCTGCTGGGCCACCTGGTATGCACAAAAGCACTAAACATGCATCCATTACCTTATTTCACCTCCCTGACACTTCTAAGGCTGACTCTATTCTTTTCCTATTTTACAGATGAGGGAACTGAGGCTTCAAGGAGATACCAGATCTATGAACACAGCTCTGCATCTGTAGGAGCAGCCACACTTCTTGTCATAGCTGGGTGAGTCTTGGCCCATCCAAGGAGCAGTCCCAGCTCTCTGGGCCCTTTCCTTACCCAAGCTGCCCACATGCCCTGGGGCCTGCTTCTCCAGTCTCCACAGCCTTCAAACCTACATCAGAAATGATCGTATCCTCACTGGGGCTTCTGCTTTGACACTTTTCTGTCCTGTTCACAGAGTTAACAACAGTCTCCTCACCACCAGGTAACACCTACAGTTAGTGGACACATGCTGCACTTCCTCCGTCCTCACAGCTCTATCAGGCAAGGATCACCAATCATTAGCTCCATTTTACAGATATGGCAGCTAAGGCCCCAGGAACACACAATTAGCTCAAAGTCACATGACTAAGCAGCTGACAAAGCTTAACTGCTACTGCTAGAGGTTTATCTCCCTGGCTTTCTGCACAGCAAGGAGTCTAAGGTGGCGGGTGCCTCAAGCCTGCCCTTCCTTTGGTGCTGAGAAGGTCTTAAAGCTATGAAAACTAAGTTATTATAAAGCAATGCACTGGGCTACAGGGGTAGCTGAGTGGTGGGGCACCTGTCTAGCATTCGTGAGGCCCGAGTTTGAGCCCAGCACTGCGAAAGAAAGGAAAGAGAGAAAGGAAGGAAGGAAGGAAGGAAGAAAGAAAGAAAGAAAAAATCCAAAGCATTTAGGCTCTGAACATAGAAGCTGCTAACATCACACAAAAAGAGCTACTAACAATCCAGTCCCTCTCAATGGCAACACAGCCCCACTGTGACATATTCCAGCCAAAATGCAACTGTCTCACCAAGCACACAGCTTTCTAGGGTGACAGAAAAGTGCAATTCTGGGTGGTCCAGATGGGAGCCCCTAAGCACACACAGCCATTCAGCACCGAAATTCTTTTTCTGGTACTGGGATTTGCACACAGGACCTTGTACTCGCAAGGAGAGTGGTGTATGGCTGAGCCATACCCAAGCCCACAGAGCTTACTTTTTCATCTCCATTAAAAGCCACTATATTATGGGGCCGGAGATTTAGCTCAGTAGTTCTGACGCCTGACTGGAAAGCATAAGGTCCCAAGTTCGATCCCAGTTACAAAAAAAAAAACCAAAAAACACTATACCTATGAGAACCATACTGGACAAAGCAGTGCAGCCCAACTACCCACTGGAGAAGACGCTGTAGCCCAGGAATGCTCAGCACCTTGGCAGGGCATCCTACCAAACCCAGACTGTTAAGAACTACAAAACAAATCCACTTGCTCTGCCACAGAACAGAAAGGGAATGCAAATGGTGAAGAGACTAAAAGACAAGCCAATCAATTATAACACCAGGCGGGCTGATTAAGCAAGCCAAGGAGTACAGCATTGGCACAATTGGCCAACAACTTGACACAATCGTTCAGGTGAGTGATTGATGACGTATTTCAGCCTTCGCCATTGGAGGCACATGCTACAGTATTTATAGCTCAAATACAGTCTCTCGTGGCTTAACGACAGGGCACATCCTGAGAAAATGTCTGCTCTGGCTACTGTGAGGATACCACGGAGCCTGCTTATCCAAACAAAGCCGGCTATGGAGGGCGGGGCATTAGCATCCTCCGGACCACAACTGTAGGTGTGGCCTGTGCTTATTCGATGCATGACTGTGGTGTAATGTTTGAGATTTGCTTGGAAACCACATGCGGGGGAACCAAATGGTTGGGAAGGGCAGGAATGGCCATAATGGTTATTGAAGCAGGTAACAGATCCGTACTGTGCTGCCTCTGAAACTCCCTAATTAAAAGTGATGGCAAGGCCAGGCATGCTGGCACACGTCTGTAATCCCAGCACTAGGGAGGCTGAGGCAGGATGATCGCTATGAGATCAAGACCAGCCTGGGCTACATAGTGAGTTGCAGGTCAGTCTCAACTACATAGTGAGACCCTGTCTCAAAACAAACAAACAAGAAGTGATGGCAGGGAGACTACCTCAAGTTCACTCATCTGTCACAGCTGGGAGACTTGCACTAGAGAGCCAGGTGAGAGGTTGAGAATGCTTTGAAGGATCTAAACTCACTCTCTTTTGAAGAACCCACAGAGGAGAGTGGGGCAATACAGGGTGAGAGGACACACGGGACAGCACTTGATCCGGGTGCTGCCAGCTACAAATCAGCTCTGGACTTCATTTCTGGGCAGACTCTGAGGGACAGAGGGTCTGCACTCCCTGGCTCCTCTGCCCACAGCTAATCTGCAAATAGGGCCATCATGGAAGGGACCACAGGGACCTGGCATAAACACTTTCTGGGATGCATGTGTCTCCCTCACCCTATCTGTTCTGTAAATCACAGGGCCCCCAGTGGTGAAGACAGCATTTCACAACTCACCCCAGGCCTGCAATCTGAGGCAGCTGGACGGGCTGGACGCCTTCCCCAGCTGCCCTAGGGCTTCCTACCAGATCCACTAGATTGAGGAATTGCAGTGGCTGCTGCAGCTACACGGCGCCGGACATTAGTATACCTGCTGTGGTCACTGTCCAGTGACTTCCTGCTGGGCCACCTGGTATGCACAAAAGCACTAAACATGCATCCATTACCTTATTTCACCTCCCTGACACTTCTAAGGCTGACTCTATTCTTTTCCTATTTTACAGATGAGGGAACTGAGGCTTCAAGGAGATACCAGATCTATGAACACAGCTCTGCATCTGTAGGAGCAGCCACACTTCTTGTCATAGCTGGGTGAGTCTTGGCCCATCCAAGGAGCAGTCCCAGCTCTCTGGGCCCTTTCCTTACCCAAGCTGCCCACATGCCCTGGGGCCTGCTTCTCCAGTCTCCACAGCCTTCAAACCTACATCAGAAATGATCGTATCCTCACTGGGGCTTCTGCTTTGACACTTTTCTGTCCTGTTCACAGAGTTAACAACAGTCTCCTCACCACCAGGTAACACCTACAGTTAGTGGACACATGCTGCACTTCCTCCGTCCTCACAGCTCTATCAGGCAAGGATCACCAATCATTAGCTCCATTTTACAGATATGGCAGCTAAGGCCCCAGGAACACACAATTAGCTCAAAGTCACATGACTAAGCAGCTGACAAAGCTTAACTGCTACTGCTAGAGGTTTATCTCCCTGGCTTTCTGCACAGCAAGGAGTCTAAGGTGGCGGGTGCCTCAAGCCTGCCCTTCCTTTGGTGCTGAGAAGGTCTTAAAGCTATGAAAACTAAGTTATTATAAAGCAATGCACTGGGCTACAGGGGTAGCTGAGTGGTGGGGCACCTGTCTAGCATTCGTGAGGCCCGAGTTTGAGCCCAGCACTGCGAAAGAAAGGAAAGAGAGAAAGGAAGGAAGGAAGGAAGGAAGAAAGAAAGAAAGAAAGAAAAGAAGCAAAAGGGACTGTCATGCATCAAGAATGGACTTCATGCTGGTGTGGCTTTCCTCCTCACCCAGTAAGCACACTAATTCTTAGGGAAACTGCAAGAGCTCGGCATGCCTTGACTGGCCACATGAAAACTTCGAATGCCCCCA
This sequence comes from Fukomys damarensis, assembly GCF_012274545.1. Taxonomy (NCBI): domain Eukaryota; kingdom Metazoa; phylum Chordata; class Mammalia; order Rodentia; family Bathyergidae; genus Fukomys; species Fukomys damarensis. The sequence continues at coordinate 29,419,236 of NW_022900919.1, read as the reverse complement.
GCCCAGGAATGAAGACTGAACCCAGGGCCTCATCACTGAGCTGCATTTGCAGCCCTTTTAATTTTCAGGCAGTATCTCCCCAAGTCACTAAGTTGCCCAGGTAAGGATGAAACTTGTGATCCTCCTACATCAGCCTCCCCAAGTGCTGGCATCACAGTCGTGTGTAGCCAGCCCAGCAGCCCTTGGAACACATTCACATTCACACCAAGATACCTCCTTTTTTTTTTAATTTAATTTTTTTCTTTTGGTACTACAGGTCGAACTCGGGAACTCGCACTTCCAAGGTAGGTAGCGGAGCCACTGAGCTAAATCCCCCGCCCTCCTTTTTTTTTTAGCAAAAGCAGAGAGAGCCAAACGCTGAATGCCCCAAGCACAGGGGTGGTTGGAGACAACCGCTGCGTTTATTACCTCAGTGCCGGTTCCGAAGGCATGCCACAGGAAAGGCAAATTAGGGGCTGGCTCTCCATCCCCAGCCACTAGCTCTCCAGGGGAATCTAGGCTGGGGGTGGGGGGCATAAGGGCAAACTAGCTACAGCCGCTCCCAAAACAACGTTCCAATTGTCCTTCCCGGCCGGCGATAGATATGCAAGTGGGGCACTTTGTAGAATTTCCCGGAGGGCAGCGCCACCGGTTCCCTCCCACTTAACCCCACCCGGCCCAGAACCGCCTCGGGCCAGGTGACTTTGAACCTCAGCGACACTCCTAACTGCTAAGTCGCGGGCGGGCGCAGTTGACAACATCCTCTAAAGCGCCAGCTCGGGACTCCAACCCTAATTCAAAACCAAATGCGCCCAGCCCACCCCGGAGCCAGGTGGGGAGCCAGGAATGTGCACAGGACAGCGGTAACCCACCCCATCCTAGGAAAGTAACGGCAGCCTTCCCAGCCCGCGGGCTACCAAAGGTTCTCCCCCACCCCACCCTACCCTCCGCCCTAGAGCGCCCAGGAATCCGCCTGGCTCTCAGGGTGGCACCGTCACCCATCAGGCAAGGCACTGGGGTCGGGTGACATGTAAATCCCCACCCTCAGCCTCTAGCTGCTCAGGGAGAGGGCGGGGGCAGCGGAACGGGATTTCTTAATCCTGCGGGTAGCGGATCCGTCTGGCCCGGGCAGATAATCCTGGAATTTCTGCCCGGAAAAGTGCAAAAGGGCCCGAGACAAGGTCGCTGAAAATTTTAGAATTCTCGACGGGGCGCTGAAGCGCGATCACAGAGGGATCATCCACTGGGTTAAAGACGTTAACCTAGGTGAACCCCTATCGGTCAACCTGATGCACAAAGGTTTAATGGAAGAGACATCCAAAGCGACCACACTGACTCCGTCTCACCAGCGCTCCAGAGCCCGCCTTGGGTACGGTCCGAATCATAAGGGGCGTAGGCTGTGCCAAGATGTCTCCATCGTCTCCTTCCCGACCCCAAGTCCCGAGCGGCCTGGCCATGCGTCCCGCCCCGCAAGCAGTGGACTCGGAGGGGAGGCGACCATGCTTGGACCTCTCTGCCGGCTGGGAGTCATGGGGCGCGCGTGGGGACCAGGGTGCTAGGCGGGCGCCGGACGAGAGCGGG
>NW_022900919.1:29416568-29417208 GCF_012274545.1 Fukomys damarensis | reverse complement strand
AACCTCGCCCAGAGGGCGACGGTACGGGGCCGGGTGAGGGAACCTAGAATCGCGGCCTTGCACCAGCCTTGCGCCAGGGTCGCGTCCTCAGCCCCAACCGCGCCACCCACGAGGGACAGAGGGCTACGCGCCGCGCAGGACGCGCACGACTAGCTCCTTGGCGCCGAGGAAGGCGGGTCTGTTTTCCCCGCTCCTCCTGGAGGGCGGGAGGGGGCTTTTAAGCTCTCTCGTGGGGTGCAGAGAACCCCTGGGGGCCTTCAGCCCACGCCCCGGGCCACTAAGATCGCGCCGCAGTCAACGGTCCGGCCTGCCGGGCAAAGAGAGACTCGCACCAGGGAAGAGCGCGGGAAGCCCCGGGGTCCCGGTCCCGATCCCTGCCCTCCTTGCCTGGAAGACCCCGGGGGCCAGGAGGAGACGTGAGGAGAGACCCCAGGGTGCAGAGAACCCCTGGGGGCCTTCAGCCCACGCCCCGGGCCACTAAGATCGCGCCGCAGTCAACGGTCCGGCCTGCCGGGCAAAGAGAGACTCGCACCAGGGAAGAGCGCGGGAAGCCCCGGGGTCCCGGTCCCGATCCCTGCCCTCCTTGCCTGGAAGACCCCGGGGGCCAGGAGGAGACGTGAGGAGAGACCCCAGACCCCAG
>NW_022900919.1:29414297-29415414 GCF_012274545.1 Fukomys damarensis | reverse complement strand
CGACACCGGTGCCTTAAATCGAGGATGAGACCACGCCGGGGGAAAAAGTTTCCTAAGGTGGAATAGAAAAGGCACCAGGAAACTTGGGAGCGAGCATGCGCCCTGCAACATAACGGTGTCAACAAGCTCGCTACCTGTCCGACCGGTTCCGGCGGCCGCGCGGCCTGTCCCAGCCCTTCCCGCGGCCTGAATGTTTGCAAAATAATTTAACGTCTCAGCCCACCTTTCTCTTTTTAAAAAAAAAGATTACATTTTTAATCGACCCACGCCCCCTTCCCCTATCCCAGGAACCTCTAGACCAACTCTAAGATAAACCCCAGGTCCGCTTCCTGGGACACTCCCCCTCCCTCGAGTGGGGGCTGCCGCGTTGGCCCCCACCCCACCCCCAATTGGATTTGTCCACGACGAGCAAGCCAGAAAAGGGCTGGATTCGTCCTGCGGTCGTTCCCTAGGATTGCTGAAATCTCGGTAGTCGGAAGAAGAGGCTGCCAGGAGCCTCCTGAGGACTCTTAGCTGGTAATTTGGGGGGTTTAAGCTCCCTATCATTTGCATCAGCCCCTCCAAATAAATTTTAAAATGCTTTAAATTCAGCATCTTTAGAATATGTTTTACTGATTTGTGTCACTCATTCTTTTTTTTTAATTTAAAAAAAATTTTCTTGTGTCACTCATGCTAACAAAAACAAAGCTTGCCCTCTGAAAGCAGCTTCTACACCAAGATCTTGCACCCCAAGGGTCCCTTCACCCCCAATGGAAACAAAAGCCAAGTGAATATTATGCAAACCAAGCTTCTCAGTTAAGTGTCCAAGCCTCGCCCACTCCCATTATTGCCACCCCCAGCCTCTCAACCCCCAAATTTTGAGGCTAGGAAATATTCTGCAGGAAGGATCAAGGATGGGGCGACACCTTCTCATTTCCTCTGCCCCGAAGGTGGCTAGGAAACCTGGTGTTTCGTTTTATTTTTATTTGCTATCTACCTGGGAGGTAGAGGGAGGGTGAGGAGGGGCTGGTGTAGGAAGAGAAGTTCCTCGAGGCGGTAGGGCGCGCGTTGGGGGCCTGCGCCCCCATCCGAGGCCACTCGGACTGCCACTAGCTGAGGGGTGCGGGGGCGCGTGTGT
>NW_022900919.1:29386085-29413379 GCF_012274545.1 Fukomys damarensis | reverse complement strand
CAGCCCACGGGCCGGGAATCGACAGCGGTTTTCCCGGTCGTCTTCCGCCTGGCGTCGGCCTTCGGGGCCACAGCCTGGTAACGGGTTTCTCTGCTGGGCGGATTCCCAGGGCGCACGCTGCGGGGACTCACGGAAGAGGCGAGCCAGGGCCCCAGACTGCCCCGAGGATTCACCCACTCTGGAGTGAACTCTGAACTCCCGCTTTGCTCGGAGAAAAACCCTCTAAGAACGACAAAGACTTTGATCCTGGTGAGCCGAGGAGGCGGACGTTTCCTTAGCCGTGCACGGAAAGGAGGCTGCTTTCTTGGCTCGCAGGCTCGTGGCGCAGCTTCTGGGAGACTCTGCGGATGTATTTTTATCTGCCAAGGAAATGGAGATTTGCTAGAAGGAGCTCGGTTAAATGAAAGAGTAAAAATAAAGTGCAGCTATGAAATCACGCAATTATCCCTCTTCTATCAAAATCTTCAAGACTAAATTAAAAATGCTTTTTTTTAGACAATCGACCCTATTTATAAAGCCCCCCCATTTATTGGATTCTAAACCCATGAGTACCTGGATCACTTTATTTTTGTTATTTGAAGAGATTATAGGATAGTGGCGGCAGCACCACTGAGCTACATCCCTGGCCCAGAACAGCACAATTCTTAGCAGCTAAATTTTGAAGGCAGCCTATATGTCCATCAACAGATGAGTGGATTTTTAAAATGTGATAATTTCACACAATGAAGTACTGCACTGCCATAAAGGATAGACATGAGTCATCTGTAGGAAAATGGACACAGCTTGGAACCACAATGCTAAGTGAAACAAGTGAAATCTCAAAATGCAACATAAACTTTAGGGGCTTGAGAATGAAGAATAAATAATAGGATCGCTACACTTTTATTCTAAACTATTGAAAACCATGGACTTGTTTGTTTGTTTGTTTCTGGAAGCAGCATCTTGCTGTACAGTTCTGGTTAGCCTTGAACTCACTATGTAGTCCAAGCTGCCTTTGAATTCACCTCGATCCTCTTGTCAGCCTCTCCAGTGCTGGGATTACAGGCTCGCACCACCGTGCTCTACTGTGATATTTACTGGCTGTGTCTTTCAGAGAAGGGAATTTTAATATATTGCCTTCTTCTTTTGTTTTTTCTTTATCAGACGTGATAGAGGTTTATCAAGATTATTAACATATAAAAGAACCAGCCTTTGTCTTCCTTGATGCCTCCTGCAGTAGGTTGTGAAATGAGCCCTAAAACCTCTATCTAGCATGAGGTTGGAAGAGACAGGACAGGTGACATGGCCACATATGAGGTTATATAGTGACACATGACGTTAGGGTATTGTACAGCATCCCTGGAATGTGCAGCCAAGCTCACTATTTCAAACAATAACTTACTCTCTCATTGGCCAACCTGATGTTGACAAGCTTTTCTCTCTCCTGAGAGGAAATCTGTCACCCTGTGCTTCCCCTCTCCTCTCTCCATCCTGGGCACTGCAGAGACCATCTCAGCAACCCGGCTCCCCAGGTCTCCAAACTCCGGCAGGAGGTATCTGTTACAACAGCAAATCTCCCCCCCCCACCACCCCTATGGAGGATCAAACTCTGGACCTTGCGCTTTGGAGGCAGGTGGTGCACCACTGAGCTGCATCCTGGGCCCACAACAGCCCAATTCTTAACAGCTGAATTCTGGAGGTAACCCATATGTCCATCAACAGATGAGTAGATAAAGAAAATGTGATAATTTCACACAGTGAAGTACTACACTGTCATAAATCATAAAGGATAGACATGAGTCATCTGTAGGAAAATGGACACAGCTTGGGACCATAATGCTAAGTGCAATAAGTCAGCCGCACAAACTTAAGTATCACATGGTTTCTCTTATATGAGAAGCCTAAAGTATAAGTAAAGAGCAAAATAAAATAGCCAATAGAAGTCGGGAGACAGATCTTTCTCAAATAGGAAGGGGATGAAGAAATGAACCAAGGGAGAGGAAAGAAAAATGGAGCTGTAATATGTTGTATACATGTTGCATACATGTGATATGTTATATATATGTACCAACTCCACAAAAGGAATGTAATCACTATGTGCCACACACATGTACTAATAAAAATAAAAACTGGAGAAAAAAGACTTCTGTAATGTACTATTGGGTGAAGGCAGACAGGTACAGACCCAGTAGCGGCACAGTTACAAGGGGTTAGGATGTTGAGAAAATATTCCTAAATATATTTTGTAGGGTTTTCCCTGAAGCATAGAATTAGAAAAGTGGACAGAGGGCTAGGGATAGAGCTCAGTGGCACCTCATCTGCCTCGCAAAGCACAGGGTCCTGGTACCGAGAAAAAAAGAAAGAAAGAAAAAGAAAAGTGGATAGATCAAAACTACACAGCCTGATACACATTTTGCAGCTAATTCCCAGATAGAAGCAGCCACCCATCCAACATCAAATCAACATCCTGCAGGCTCCACAGGACAAAACAGAAGAACTAGAGGTACAGGATTATAAAGGAAAAGACGAAACTACCATAATCTGCATTCAGCCTGATTGCCTTTGTGGAAAACTCAAAATTATTTAGAATTAGTAAGACAATTTAGTAAGGTGATGGCATACAAAATTGGGTGGCAGTGGGCATGTGTACCTTACATCTCTTAATGCCAGCACAATAAACAGCCCAATAAAATTCGCTTATGACAGCAACAACTATATGAAGCTCCTTGAAATAAATGTTTACAAAGCAAAAGAAAATTTACCAGCACTGGCTATGGTGTAGCTGAGCAACTACAGTGTACTTGATTAGAAGCCCAAAGCCCCAGGTTGCACCCCAGCAATATAGAAGGAAGGAAGAGAAAGAAGTTGTATACCCTTATGGATAAACTTTGAAATGTTTTTATTATTTATTTTTTTAATTTTTATTTTATATATATTTTTGTTTTGTTTTGTTCTGTTTTTGTTTTTGTTTTTTTGAGACAGGATCTAACTATGTAGTTGAGACTGACCTAGAACTCACTATGTAGCCCAGGCTGGTCTTGAACTCACAGCGACCCTCCTGCCTCAGCCTCCCAAGTGCTGGGATTACAGGCCTGCGTCACCACGCCCGGCTTTTGAAATGCTTTTATTGGACATTAGAGAAGATGTTAATCAATGGAAAATTTGCCATTTTGGTGGGTTGGAAGTTTCAGGAACAACAAGAAGCCCCAAATCCCCAAATTCATCTGTGGAATTAATTAGTTTCTTTTCCCCTTTCTGAGACAGGTTCTCACTATGTAGCCCAGGCTGGCCTTGAATTTGCAGTGATCTGGAGCTGGGTGTGGTGGCACATGCCTACACTCCAGGCACTCAGGAGACTGAGGAAGGAGGAGTGCCACAAGTTTGAGGCCAGCCTGGGCTATATAGTGAGTTCAAGGCCAGCATGCACTACAAAGCAAGACTCTGTCTCACAAAAGAAGCAACAGCAACCACAAAAACCTTGGAAAAATAACTTTTTGTGGGAACCGAAAAACTTACTTGAAAGTGTACATGAAAGAAGAGTCCAAACATCCTTATTTCCACAGGAACCAGCTCTTGTCCATCAACACTGCCCTTCAGCCTGAGCTGGGCCTTGTGGGTTCCCTTCGTGGAATTGTCCAGGATTCCCATGTCCAGAAGGGCAGGAAAGAAGGCTATGCCGCCTAGAGTTCACCCGCTTTCCCTGCAGTCCAACGTCTGTGGTATCCCCTCCTGGGACCCACAGTTCTAGACCAGCAACTCTTGCTCACCCTGCTTCTGAGAGCCACTGTTCATGCCCCACACTGATGGCTTCAAAGGCAGGCGAGACCCAAACTGTGGCTGCCACTTCCTGATCTAGGTCCAGGAAAGGCTATGACACAACCTGGGACAGGTGGCCACTTCCGCTACTATAGGGCCTTGAGAAGGAGCCAAGAGAGTACAGTGAGACCAAGGGTCAGAGGGGGCAAAACTGAGTCTTCACGATGCTGGACCCAGCCCTGCCTGAAGTCGTCAAACAGATCCTCCTCTCTTCTCCTGTCCCCGGACCCCATCCCCCTGTCCCTCCCTCTCTCCAACCTAGAACCATTTTTTTTTCCTTGCTTGCTGTGTGACAGCTAATCATGCTGTATTAGTGTGAATGGACTAAGACCCACCCAGCAGAGGAGCCAAGCACAGTGCTAGATGGGTGATTGACATGTAAGCAGACAACAGGGGGAACCCCCACCCCAGATGGAGGTGCCACTGACCGATACCTTTGTATCCTGGAAGGAATAAAAAGGAAAAAGAGAAGGAAGAGCAGCCATTTTGGAAGAGCTCCAGTCTTTGTCATTTTGAACGCAGTCTCCAGTTTCTTCAGCCTCCCAGAGGAGACTCACACTGGGGGACTTACAGCAAGCTTCTAGGCCTTTGCCAGGGACTGATCCTGAGTCCTAGATCCCTTATGTTCTACAGCTTCTATCTTTCTGAGCTGAGAAGCTACTTCCCCCCAGCTCTCTAGTAAGGGCAGCCATTGACTGTTCACCTCTGACCTTTTCATCTACCTTAAAAATCCCCTTTGGGAAATTATACACCTGTCTTCTATTGCTTCTATTCCTCTACAGCCCCTTGCTAATGCACACCAAGGGTCGCTCTCTACTAAACATCCATGAAAGGGACACATGCTCTCTTTTGTCCTCACAGTAATCCATAAAGAAGGCAGTGTCCTTTCTTTCTTTTTTTTTTTTTTTTTTTTTTTTGAGACAGGGTCTCACTAAGTAGTTAAGACTGACCTGGAATTCACTATGTAGCCCAGGCTGGTCTCATACTCACAGAGATCCTTCTGCCTCAGCCTCCTGAGGGCTGGGATTACAGGTGTGCGCCACTAGGCCTGGCCGGCAGTGTTTCTTCTTAATGAACCACAGCTGCTTCTCCAAAGGCCACAGGGACATCTCAAGTGACCCTGAGACAGAGCATAGAGCTCTGTGGATGGCCATCATCTGGGCACCATAAGTATGAAGGTAGCTGGGCAGCTGGGAGTGAGTGGATTGCTGATTTGATAGACTCAGCGTATGTGAACTCAGGTGCTCGAGTAACACCAGCTGACTTTACTTTTTCAGCCTGACTCTTAGGGCCCATCCCATGTGGTTGTTTTGTCACCAGAGCCCCTTCTCAGCCCCCTCCCCTCTAGATCAGGTCTCCAGGAAGGGCCCTCTCTGCTCTCTGGAACCTGAGCCTCTGTTTGTCTCCCTCCTCTCCCCCCATGGACCAATGTCTATACCTTTCTGTCCTCCGCTAATGAATTTAGTTTCCTTTAAAGACTGAGAGAGAAGGCCTTCAATAGGCCCTACTCTCAGTCAGGTATAGTGCTGCACACCCATTATTTCAGCATCTGGGAGGCTGAGGCAAGGAGGATCATTATGAGCTCAAGACAAGCCTGGCCTATATAGTAAGTCCAAGGCCTACGAAGCCCAGGCTGGCCTCGAACTCACAGCAAGGATCCTGCTTCAGTTTCCCAGCTGTTGGGAAGACAGGCTTCAGCCATGAACTGAAACCTCTGAGACCATGAGCCACAACCATCCTCTTCTTAGAAGTTGGGTGAGTCTTGTGTGACGTGTTGGAGCTGGCAGATGCCACCTGCGCTCAGGCACTGTCTGGAGTAACCCTAGGAGCCTGGTCTTGCCCCCGTGGATGAGACCCCAGCCCACCACACTCCTGCCACCACTCTTGTGAGTGGCTGCCTTGTGTGTGTAGGGGGCAGACACATACCTAAAGTCCTGTGGGGACATCAGAGAGAGTCTGGAGCAACACTGTTCTAGACAAGTGCTCTACCCCTGAGCTACAATTTTCTAAAGGAAGGCAGCTCTTCAAGTGGAGAAGGCGACACTTAGTGTCTGTACCTATACCTCCTGCCCCTTCTCCCTATGGTAGGAAGAAAAATTCACTCCTCCCTTGCACCTCGGGAAGAACCCCAGAGTCTGATTCCTGGACACTGCGTGACTCTATTTGGAAAAACAGATGAAACTGAGTTGAGGATTCTGAGATGAGATAATCCTGAATTCTCTGGGAAGGTTCTAGGTGCAGTTATAAATGTCCATGTAAGACGGAAAGAGCCGGGCGTGGTGGTGCACAGCTGTATTCCCAGCACTCAGGAGGCTGAGGCAGGCAGGCTGGCCTCAAACTTATGGCAACCCTCCTGCTTCAGCCTCCTGAGTGCTGGGATCACTAGGATCACAGTGCTTTTGAGTCCTGACTTCCCAATCCTCAAACGTAGGTATTGATAAAGTACCCAGCACTGAGCATCATGCTACTCACAGACAAGTGGCGGCCCATGAAATTTGCACTCGCTCTTCTGTCCTTAACAAAAGAACTCTAATTTTACTTGACAAACCAATTACTCATCTTCACCCTGTGATGGCTGCCAGGGCTCTTGCTTTACTGCTGCCCAGGTTTCTGCAGCGGGGGGGGGGGGTAAAAAAAATCTGTTTCGTGGCACGTTTTGGTGGGCGGGGGGGGGGGGGTTCACACTCAAGTCCGGGGTGAGCGGCAAGGCAGGCACAGCTGGACCTGGTGCAGCAATAGTTTTGAGGTCTCTGAGGTTCTTCACAAGTGTTTCCCTTTTTCTTTTTTTCTGGGGATTAAACCCAGGGCCTTCACACCGAGCTGCATCCCCAACCCTTTTTATTTTGAAACAAGTTCTCACTAAATTGCTAAACTGCTCAGACTGGGCTCACAGTTATGACTTTCCTGCTTCAGCCTCCCAGAGTGCTGGGATTACAGTCGTGTGACATTCCACCCAGCTTTCACCAGGTTTTCCTTTAATTCTGTTGCATAGTAGGCTTCTCCCTGCCTAAAAGGACAATCTCCAGAGTCTCTCCTCCAGGGCTGTCTCCCAAAGTGTCACTGCAGATTAGGTCAGCAAGCGGAGAATGCTTTCAGCTTTCGTTGTGGAGGGCAGGGCCACTTTGCAGCTGGATGAGGCCAAGCATTTCTTCCCTGGGGCTTTGCCCAGCCCCTCCACTTTGTAACCTCTGCAGGGTCTGACAGCACTGCCTACAGAATGTCATGGAAGGGGCGATGCAGGCTCAGGCTATGAGCAGAGGATTCCTCTCTCTCTCATTTGAGACAGGATCTCACTATATAATCCATGCTGGCCTGGAACTCCCAGCAATCTTCCTGCCTCAGCCTCCTGAGTACTGGGATTAGAGGAGTGCATTACTGTGAACACATTGGAGGAAGCCAGTGGTTGTGTAAGAAGCCTGAGAAGCCTAGGAAAAAGCCCAAGCCAACTACAAGGAAAGGAGATGGACACACAGACAGAAGTGTGCCTGGCCAACTGTAATTGCTTGGTATCCTAGACCAGGCCAGGTGTGTCAGTCAAGAGGCCCAGGCTCTGGCACCATCTGCCTCTGCCTGGGTGAGTCAAGGTGGAGCCCAGATTCACGGCAGGTAATAGTGGGTGGTGTGTGGGGCCCTGCCTAGATATCCAGGAAAGGTGCATGATTCCTGTCACTCTCCAGACAGCAGAGAGGATTTAGAGACATTGTCATCAGAACATCAACAGGACACCGCCAACCTGCAAAGGAGTCCTTGTGGTCTGGCTGCAGTGGTCCTGTTGGGAGAGATTTTTTTTTTTTTAAAGACAGGATCTTGCTATGAAGCCCAGTCTGGCCTAGGACTCACAGTGATCCTTCTGCCTCAGCCTCCCAAGTTCTGGGATTACAGGCATGCACCACCATGCCCAGATGGGAGAGAATTTGTAGAGAGATGAGGCCAGGCACTGGGGGCAGAGTGTCCCCCAGTTGGAGGGGTCCTGGTTCCTCAGTCAGACGATAGGGGGAGGTAGAGAGTAGATGTGAGGATGTGGGGGCTGGGGAGGGACTGGGTGTCAGGGCCCACACAACAGTGGTGACAGCCCCCTCAGGCTGTGAAAAGGAGAAAGACTCTCCTATTTGAAAGACTGGCCACTGCGTGCATGCATGAGCGAGCGTGTGTGTGTGTGTGTGTGTGTGTGTGTGTGTGTGTGCATGTGCGTATGCGTGTGTGTGTGTGTGTGTGTGTGTGTATTTCTGGGGGGCCTGAAGGTCATGAGGGAGGTCAAAGGGCACACCCTCTGCCTCGCTCTGCCTGGAAGCCTGGAACTGCTGTGGTGCTTGTTGTGTTGGCGCCAGAAATGCTCGAGGGAAAACTGAACACCTGCTTGTTTAAGCCACCTCCTAACAGCAGAAGATGAATGGGCTGTCCGTGGAAAGGTGTTTCTAAGGGGGGAGATGGGCCCAGCAATGCTTGGGTCAGGGGCAGGAGGAGTGGGGCGCAGGTGCTGAGGGCTGAGGGGGAGGGTGATGCCCTGTGAGCCTCGCAGGGAGTGAGGGAGAATGGAGGACTGGAGGAAGAGCCACACCCCGGATGGCGGCATCACAGCCTGACCCAGCCCTGGGGAGCTCTGAGGGAAAAATCACAACCCTGGATCTGTGGACCATCAGGCAAGGGATGCGGCTTTCATATCCTGTACAGTCGGCCTTGGCCTCAGCCCTCAGGGTGTGTGTGTGTGTGTGTGTGTGTGTGTGTGTGTGTGTGTGTGTGTGAAGCTGGGGTTGTTTGGAAATTCTCGCAGCTCCTATTGCCCAAGGGCAAATGCAGGCTGAAAGTGCAGGTGTGACACACAGACGTGCGGGTGTGACTCGCAGGTGTGAGCCCTTAGCAGCAGCTTCATGGCTTGAAGGGTCCTTGGGGACTAGACATGGGCCACAGAAGATGACTAATTGTTCCCATGAGTTGGGACAAACCTTGCAATCTCATTTACATCAGCAAAGAGTGGCTGTCATGTTCACACACACACACACACACACACACACACACACCCCAGGACGCCTCCGACACTGGGTGAAGACTGACAAATGGTCCCCTTTGCCATCAGCACGACTGCTCTGGAAAGCGACTTGGCTGTTCTGCTAGCCTTCAGCCTTTGCAGTCCCAGTGGGAAGGCAGCTCCATGCCAGCAAACTCACCCTGTAGAAGTGGGCACATGTATCCCTCACCAGCAGCAATCAAGGCAGCAATAAGAAAGGAATGTGGCCTAGGGTGGTGACACACACTTGCAATCCCAGAGCCCTGGGAGGCTGAGGCAGGAGGATCACCTTGAGTTCAGAGCCAGCCTGGGCCACATAGTGAGTTCATGGTCAGTCTCTGAATTATACAGTGAGACCCTGTCTCAAAAAAACAAAAAAAGAAAGAAAAGAAAGAAAGAATGTAGCTAGGCATAGGGGCAAACATCTGTAATCTCAACACTGGAGAGGCTGAGGCCTGGGCTACATAATGAGTTCAAGGCCAGTCTGAACTACATAGTGAGACCCTGTCTCAAAATCAAAAACAAAAAAACTTTGAAAGATATGAATAGGAATGTTTTAGCAAATTTATCTATGACATCATAAGCTGAGAGCCTTCTAGATATTCATTACTAAAAGAACAGGAGTGCAAATTATCATCTCTTGAGCCAGACGTGGTACTACATGCCTGTAATCCCAGAATTTAGGAGGCTGAGGCAGGAGGTTTGCCCTGAGTTGGAGGCCAGCCTGGGCTACATAGCAAGACCCCATCTCAAAAAACAGAACAAAACTGAGGAGTGAAGGAATGGACAGAGGTTGTCAATAGGCACAGACTTTCTGCAGTGATGAAAATGTTTCAGAATTAGGTACTGGTGATGATTGCTCAACTCTGTGAACACAATAAAACCCAGAAAAATGTGCACTTCATTTATTTTATTTATTTCCTTTTTTTTTTTTTTTTGGTACTGGGGATCAAACTCGGGTCCTTGTGCTTCCGAGGCAGGCACTGGAACCACTTAGCTAAATCCCCTACCCTATTTATTACCTTTTTAAAAAAACTTTATTTCAGGTTGGGGATTTAGCTCAGTGGTGCCGCCGTCTGCCTCAAAAGCACAAGGGCCCGAGGTTAATCCCCAGTACCAAAAACAAAAACAAAACAAAACTTTATTTCAATGTAATACATTGAATAAGTAGATATTAATAAAGAAAATATTTTAAAACAAACAAAACAAAAAAAAGTTCATTAAGCTGTACACTGAAGATTTGTGCTTTCACTTGGATAAATAATACCCCAGGGCTTTAAAATGCTTACAGATATAAATTATTTTTCTCTGATTTGTACATGTCTAAGAGCTGTGTATAAAGGGCCCAGATTTACCATGGATCATAGTTTCTTGACAGCAGACTCCTTACCTATACACTGCAGTAGACAGAGCACCGTGCCGGGCCCAGGGCCAAGAGAGCAAAGGCATAGACCCTGTCCTCAATCAATATTTGCTGTGGATGGCAAAGGAGATGATGATTCTCAGACTCCTCTGGATTCAAGATTGTACTTTTTTTTGTTTGTTTGTTTGTTTTTTTGAGACAGGGTCTCACTATGTAGTTGAGACTGACCTGGAACTCACTACATAGCCCAGGCTGGTCTTGAACTCACAGCGATTCTCCTGCCTCAGCCTCCCAAGTGCTGGGATTACAGGTATGTGCCACCACACCCGGCCAGGATTGCACTTGGTCCTGAGAACAAATGATCACTTTCCTCAGAGGTGGGAGGTCCTTAGTGAACCTGAAATACTACCATGGTTGAGAGAGGTGTGAACTTCTCTCACTACAGACCTACAGGAAACGGGAAAAGCATGGATCAAAATTCACTCCAGGGTAATCAGAGGAGCAGGAATTGTTGTGTCACTCAACTTCTGATAGTGCTTTCTAGAATAGATCATTCTTGCTTTTTGTTGCCACTTAGTCTGATTTATGTTTGGTTTATCCTACGCTTTCATGTTCTTCACAGTTTCCAAATAACAATGGAAGTCCATTCCTTATTAAAAAGAGCACATTCCTTCTTTCCTTCTTCCTTCCTTCCTTTTTTCTCTCCTCTTTCTGTCTCTCATGCATACCTCCATTTCCAATTAGTATTAATTCTCATAAAGTTTTGATACAAGGTTAAAATAAAAAACTAAGGGCTGGGATTTAGCTCAAGTGGTTCCACTGCCTGCCTTGCAAGCACAAGAACCCAAGTTCAATCTCCAGTACCAAAAAAACAAAAACAAAACAAAAAAACCAACTAACAGCCAGGAATGTAGCTCAGCAGTACAGTGCCTGCCTAGAAAGCACAAGGCCCTGAATTTGACTCCTGGTACCAAAAACAAAACAAAGCAACAACACAAAACAAAACTTTCACTTATTTATTTACATGTTAGGTTTGAATAAAGTTCTTCTTTGATTTTTTTACTCTTATCTTTTTCCAAGCTCTCAAGATCTTATGAGCTGATACTTAAAATGCCAAAAGGCATTCTAAACACAAACTGAGTCAACTGTAGTTTTATTTAGACATGATTTGAAGCCAGGTATGATGTTTCACATCTGTAAATCCCAGTCAGTGCTCAAGAGGCTGAGGCAGGAGGACTACTGTGAATTTCAGGCCAGCCTGGGCTACATAGTGAGACCCTGTATTAAAAAAAAAAACAAAAAACAAAGCTGATTGTGGTGGCACATGCCTGTAATCCCAGCACTTGGGAGGCTGAGGAAGGAGGATTGCTGTGAGTTCGAGACCAGCCTAGGCTACAGAGTGAGTTCTAGGTCAGTCTCAACTACATAGTAAGACCCTGTCTCAAAAAAATTAAAATAAAAAAAAACCCACAAGATTTTAAAAGCACCATGGTTATGAAATTGTGTTATTCTTGGAAAAGGGTAGGTGTTACACACATTTTCCTAATAGTAATTCCACAGAGATCTGCTTGGCTCATTGTCTTTTCAATTTATAGCACCAGGAGGGAAGCACTGTAACAGATGAACTGTAAGAGAAAAATAAGACACAGATTTTGCCCAGTAACAGCAATAGTAATACAAGGATTAAACCACACATGCCTGCGTAAGATTTTATTCTTTAAATTTCTACAAAGACATTAACCAGCACTCGGGAGGCTGAGGCAAAAGGATCACTGTGAGTTCAAGGCCAGCCCGGGCTACACAGTGAGTTCAAGACCAACCTAAACTACATATTGAGACCCTGTCTCAGACAAGCAAACAAACAAACACATTGAGAATGGGAACAGTAACACCAGTAGATGCCCTACCATTAAAAGCACTGGTAAAGACAGAGAAAATAACTGGATTTGGTAAAGAAACACTGTAAAGATCCAAGGAAAACCAAGACAAGGGCTATCCCAGGAACACAGAGGAACAGAGCAAAGGGGAAGGAGTTGTCCCTGAGAACGGCCTGGTACTTGGCATTCTTGGGACATGCACAATGTTGGTTTTAAAGTGCACCCAGGACTTGTTTAATTGGGCATGGTAAAATGAGCCAGAAATGTCTGTCATGAAGGAAGAAGCTTCTTACACTCATAGGTCCCAGAAACAGGCAACAGAAAAAGCCACGAAGGGACACCTGGGAAAGCCCTGGGGCAGACGTCTCCAGACTCTGGACCAGGGTCTGGTACAGGTCTGTGGCCTGTGAGGGTCCAGGCTTCACAGCAGGAGGTGAACAATGAAAGCTTCTCTGTATTTTCAGCAGCTCTGCCCCCTGTCAGATCAGCATGAGCCCTGGATTCACATAGGAGCTCAAACCCTGCTGGGAACTGCCAGGCCAGGAACATAGGTTGTGATCTCCTTGTGAGGATTGAATCCCAAAACCACCCCCAACCCCCAATCCACAGAAAAATTGTCTTCCATGAAACTTGTCCCTGGTGCCAAACAGGTTGGGTACCACAGCCCTAGGGGACACCGCAGGCCATACAGAGACACTGGTAAGCTCCAGAGTTGGCCAGAAGCCCAGCAGAGTGAGTGAGCCAAGGCAGAGTCTTACTGATATTTCCCTGGAATGGAATGGGTGAGGCAGGTGGAACAGGCTTAGGAATGACTAACTGGAGCGATTTCAGCGGGCTCCAGGGATTAGAGCTATGCCTGGTCTCCAAGGGTGAATAGGGCAAGGGACAATGGCCAGGTAAGACACCCTGATGCAAGAAAGGCCTGAGGGTGGCTGGCACAGGAGGGCAACTTTACAGGCAAGTCCTTAACCATCTTTCAGAATTGGCCAGCCCTGGGAAGAGTGGTCTCTGAAGATCAGCAAGGCCTTCAAGATGTCAAAGGATTAGGAAATGGAGAAAATAGAAAGCATGGTTAACACACTATTGCATACAAAATGATTAAATATTAACTTAGGGTGGTGGCCTAATGAACAGCTCCTCTGCTCAGAGGCCCAAGGTGACCCCTGTGGCCAAGTATTCAGTGTTAGATCCCAGCCTCTGGCCATGGTCCAGGCTAGGCCCAAGATAGACCAACAGAATTGCTTTCTTTTGCAGATCTGATACTTGGAACATAAGAGACAGAGGCAGAAACAGACAAACAAACAAAACCCCCCAAATTGGGGGACTAAGTTTTTTCAAGGCAGTAACAATTGTTTTTTCTATCTGATGGTCCAATATGGTAGTCAGAAGCACTTGCAGTCATTGAGCCTTTGAAATACAGCTGGTCTGAACTGAGGTGTGCTATAAGTATAAACTACATACTGTTTTGAAAAGTTAGAACAAGAAAAGGAGATGTAAAATATCTCATTAATAAAGGGCTGGGGAAGTAGCTCAGTGGTACCTGGCACCAAGCCCTTGCTTAGTGCATGCAAGGTCCCTCATTCAATCCCCAGTACTTGAAAAAAGAATTTCATCGGGCACGATAGCACACGTTATTATGGTTTGTGTCTAGATGTCCCCCTAAAGCCTCATGCAGTCATAGGTGAGGATTTTTTAGAGGTGGCTGAATCTAGACTGTGATGCTGGAATTGATTCATGGTGCAATGCTAGGATCGAGGGCATTAAGATTAAAGGTGAGAGTGCTACCTGCCCTAAGTAGCCTGGATAAGATAAAAGGGGCAGAAAGATGCTGTTAACGTCCCTTGTTGCTTTTACTGTCTTTGCCTGCAGTGAATTTCTCCTCTGGGGATGCCCTTTGGCCTGGAGCCACTCTGCCTTGGAGCCAGACAACCGCTGACTGAAACCTCTATGAATTGTAAGCCAAATAAACCTTTTCTTCCTTAACTTGTGAGTGTCAGGTATTTTGTCTTAGCAATGAGAGAAAAGTAAAAGTAACTAAGATAGAATTTGGTACCAGAGAAGTGGGCTTGTTGCTATAACTACACCTGACCATTTGGTTCAGGAACCTTTGGCCCTGGCTTGTGGGAAGAGTTAGAAAAGGTTCATAGAGGCTGTACTTGATGGGAGATTCTGGTCAGAGTTCAGAAGGCCTCTAGAAGACTGACAGAAATCCTGCTGGTAAAAACCAGGCTCAGGAGTTTTCTGCTGGGAAGGACTGCAGTGGCTGTTTCTGCAGTAGAAGGACAATGTGCATTACGGGTTGACAGAAAGTTTGTTCACATTTTGCTTATATCCAGAGACTGCCTGAGACTGAGATTAATGGTGGTGGACTAATTAATCTGCAAAAGAAATTTCAAAACAGTCTAATGTTGAGGTGGTGGCATGGCTACTGTTGGGGGCTTTTAGCCAGATCTATGTTGAGAATAAGAGCAAAGAGGCCATCAGGGTGATGTAAAACATTTTGAGTTTGGTCAGAAATGAAACTCTGATAAAGCTATGGACTACAGAGATAGGGCAGAAAAGATCTTGATTGCTGAGAAGGGATAGAATATAAAAGATGGCCTGAGGGCATCACAAGAAACAGCAGGTTCTAGCCTTTGTAGCCTCAGAGTTGCAAAAGTGAAAGACTGCTTTGAGAAGAAAGCCCTAGAGCACCATGGTCCAGAACAGCAGTGGCCTAAGGGAAGTTGTTCCTCAGGATTTTATTCATAGGCCCTGGACCCCTACAGCCAAGAGAGAAGGAAGCCCGGCTATTGCTCCAGCTGGCAGCGGACCCTAAGTGTCATCCATGTGGCACTGGTTTTAGGCTCGTGCAGAATGCAAGAGGCGTAGGGTCAGGAAGACTTCCTCCCAGATTTCAGAAGAAGCAGTGTGCCCCTGAGAGGACGGTTGGTGTGAGAAGCTGTGAGTGTGAAGCTGAAGGTGCAGAGGAGACCCCAGAAGTTTGGAGAAGCCATAAATGTGGATCATCTCAGGAAAACTGCAAGGAGGTATGAAAGCCGGCCCAAGAGAGAAGCCAGGAGAGCTACAACCACCAGCAGGGCCATAGGGGGACAGCCGCCCGAGCCCTCTGGAGTTTACTTCTTGCCACAGACTGCCAGGAGTGCTGGACATGGAACTATAGGATTTAATGTTTGCCCTGCTGGATTTTGGACTTGCTTTGGTCCTATTCCTTTGTCTGTCCCTGTTTGTACCTTTTGGAATGGAAATGTCTATCTTGTGCCATTGAATGTTGGAAGTGCTTTTCTTCCTTCCTTTCTTTCTTTTTTTTTTTTCTTTTTTCTTTTAGTATTTGGGACCTTGTGCTTGTGAGGCAGGCCGCAGAACCACTGAGCTAAATCCCTGGCCCTCTTTCATGCTTTCTTTTTTTTTTTCCCAGTACCAGAGGTCAAATTCAGGACCTTGTGCTTGCCAGGCAGGAGTAGTGCCCCTGAGATACATCTCTGGCCCTTTAATTTCTTTTCATTTGTATAGAGGCTTGTAGCTAAGAGTTTGCCTTAAATCTCAGAGGAGACTTTGGACTTAGATTTATCAGGAATGCTAAAACTTGTTAGGGCTTTGGCAATTCTTAGAGATGGCTAATTGCCTTTTACGTAAAGGGATGTACATGGATCTTTGGAGGACCAGGGGCAGAATGTTATGGCTTGTGTCCCCTCAGAGACTCATGCAGTCATAAGTGGGGCCTTTTCAGAGGTGGTTAGATCTAGAGTGTGTGACGCTGGGATTGATGCAGTGTTAGGCTCAAGGGCACTAGGATTAAGGGCATGAATGCTAGCTGCCCTAAGTAGCCTGGATAAGACAAAAGGGGAAGAAAGACACTGCTAAATCCCTTGTTGCTTTTGCTACCTTCTACCCTCCATGAACTGTTTCTCATGCCACCCTTCCTTGGAGCCACCCAATTATGGATGAAGCCTTCTATGAGCTGAAGCTAAATAAACCTTTCCTCCTTTAACTTTGGGTGTTGGGTATTTTGTTTCAGCAATAAGGGAAGTAACTAAGATAACATTCCTAAAATCCCTACATCTGGGAGGCTAAGGCAGGAGGATCACCATGAATTGGAGGCCAAACCAGGATACATAGTTCAGGGACAGCCTGAGCTATATAGCAAGACCCTATCTCAGGCCGGGGATGTAGCTCAATGGCGCTTCACCTGCTTGGCAAGCACAAGTTCCTGAGTTTGATCACTGGTACCAAAAAAATTATTTTAAAAAATCTCATAATAAAAATTTTATATTGATTATATGTTGAAAGGCTGTTTTGGATATATTGGGTCAGATTAAATAGGTAAAAATGAATTTAACCTCTTTCCTTCTCCCTCCATCTCTTGTCCTTCCCCTTTCCCTCTTCCTTTCCTTTTTCTTCCATTTCCTTTTCCCTTCCCTATTGCTCTCCCTCCTTTTCTATACTGTGACTCTCTTAGAGAGTCCTGGTATTACAGAAAAGAGAGCTGTAACTATTTGGTAAAGGTTTTCTATCTTCTTCCCTTTTCATGTCTTGGTCATTCAAGAGTTCCTTCAATTATTTGCAAACCACAGAATGCTTTGTGTGTATGTGTCTATAAATTAGCCAGAGGTCACCTCTATTTCTTGCCACAAAATTAAATCATCAGGCTGGGGATTTAGCTTAGTTGTTCCACCGGCTGCCTCGCAATCACAAGATCCCGAGTTTGATCTCCAGTACCAAACAAACAAACAAACAAACAAAATTAATTCACAGGATGTAGTAAGGATTCAGAAAAGTATTAAACCATCTTGACTAGGGAGGAAAAAATGACAAATTAAACACATGCATTCATTCCTAAGAGTCTCTGAGTCTATGAAAATAACCACAGAGGATTAAAAACAATATAAGCACTCGCAAAGCACGAGGTCCCAAGTTCAATCCCTGGTACCAAAAATAAAAAATAAAAAACAAACAAAAAAATAGAAGCAAAGCACACTGGACATAGAAAACAGAAGCGATGACGTGAAGATGAACGATGTCCACATAGATCTGGAAGATGGAGCATGAGTGGACAGTAGGAGCAGACGTAATAGATCTCAGAAAGGTGAGCCCAAAGGTTGCAGTGGGCGGGGGACAAGAAAGAAACTGATTTTTGAAGTAAAACAGTGGAAAAGCTCATAGAACAGATATTCCAGAGCCTGCTGGAGATCAGGGTGTATTAGTTATCTATTGCTATGTACAAACGAAAACTTAGTGGCTTAAAACGAATGTGACATTAGCCTGGTTCTGAGGGATGGGAATTCATAAAGGGCCCTTCGAAAATACTTAGTTTGTGCCTGACAAGGTCAGGAGCGCAGCCCAGGGACTCGGGGTTCAGGGGAAGGCTCATTAGGTCAGGTGTTTGGTGCTGACCCTGGCTGTGGTCTAGAGCCCAAGCTGGGGTGACCAGAACACTCACTATGGTTTCTTCATGTGCCCTGGGATTCTCACAGAAGACAGGACCAGGATGAAGTCCTCTGCCTTCTGCGACCCAGCTTGGAAGTTGCAGAGCATCTCTTCTGCTGTATTCTCTTTGTCACCAGGGTTCACAGGAGGGAACAGAGACCCCCTCTGTCAATATTAGTTTGCAAGAAGCAGTGATGAGATGAGATAGGTGGTGGTGTGGCCAATGTGGAAAATAAAATTTGCCACGGAGAGTAGGAGGTGGGGCATGTTGCATGCATATCCACGTAAGGAAGGGACAGTTGGACCCTAGGATATCTATGTCTGTGTTTTTCCCTCATCTGTTTTTGCCTTCTCAGGAGTGGAGAGTCGGAGTCAGAGATTCTGCCCTTGGGGACACCAGGCACAGGAGAAGCCACATGGAAACCTGGGGTTTGAACTCGAGGTAGCGTACCAGATGGGGAGATTGCCGTGTCTCTAGGTGTGGCTCCCAGGGTGGTGACTGTCTGACCTCAACTGTGCAGGCAGAAAGTGAGAGGATTTCTTTCTGGAAAAATGATCAATTTAAAAGACCTACAGGTATGAACATTCAGGGTTCCCCAGTGAAGCAGACCCTGCCCAATCGCACCAAAAGGAGTCCCACAGGCCAGCCAGCACCACACTCGTGGTGACTGACAGTCACAGAGCTCCAGTTGCATTTTTTTTGTTTTTCCTTTTTAAAAAAGATTTCTTTATGAGAAGTTCTAACTTCACAAGACAATTGAGAAGAAGGTACAGAGATATTTCTCCTACTCGCCATAACACATAGCCTCCCCTATTAACATCCTTAGCCAAAGGTGCCTTTGTTGGAATTGGTGAAAAAACATCATTCCAGTCACCCAAAGTCCACAGTGTAGATTAGGATTCACACTCAGTATTGCACATTCTGGGAGTTTGGACAAATGTACAGTGATGACACTATTGCATCACATAGTGTAGTTTCACTGCCCTAAACATCCTGCATTTGCTATTTATATATCTCCACTCTCCACCCCTGGCAACCACCAGGCTATCCGCTGTCACCATAGTTGCCTTTTCCAGAATGCCACATAGTTGTTTATAGCCTCTCCAGACTGGCTTCTTTTACTTAGCAATATGCATTTGCATTTTGTCCATATCTTTTTATGGTTCCTTTCTTTTAGACTTTGTTATCAGTTAGGGTTCCCGAGAGGAACAGATTTAATACCAAATATATATTATCTATGGATTTAAAGATAGGCTTCCAATGGCCGGCCGCAGAGTCAGGTGTGGAAGAGTGAAAAAGTGGCATCTGAGCCCTGGAGATCTGAAGGATCCAGTGGAAAGCCAAAGGCCTGGAGCTCACTGCAGAGTCTGTGCAAGTGCCTATGGGGAAACCTGAAGATTCTGTGCTGGAAACCTAGAGATTGACATCCAAAGGCAGCAGCAAAGACTGAGCTCCTCCTCCTCTGAAGCAGAAGGGAGCCTTCCTTCTCCTTCCTCTTTTTACTCTACCCAGCCAGTAATCCTATTGGTTGGTGCCCCCACCCCGAGAGTGGGTCTCCTGCTTCAGTCTTATCCAAGTTGACACCACAGTTAACTGCAGTTACTCAGCAGACCTGAGTAACATTCCACACCCAGACACCTCAGGTACGTCCATGCTTTGATAATTATGAACAAAGCCCCAATAAAAAAGAAAATCAGGGCCAGAGATTTAGCTCAGTGGTTCTGCTGCCTGCCTCGCAAGCGCAAAGGCAAAAAAAAGAAAGAAAAAAATCAGTGTGTAGGTTTTGTGTGGATGTTAAAAAAGTTTTCAGCTATTTTAAGTAAACAGCAAGGAGCATGAATGCTGGGTCATCTGGTAAGAGAACGTTTAGCACAGTGAGAAAGTGCCCAGCTGTCTCCTGACTTCGCATGGCCGTGCTGCCTTCCCACCACCAAGCAGTGAGAATTCCTGTTGCTCTCTGTCCTCGCCAGCACTCGGTGGAGTTGGTGATGTTGTGCATTTGTATGCAGTGGCAAATTACTTTTGTTGTAGTTCATACTTCCCTGATGAAAAATGAGCATTCTTTCTTTCTTTCTTTTTTTTTTGGTTTTTTGAGACAGGGTCTCACTATGTAGTTGAGACTGACCTGGAACTCACTATGTAGCCCAGGCTGGTCTGGAACTCACAGTGATCCTCCTGCCTCAGCCTCCCGAGTGCTGGGATTACAGACGTGCGCTACCACGCCCGGCGAGCATTCTTTATTTGCCAACTATATGTTTTTGATAAGGTGTCTATTGAGGTCTCTTTTGTTGTTGTTGTTTTTTTGAGTCACATTCTTGCTGTGTAGGCCAGAGTGACCTTGAACACACTGCACTATGCAGCCTAGGCTAGTCTCAAACTCATGGTGATCTTTCTGCCTCGGCCTCTCAAGGGCTGGGATTACAGGTGTGCACTACCACACCCAGCTTGGTACTGGGGATCAAACTCAGGACTTTGCACTTTGAGTCAGTCATGTCACCACTGAGCTAAATCCCCCGCCCCTTTTCACATTTTTCTTTTGTTTGTTAGTTTTTTGTTTTTTTTTGTTTTTGTATCGGGGATAGAATTCATGTCCTTGCACTTGCAAAGCAGGTGCCAGAACCACTGAGCTAAATCCCCAGCCCCTCACCCATTTTTAAATTGAGTCATTTTCCTATTGCTGAATTTTAAGAGTTCTTTGCATATTTTGAATACCTGTACTGCAATAGATAAGGGTCTTGCTTTGAGCTATTTTTGTTGCTGTTGCTAGAAATCCCCATTTGGTAAACACTACCAACCATTTGGAAACTCCTGCAAAAGTCCTGGGCCTTTTTTTCATCTCCCACCCTCTTCTAACAGGGAGAACAGAGACCAAGCAGGTGTCAGGCAGAGTCCTAGGCCGGTCCTGTACCCCTAAGAGTTCACATTTCCAGTAAAACACCAACAGCACCTTTAAGTAGGGGCAGTGGGCCCTCTGGGGGCCAAGCTGCAGCTGCAGGTGCCCCTGTTTGTATGGCTTCAGGGCAGGACCCAAGGGCCTCTGGATGTTGCCCAGGCCTGGGTGTAGAGCTGTGACAGTTGCCTTCATTGTCCTGTCAGTGTCTGTGGGACCTGTACTGATGTCCCCGCTTCCATTTCTGACATTAGTCATGTGTGTTCTTTTTTTTCCCCCCAGAGTTAGCCTGGCTGGAGCCTTGTTTTTGTCTTTTAAAATTTTTTTCAAAAACCATCTTTTGGCTTCATTAATTTTCTTTACTAATTTCCTGTTTTCAATTTTATTAATTTCTGTTCTAATTATTATTTGTTACTTCCTACTTGTTTTGAGTTCAATTTTCTCTTGGTAATTTCCTAAAACAAGCTTAGATGATTAATCTTTTACATCTTATTTCTTGTCTAATATCTACATGTAATGGTACAAATTTCCCCTCTAAGTACTACTTTCAGTGTATCCCACAAATATTGGTGAGTTTATTTTTTACTTTGTGTGTGTGATCAAAATTTAAAATTTTCTATAGTAGCTGGGCATGATGGTATACACCTGTTATCCAGCACTTGGGAGGCTGAGGCAGGAGGATCATTATGAGTTCAAGGACAGCCTAGACTATATAGTGAGTTCAAGGCCAGCCTGAACAACATAGTGAGACCCTGTCTCAAAACAACAACAACAAATCATTACATCCATATTGCTATTAATTGGTAAGCTGTATTTTGATTTAGTTCACAATATTTAAAATATTCTCAAGATTTCTTTTTTGCCCTCCATGTTATTTAGAAGTGTGATGTTTAATTCCCACATATTCCAGAGCTTTCAATTCCTTTTTGGGGGGCTGGGAATTTAGCTCAGTGGTTCCACCGCCTGCTTTGCAAGCACAAGGACCCAAATTCGATCCCTGGTAACAGAACAATCAATTCCTTTTTTTTTTTTTTTTTTTTGGTACCAGGGATCGAACTTGGGACCTTGTACTCGCGAGGCAGGAAGTGGAACCACTGAGCTAAATTCCTGGCCCTTTTCAATTACTTTTTGTTTTTGATTTTTAATAGTTTAATTCACTTAGGGCTTGACTGCATACATTGTATAATTTCTATTATTTCAATTTTGTTAAGATTGGAGGACTCTCATGGCTGGGGATTTAGCTCAGTGGTTCTGCCCTTTGCCTCGCAAGCATAAGGACCCTAGTTCGATCTCCAGTACCAGAAAAAAAACCAAAAAAAATATTGGAGGACTCTTTTTTATTCTAGCACTTGTTACAAAGCTACAGAATCAAAACACTTGTTCTGCCTGGCGCAAGGACACACATTTTAGGCCACTCCAGCTGGAACAAGAGTCCAGGAATAAACTCATATGTAGCCTGTTGATTTTCAACAAGGGAGCCAAGATTACTCAATGAGGAAAGAACAGTCTTTCCAAACGTGTTTTTGGGAAAATTGGATATCCACATGCAGAATAATGAAGTTGGGCGGGGGATTTAGCTCAGTGGTCCTGCAGCCTGCTTTGCAAGTGTAAGGACCCAAGTTCAACCCCTGGTACTAAAAAAGAAAAAAAAAAGAAAAGAATAATGAAATTGGACCTTACCTAAAAAAATACAGATTAATTTCAAATTGATCAAATATCTAAATACAATAGTTAAAGCTATATAGTTCTTAGATATAGTGAAAAAGCATTATGATATTGGACTCGTCAATGATTTCTTGGTTGTAACAGCACAGCAAGCTGGTTGTGTTGCATGCTTGAACCCCACTACTCAGGAGGCTGACACGGGGCAGGGGGGTTGCAGTTCAAGGTCAGTTGAGGCAGTAATGCAAGACCCTGTCAAAAAAAATTAATTTTTGTGTGGGGTATCGGGGATCAAACTCAAGACCTTATGCTTGGGAAGCAGGCAGCAGAACCACTGAGCTAAATCCCCGGCCCAAAAATTGATCTTTAAAAGGGCTGAGGATGTCATTCAGTTGTAGAGCACTTGCCTAGTATATGTGAGGCTGTGAGTTCAACCCCCCCACCACAGAGAGAGAGAGAGAGAGAGAGAAGGTTGATCAACATCACTCGCAATTAGAGAAATGCAAACCAAAATTCCAATGAGATGCCACTTCCATATATATATATATATATATATATATACTGATTTTATACAAGATCTCACTTAATAGTCCAGGCTGGCCTCAAACTCACAGCAATCTTCCTGCCTCAGCCTCCCCAAGTGCTAGGATTACAGGCTCACACCACAATGCCCAGTGGGAATTAAATTCTAACAGACACAGAGTCCGCATACTTAGACCTGGTTAATAGAATGCATGGCCTGATGTGTGCATTTTAACAGAATAATGCTGCTGTTCTTATGTCGTGGCCTCCTGGGGCCACCTCAGCTAATGCTGCTGTCTTGCAGGGGACACAGGGACTCTGTCCACAATTCGTGGCCTTCATTGTCAGTGCTGACCTGGGCTTGTGAGGGGTGGGCAGTGACACAAAACCTGGAAGTCAGAGGCTGGGCATGGTTGCACACGCCTATAATCCCAGGCCTCGGGAGGCTGAGGCAGGAGGATCGCTGTGAGTTCGAGCCCAGCCTGGGCTACATAGTGAATTCCAGTTCCGTCTCAACTACATAGTGAGACCCTGTCTCAAAAAAAACCTGGAAGCCAGGATCAAACCTGCTGAAGCCCACCCAGGTGAAACAGGCTGGGGCCTTCCAGAGACATTGCCCTGGCCAAGTTGTTTTCCAGCCTTCTCAAATTTTGACAGCCAGGGTCCACAGGGAACTCCCCTCTTCCTTCCTCCTGCCCGAGGATCTGCAGCCACCCTCCCTCAGGGCAGAGTCCCTGCCCCTGCTCCAGGTAGGAGGTACCTACAGCAGGGCCCTGCCTGGAGAAGAGCCAGGAGGGAGAGCAAGGGGCAGGAACCTGTGGGTGAGTGTGTGGACAGTGGATCCCCATCCTTCACAGGGTGGGACTAGAACCAATCAATAGCTGGCCACTCCTTTGGGACCTGCAGTGTGTCCAAGGCCTGGTGGTGATGGGCGAGGGCCTGGCTTCGAGGCCCTCTGTCTTAGCGGCCAACCTGGTCCCCTAGTGCCGGACTCAGGGAGGAAGAGGTGACACTGGATCTCCGGTGGCACCACTGTCACCGGAAGGGCAGAGGCAAAGACAGTGTGGGGCAGTCTGGGAGAGGACAGGCAGCTGGGAGGGAGGTTTACACAGGAAAGAAGGCGAGGGCTGGAGGAGTAGTTTAGTGTTGCCACACCTGCCTGGTGAGCACAAAATCCTGAGTTCAGTCCCCTGTACTGTGGGGTAGTGGGGGAGAAGGCGGGAAGGCAGCAGAACTGGCATCAGGAAGCAAATTTCCTGTTCATGTTTCCATCTCAGCAGCCAACTACTGGGGAAACATGGCAGGGTGTGGTGGGGCACACCTCTCAACCCAGCATAGGGGAGGCTGAAGCAGGAGGATCACTGTGAGATCAAGGCCAGCCTGAGCTACATAGTGAGACTCTGCCTCAGAAAATTTTTTTTCTCTGAAGTCACACTCTGTTTTCATAAGGACTGATAAAATGTACTCATCTGTCTTCCAATACCAAATATAGCTGTAAAGACGCTGGGCCAGTCTAACCTCCTTTTCAGTTACTTAATCACTTTGCATGTTTTCTTTTTTTCTTTTTGGTGCTAGGGATTGAACTCAGTACCTTATGCTTGCAAAGCAGGCAGTGGAACCATTGAGGTAAATCCCTGGCCCATAGTTTCTTTTCTTTACTCCCCCACCTCCTGTTTTTTTTTCAGACAGGATCTCACTGTGTAGTTCAGGGTGGCCTTGAACTAGCCACTATGTAGCCCAGGCTCGCCTTGCACTCAGCGATCCTTCTGTCTCAGCCTCCACAGTGCTGGGATTACAGGTGTGCACCATCACAGCCAGCTACTGAGCGTGTTTTTGTTTGTTTGTTTGTTTGTTTGTTTGTTTTGCTATCTGGGATTGAACTTGCGTTCTTGCACTTTTGGGCAGGTGGTGGAACCACTGAGCAAAATCCCCAGCCCTTAGCATGGTTTCTTAAAGTGCACTTTATCTTTTAGGTCCAATAACTTCAGAAACTGGACTGTTTTTAAGTCAATTTTCCTTAGGCATGACAAACCCATTCAATTTTTTCTTTTCTTTTTTTTTTTTGGCACTGGGAATTGAACTCAGGACCTTGCAGTTACAAGGCAGGCAGTGGAATCACTGAGCTAAATCCCTAGCACATCCATTTAAATTTTAGATTTATGGTTTTATCTCCAAAATTTATTAAAGTTCATCTATAAATATATTTTCTGTTCTGTCAATCCCTTCAGTTTTCTTTTTCAGGGACACTAATTGTATGTATACTGATCTTTTCTGCCTGCTTTTCATATTCATCATTTTTCCCCCGTCCTTTTTATCTCTGTTCATTTTAGTTTCACTT
Source organism: Fukomys damarensis (assembly GCF_012274545.1). Classification (NCBI taxonomy): domain Eukaryota; kingdom Metazoa; phylum Chordata; class Mammalia; order Rodentia; family Bathyergidae; genus Fukomys; species Fukomys damarensis. The sequence continues at coordinate 29,388,499 of NW_022900919.1, read as the reverse complement.
GCTTGTCTTCTTCAATTCTATTCAGCAAGTTTCCCACTTAAGCAGTCGGTTCTAATCTGGCAAAGTTTATTGGCAGTTATCTGCATTACTTCTTGTCACCGAGACATAGTATTGACAGTAAAAGTTAAACAAGGAGCGGTTTATTCAGTTCACAGTCAGTAGAGGTTTCATTCCACAGTTCCTTGGTTTGAAGGCAAGGTGTCATGGCAGAGGGCATCACAGAGGAGAAGCAGCTCAGGGAAGATGGTGGGAAGCAGAGAAAGAGATCAACTGGGAGGAAGATCGACCCTTCTAGGCCATAGGCCATGCCCACAGTGACTACTCCCATCCTCCCACCAGGCTTGCTTCTCAACACCGACCCCAGCCATAATCCGCTGATAAGGGTCTGGACCCCATGGTCCTATCACCTCCCCAGAGTCCCACCTATGAGCACATGAGTCTGTGGAAATCTAGATATAAACCATAACTGCAGTCATTTTTGGAATAACATCTCACAGAGCATTACGTTAGGGTTCCAACATAGGAATTTTGGAAGACACAAAGCATTTGCTACTTGTCAACTGTCTCTCTTGCCTTTTTATTGCGGTGATTAGAGATACAGTCTATCTCCCTTTCTGGCGCTGAGCTACTTGGAAGGGTGGAGGATTACCATGAATCCAGTCAAAGTTTATTGGAAGAATCAATTTAATTAACACCAGAAAAAAACCTGGCAAGTCCTGATATTCCTTTTTGAAAAATCTATTCATTAATAGAAACTCTTCAAGCTGTCCCAGAAAACTGCCGTTATTCTAAGATACTGTACACGACTAAAAGCGTACTTAGAGCTGGGTGTGGTGGTACATACACTGGAGGCTGAGGTAGGAGGATTGCCATGAATTTGTGGCCAGCCTGGGCTACATAGTGCAAGGCCAATGAACTACATAATGAGACCCCCATCTCAAAACAAAACAAAACAAAACAAAACAAGGACAGGGATGTAGTTCAGTGGTGCTGTGCCTGCTAGGCAAGCACAAAGTCCTGAGTTCAATCCCTGAAACTGAAAAACAAACAAAAAGTACTTAGACTAGTGATTATTTCTCCCGTGGAAATAATTTTCCACGGGAGAAATAATTGCTTTTCAGTGCTTAATAGTATACAGGCCCTCTTTCACCGCTCAGTAACATCAGTGACCATAATCACGTAAAATATTCCACTTCAGCTTTTGAATATTTAAACAGAGATTCCACTTTTTTATTTGACACAGTTAACACATGGGAGATTTTTTAAAAAGTAGAATATGTTTCAAGAAGCCAAGTTGAAAAATTAGTCATAGAAGGAAAGAGGCCCTGTAACTCTCTGATGTACTTTCTAAAGCCTCACATCTCTGTGGAAGGTCACTGCTTTACGGCGATGAAAATACCTGACATCTACCACAAGTAAAAAAGTCTAATATAATTGCTATGTTTGTAGAGAGATGTGCCAATACGCCGTGACTGCTTCTCATTTCAAGTCTCATTAGGGCTGGAACTCTTGTTTTCCAATTCAATGACCCATTCTTCTCAGGATGAAAAAAAAAAAAGCTGTGGATGGAATGCCGCTTGGAAAAGGTATCTTTTTATTTTATTACATATCTTAAGAGCAGTATTCGCCTCACACCATTTATGCTCACGGTGACACCTTGCATACATCGCTTCCACCTATCGTTGATTGTGCAGGTAACAGCACAAGGAATCTGCATTACTGGCCTAGAAATTCAGGCTCCAAGGGTAGGAAAGCGACTCTATGAGGGTGGCATGGGTAGGGGCTGGGAGCATAGCTCAGTGGTGGAAGCTTGCAAGGCTCGTGCAAGGCTCTGGGTTCCATCCCCAGGACCGAAGAGGGCGAAGTACACAGGCGAGGGGGGCGCGGTGGTGTGCGTCCCTAATCCAGCACTGGGGAACTCGGGAGGCTGAGGTGGGAGGATTCCTTGAGTCCAGGAGTTAGAGGTCAGCTTGTGCAACATAGAGATCCTTCTCCATCAGCCTTTCAGCTGGAAAGATTTCCACCTCCTCCCCTCCGACGACCCCCCCGCCGCCCCGCAATAATGGTGGTTGAGCCCAGGGTCTTTGCACTGAGCTACATCACCAGCCCTTAAAAAAAAATTTTTTTTTTAAATCTTGAGCCAGGGTCTCGCTAAATTAGTAAAATGCCCAGGCTGGGCTTGAATTTTCAGTCTTCATCCTCAAGGTGCTGAGATGAGAATGGCGCCGGACACAAGGTCAGCTCCTGGAAGGAGCGGAGTAGGTAGGCAGGGCCTTCGCTGTTCGGCTCTCGATTGCTAGCACCTGGTGCGGCTGGGGCGCTCGAGCTCTGTGCTCCAGGGGTCATGCCTGGCAGGGTCTGCGCATGCTCAGCGACCTCGGCGGGCGGGGACGCGGTGGCGCGGCATGTCGCGG
>NW_022900919.1:29378848-29385915 GCF_012274545.1 Fukomys damarensis | reverse complement strand
CCAGAGTGCGCTCTCGGGGTTCGGTCCCATCCAGTGGGGCGGGGATCTGGGGTGCGTTGTGGCCGGGGCCTTTGGCTGAGGTCGTTGTCACCTCCTGCTGGGAGGGGCAATTCTCTGCTGACTGCAGGTTCTGGAAAGGACAGAGATACGGTCCCACGTTTCCTTTTTGGCACGTGTGTTTCTGGAAATGTCCGTAGCTTAGCGATCAGCAGCTGGCAGTGTGTCCCAAGTCCGCATTGTCTCCTTCAAGTCAGCAAACGTTTAGGGGCCGATGCGTGAGTCCGGCAGCGCCCTGGGCACCCTAGGAGTAGAAGTCCAGGAAGCAACCGCTTCACGCCTGTGAAGACTGCAGTTGTGGTGAACGTTGCCAGCGAGTCGTTGATGCACCTGAGGTGACTCCTCAGGTGTTGAACCTGGTTTGCGGAAGTGGGAAAGTAACGAGCGGGAGAAATGGACAGCAAGCAGAGAGGAGAGAGAGCGATTTGAGATTAATGTCTGGTACCAAGAGGGCAGCTTTGGGAACAGATGCACATCTCCTGTGTAGAATGAAGAGAAGATCCTGATCCCCAGGAAACTTGAGGGAGTAGAGAGCGGATGTCTGCGCAATCCTGAGGTTGATGAAGCCAATGATTTTGGCACGTGTGAGTTGTAGCTGTAATGAAGAACTCTGGCTACAAATCCTGTGTTCCTTGGAAGTTTGTACTGGGGGCTTGGGCCCCCAACTAAACCAGAATCAGTTGAATATGGGGACACTGTTTAGGTCTATACCAAAAGCCATCCAGAGAACGCTTGTTACTACATAGCCAGGGCTGAGAACAACTGTATTTAGTTATTTGGAGGTTGGTGAAGAGGGAAAGATTGAATAGGGTAACCAGTGGTTGCATTACATGCAGACCTTCCTTAGGGACTTCCTTTCCAGCATGGGAGAGGGCAGGATAAGATTGGCACCGTAAATGTGCTCAGATGTTCAAGGGGGCAAGAAATCAAATAATGACTATTGTTTCCTGACTGCCATATACCAGGCGCCGTGGTACACTCGCTGTGTACATCCCCCTTACACATCCAGCACCACAGAAACTAAGGAAAGGTGGTCCTCAATTTACAGTGGTTCAATTTAGGATTCTTGGACTTGGGAGAGCAACATGGTTTGCATTTGCTAGAAACTCTGCTTGATATTTTGTATTTTGTTATTTCCCCAGGCTAGTGACGTGTGGTATGAACCTTTCTCAGAATGCTGGGCAGGGTCCAAGCTGCCACAGGATCATGATCTGCTACGGGTATTGGTAGCTAAACTCTGATGCTGGGTAGGTTAGGTGTATTCTGATATTTTGAATTTATGATGAGTTAGCAGGGTATCTGTAGTGGAGCACAAGCCAGACCTCTAGGTGTTAGGGTCGTGATAGTGAAGAGGTCTTGGTGGTTAGTAAGGGAGGTGGTTTCTAAGTAGAAGGTAGTTAAGTGGGAAGCAGGTGCGTGCGTGTGTGTTTAGCAACACCTCAGTAGCAAAGAATGGGTGGAAAGGATGTAGACGTGTCCTGTAAGGAGCATGGGGACAAGGCACAGTGGAGTGGGCACCTCTGTTTCTGACTCAGTGGGGTCTTGCCAAGGGCACAGGGCTTAGGAAGTTAAGTTTCTGTTGACCCAGCAGTGCCAGGACTCAGACTTCCTAGCTCTCCCCGATAGTGAAAGATGCTATAAGCCCCACAAATGGGTACTAGGTAGGGTTTTTAAAATAAATATAAAAAGCTTAAAACCAAACATACCCAGGCCTCAGGCCCCGTTCCCATTAATTCTACCTCCTAAGGCTGTTGTTAAAAACTTAATTTGTGATCTGTAGAAGATAATATGTCAGTGATTAATAAGGACTGAGTCAGTGTTTTCAGGTACTAGGCCAATGCTTTTTAGTGCCTGTCAACATAACCTGATGAGCCTTATTTTCCATCTGGTAGTAGTAGTCTTTTTTTCATGTTCTCTTTGTTATGTAATTGATTCGTGATTTTTATATAATTGAGAACTTCATAATTTATATACGAGGAGAAGCCTGGTTCTTTATTTTCTTTTTTTGTTGTTGTTGTTTTTTTTGAGACAGGGTTTCACTATGTAGTTGAGACTGACCTGGAACTCACTGTGTAGCCCAGGCTGGTCTCAAACTCACAGCGATCCTCCTTCCTCAAGCCTCCGGAGTGCTGGGATTACAGGCATGTGCCACCACACCCGGCCTGGTTCTTTATTTTCTTGTATTCCTAATAGTTAAGATTTCAGTAACGTTTTATCTCACACAACTGTTATTGTATCCTCAAGCCTCCGGAATGCTGGGATTACAGGCATGTGCCACCACACCCGGCCTGGTTCTTTATTTTCTTGTATTCCTAATAGTTAAGATTTCAGTAACGTTTTATCTCACACAACTGTTATTGTTATTATTTTGCATTCTGGGATTGAACCTCAGGCCTTCATACTGTGCAACATCTCAAGCCCTTTAACTTGCAACAACATTCTGCTAAATCACTAAATTGCTTGGGGTGGACTCAGACTTGTGATTCTCCTGCCTCAGCCTCCTGGGGTGCTAGGATTATAGGCATGTACCATAATGTCCAGTGTTGCTGTTTGTTCATCTAGGGTAATTCCTCACAGGAAAATAGTTCATAGTGTTAGTGCAGTATTTTTAAAGCATGCTCATATTCCCTCCCTCTCTCCTTCCCTCCCTCTCTCTCTCTTTCTCTCTAACTCTATCTGTTTCTCTCTCTCCTCCCATCCCCAGCCCTGTCCTTTTGGTGACAGCATCTCACCAGGCTGGTGAGGCAAAACTCCCTAAGCTTTTGATACTTCCACCTCACACCTTGCAGGTGTGCACCACCAATTAAAAATTTTCAAATTCCATTTACTGCCTGTTTTTTTGTTTTTCTTATTTCCTATTAAGTTTTTCTTCTTCTTCTTCTTTTTTGGTACTGGGGGTAAAATTCAGGACCTTGCACTTGCAAGGCAGGCGAGGTGCCACTGAGCTAAATCCCCAACCCTGTTAAATTTTCTGTACTGCACTTTCAGGAATTTCTTAAGATGTGGTAAGAAGTTATCTCAGTGATAACATGATAGCACACTACCAAATTTGCCTTCCAGTTTCTTCATTACATTTCACATTTGGATGGAGAGTTGAAATAGTAATCGGGTATTTGGAATCTGAGCCTCTGAAGTATATTTTGGTAACACTGGTATTTGGATTTGAATGGCACAGAATGGGAACCACCTGCTCAGGGCGTAACTAAAATCTGTTTCTTACGTTTTTAGAGGCTTCGTGACGGAGTGATCCGAGACATTGAGAGGCAAAACCGGAAAAAAGAAAACATTCGTCTTTTGGGTGAACAGATTATTTTGACTGAGCAACTTGAAGCAGAAAGAGAGAAGATATTGTTAGAAAAGGGATCTCAAAAAACGTGATTTTTTGGTCATTGTGAACTGTTTCTGGGACACACAGCTCCTAGACCGTGTGTGTGTGTGTGTGTGTGTGTGTGTGTGTGTGTGTGTGTGTAGAGAAGAGTGTGGTGAGACCTTTGCCCTTTTTTTTCCTTACTGTTGTTTTAAGCTTGATCGAACAAAGGACAGTGGACCCTGTATTCTCAAGCCCTGGTTTGAGAAACCCTGGGTCTGAATGAGGAAACTGCAGGCAGATGCTCTGTGACACCCTGCTGTCCCTGGAGTCGGCAGGCGGCCCCTGAGTTGCTGCCTGAAGCTTGGTGTTGGTGCAGGCACTTCTGGCCCAGAAGGGATGGAGAGCAGTGTCCACCTGAGCAGCCTGCTGAGCCGCCATGACGATGAGGCCACCAGGACGTCCACCTCCGAGGGGCTGGAGGAGGGGGAGGTGGAGGGCGAGACCCTCCTCATCGTGGAGTCGGAGGACCAGGCCTCAGTGGACTTGTCCCATGACCAGAGTGGGGACTCCCTCAACAGTGACGAGGGTGACGTGTCATGGCTGGAGGAGCAGCTGTCCTACTTCTGTGACAAGTGCCAGAAATGGATACCAGCCAGTAAGAAGCTTCTCATTCCTTTGACCTGTCAGTCCCTGGGTGGAGGTTTGCTTTCCCAACCCATGAAAGAAACATGAGTGTCCAGTGTGGAATTACTATTATATTTATTATTAATTTAGTTGATCAAATTCAAGCTTACATAAAATAGACACATGTGTACTGAGAAAAATTATTGTCACTCTCTATCCCATTGTTAATTAACATTCTTGATGGTAACCCAGTAAAAACTAGAAAATTGTAAATCCTGTGTTACTTAAGGAGTTAACCACATTTTGCTTAGCAAAATTATATTATGGACTGAGGGATGAATGCTAGTCCCAGTGTAAAATTAAAGATCTTAAAAATTACCATTTTGGGCCAGGGATTTAGTCTGCCGCCTGCCTCGCAAGCACAAGGATCTGAGTTCAATCCCCACTACCAAAACAGAACAAAATGAAAAGATTACCATGTTACCATTGGCTTATGTGGGAAGTGGCCCCTCTGAGCTGAGGTGGGAATTGGCTTGAAGACGTTGAATCCCTGTCTCCGGCCCAGACTTGCCTCCTATTTTTCCTGGTGGCAGGAGTCACCCTGTTTCTTCAGCGTCCAGCTGCTTCTGCCCAGTTCTCGAGCTTCCTTTGCCAGCCGTCACATGATCAGTAGCATATCAGGATTCTCCTGGGCAGGATTGGAGAGATCCCTGTGAGAAGAGTGCTTTGTGTAAGAGGATTCCTGAGTGAAAATAGAGATGTACGAAATTGTGAAGTCAGTCATTTTATGCAAACGTTTTTGTTAAAATGTGTTTGACTTCAAATTAATAGTAACTTAGAAGAGTAATGTTTTCACAGAAAACCTAGAACATACTGCTTAGCTGCTTCTTGCTTCTGGGTTGTCTGTCCTCCCGGGTCAGTGTTAAACTGCCCGGTGTGGCCAAGTGCCTCTGACCTCTGCCCCCACACATACTCAAAACCTTGTGAAGGCCGGGCAGACCGTACCTGCTCCACGAACAGTTCTCTTATCCTTTGTAACCTCCCAGAAGCTGCATCTCTGAAGCACCCGTGGACACCCCAAGCCCAGGGTACCCCTGCTCACCACTGATTTCCGGTTCCCCCTGCCCCCACGCTGGGCCCCATCTTTCTCCTATGTCTCCCTCCTGTGGGGTGGGCACCCCTTTCTAAGGCCCTCCTCTGCCCTCAGGAGCTAAAGCAGAGCTGGGCCCACCTTAGACCGATCTGGTTTTGATCTGGTTCCTTCCAGGTGCCCCCAGGTCCCAGGCTGTGTTAGGAGCTGGACCACTAGGTGGTTCTGAGGTGTGGGGAAATGGGAGACTGTGCCAGTGTGACTCGTTTTCTCCTGTTCAGTCTTCAGGTTTGCGAACAGTGGCCCCTGCAGCCGCAGTTCCTAGCCTGGGCCTGGCAGGTGGCAGGAGTGCAGAAGCCCTTAGGAAGGGCATATGAGAATTGTGCCTGGAGACCAGGAATGGGGCTGCTGGGACTCCTGCTACCCAGGCCTTTCTCCTAGGAGCCTGGCTTTAGGACAGTCATGATCTTTTTACAAAGGACAACTTGAGTGCAGGCATTTGGCAATCTGGCTGTGGAACTGAGGAGATGTTTGGGTAGCGTCTTCTCTCGGGCCACCTGTGACATGACTTCTGTTCTTCTCCTAGGTCAGCTGAGGGAACAGCTCAGTTACCTTAAGGGTGATAACTTTTTTAGGTTCACTTGTTCTGACTGCTCGGCTGATGGCAAGGAGCAGTACGAGCGGCTAAAGCTGACATGGCAGCAGGTGAGTAGAGGGGTTCACGGGTTGTACCCCAGGCCTTTGCATTGACCCCAGAAATTTTGGATTTTTTTTCTTTTGTGTTTTTTTGAGATAGGGTTTTGCTAAGTATTTTGGGCTGGTCTTGAATTCCTTATGTAGCCCAAGCTGACCTGAACTCTCAATAATCCTGCCTCAGCCTCCACAGTGCTGGGATCACGATGTGCGCCCCCACACCCAGCTGATTTTGGGTTGACATAAGGTGCCCTTTTATTTGTTTTGTTTTTGTTTTTTTCAGACAAAAAACAGGCTGGCCTCGAACTCCCTGTGTAGCTCAGGAACACAGCTTCCTGAGTGCTGGGATTACAGACATGCGCCACTACACCCAGCTGGGCACTTTTTATGTCACAATGAAAAGAGAATATGGAATATTTAGAGATGGAAGTTTGTGGTGAAAAGTATTCCCTGCTAACCTAGTGAATTGGCTTTGAGATTCTTGAAAATCTCATATGGTTTATTTATATGTAATGCCAAGTCCTGATTTTAATTAATTTTTTTTTTTTAGTGCTGGAGTTTGAATTCAGGGCATTCACACTGAGCTACATCCCTAGCCCTATTTTTATTCTTTGATTGCCTGGGCTGCACTTGTACTTGTAATCGATCTACCTGCCTCAGCTTCTGAGAGGGCTGCGATTACAGGTGTGAACCACCATGGCCAGCAAAGTTCTCATTTTAATAGAAAATGAAGTTCACATGTTTTGGCAGCCACTTGAAAACAGTATAACTACATGATGCTACACTGGAACTAGGTGTGGAAGAAATAATGTGTGTAGATTGTGAGAGCTCACACAATCCAGCTTTCTGCATTTGGGCTCTGATGTTTGAGTATTTTTTTTTCTTGAAGAATACTTACGTCCACACTTTTATTTTTTTGGTACTAGGGATCCAACTCCGGACCTTGCGCTAGTGAGGCAGGCGGTGGAACTACTGAGCTAAATCCCCAGTCTTACATCCACTCTTAATTGTCTTTAGTGCCAACACAAGTCTAACCCAACTATACCGTGAGCAGTAGCTTTCCACTGACTTCCAGGTTGCATTAATATTTTTGGTTTTATTTTTATATCAATATGTATAAGCCTAGTGTGATGGTGCACACCTGTAATCCCAGCATTAGGGAGGCTGAGGCAGGCAGAACACTGCAAGTTTGAGGCAAGTCTGGGATACATAATTCAGTGTCAGCCTGAACTACATAGTGAGACGGGGGGGAATATATATATATATATATATATATATATATTAAGATACCAA
>NW_022900919.1:29364005-29378833 GCF_012274545.1 Fukomys damarensis | reverse complement strand
ATACCAAGGTCTGTAGCTCTAAGAGATGAATTATGCATAACTGTTTGGTTTTTTATGGGGTTTTTGTTTTACCTTGTGCTGGGGATCAAGCCCAGCCCTGGTACTCTGTGGGAGAGGCGCCCCTCCCCAGGGTTGTGGTCAAGCAGCAAATACTAAGTGCACATAGCAGGCTGTGGCCCTGGGCTCAGGCAGCTGACATTGGTCACATTTTAGAGAGCAGGTACATGTGGTGATTACCCATAGCACATTTTGCCTTGAAGAACATAAACAGTATTTTAGATTATGCTGTTTTTACCAATTTAATGGTGTTCTTTGTAAATTGTAGTGGCTGTGGCAGCCCCTACTATTATCCTAATTATTAGAACATTATCAGTGCTTTGTTAGATCTCATGAAATCTGTCAGTGGTAAATATAAGAAGTCTTTTATTTTTTATTTTATTCATTCATTCATTTATATATTTACTTATTTATTTTTTTGTTTTTTGAGGCAGGCTTTCACTATGTAGTTGAGACCGACCTGGAACTCACTATGTAGCCCAGGCTGGTCTCGAACTCACAGTGATCCTCCTGCCTCAGCCTCCTGAGTTCTGGGATTACAGGTGTGGGCCACCACACCCAGCAGAATTATTTCTTGGTGGATTTCAAGTGGCTTTTTACTTTGTTCTTTTTGTGTCTTTAGAGTCTTTTACATTGAGCACGTGTTATTTATATTTCTGGAAATCACCTCCGCATTTAGGGCCGCAGACCCTTACCTATGAAGAGCAGCAATGCTGACCTAGGTTGGGTGTTGGATCCCTGAGCCCAGTGTGAGGGCTGAGCAGCCCAACCTTTTCATTCCCTGTTCATTCCGTGTGCATGGGTGAATTTCAGAATCCTAAATAGAGAGTGGGTAGCGCCTCAATGGGAGGATGCAGCTGGGCTGAGCACCCTTCCCCTAGGGCCGTGTGGTATGTGGGGGGGGGTTGGAGGTGAAGCCTGTGTCTGCCCTCTGTCACGATGTCCCTCAGCCACATAACGGGCCTTCAGGTGTGATGGAGGACCTGCACAGAACCAAGCAGGGGAATGTGGATCACAAGCACAGCACGGGAACAGCCATGCACCCAAAGTCCTGGTCCCCCAGCCTCGCCATGCCTGCCTGGACTTTAAGACAACACAGAGCCCTGCCCCCCAAAACCTCATCCCTCCTCAGTGTCCCCCAGCCTGGTCTGTCTGTGTTGCAGGTCGTCATGTTGGCCATGTACAACTTGTCCCTGGAAGGTAGTGGGCGTCAGGGCTACTTCCGGTGGAAAGAGGACATCTGTGCCTTCATTGAGAAGCACTGGGCCTTCTTGCTGGGGAACAGGTAACGTGGTCTGTGCAGAGCTTACACCTATAGGGAGAGGAGCAGAGTGCAGGGGTTGTGACAGCCCAGTGCAGCCCTGATAGAGATTTGGAGCTTTACTTGGGACAGTCACAAAGAATTGTGAATTCCATGATTTTTTTTTTTAACTTTTGTTTTTTGAGACAGGTCTCATTGTATGGTCCAGGCTGGCCTGGAAGTCAGGGTGACCCTTCTGCCTTGGCCTCCAAGTGCTGGGATTACAGGTGTGTCCACGATGCCTGACTCTTCTTTACTGTTTTTTTCCCCAGTACTGGGGATTGGACTTTGTGTTTATCAGGCAGGCTCAGCACCATTGAGGTACATCCCCAGCCCTCTTCTTTACTCTTTTAGGTTTAAAAAGATACATTTTAAATATACATAATGATAACATTCATCATAGGGGATTTGTACCTGTACATATCTTGCTGCTTTTTTTTGTTTTTTGGTACTGGGGATCAAACGTGAGACCTTGTGCCTGTGAGGCAGGCAGCGGAAACACTGTGCTATCCTCAGCCTCTCTTGCTTCTTTCTTTTTGTCCCGTTCCCCTCCCCTCCCTTTGATCTCTCATCTCCTTATTTATAAAAGTTTTGTTTCTATTTTTTTCCTCTAGTCTCCTTTTTTTTCTTCCCCCCTCCCCTGTCTCTTGTTCCCCTTCTCATTTGAACATTTTCTTCCCATTTCCCAATATCTGTTATAGATTTTGGTCCTTATTTCCACTTTTAGTTTCTCACACCAGAAAAAAATGTGGTATTTAAATGTGTGGGGGCCAGGGATATAACTCAGTGGCACCATACCTGCCTCACAAGCTCAAGGTCCTGAGTTCAATCCCCGGTACCAAGAAAAAAAAAGTGTGTCCGATTTATTTCACTTATTAGTATGGTCTTAAGGTGCATCCATTTATCTATAAATGTCTCGAGTGTGTTCTTTTTTTTAAGCGTATTCTTTATGGCAGAGTAGTACTGCATTGTATTAAAAAAAGACTCACATCTTTATTCATCAGTTGATAGGCATTTGGGCTGTTGTCAAGATTTAGCTATTACAAACTGCCGATGTTAACATGGGTGTGCATATCTCGCTGTGATATGAAGCTTTTAATTCTTTTGAGAAGATACCAAGAAGGGGAATAGCTGGGAACCTGGTTTTGAGGAATCTACACACTGATTTCCACGGTGGTTGCATCAGTCTGTACTCCCAACAATATCGAAGAAGGTTGAAGAAGGTTCCTTTTCCCACAGCCCCACCAGCATTTGTCATTGGCTGATTTCTTGATGACAGCCATTCATGAGATGGAATCTCAGTGTCATTTTAATTTGTATCTTTTGAAATGACCAGTGATGTTGAACATTTTTTCGTGTATTTATTTACTGTTTCTACTTCTTCATCTGAAAAGTATCTGTTCATTCCAAATGCCCAGGTAAATTTGGGGGGTCTGGCCGGGCATGGTGGCTCACACCTTTAATCCCAGCACTTGGGAGGCTGCGGCAGGAGGATGGCTGTGAGTTTGAGACCAGCCTGGGCTACATAGTGAGTTCCAGGTCAGTCTCAACTACATAGTGAGACCCTGTCTCAAAAAACAAAACAAAATTTGGGGGGCCTGATTTTTTTTAGTTCTTTATATACTCTAGATAGTAGTCATTTGTCTGAGGAACAGCTGGCAAAATTTTTTCCCATACTGAGTTGTCTGTTCATTCTGTCAATGGTTTGTCTTGCTGTACAAAAGCTTTTTAATAAGATGAGGTCCTAGTTTTTGATTCTTTGTGATAGTTCCTGTGTGATTAGGGTTTTGTTCATAAAGTCTTTGCCTACACAGATGTCTTCAAGAGTTCTACCTGTTCTGTCTTCTAGCAGATTTAGGTGTTACTGTTTTAATATTTAGACCTTTGATCCATTTTGTATTAATTTTTTTTTTTTTTTTTTTTTTTTTTTTTTTTTTGTACTGGGTATGGAACTCAGGACCTTGCACTTGCAAGGCAGAAATGGTACCACTGAGCTCAGTCCCTGGCCCTGATCCATTTTGATTTTAGTTTAGTACATGGGTCCAGTTTTAATCTTTAGCAGGTGGACAGCCAGTTTTTCCAGCATCATTTATTAAAGAGGCTGTCTTTCTTCCAGTGAAGGTATTTGGCTTCTTTGTCAAAGATAAGGTGACTGAGTGTATTTGGAGTTGTTTCTGCTTCTAATCTATTCCATTGATCCTTAGGTCTGTTTTTTTTTCCAGTACCATGCTGTTTTTATTATAGCAGCTATGTAGTATAATTTCAAGTCAGGTGATGCCCCCTGCCTAACCTTTGTTGCCCAGGATTGCTTTTGCTATTCTAGGTCTCTTCTAGTTCCAAATGAATTTTAGGATTGTTTTTTCTAATCTGTGAGATATGCTATTGGTATTTTGATCAGGATTGCATTAAATCTATATAACAATTTTGGGAGTATGGTCATTTTCACTATGTTGGTCTGTCTTTCTTTTTTTTTTTTTTCTTTTTTGGTACTGGGGATCAAACTCGTGACCTTGCACTTGTGAGGCAGGTGGCAGAACCACTGATCTAAATCCCTGGCCCTCTGTTGTTTGGTCTTACCCAGGAATAAGGGATATCTTTCCTTTTTGTTGTTGTTGTTGTTTTTTGAGACAGGGTCTCACTTTGTAGTTGAGACTGACCTGGAACTCAACTATGTAGCCCAGGCTGGTCTTGAACTCACAGCAATTCTCCTACCTCAGTCTCCTGAGTGCTGTCATTATAGGCGTGTGACACCACACCATGCTCTCCGTTTTTCTGATACCCTCTTTTATCTCTTTTTTCAGAGTACTGTAGTTTTCAGTGTAAAAGTCTTACTTTCTTCATTAGATTGATTCCTAGGTATTTCATTTTTTCGGATGCTATTGTGAAAGGTGTTGTCTCCCTAATTTCTCAGGGAGTTTATTTGTATACAGGATTGCTATTGATTTTTTTTTTCATTAAATTTATTGGTACTTTTTAGGTATGCAATAAAGTAACATTCATCATTGGGATCTTGTACCTTTACCTGATGTATCTTGGTTCTTTTTTTTTTTTTTTTTTTTTTTTTTTTTTTTGTGGTACCGGGGATCAAACTAGGGTCCTTGCCCTTGCGAGGCAGGCCACCAAACCGCTGAGCTAAATCCTCGGGCCCTGTCTTGGTTCTTATTTTTTCCCCATTCTCCTGCCCGGCCTTCACCTCCCCTCCAACCTTCCCTATTTACAAAGACTTTGTTTCTACTTTTTCCTTTTCTCATATTTTTCTTTTCCCTTCTTTCTTTTTTTTTAGTTTATTGGTACTTTTTCTGTACACAGTACAGTTACATTCATTATTGGGATCTTGTACCTTTACATGACAAGTCTTGGTTCGCATTTTTTCCTCTCTTTTCCCGTCTTTACTTTCCCCTACCCTTCCCTACTCCCTTTTTTTTTTTTTTTTTGATTTTTTGAGACAGGGTCTCAAAGTATAGTACAGTTGAGACTGACCTGAAACTTACTATGTATCCCAGGCTGGTCTCGAACTCACAGCGATCCTCCAGCCTCAGCCTCCTGAGTGCTGGGATTACAGGCGTGCGCCACCACTCCCGGCCCCTACTCCTTTAGACATTTTCTTCATATTTCATATTATCAATTATACAATTTGAACTTTATTTACACTTTTAGTTTTTCAAACCAGAGAAGCTATTCGGTATTTACACATGTGTCCTATTTATTTTACTTAGGAGTATGGCCTCAATGTGCATCCATTTAGCTGTTAATGTCTGTAGTTTCTCATTATTTATGGCTGTGTAGTATTCTACTTTATAGAAAAACCACATCATCTTTATCCAGTCTCCAGTTGATGGGCAATTGGGCTGTTTCCAAGTTTTAGCTATTATAAACTGTGCTGCTATAAACATGGGTGTGCATATGTCACTGTGGTATGATTCTTTAATTCTAGGCATTTGTTTTTGGGTATTGGGAATAAAATTCGGGACCTTGTGTTTGTGAGGCAGGCAGCGGAACCACTGAGCTACATCCCCGGCCCGATTCTTTTAATTCTTTTGGAAAGATACCCAGCAGAGAGATAGTTGTTTCAAATGGAACCTCTAATCATAGTTGTTTGAGGTATTTCCATACTGATTTCTACAGTGGTTGCACCAGTCTGCCCTCCTACCAACAATGGAGAGGGTTCCTTTCTCCCCACAATGTTGTCAGAACTTGTTACTGATTGATTTCTTGATAGCAGCTATTCTTTCTGGAGTGAGGTGAAATCTCAATGTTGCTTTCATCTGGATCTCTTAAATGACCAGTGATATTGAACATTTTTTCATATATTTATTTGCTGCTTTTATTTGTCTGAGAAATGTCTGTTTATTTCAGAAGCTCGTTTTTGAATTGGGTCTTTATATTTGGGGGGGTCTGGTTTTATTTTTAGTTCTTTATATATTCTAGAATAGCTGGTAAAAATTTTTGTCCACATTGTAGGTTGTCTCTTAGCTCTGTTGGTGGTTTTTCATGCAGTGCAGAAGCTTTTTAACAAGATGAGATCCCAGTTTTTGATTCTTTGTGTTAGTTCCTGTGCTAATGAGGATTTGTTCATAAAGTCTTTTCCTGTGCCAGTGTCTTTGAGAATTCTACCTATCTTCCTGCAAGTTTAGTGTTTCTGTTTTAATATTTAGATCTTTAATCCACTTGGGTTTTAGTTTAGTGCATGGTGAAAGACAGGGATCTAGTTTTAATTTTTGGCAGGTTGAAATCTAGTTTTTCCAACACCATATACTGAAGAGGCTGTCTTTCCTGCAGTGAAGATAGTGCTATTGATTTTTGAACGTTGACTTTTTTTTTTTTGGTACCAGGGATTGAACTCGGGAACTTGTGCTTATGAGGCAGGTGGTGAAACCACTGAGCTAAATCCCCATCCCAAGTGTTGACTTTTTCTCCAGCTATGCTACTGAATTTGGTTATTAAATCTTTCTGTCTTGATGGAGTTTTTGGGGTGTTGAATGTAGACTATCATGTCATCTGTAAATAAGGATAATGTAACTTCTTCCTTTCCTATCCTAATTCCTTTTATTTCTTTGTTTTATCTGATTGCTCTGGAAAATGTTTCCAGAACTATATTGAATAAGAGTGGTGACAGTGAACATCCTTCTCTTGTTTCTGATTTTAGAATGAAAGCTTTCAGTTTGTGTCCATTTAGTATAATGTTGGCTGTTGGTTTGTCATAGATAACTTTTATCAGATTGAGATAAAGACCATCTATTCTAATTTTCTGTTGTTTTTATAATGAATGGGTGTTGGGCTCTGTGAAGAGCCTTTTCTGCATCTATTGAAAAGATCATGTGGTTTTTGTCTTTGGCTCTGTTAATACAGTGCATTACATTTATTGATTTGAGAATGTTGAACCATCCCTGGGTGAATCCTACTTGGTCATGGTTATATAACCTTCTTGATGGTTTTCTGTATTCTGTTTGCCAGTGTGTTATTGAGGATTTTTGCATCGATGTTCACTAGGGAGATTAGCCTGTAGTTTTTTTTTTTCTCTCTCTCTCTCTTTTTCCTCTTTTATCATATTCTTTCTCTTTTTTAAAATAAATTTTATTTTATTTTATCCCATTTCCCCCCTCAATTCCCTTCCCTTTCATTCTTGTTTTTAGTTGGATCCTTCTCTGGTTTTGCTATCAGGGTAATGCTTGCTTCTAGGAATGAATTTGGGAGTATTATTTCCCTTTCAGTTTCATTAAAAAGTTTAAGAAGTAGCTGGGGATTTAGCTCAGTGGTTCCGGTGCCTGCCTCTCAAGCACAAGGACCTGAGGTAAATTAGCAGAGTAATATTTCCCTGCCAGCCTGATCAGATTAGAGGTTGTTTTAGCGCTGAAATAAGTCACTTTAAGCTTTCATTGACTTGAGGGTTTGTGTTGAGAAGTCTGCTGTGATTCTGATGGGCTTTCCTTTATAGGTGATGGTTTCTTTTTTCTAACAGCTTTTGATATTCTGTTCTTGTGTTGGATTTCTGGAATATTGCCTATTATATGCATTGGTAAAGATTTTTTTTTTGATGCTTGCTAATTGGAGTTCTATATGTCTCATTTATCTATATGTGAAATTCTTTTTCCCTATTTGTGAAATTTTCTGCCATTACTTCTGTGAACAGGTTTTTTGTCATTTGTGCTACTTCCTGATTTTTCATTGACTCCAATGTTATGTTTGTCTTCTTTGTATCATCTAGCAGCTGTTGGATTGATTTTTCATGGTCCCTTGCTATTCTTAAGAAATCTTTCTTTTCATGATCACTAACCACAATCCTGTCTGTTATAGCTGATACTGTGTCCTCATACTGGCTCATTCTACTGGGAATACTTTCAATGGAATTTTTAATCTCCTAGATAACTGTTTGAGTCTGTTTCATGGATTTCATTTCTTTCCTATGTTGGGCATTCATGGTTTCTATCATTTTCCTAAGCTCCTCTTGTTATTTTTTTTTTTCTGGCGGGGGGGATACCAGGGATCAAACTCGAGACCTTGTGCTTGTGAAGGCAGGCAGCAGCACCACTCAGCGAAATCCCCAGTCCTCCTCTGTTTTATCTGTTGTTCTGGAGTTACTAACCATGACTTTCACTATGGTCATCATCTTTGTAGTTATCTGAGAAGCTATTTTTGATTTGATTTTTTTCTAGAGCCTCATTTATCTGCTTTGTTACTTCTGCTGTTATCACTTCAGAGAGTCCAGATCAGTGGTTATGAATTGTTCCACCTCATTGCCCCCTGGGTATGCCTTTGGTAAGCTGGAAGTTTAGGATTGCATCTTGCTTCCATGTCGTCTCATCTTTGTTTTCTTTTTTGTATTTAATTCCTGAGTTGATGCTTGTAAATTGCATATGGCGTGTAGCTGTGTTGCTAGTATTTAGACCCTTCGGGAAATGACTACTGCTCAGAGATGTCTTCCAGGTGTAGCTGGCTTTGGGGTCTGTTGTGAGATCCTAGCTCTTCCCTTTACTGGATGAAAAGTTGCTGCCTATTTGCCCTAGTTCCTGGTTCTTTGACATTGGCCTGTACTATTTGTTTATGCCCCTCAGGCAATCTCAGTCTTGGCATACTAGGAATAAAAACTCATTGGAACAGTTATGTCACCTTGGCTACAGTAGTACAATCAGCAATAACAATAGCATCAAACACAGTTTAGAAAATGACAAAATGCTAACTACTTTTTTAAAACTTTTGGTACTGGGGCTTGAACTCAGGACCTGTACTTGCAAGACAGGCAGCAGCAGCACCACTGAGCTAAATCCCCAGCCTGATCTGGTAACTATTAATTTGCCACCTTTACTTATATGAACTAGATTTGTGGTTATGTAACCAAATCTAAAACAAACTAGAAAATCGTATACAGTAAATATGCCCTCAGTGTGGTAATTTTACCCTTAGGGGAGAAAATTTAAAAGTGGTTGGGGAAGAGAATAGAAGCAAGGATGGAGAACAAAGGAAGATTATGCAACCTTTGGGAAACTGATGAAGAAGACAGGAGAGAAAGAGAAGGAAGAAATGAACAAAAAAATAGAGGCAAAACATATAAAAACAAGAGTAATCAAGAAAAAACAAGAAAAAAGAAAAGAACATTTTAAAAAGAGCCTACTTCAATGCATGTTTCTGTTGTCACTGGTAGACAAAGTGGGTGGACAGAGTCCAGATTTGTGTTGATTACTCCCAACAAGCCTGCCATAGATTTACGGTGGAGTAATGGATAATCCCCCCAAGCCTGCATCTTTTTTTTGTTTTGTTTTGTTTTTTGGTACTGGGGATTGAATTTAAGACCTCTCACTTGCCAGTGCCACTGAGCTAAATCCCTGGCCCAAGGCTGCATCTTTAGTTCTGGAGTTCAGACTTGTTTCTGTCTGTAAGGCTGGAACCCATTTTATTCAGCCTGCAACATCCTGTCTACCTTCTGTGGGCTTGACTTGGCTCCTTGACCCCTCAGTTCTGCCTCACCCTCATAGAGTCAGCCTATAGCTGATCTGAGTTCTGAGTTCATTTGGCCCTGCTCCAAGATGGCTATTGGCGCCCTCTTGCAGGATGTGTGAACCTAAATAATTCACCAATCATTGCAGCCCACTCTGTACACTGCTCTGTTCCACTGATGCATTTCTCTGTGGATGCCTCTGTGGTTACCAGTAGTCATTGTGCATCTGCAGGTTCTAGCCACCCTTCCCACAGAGTGAGTCAGGGCTCAGGGAGAAAGTGCCACTTGCCACCTCCTTCTTCATTGAAGTCTGTCTCCCTGTTCTCCCTGTGGGGTTCAGTTCTCACTTCAGATTCTTGTTGGGTCCCAGGGATCCACATCCCTCCTCCTTCTCTTTCTTATGTTGCTATATTCCAGTGTCTGGACACCAAATGTCAGAGGGGCTGTTTCTCTGCTATCTACCACTCTGTCATCTTCCCAGAAGTCCTCAGGTTTACAAAACTTGATGAAAAATTAGAATGGAAGTTCATACTATAAAATTGTGGGTTTTCATAATTTTCTACTTCCAGAGGAAAGTATTGGTTGTTTATCTGAACATGTTTTTGTTTTTGTTTTTTTGTACCAGAGATCAAACTCAGGACCTTGGGCTTGTGAGGCAGGCAATAGCACCACTGAGCTAAATCCCCAGCTCAGTGATTTTTTTTGAGATAGGATCTTGCTATATAGTTCAGGTAGGCCTTGAACTCACTATGTAGCCCAGGCTGGTCTTAAACTTGTGACATTACTCCTGTCTCAGCCTCTTAAGTGCTGAAATTATAAGTGTGCACCACTGTGCCCATCCCAAGAGCGTAATGTTATTGAAGAGAGTCATACAGTGTTTAAAAAAAATTGAGAGTGATTAAGTGGAACCACCCAAGTGGTGGGTAGGTAAGCTATTGATTTGAATTGCATTCTTTGAAAGTCAGTCAGAGAAGAAAAGGTAATGGATGTTGTTGAAGGCACTGGTTTTCAAGGGAATAGATTTAATACAGGCCACATAATTTGTAGGATTATTTTATAATAGTCACTGAAACATTAAATGCAGAGGAGTGCAAGAGATCTAGCTGCACCATAGAGACCCAAAGAATCCTGCTGAGGGCCTGGATTCCATAGCAGTGGCCCACACAGGTCCAGCTGAAGGCCTAAGAGTCCAAGGCAATGTCCTCCATGAGTCCAGCCAGAGGCCTAGAGCCTAGGACAATGTCTCATGCTTCTCTGTATTGAGGATCTGCCCCCAGATGGCCCAAAGGTGGATGGTAGAAGCTAGAAAGCCTGCACCAGTAGGGTGTAGTATTTGTGCCATGAGGCTGATGGATCTACACTGAAGCCAGGAAGTGACACTCATGGCAAAGATTAGAGATCCCCTCATGAGAACAGCAGCAACAGTGAGGTCCTGGGCTCCTCTGATGAGAAGAGCCAAGTTTGCATCAGGAAAACCAGCACTGGCAAGCCAAGGATCTTCCCCTCCCAATTCTCTTTTTATGCTGCTGGCAACAATCCTCATGGATCTTCCACACCCAGACCGTGCTGATTCAGTTCATCTGCGTGTTCCAAGTTAACCATTGGTTAATCCACCACAGGCACCCATTTAGATTGCTCTTAATTCATGGAGTCTCTTTGTTCTTATTACCTCTGCAAGGTCATCTCTCTGTCTTTGTTTTTTCCTTCAGTCCTGGGGATCCAAACCTGAGCCCTGGGTCTTCCAGGCAAGCACTCTCCATTGAGCTTTGTCCTTATCTCCACTCCCCCTCTGTTTTTAAAGCAAGGTCTCTTTAAGTTGCTCAGACTAGTTTTGAATTGACAGTCCTACTTAGCATAGTGGCACACCCTTGTATTACCAGCACTTAGGAGGCTGAGGCAAGAGGATTATCATGAGTGCAGGGCAGTCTGCATTACATAGGGAGACTATCTCAAAAGTAAGAATATTTGATCCCTGGTACCAAAATTAAATAAATAAATAGAATAAATGAATGAATTTGCAGCCTTTGGAGTAGCTGGGATTACAGATGCGTGCCACTCTTCTGGCTGTGAATACGCTTAGTGTTCTGGTGTTGGTGGGGAGCAGAGTGACACTGTTACTGTGTCTGCAGCTCCCTGTGATGACTGTGGTTGTGCTCAGTTTCGCTGCTGAGTGCTTGGCCCTTCAGAGACTTGGGATGCAGACCCTGAGACCTCACATGAAAGCTTCTGCAAACTAGACAGCTTGTGTTACCTCGGGGGGTTGTGAGCTGCTGCGCCCTGATGAGTCCTGTGAGCATCTGAGTGTTAGCTTATGTCCTGCATGCCTGTATGTGACCCTAAACCTTGCAGAATGTGCCCAGTGCAGATGCCAGAGGTTTGGTTCCTTTGGGGGTGAACAGGGAGCTGTGCTCATGCGCTCGGAACTCTGTGCCGGGAAGTGGGACAAAGGCTGTCCTCTGAAGGCGCTGTGTGGAGTAGAATCAGCTCAGGTTGCTTACTGCAGGGCTTCTTGTTTTTGGTACCAGGGATCAAACTTGGGCCCTTGTGACTGCAAGGCAGGCGGTGGAACCACTGAGCCAAATCTTGGCTGCAGGGCTTCTTTTACATGCATACATACATACATACATTTATTGGCTTTTTTTTTTGGTATCTGGGATTGAACGCAGGACCTTGCAGTTTGCGAGGCAGGTCTGGTGCCACTGGGCTACATCCCTAGCCCTTATTGGCTTCTTTTGAGACAGGCTCTTTGTGATTCAGGCTGGCCTTGAACTCCAAGCGATCCTGCCTCAGCCTCCTTGCTGCTGGGATTATGGGCATGTTCTGCACATGCCTGGATATTTTAGCTATTGTTTTTCAGTGGTGCTGAGAAAAGCTGTGACACCATGACTGACTCTTTGTTATGGGGAAATGGAATTTGTCTTAGTTCAATGCTTTCCCCCTATTAATGAGTTTACTATGCCCTATTTTTAAGGGATAAGAAAGGGGAAAACTGGTAAATTTAGATCTTGGGAGGTTTTCCTGATCTCTAAGTGCTGTTCTAAGACGCTGGACTTTTAATTGAATTACCTTTTTTTTGGGGTTTTTTTTTGAGACAGAGTCTCACCGTGTAGTTGAGACTGACCTGGAACTCACTATGTTGCCCAGGCTGGTCTCGAACTCACAGTGATCCTCCTGGAGCCTCAGCCTCCTGAGTGCTGGGATTACAGGCGTGTGCCACCATGCCCGATGAATTACCTGTTTTTAAGTATATCGCCAGAATGTTAGTAGAAGTTGTTCAGCTGTTTTGTTGTTTTATTTATTTATTTGGTACCAGGGATTGAATTCGGGTCCTTGTGCTTGTGAAGCAGGCTGCAGAACCACTGAGCTAAATTCCCGGCCCCTCAGCTGTTTTGTTTGTCTGTTTCTAGAGCATGTTTTGAGAACAAAGACTTTATGCTGTTTTTGTTTTCATCTGTCCAACCAAAGCTGCTCATGATTTTCCAGTGTAACCATTAAACTAGTGATTTTTGCTATATTGATATAAGACCTGCATTATTTCCTTTATCTTTCTATTTAAGCAAGCCACTTGAAAAAAATCATTTAGAAAAGGATAAGTTTGGGTATGGTAATGCATACCTGTAATCTGGATCAGCACAGGGGAGACTGAGGCAGGAGGATCACTGTGATTTTGAGGCCAGCCCACAGTACATTGAGACCCTGTCTGAAAACAACCAAAAATGCTTTATTTCCTGAGAGCTGTGCTTACTTGATGTGTGAAAGCATCAGGAGGAAAATGAGCCCTTAGACTGCCACACTTATTGGGGGTATGGTGTAACGGGAAGCATTTAATGTGCTTTGCTTGAATTGCTTCATCTCACAATCCTGTGAGGTGAGTTCTGTTTCCCTGGTCCTGCTGATGAAGAAACTGAGGCAGAGCCAGGTTTTGAAACTAGGCAGACCCCAGGCCTCTCTTTGACCCTTTTGCTGTGTTCCTTCCACACTCTGGGTTGCTTGGTGTTCTCCAGCCTGCAAGTCAGGGAGGGCATTGTGTCTCGAGTGTCTGCACAGAGATGGATTGTATGCCAATCGCTTCTGCACTCCGGGGCTCTAGGAAGAAGACTTCCACTTGGTGGAGCACCGTGGCAGGCTGCCTGAGTGTGGGGAGCCCCATGTACTTCCGCTCAGGGGCGCAGGAGTTCGGGGAGCCAGGCTGGTGGAGACTAGTGCATAACAAGCCACCTACCCTGAAGCCAGAAGGGGAGAAGCTGTCCAGCTCCACACTGAAGGCCAAAGGTGAGGCTGTGGGAGGGAGGCTGCTGGGTGAGGTGGCCAGGGAGCTAGGGCCTGCCTTTGAGGAGCTGTTCCGGGTACTGAGTAAAACACATTTTGTCATTTCTTAATTAAATTACCAGGTTTACAAATTTCCTTTAGCATTTGAAAGGTTCAGCATTTTCTTTCTTTCTTTTTTTTTTTTTTTCTGTCTTGGTTTTTTTGAGACAGGGTCTCACTATGTAGTTGAGACTGACCTGGAACTCACTATGTAGCCTAGGCTGGTCTCGCACTCACAGTGATCCTCCTGCCTCAGCCTCCCGAATGCTGGGATTACAGGCATGTGCCACCATGCCTGGCAGGTTCAGCATTTTCAATCTGAATTTAAAAAAAAATATTATAGATATTTAATTTATTTTTTGGTTTTTTTGAGACACGTCTTGCTGTGCAGTTCAGGCTGCCCTTGAACTCACCAGGTACCCCAGGGTGGCAATTCTTCTGCCTCCCAGTGTCCCCAAGTGCTGGGATTATAGGTGTGTGCCACTATGTCTGGATCTATTACAGAAATTTTAAAACATTCAGGAGCAAAGGGTAATGAATAATGAAGTCCTGTGTGTAGTCACCTCCCTTCAACAGTCACCCTGGCCATCTCACTGGTCTAGATTCATGGTACTTTCCCCCAGCCTTCCATACCTCTCTACCCTAACATTGTTTAGACGTCTGTATAAACTGCTCACGCTGGCCTTGAACTTGCAGTCTTCCTGCCTCAGCCTCCTGAGTAGCTAGAATTTTTCTTAAATATTTTTCAGTAATTATCTTCAAAGAGAGAGATTCTTTTCTTTCTTAGAGCCTAATCATAATGCTATTTTACATTCTTAAAAAATCAGCAGAAAACATACTATTACACATTGATCTGATGTTTTTTCTAAAAAGTTTTCATTAAGCTGGGACTATAAGTCTATAGTCCCACCTACCTGGGAAATTGAAGACAGGAGGGTCAAGAGTTCAAGTCCACAGTCTGGGCAATTTGTCTGGATGCTGTCTCACTCCCAGAGTGCTGAGATTACAGATATACATCACTGCCCCTGGCAAGCTTTTACATTTTAAAAATACTTCACTGGAAAAACTAAAAAATAGTATTGAAAGGTATGAAGTTTGAAAGTCCCTGCTCCTGTTCCCTTCTGCAGGAGGGCCTGCTGTTAATCTCTTGTGAAGGCTTTTAGAGATTATCTTTGCATTTTTAAGCTTTTAGTTTTGTTTTAGAAAAAGCATTAAAAACCTCTTAATAGC
>NW_022900919.1:29315619-29363130 GCF_012274545.1 Fukomys damarensis | reverse complement strand
TTTGAGACAGGGTCTCACTATGTAGTTGAGACTGAATTGGAACTCACTATGTAGCCCAGAATGGTCTCGAACTCACAGTGATCCTCCTGCCTCATCCTCCCGAGTGCTGGGATTACAGACGTGGGCCACCACGCCTAGCTTTTCTCTTTTTTTTGGTACCAGGGATCAAACTCATGGCAGCACCACTGAGCTATTTCCCCAGCTATAACTTTTAGGAGATGTGTCTTAGTTTAGGGCATTCTTTGGACATTTCTCCATACAGAACCCAGTATAGGAGCACTGTAACACATTGTAAAGAACTTAGGATTGAATGGTTATCTTAGAAGTTGGACACATGTCCTCTTGCAGCAGCCTCTAAGCCCACCCTGGACCCCATCATCACTGTGGAGGGCCTTCGGAAACGGGCCAGCAGGAACCCCGTGGAGTCAGCCATGGAGCTGAAGGAGAAGCGGTCCCGCACGCAGGAGGCCAAGGACATCCGGCGGGCCCAGAAGGAGGCAGCCGGCTTTCTAGACCGCAGCCCTGCATCCACACCAGTCAAGTTCTCCAGCCGGGCCCGTCGGCCAGATGCAGTCCTCGAGCGGGGCGAGGTGATCGACTTTGCGTCACTGAGCTCCTCAGACCGCACGCCGCTGACCAGCCCCTCGCCATCACCCTCGCTGGACTTCTCTGCACCTGGGACACCGGCGTCACACTCAGCTACACCGAGCCTGCTGTCGGAGGCCGACCTGATCCCCGACGCCATGCCCCCACAGGCACTGTTCCATGGTAAGGGGGCGTGGCTGGCCCTTCCGGGGTGGGCGGGGCTGACTGGGGGTCTTTGTGACGTTACCTGTGCGTGTGCAGATGATGAGGAGCTGGATGGTGATGGTGACATTGACCCAGGAGTGGAGGACCCGCCGCCATCCCTGGGGCCCGCGGCTTCAGGCCTGGGGTCTGGAGGCAGAAAGAAGGTCATCAAGCAGGAGGTGGACAGCGAGGAGGAAAAGCCAGACAGGGCAGATCTGGACAGCGAGGACACAGACTCCAGTGCGTCCCTGCAGACCCGGGCACGGGACAAGAGGAGGCCACCCCTGCAGAAGGACTTGCGGCCACAGGGGCCTAGGTACACACCTGCGAGCATCTATGAGGAGAAGCTGCTGCTGCGCAGGCTAGAGGCCTGTCCCGGGGCTGTGGCCATGACGCCCGAGGCACGCAGACTGAAGCGCAAGCTAATCGTCAGGCAGGCCAAGAGGGACCGGGGGCTGCCCCTCTTCGACTTGGACCAAGTGGTCAGTGCTGCCCTTCTGCTAGTCGATGGGATCTATGGAGCCAAAGAAGGAGGGATGTCCCGGCTTCCGGCTGGACAGGCCACCTACCGGACCACCTGCCAGGACTTCAGAATTCTTGACCGCTACCAGGTGAGTGAGTACAGGCTTGGAGCTGTAGCAGTGGGACAGGCTTTTATGCTGAGACTATTAAAGTCATAAGTAGTGTTAACCAGGCTTGGTGGCCCACATCTGAAGTCCTAGCATTCAGGAGGCTGAGGCAGGAGGATCCTTTTGAATTTGGGCCAGACTGGGTGACATTTTAAGGCCAACCTGAATTGCATAGCCTGTTTGAAAACAAAACAAACAGAAGTCATGAATAGTTTTGGGAGAGAGAAGAAAAGAGCAAGGGAGAAATATGTAAAGATTGCCAGGCTTTATCTTTCAAAACTGTTCAGTAATAAGTACCCCTTAATGTAGCTGAGCTTTTCCTTTCCATCGGATACTCAGTGTCCACAAATTGAAATATAGAAATAAGGAAAACCACAAATTGAATATATTGGGGGAAATTGTGTTCATTGAACACGTACAGGCTTTTTCCTTATTATTCC
This sequence comes from Fukomys damarensis, assembly GCF_012274545.1. Lineage (NCBI taxonomy): Eukaryota > Metazoa > Chordata > Mammalia > Rodentia > Bathyergidae > Fukomys > Fukomys damarensis. The sequence continues at coordinate 29,361,272 of NW_022900919.1, read as the reverse complement.
CTGAGCCTTGGCCGTCCAGTCTTTGGCTTATCTGGGCCACATTGAAGAGAAATTGCCTTGGGGTACGTGTAAAATATGTAATGTAATTAATGTGTAGAAGTAGCTAAGCTTCCTTTTTAAATTTTTATTAGTAAAAGAGGGCATCTGTCTCCTACACAGTCTGCACTGGCGAGTCATGAAAAACACAGCCAAAAACCCCACTGTGACGTTAAGAGTTTATCACCACATTGTGGGGTGGCAGCACCTGCCCTAGCAGTATAATATTTAGCTGTGTGTGTGTTAGAATTCAGCCATGATCTAAAGTGCGTGGCATGTTGTGCTTAGGTCCTGGGCAGGGGTGATGCCGTATTCTCCAGGAGATTCGAACACCAGTGTCCCTGAGGCCGCCTCTGGGAGGCAGAGGCAGAGCCACCTTTGCTCTGGCAGCCCAGGAAATGGACATGGTCATGTTCTGAGTCAGCCACTGCCAGCCCTGCCCCTGGAAAGTCAGTGGTAAGGTCATGAGAGTCATGGGGCTGAGCATTGGGCACCAGGGAATGCACACAAGTCTGGGCAGCAGGATGGGACTCTCTGCAGTTCTGCCAGAGCACCGTGGCAGCCCTATCGCTGTGGCAGTCAGGGCAGCTGTCTGTGGGGTGGGTGCCCTCTCGCCAGGGTGCTCTCTGGGGGCTGCGGGATGTGGTTGTGACGAGCTGAACCCACACATGATCCTGGGACAAGCCTCTGTGGACTTCAAATACAGCTAGGGCCAGGTGAGCTAATATACACCAGGAGTCCCAGCACTCGGGAGACTGAGGCAGGAGGATTGATTGCTGTGAGTTTGAGGCCAGCTTGGGCTACATAGCAAGACCCTGTCTCAGAAAACCAAAAAAGAAAGAAAAAGAAGGTCGGGGCAGCAGGGACTTTGTGATGATAGCCTCTGAGTCACCCTTGTCCCTGCTGTGCTGGCCACCCTGTGTCCAAGACTCAGCAGTGGTCCTGGACCTCCCTCCTGTCACCTGCAGTTCCTGGACTCCTTGTGTGTTTGAGCTTTGCTTCCTGGCAAAAGCTTTGCTTTCTTTGCCTGTGCAGGTGTCTTCCATGGCTCTAGTAGGGAACATCCCCAATGGCTTTCCCAGGGGAGCTGCGCAGGAGGTAGAACGAGGCAGGCAGGTCTGGAGAAGCTAAAGCCAGAGTCCCAACCAGCACCAGCAGACTGGAAGCAGTGCAGGAGGAAGGGAGCTGGACCCCAGGCAGGCCACAGGTAGAGCCAGTCCTCTGCAGAACACCAGCAGCATCGCCTTGGTCCTTCCTCATAGCCAGTAGCTGTCCCAGGAAGAAGGACCTCAGCGGAGACCTCTGTGTTATCCAGGGGCCATGTGACACCTTCCTGGAGATGCTGAAAGGGTCAGCTGCCCTCCCAGGCACTGAGGGACGGGGCTCTCGCTGCGGGGCACAACTTCCCTGTTAGCTGGACTCTGCAATTCGGGCCTGGCTGGCTCATGGAACCCAGAGCCCGCTCCTGGTTGGGGTAAAGTCCTTATTGGTTGTTTCTTCTGTTTGCTCTCTCTTCTTGCGTGTTTGCCTTTCCTTGTCTGTTGCTGTAGTTCCTTCCAGTGGGACTTTTCGAGGTGATAAAATTGGAGGTATGCACTTATCTCCTGTTTATCTGACTTCAGTGTGAGTTTCAGGTGGTTGCACAGGGGGCAGCTGTGAGGCATTTCTTCCATTCATCCTTTCTCTGGTTTTCAATCCATAGACTCAGAGGTGTCCATAGCTCTAAATTTCCCCGTCAGTACTGCTGTGGTGATGACTTGGGATTTTTGAAATGATGTGGCTTTACTACCAGTCAGAACTTAATGTTCTGTAATTTTTCTCACTATTTCCTTAGCCCAAGATTTAGTGCTTTTGTTGTTGCTGCTGCTGTTGTTGTCTTTAAGGTTTTTGGATATGTGAGATTTTGAAGCTATCTTTTGGTAATTGGTTTCTTTTTTTTTTCTTTTTTTCTACTGGGGATTGAACTGGGACCTTGCACTTGTGAGGCAGGCAGCAGAACCACTGAGCTAAATCCTTAGCCCAGGTGATTGATTTCTTTTCTTTTTTGAGAGAGTCTCACTTTGTAGTGCAGGCTGGTTTGAATATGCTATGTAGTAAGATCTTGTCTCAAAAAAAAAGAAAAAAAAGAAAAATAAAAATACACATTTTTCTTGCATTGTCTCCTTTGTCCATTAGCGTGCTTAATATTTGAATCATAGTTATTTTAAATTCATGGTCCAGTAATTTCAGAATCCCTGCCATATCTGAGTCTGGGTATAGTTCTGAGGTTTGTTCTGTTTCTTCAAACTGATTATTTTTTAAAAAGTGAAGAGGTTTATAAGGCAGATGTGAAAGTGTTGCACACACAGAAAGTAGTGTGGGCCCGTGGGAGAGATGAAACTGTGTTTCTATCTCAGTGTCCCTGTCTTTTCTGTCGGAAGCTGGTGCTGGCATTCTGGGTGAGAGGATTGCAGTACACGGGCGGTGAGGTGTAGGGCTGGACTCTGGGTCCTGTGACCAGGTCACAGGGAGTCTGTCCCTCTGGGCTGTGACTTCGCATGTCCTCTCTGTGTCTCCCAGTCAGGTGGGAGGACTACTGCAGGGGACAGCCAAATGCTCCCTCCTGCTTGAGATGGAAGGACCTGGCACCACACTGCAAAGCCTTGGAGAAGCTGTCCAGCAGGGCACCTTTCCACTGTCTCTACTCTGGTCCAGGTCCAGGAGGGTTTGTTGCCTTTTGAAGTTTAGCTTTTTATTTTTTGGTTTTTTGTTTTTTTTTTTTGTTTGGTACCAGGGATTGAACTCAGGACCTGGCGCCTGCAAAGCAGGCAGCAGCACCGCTGAGCTGAATCCCTGGCAGTTTTTTGGTTTTTTGAGACAGACTCTCATAGTTTTGACTATGAACTCACTATGTAGCCCTGGCTGGCCTCAAATTCCCAGCCACCTTCCTGTCTCAGCCTCTGATTATAGGTGTTCACCACTGTGCCCTGCTGTTCGAAGTTGTGCTAGCCAGGACAGAGTGACTGCTGGCATCCAGATTAGAAACCAGACATCCTCTGATGTGCTGCTTGAATCCCAGATTGCCTCATCATATTTCTTCTTTTCTTTTTTTGGATTTATTTCTTTATTTTATTGTGGTACCTGGGATCAAACTCAGGACCTTCTGCTTGTGAGGCAGGTGACAGCACTACTGAGCTAAATCCCTGGCCCTTCATCATATTTCTTTTTGCATATTTATTCCTTCTTTATTTCTCACCTCTCCTTCTGAATTGTTACTATGGTTGTTGCTGCCATTACTTCTTTTACTCATCTCTTTCTTTGGCTCTATGAAGAAACCCTTGATTTTCCCTAATGTCCACTGTATGCTTTATTTCAATGATTGTGTGTTTAGTGTTCAGTAAGGAGGAAGAGATGCTCCCTGAGGACTCCTTCCTGTGTCTAGGTTTTCTCTTACCTTGGGGCTTATTAGGCATTTTCTTTTGTTTTGTTTTGGTACCAGGGATTTAACTCGGGTCCTTGTGCTTGCAAGGCAGGCCACGGAACCACTGAGCTAATTCCCCAGGCCTAGGCATTTTCTTTTGTACCAGCCTTATTGAGATGCAGTTTGTTACCAAATAAGTCACCATTTGAAGTATTGTTTAGTGGTTTGTCATGTACTCAGAGTTGGATCCACACTCAGTTTGAGAACTTCCCAACTCCAGAGCCACTAGGCCATTATGTGCACAGCGCTCAGACCCCACTCTGACCCCATCATTCCGCTTTTTGCCTCTAGGTTGACCTGTCCTGGGCATTGCATGTACATGGAGTCTACACTCTGTGGCCGTTTCTGATCCCCTTCTTTCACTTAGCATAACGTTAGCAACGTTCATCTGTAGCACACCTTCATGCTTGCTTGCTTATTTTACTTACTACTCCATCCATCATCTGACTGTATACTTCACATTTTGTTTATACATTCACATTAGATGAGCATTTGCCTTGTTTGTTTGTTTGTTTGTTTCTTTTTCTTTTTGGTACTGGGTATCGAACTCGGGACCTTGCTCTTGCGAAGCAGGTGGTGGAACCACTGAGCTAAATCCCCAGCCCCCATTTGCCTTGTTTCTGCCTTTGACTGTTGTGATGCTGGTTGAACATCCTATGGAGAGGGCTTCCTGCATTTGGTGTCACTCTGCTGAACATTTTGAAGACTGGCCAGACTGCCTGCGTGGTGGCACCCTGTGTCCCCACAGCAGTGTGTGAAGGCTCTGGTTGTATTGACCATGCTGCTGCTGCTGCTTTCTCTGGTGACCAGAGTCCTTGGTATGTGGGGCAATCTCATTGTAGTTTGTATCTGCATTTCCTTGACAACTGTTCATTGTGTTTTTGAGACATTATTGTCTATTTGTTAAGTTTCCCTGCCTTTTCTGGACCAGTTGTTTAAGTGGTCTTCCTTTTCTTTCCTTGTGCTCATTCTGTGTCTTGATTTTCCCCATGAGCTCATCTCCTTTATCCCTTTACCTCCCTTTGCCTGTTGCCTACACCCAGGGAACAGCCTGGTACCTGGCTGTGGACCGACCCGCTTCCTGTGTCACTGACCACCCACCCTGGCACTGCCTTTCCTCCCGCTGTCACTGCTGGTGATGAGGACTTGGAGCTTTCACAGTGGTGTCCTCTTCCTCGCTCTCACATTGCTTTCTGGCATCCACTGGCAGCTGTGCTGATAGGCTGTCACTTCCCAGAAGAAGGTCTCTCTCTCTCTCTCTCTCTCTCTCTCTCACACACACACACACACACACACACACACACACACAGAGAGAGAGAGAAAACTGCTTTTCTCGGCCTTGCTCTCCATCTTCTTCTCACTTCCAGGAAGGGACCTAGCAGCTCACCTACCTTTCCGCTATGCCTGGAACCAGGAGTCTAACTTCAGTTGGTTCCCCATCCCTTCATCATTCCGTGAATGTAAATTGTCGCCTTATTCTGTGCTAGGTACTCCTATGGCTGGAGAGGGAGTCCCTGCCCTCCTGGAGCTGGCGTCTGGAGGAGGGAGATGGCAGCAGCAGCTCGTTGTGTACACTGGTCTCCTGGCTGTGGCGGGTACTGAGCTGTGCAGCAGTGCTGCTTTGTGGGTCACACTTGACCTGAGACCTTGTCATCCAGGAGGAGTAAGCTGATGCAGGCTCAGGGCCTGGGGCAGCAGCAAGACTGGTGTGCATGGGACACTGGGGTGGCAGAGGAGTGGGGTGACAGGGCTTGGTCCTGCAGGACCCTGCAAATCTCAGAGGAGTTAGGACTTGCAGAGCAGATGTTCGTAAGTGTGTATATATGTATGTATTTTATTGTTTATTTCTTTTGGGCGCTTTGATATAGGCTCTCACTATGTAGCGCAGGCTGACTTCAAACTCACAGCAATCCTTCTGCTTCAGCCTCCCAAATGCTGGGATTGTAGGTGTAAACCACCACGCCCTGCCTAAATGTGTGTTTCTAAAGGGAGAGCCCAGCCTCTGTGATCATGTGGGGTGAGAGTAGCTTCCAGACAGACAGGAAGCAGCCATAGTGGTGGCCAGGCAGAGGCAGAGGGAAGGGTGGCTTAGTACAGGTGACATCCATGGGGTCCACAGGACTCACCTTGTGACTAACCAGTGCTGAGTGTTCTGTGGGCTTGTGGCTCGTGGCTGGTATTTCAATTTCCCCGTGCTGTGTTGGGAACCACCCAGACCTTGTGATTTCACAATTTGCTCTGCGTCTGTGGGCAGACTGGGCTCAGCTGGGCAGCTCTTCCCCTCCAGGTGCCCAAGGCCAGGTCACTCATGTGGCTCCCTTTGCCTAGCTTGGGGCTGAACACCTCTCTTCCAGGCCCATCTGTTCTATGTGGCCTCTGGTCATTGTCTGCCAGTCAGTTCCTGTCCCAGAGGGTTGCCTTTGCTGACCTCTGATTGGTCACAGCCATTCCTGAAGCCACCTGGATCCCAGGGGAGGGGAAATCAGCTGTCTCAGATACAAGGAGCTGCATCTGCCTCCAGGATGGAGAGAAATTGTTTGTAGCTGTGTTTGGAAACCGTAACCACAGCTTTGAATGTTACTTTGCAACTTTAGGCCTTGGAAGCATTTTAAAGTTGGCCTTTGAAATGTTGGGGTCCCGACTGGGAAAGTATAAGCGCAAATTACAAAGGAAGAAATCATGCTCTTCTTTCAGCAAAATTATTTTCTAGGCTAAGAGCAAAGTGATTCTACAAAAACAACTCGAGTTTCTAAACTTCATCTACCCCTTGGCACAAAACCACTTTGTAAACGTGCCTTTTCATCTTCCCTCTGCACCCTCTGCTATAAAACCCTAATTGCGCACATTCTGTTACCACGCAGCGGCTGGCCCAGGCGCGCTCACCTGGTAATGGCCACCTCCATGCAGCTCCTGGGGCATACAGGAGACACACGCCCCCATTCTGCAGAGCCCTCCTGGAGCACATTGAGCCTCATGGCTAATGAGACTTGCTTTAGGGATGATCATCTACACCACTCCCGTTTTTTGCCAAATTTACGTATTGAAAAAGGACATGTTGCCAGGCATGGTGGCAGAGGTGGCAAAGGACACGTTGCCAGGCGCACGCCTGTAATTGCTGCACTCTGGAGGCAGGAGGATTGCTGTGAGTTCGAGACCAGCCTGGGCTACATAGTGAGTTCCAGGTCAGTCTCAACTACATAGTGAGACCCTGTCTCAAAAAACCAAAAAGGTCATGTTTTTAGAAATCCATACACATGAACAACAGTAATTGCCCCTATGGTCTTGGATAAGAAGGTGGTTATATAACATGGCCCACGCATATGTGAGCTCCTCGGTACTCCTGTTGGCTAACATCAGTGAGTGGTGGAAGGCACGACAGGCAGCAGGAAGCCTAGAGAGGCCTCTAGTCCAGCTTACAGCCTATGTTTCACTCACAGAATTTTAAACTTTTAAAACCAGGGATAGGTTTTTCGATCTCATTTTAGGCCAAAGTGCCTACAAAGTTTTTTGGTTTGTTTTTTTTTGGTACTGGGGATCGAACTCAGGTCCTTGTACTTGTGAGGCAGGCGCTGGAACCACTGAGCTAAATCCTCGGCCCTACAAAGTTTGTATTAAAACTTGAACTTTCCAAATAAGTAACTCAAAAAGGCCTACTTCCTGCTACATAAAAGGATCACTTCCATATAGAACTTATTTTTATGTAACCACTGTTTCCTCACATAGACGGCCTTGCCGTCCAGGAAGGGATTTCGACACCAGACCAGCAAGTTCTTGTATCGCTTGGTGGGCTCAGAAGACCTGGCAGTGGACCAGAGCATTGTCAGCCCCTACACTTCCCGGATCCTAAAGCCCTACATCAGGTATGCAGAGAAGATGCAAGGTTGGTTTGGGCTGGATGAGCTTTGTGGCAGCCGCACCCTGGCCTCTTGCTGGAGTGAACAGAGACCCAATGCCTGAGCAGGTACTGGCGGGGACGCTGGTCCATATCCCTGGTCACCCTTCATATCCCCTTGCAGATAGGATGATCCTTTGAAAGACATATGAAAAACAAGATAACTGTTGCTATTTCTTTGTGATCATCATAAATCATTGTTTTGTTTTAAGTATTAAAGTTATATATATTCAGTAGTTAGTGAAATGAAAATAAAGAGGGTAGGGCTGGGGATTTGGCTCAGTGGTTCTGCCGCCTGCCTCACAAGCACAAGGACTGGAGTTTGATCCCCGGTACCAAAAAAAGAAAGAAAGAAAGAAAATAAAGAGAGGAAGATGTTGCAATTGAGTGAGCCAGTGTCTAAGCTACATGTTGGAAGCTTGTTTTTTGTTTTTTGAGACAGGGTCTCACTATGTAGTTGAGACTGATCTGGAACTCATTAATGTAGCCCAGGCTGGTCTAGCCCTCCTGCCTCCGCCTCCTGAGTGCTGAGATTACAGGTGTGCGCCACTGCACCTGGCTGGGAGCTTTTCTGATGTGGGTCCAGTCAGTGCACTGGAAGCAGAACTCCCTAGAGAGGTCTGCAATGGTGCTGGCTCTGTGATTTGGGCAAGCCCAGCCGCCCAGCCTTCCGTGCCCAGCCATAGGTTCTGGACAGGCCCTGGGCAGGTGGTCTGTGAGTTTGCCAATGCCTGGAGAGAACCATGGGCCGTTTGCATTTCCTCACTTTCTTCATGAAGGCAGCTAGCAGCTAGTGCGGTCCTTGGAGGGTGCTGAGGGGTTTGGCCTGGTGAATGTTAGTAGACTGGATTTCAGATTTTATGCCAAAAAGGTGTGATAGCTGTAATCAAGCTAGTTATCACATAAAGTGGTGGAAATTAGTTTAAGATTTTTAAGCATATCAAAGTATATATGAGTCACATAACTGGGAATACACTGGGCATTTTCTTGACTTAATTTTGTTTATTTTCTGTGTTTTATTTATTGTGTTTATTTTCACGCTGGAGGCGTGATTATGAGACAAAGCCACCTAAACTACAGCTCCTGTCCCAGATTCGATCCCACCTGCACAGAGGTGACCCTCACTGGACACCTGAGCCTGATGCTCCTCTTGATTACTGCTACGTCCGGCCAAATCACATCCCAACGATCAACTCGATGTGTCAGGAGTTTTTCTGGCCTGGTATGTCCCCCCACCCCACCCCAGGCAGATGGATTTCAGTAGACCTCACTCCAGGAGTTTTTAAATCAATGTGTGCTTCGTGACCCTATGACCTTGCCTCGTGTGATTTCGTGTAGTTTGTCTCTGCTAACATAGAAATGTTGAAATCAAATGCCTCTTACTTTCCTAAGATTGAGAAGCCAACAATTGCAGTAGTAAACAGTGTTCTTGTTTGTTTCTCTTCCCTGTTTGTCTCTGCTTCCAGAATAAAAGATTCATCCTGTTTTGCTTCTACCTTTGTTTAGATACCAGGTAATGTCTACCACAGATACAGACTGGTAGCTTGGGCGTGTTTGGACACTTCGGGTTTGGTTTAACAACTCTGTTTTGTGTGTTTATCTGATCTTTACAGAGTGTTAGCACAGCCAAAGGGTGTTTTCTTGTTTGTTTGTTTTTTGTTTTTTAAGTCAATACCCTGCTCACAGACTGAGGATAGGAGTGAGGCCATGTGATTTGTCCTTTTAACTGTCACCTAAGCCATCAACTAAAGGAACACGTGTTCTTAAGGGTCTGCTTAGGAACTGAAGGGAGTAACATCTGTCCTTAGACGTTAGAGGGGATGTCATGCAGAGCCACATCACCTCGGCTGTCTGAGTTGTGACAGTGTGTTGCTGGCATTTGTACTCACTCTTCTGGGACTGGTCCTGGGCCCCGGAGTGGGGTTCAGAGAACACCTGTGACTTCCGCCTTCCTCCCAGGTACCTTCCTTGCCTTTTTCCAGAGTGGTTTTTTTGTCTACTTCTTTGTGGTGAACAGTGGCATTCCTCCTACAGAGGAACCTCCATGCTGTCTGTGGGTGGGGCCAGGTGTGAGATGGGGACCTTGTATAGGGCTCCTCCCAGCTCGGTCGTGCGCCTTGTCCACACATCGGGCACAGGGCTCGGAGACATTCCTGGATGGCCACATTGCACACACAGCTGGGAGCAGAGACACAGACAAGTCCAATTCCGACCCTGAGCACTCTGCTACCCCACTGTTCTGCCACTTACCTGATAACATATGTGCTTGGAAGAGACTATGTTAATTTTGGTATTTCCTGAAGTTCATTTTTATGATCTGAGTGTGTGGTATCTGTGACAATATCTTTGTGTCCAATTTGGGGATTTTTTTTTTTTTTAGCACTCAGGTGTAGCTGTAAGTGCAGGCTTAGCAGCTTGGCATTGCTGAGTCCCACAAAGTGCAGGCTTTGAGATTTGGCTCTTCTTTCTCTTCAGGCATTGACCTGTCTGAGTGCCTGCAGTATCCCGACTTCAGTGTGGTCGTCCTCTATAAGAAAGTCATTATTGCCTTTGGCTTCATGGTTCCCGATGTGAAATACAATGAGGCTTACATTTCGTTTCTGCTTGTCCACCCTGAATGGAGAAGAGCAGGGATTGCAACTTTCATGATCTATCACCTGATCCAGGCAAGTTGTCTCTGCATGCCCCTTACCTTTCAGGGTGCCCTGGGGACTTGGAGGAGGTGAGAGGCCGAGCTGGTCCTTTCTAGCACCTCCAGGCTAGGTCCTGGGAGATCACCTGAGGGGGGCCAGTGATCACCACTCTGAGACTCTGACCCCATGGTGAGGTCACTGCAGCCCCAGGGTTCAGAGAAACCAGTTTGTGAACACCTGTCCTACACAGAAGCCAAGATAGCAAGTGCAGCCCACACCGAGACTGCTGCCTGCTTAGATTCTGGCCCTGTGACCTGAAGCTGAGCTGGGTTTGTATCTTCACTCACTGAGTGAGCTGTTGTGACCTTGCTGAGACTGAATTCTAAAATTGAGTTCATCCTTTGACTTATCTCTTTCACCTTTGGAGAAAATGTGCCAAATATTCGTAAACTGATATTAAAAAATGCAGGTATTTTTCTCTCTAGAATTTTTCTGGTAACTTTCACTTAGGAACTGATAGGTATGGAGAATTGTATATAATCCTGATGTGGGCAAGATTCATTTTCTTTTGTTTATATATTTTTGTGTTTTTGAGACAGGGTCTCACTGTCTAGTTCAGGCTGGCCTTGAACTTTACCCAGGCCTTCCTTGAACTCTTGGTGATCCTTGGTATAGTCTTACTCTATTTTGTCCCCAAAACACAGATGTCTTTGGATGCAGCGGTAGGGGCAGTGAGCAGAGAGGAAAGCCACTGTCAAATGATATGCGATTGAATTATAAGTAAAACAGTAAAATTGACTGAATGTCCCCCTTGGTCCTGTGCTTCAGTGGGGGAAAACAACACCCAGATCACCACCAGGCTCCTTGGTCTTAGTATGCATAGATGAGCAGCAAAATGTCCCAGTTTGTAGCGTCACGGAGCCTGCCCTGGCGTCCACACCAACTCCCTGTGTTAAAAGGGCCTCTCCATTCTCATTCTTGTGCTTCCCACTCCCTTGGCAGACCTGCATGGGCAAAGATGTGACCCTCCATGTCTCAGCAAGCAACCCTGCCATGCTGCTGTACCAGAAGTTCGGCTTCAAGACAGAGGAGTACGTTCTGGACTTTTATGATAAGTACTACCCACTGGAGAGCACGGAGTGTAAGCACGCCTTCTTCCTGCGGCTCCGGCGCTGACAGCGGGGCGCTCTTTGTGGAGAATCGTGTGTCTCTTAGGGGACTGGTCTTTGTGGAGACCTGCAGGTGACAACCATGCCCTGTGGTGCAGCACCTGCAGGCAGCAGGGTTGGCCCTGTTACTGTCACCGCAGTCCTCTTGTGTGGCCTTGGCCAGCCACGGGTCTCCTCCATCTGCTGCTGTGGGATAATGCTGTCCCTGGTGGGTGGCTTGTAGGAATGGAAGCCCCTGAGCTGCTACTCTCTCAGAAAGAGCCCTTCTGTCCCAACCCAGGGAGAAAGCAGTGACCAGGATGCTCTGCACCGCCCCAGTGACATAACTGGGACAATTCTTGGACAATTCCAGCTGACCTGTTTCCAGCTAGTGCTGTGCTGTCACTGAATCCAGGAGGGCTTCCGGGGCTCCGAAGTTGTGTCTCTCTTGCTGACCTTGGTCACAGCCTGGAAGAATAAATATCTGTATTGCTGTCCCTATCAGTGTCCTTACTTGGCCTTGGCAAGGAGCCAAGAGTCCCATTCTCCCTGCACTGGGAAGCTGACTGCCAATTCTATCCCTTCCCCAACAGGAGGACTGGACTCCATTCCTTCCTTGGCTGGAGGGCTGCTGTAGAGTGGAGCGGACTGGCAGGGCTGTGGCTGTTGGGGCTGGGCAGGGTGGCTGAGAGGAGGTGGGGGTGCCATAGGGCCCTGTCTGCTTCATTAAGAGTTGTGGGTTGCAGAGCCAGAGGAGGCTGTGCACCCTGCAGAAAACCACCAGCGTTCGTGTTCTGTGCCCAAGCCATTTAGTTGGCAGGCTGAAGGTTGTCCTGTCACCCGGCAGCAGCCTGGGTCCCGGTCCCTTGTGTAGGAATCGCAGTAGCACCATCCCCTGTCTCTTTGCTTCTTCCTCCTCCTTCCTCCAAGTTTTCTGCCTTGTCAAGGTTTTTGTTGACAAAGAGAAATGTTAGTCCTGTGAAATAAAATGGAGAGCCAGAAAACTAGCTTGTAACTTGCCCGTGAAGGTTGAGCTCGGTTTTGGCAGGTGGCTCGGGGCTGGTCACCTCTAGGACTTGAGGGAGGATTTGTTTGCGCTGCCCAACTCCTTGATTCATGTTTGTAAGTCACAAACATTTTCAATCATGTCTGGTCTCAGAATAGTGCAGCAAAGGCCACTGCTGTGCTCGCCTCTAATCCAGAATGTAAAAGCATCTTTTCTGGGATAGGGTCTCACTGTGTAGTTCAGGCCATCCTTAAACTCATGGTGATCTTCCAGCTTCAGACTCCTGAGCAGGGGAATTACAGGTATGTGCCACCATGCCTGCTGTTCGAAGATTTTTCACCATGGATTGCATTTTCTTTTTTTCTGGATAGACCCCCAGAAGTGGAGTCCTTAGGTCAGAAGATGTGGTCATGTTCATCACCACCTTCTCATTGCCAGCATCATCATGGATGCATTAAGGGTCTCGCCTCAAACTGTCAGCATTAGGCGTTATCATTTAAAGTCTTCTGTGCTAATTTTTATCATAATTTTTATTAGTATATATGTGCAGTACATAATGATCACATTCCTTGTGGGGTACTGGTACATGTATCTAACACATCTTGCTTTTTGGTTTTGGGGTTTTTTTGTGTGTGTGTTTTTTTTGAGACAAGATCTCACTATGTAGTTGAGACTGACCTGGAACTCACTGTGTAGTCCAGGCTGGTCTAGAACTCACAGTGATCCTCCTGCCTCAGCCTCCCGCATGCTGGGATTACAGGCGTGTGCCACTACACCCGGCTGCATCATTTATTTATGATGCTTTTGTCATTGTCTTTTTATTTTTGTTTTATTTTATTTTTTTGGTTTCTTTGAGACAGGGTCTCACTCTACATGAGACTGACCTGGAACTTATGATGTAGCCCAGGCTGGTCTCGAATTCACAGTGATCCTCCTGCCTCAGCCTTCCGAGTGCTGGGATTACAGGCATGCGCCACCATGCCCGGCTGTCATTGCCTTTTATACATTTGGAATTATAAATTATGTAAATGTTAAAACAAGCATCTCAAAGAAGTCTGTTAAGTTGTGACCAAAAAAATTCAATCATATGTATTTTCAAAAGGCAGAGTCCCAGTTCTATGAATCAGAGATATAAACTAGAAATGCTATAACTGATCCTATGAGAAGAAAGAACCTGATAATTGAATAAATCCTATTTAAAGACAAAAAAAAATAAAGGAGTTCAGTCTACAGTTTAGAGGTCTCGGGGACCTCGCCCTGGTCTCCCCGAGATGACCTGTTACTGAGGGCTACTGGGGGAGGGGACAATAGAGGTGTGCAGGTCCCCTTTATGCTGCTTTGATTTTGGCAACTTCCTGTAAGTTGGTAGTCACTTCCAAATTAAAAACAAAAACAGCCCTCAGTTGGTCCTCACCTATCCCAGGGCTCTCTGAAGCCTGGGAGCTAGGAGAGTCACCTGTTCTCTCCTGATCCCCGCTTTCAGGCAGGCAGTCCTGTCTCCCACCCAGCCCCAGCTGTTGTTTTTGCTCTTAGTGCTCAGTGAATGGCCTCTCAGGTGTGAGGTGGCTGTGAACGGCCTGGCCTCAGGGCTTGGGCCTCAGCCTGGTCCCTGTCATCTCGGCTCTGAAATGGGCTCCTCGTCCTTCGTCACTTGTCTGCTCAGGAGGAAACAGAAGGACCTGCTCTCTCATCTTTAGGTGGAAGTGGCCTTGTTACTTGATTGCATTTTACTCTCACAACTACATTTCATGGTAGTTTGTGCTATCATGGTGGTGTTTATGCTTCTCTCCCTTTCATTTCTGTCGATGGAAAACCAGTGACTGACTTTACTGCTGCAAAGTCTAAATCCATGGGCCTCCAGGTGTGATGGTGCACACCTATAATCCTTGCACTTGGGAGGCTGAGACAGGATCGCTATGAGCTCAAAGCCAGCATGAACTACATGTGGAAGCCCTGTTTCAACAAACCAAACCAAAACCATGGGCATCTTAGAGGAACACAGGTGCAGACTAATGTTTTGGGGAAGCAGAGATTCCCTGGGGCTGAAGAGGAGAGAGGGAAACCATGGGGTGGGAAGGCTTTAGGTGAGTCAGACAGTGCACTTTGTTCCACAGGTGGTAGGAGCCACCCCTCAAATGGTGTAAACAGGGCCAGGGATTTAGCTCAGTGGTTCCGCAGTCTCCCTTTCAAGTGCAAGGTCCCGAGTTTGATCCCCGGTACCCCCCCCCCAAAAGTGGTGTAAACCAGTAGCATCAGCTGTCACACCCAGCTAAGTCCAGAGGCAACATGTCCCCCAGGGAACACTGCTAGCAGCTCACTGGCCGTGTGACCTTGGACAAATAACAACCTGGGTTCCTTATCTGTGAAGAGGGATTGTTGGTGTCAGATGACTCGGTATGAGTGAGACCAGCACCACCACAGGTGCCTCACCCTGCACAGGTCCCATGGTCATACCACTTACTAGTTCATCGCCTGTGGACCTTGTACAAGCAACTTAACCTCAGTCTCCTTACCTGGGAAAAAGAGCCATTGGCATGGTAACATGAGTAAAGGTCATTCCTGGCATGAGGTGTTGTATAAGTGTAACAACTATATCGGTCAGTTGTCACTGTGTAAGAAACACGCTGACTCCCCGTGGTGTCAGCAGAGAGCATTTCTCCTGCATCATGGGTTGGGCAGGCTGGTTGCCACATTAATTCAGTCTGCTCGTGTAGCTGCGTCAGCCGTGTTCCTTATGCACCTAGCACAGTCACCAGGGGCTGCAGCTCTGGGCTGATGTGAGGGAAAAGGGTGGTAGGGTCTGGCATATCATTATGCTGCGCCCTTCCCGTGGGCCAAAGCCCCATGTCAGCAGGGAGGGAAAACATCGAGGGGCCCAGAAAACAGAGAATTAGAAACTGTATGAAGTGAATTTGTAGATTAGATGAAAGTATTTTATTGTTTAACATTGTGAATTTAAAAATGCTGTCTAATTTCTCTTGTGACGTCCATTTTGATCCACACTTCATTTACACATGAGTTATTTAACTTCCGTATCTTTGGGAGATTTCCATCCACCGTTCTGTTAGCGACTTCTTCTTGAATTGTCTTGTGACCACAGAGTACACTTGGTGCCAGTCCATGGACCCGAGGAGTTGCTGGCCATGCTGTACTGATCCAATTGGACTCCTCCACACTCAGGCAGCACCCAAAAGCATTGGGAGTGAGTTGCCTTGCTGCGTACGACTTACTCTTGAGTGGGTCAGAAGGGAAACTCTGTGTGTGTGTGTGTGTGTGTGTGTGTGTGTGTGTGTTCAGGGATTGTGAGAGAAGAAGAGTTGTGGGTAAAATGTTAACAGCAGGTGAATCCAGGTAAAGAATATGCAGGTATGCTTTGTGCTGCTTTTATTTTTACAACTTTCTATAAGTTTGCAGTGACTTCCAAATGAAAAAATAAGCAAAGGGCTGGGGATTTAGCTCAGTGGTTCTGCTGCCTGTTGCCCCCCCTCAAAAAAAAGCAGAAATGAAAAGCTAATAACCTCCCCTGCCATGCCCAGCCCTCTCGGGATATGTCCTTGCATACTGTTATGGTTTGAATCAAAAATGTCCTCAAGGGGCCAGGGATTTAGCTCAGTGGTTCTGCTGCCTACCTCACAAGTGCAAGGTCCTGAGTTTGATCCATGATACCAAAAAAAAAAAAAAAATGTCCTCAGAAGACTTTTGTGTTCAGAGGAGGGACTCTGGGTGGTGATTGAACATGGGCTGTCAACCCTCAGACAGACCCATCATTGATGTGTTTGCAGGGGAATGTGCCTGGAGGTGCTGGGGCCTCACTTATGGCCATGGGCTGTGCCTTTGAAGGGATCATCTTGTCCTTTCCCCTTCTCTGGCTCTCCTTTTTGCTCTGGTTTCTGGCTGCCACCTACAAGTGGAATCCATTTCTAGCACAGTGAACAGTGCTAACCTCACGGTTTCCTTTTCCATATGAGATGTAACGCCTCACATAGTCATGGCTGTGACCTCACATCCAGGATACTCAATCAAGCACTCACCTGGGCCATGCCTTTTAATTCCCTCCATGACTCCAAGCTGCAATAGTTGCTTAACCCTGTTGGGCCACTTCTGCATTACCAAAATCATTCCTCATAAAACTATCAGGAAACTTGGTGTCTTAAAATAACGGTTTGTTGTGTGCTTTAGGCTGTAGTGTGGGCTGGGCTCAGCTGAGCGTCCTGTGAGCCTTGTGTGTCCATGGAAAGCTACAGGTCAGCTGGGCACCTCAGCATTTGGAGTTGGCTGGTGTTGGCTAGAGTGACCCTGGTGGCCCCTCCTCCACCACGCCCATGTGGGCTGATGTACATGTTTGGGGGTGGCACAAGGAGGAGCTGAGTGTGGGAGACGGTGGGTGTCAAGGCTGGTAGAGGTCACCTCGGACCTGGCATGTCGCATTGCGATGTTCTGTTGGCCAAAGAAAGTCCTCCCATCAGCCCAGACCCATAGGGTTGAAAAAGAGACCTCATTCCTCAGGCAGAGTTGAAGAGTCATGTTGAAAGGGGCTTGACACAAGGAAGGGTGAGAGGCTGGTGCCAATTTTTGTCATTAAATCACCTGTTTTTGTGGGTTGGGACTTGAGGAGGTGGGAGGTTACTAAAACTGTCTCGGGTTTGGACCCGACAGCCCACCAGTGTCTGAGTGTGCAGTCCCCTTTCCCTCTCTGTGTCTGTGAGGGCTTCCTGACCACTGCAGATCTATGAGCTCACTCTCTCTGAAAATTCCCAGTGCACATGGGTGACCTCAAGAAGAAAGCCAAAGACCATTAGCTCCTTAGGGACGACCGGAAGTGGAGGAGATTATGGATAGAGGTTTACTAGATGGTCAGGTGGGCAGAAGGTACATGAGTAGGTCCTTGAGGGGGTGAGTGGATGGATGGATAGATGGACAGACAGACTGATGGATGGCTGTGGCAGGTGTCTAGACATTGACTCCAGTACATAGTATCCCTGCGGCCACACTCCTTTACAAGTGACTTTTGCTAATTCTTCACCTTCCTGGGAATGGAATCATCTTGACCTTGTGCTTTTCCTTGGTTGCACTCATTGATAGTTTGCCCATATGCCCTTTCCCTTGGGCTCCCTGGTGCTCCTGGAAGCTGGACTTAACCCCTCTGCCCTTCACCCTGCCACCGCAGCAGCCTGACAGCGGAGTGGGGCAGAGCCTCTCAGCACAGGGTAAGAGCACTGGCTGCAGCCTTCAATCCTCACTCACTTATCACTGTGTAACCTTGGGCAAGCCTCCCCCACACTCAGTGGTGCACACCAGGTGAGTACTCTACCTGAGGCCTCTTTATTTTACTTGAACCAAACAGAATAAAAGTACGATGGTACCTCAGTTCATGAATTCACTTCTTCCCATGGTTCTCATTGCAAACCAAACTGGGTGAGAACGGAGTCAAATTTCCCCATAAGGACAACATTGAACCTAATCGTTGAATATGGTTTGATTCTCATCCAACTGTATTGGGATCATTGTGATGATTAAATTCACCAATATTACAAAGGCTTACAAACATCTGTGAATCTAAAGGTGCTATATAAGTGTCTATTAAAGTATGGGAAAAAAAATATGTTTCCCACCTTAGCTGCTGAAGGTAGGGCTTAGCTCTCTTTTTAACCACTGACTCCTGCGTCATGGGACTGCCAGTGCCAGCCTGCCTGGCAGCCTGCAATAAAGTTTCACTGAAACACAGCTACACAGATGAGTGATACACTGTCTGATTCCCTTCTTTGACGGTGGCAGAATTGTGTAGAGCCTGTGCCTGGTGAAGCCTGAAATACTGATCCTGTGGCCCTCTGTGAGACAAGTTGGTCTTTCCTCTTGTGAAGACTCTGGACAGCTGCGGGCTCCCTTGGCCTTCAGCGTGGCTCTCAAGAGTCCCCTGTGAGCCTGGCCTTGGTGGTTCTTTGTTGGGTGGGTTTGAACTTGTGATCTCTAAGAAAGAGAAAACACCAGACAGGCCTCTGGGAATCCCAAGCCACACACACAGGCCGGCTGCCCCCTCGCTGCCAGGCCAGGACACTTGTGAGCATTCCTGATTGAAGTGGGTTATTAAGTGCTGGCCTCAGGGCTGTGCCCTGGCAACCTTTACCTCCTTGTCTTTCTATTGCCAAGCTGAGCTGGCAGCCAGAGACTGCCTGGGAAGGTGCCAGGATCTTAGGTAAATCTAGGACTGGCTCAGCAGGCCAGAGTGTGGGACCTTGCTCTAGGCCTGCTACTGTTCTTATGGATAGGCCAGAAGAAAGCAGAATACTAGTTTTTTGAATTTTTTTCCTTTTTTTTTAGAGACAGGGTCTCACTATGTAGTTGAGATTGATCTGGAACTTACTATGTAGCCCAGGCTGGT
Organism: Fukomys damarensis; assembly: GCF_012274545.1. Taxonomy (NCBI): domain Eukaryota; kingdom Metazoa; phylum Chordata; class Mammalia; order Rodentia; family Bathyergidae; genus Fukomys; species Fukomys damarensis. Next base: position 29,342,718 of record NW_022900919.1, on the reverse strand, counting down.
CTCGAACTCACAGCGATCCTCCTGCCTCAGCCCCCTGAGTGCTGGATTACAGGAATGTGCCACCATGTCTGGCTTTTTGAATTTTTATTTGTGAAAATATTTTAAAATATTTTACTACATATTTGCAGTAGATAATGATTACTTTCATTGTGGGGAGTTGGTTGTTTTAATTTTTGTTTTTAGGTACTTGGGCTTGAACCCAGGACTTTCATACTGAGTTATATATCACCCTCTTTTTTATTTTGAGACAGAGTCTCTTAAAGTCAATAAATTGGCCAGATTTGGCTCAAATTTGCAATCCTCCTCCTGCCTCAGCCTTCCAGAGAGCTGGGATTACAGGTGTGCACCACCATCCCTGGTATACTGATCAGTTCAGTGTAAGAGGAAAAATAGCTCAATCTTAATGTACTTACTTGGAACCATCTACAAGATATATTGAGTGCTAAGAACAACATGCAGAATAGTAGATGGTTTGCTAGTTTGTGATGGAAAGGAAAAATTGTGTATATACATTCCCCCTTCCCAAGATTCTCACAAACTGTCCTGCAGCCTGTGAACCTACATGTAACTCATGGTGGCAAGGGGACCTAGGGTTGCAATCACCGACCTTGGCATGAGATGAGTGTGGTCATCGGAGGCCCCTTGCAATCCCTAGGGTTCTCCTGGGTGACAGAGAGAGCAGCAGGGGAGTCAGATCAGGGTTACAATACGAGAAGCCTCCTCAACCCCCGGCTGGCTGCAAGGGTGTAGATCGGTCTGTGCCAAGGAACAGGGCGGCTGCTAGACACGAGGGAGGGAAGGAAACCATCCTCTCCTGGGACCTCCAGAAGCAGCAGCCTTCAGGCCACAGCCTGAGTTTAGCTCAGTGAGCCCCTGCTCAGAAACTTCCAGCCTCCACAACTTAAGATCATGAATCTGTTAACGTGAAGCTTGTGGCAATTATCACAGCAGCTGTAGGAAGTTCATATATATATTTATATGAGAAGAGAAAGCAAGCTTTCTCAAGCAACAGATCCCTAGAGAATCAGCATTATTATCATTGCTATTATTACTGTAACTATCATATCAAATAATTGGCCTGCCACGTATGGAGAAAATCCTCTGTCCCACACCACTGGGAGGCAGTTCCTCTCCTAAGGTCACACCAAGTTCTCTTTGCAAAGCCCCAGCTGAGAAATGTCGCTAGATCCTCTATTCAAGCGTGGTCAGGGGCTGCTGGCAGCACCCCCGCATACCCCAGCTATCACCCCTTGACCTACTGAGTCACAACCTGAGGTTCGACACACGCTTGGTGACTTGCGAGCCCACAGTGCCCTTTAGGTGTGAGGAGTGCTGACCACTTCCTCTCCTTCAGTTGGGTGCGTTGAGAGAAAGCATCACATCTCATCGGCACAAAAACTCAGGCAAGGTGGTTTCCACTGTGTTTTTCCTCTCTCCTGCCTCCAATCATCCCGGGCTGTCCCTGAAGAGCCTCGCCCCCTCTCCTTGGCCCAAATCTCAAGTGGTTGCCTCCAGACTTGCCGTCCTCAGGAGCTTCTCACAGCCTCTGGCGCTTGGCAACTCTCATCCTCGTCCATCTCCTCAGCATGGTCTGCGTGCTGCCACTGCCGCCAGACCCTCTCCAAGTGCAGGGGACACATAGTGTCCTCCACCCTTCACCCTGACGTCTGGGCACTGCCTGCCCAACCACCACAGGGATTCTTGTATCTTCAGTGAAGTGTCCGTGTCATCTGTAGCTGGGTGCATGCAAGATGGCTGTCTGGGGCCTCCTGAGTGGTCACTGTGCGAGATGCCTTCGCCGGAAATGCTTCACACTCCAGGCTCTGCTGTGGGCTTCCTGGAGCAGGCTGTGAGCAGCAGTCCTTGGTGACTCTCAGCCCAGAGGTGCAGGACTGAGCATGGTAGGGGTTGCAGGTGCAGCCACCCGAAGTGCCTTCGAGCACCTAAGAGACAAATGTGCAGGGCAGAGCTGCAAGGGAGACCCAGGTGTCCTCCTCGCCTGACCATGGACAGCAGGGAAGTGAGGGCAGGAACTGTGACCCGGGAGCCGAGTGTGCTGCCTGTCACACTGAGCGGGTGCTGGACGGCACTGGCTGGGAGGAGGTGAGCAGTGGCCACACATGACCCATCCTCGGAGAGAGTCCAGCCCAGGCACCAGTGGGACTGCAGGAGGATAGCAGCATCCTGGGGCTGGGAGAGGTGCTCATGAGGCAGGATGGCACCAAGCTGGGACGGAAGCTATGTGACTCAGCCTCTTCATCCTTTTGGCAGGTGGGGAAACCGAGGTGCCAGGAGGTCATGGGGGGCACCCAGGTGTGACAGACTCTCAGCCCTATGGGCATCCTGAGACAGCATGTGGCATGTTCTCCTGGGTTAACCTCCAGAGTGTGAGTCCACAGGAAAACCCAGGCCTTCCTGTGGTATCGATCCTCCTGTCTCAGCCTCCTGAGTTCAGGGAGTACAGGTGTGTGCCATCTTGCCTGGCTCCTGTAGCACCATTTTTCACAGTTCAGATTATAATAAAAACAGTGTTTAGCACCCAGAGGCTGTGCATTTGGAGGCCCCACAGTATTAAAGCCCCACTGAACAAAGTGCATCATTCTTTATAGAAGCTCTAAACGGGGGTAAAGCAACAGTCAATGATTTTGTTTTACTAAGATCTGGGAATTAGATGCCTTTTTAATGGGCTTCTTTCTAATCCTGAAATGGACCTGAAGTCAGCTGGTGGTGTGTCTCTGCCTATTATCTTTGCTATAAAAACCAGCAACTTACAGCAGTTAATGAGGATGATTCTCCCAACAGCTTTCTGAAAGTGTAATTTACTTGCCATAAAATCTGCCCCTTTCGAAGTGCACAATTCCGTGGTTACAAGTTTGTTTACAGAGCTGTGAAACCATCCTCGTCCTGCAATTTCAGAACATTGTCACTGTGCCCAAAGGGACCCTTGAGCAGGCCAGCGGTCCCTCCCAGCCCATCCTAGCCCCTAGGTCCCCGGGAGCTTTGGACAGGCTGTGCACTCCACTCTCAGGTTCTAGGGACCCGGGATCGCTTTCCCCACGCGCACAGATTCCCCTCCTCCAGAGGCTGAAGCACCGTGGCTTCCTCCAGCAGGAGTCTGCACAGGATCACAGACTGATGGCTCCATCTAGGGGGCCACAAGAGCCCTCACATGAGTACAGGCTGGGCTTGTGGAAGTGACTGACTTTCGCTGATTGCAGCTAGGAGGCGGGGCCTGGTGGGAAGAGGCGGTCGGTAGGGGCGTGGCTCCCTCCCAGCTCCTCCCCTCTCTGCTTCCTGTCTGCGGTGCTGCGAGCTGCTTTTCTCAGCCAGGCCTCTCTCTGCCTCACTGGCCCGCCTTGGAGCAGGCCAGCCACACAGGACTGAAGCTTGTCATGTGAGTTGAAATAAACTGCTCCTCGAAACTGGGTGTCCAGGACCCTCAGGATGCAGACCAGTGTCCTTCCCACCATCCGCATGGATTTGTGAGGTCAAGTCCCAGGCCTGACACGCAAGCCGATCCTTACTCGCTAAGGCTGACGTCTGAGTCGGGGACACAGGTGAGTGTGAGTGTGTGTACGTGAGTGTGAACACCAGGTCTCCGCCTGCCAGCAGCTCACACATCACTTCCAGTGTTTATCCTGCTGAACCACAAAGCCCAGCCTGGCCAAGGGCTCTCTGCTGACGTCGTTCTCTGTGATGGGGGAGGAAGGGAAAGAGAGACTTCGTGCTGCGTACTGCATTTTCTAACAGGTTGTTTGCTGCTGCTCTTTGTATATTAAATTTAAGCCAGGCATTTAAGCAAATGCCTGTAATCCCAGCACTCCAAAGGCTGAGGCAGAGCACTGAAATTTTGAGGCCATCCTGGACAATGTGGCACGACCTTATCCCAAAAATCCAAAAGAAAAGAAAGTCCAGTGTAACTTCTTTCCCCTGTGGGATGAAGATTGAGCCCAGGTATGTGTGCAAGGTACGCACTCTGCCTCTGAGGCGCTACCCAGCCCAGAAAGTCACTGGCCATGTGCAAGTTTCTGGACAGGAGTTGTGACCTCTGTTGGGTGGGGGAGGGGTCCAGCTGCATGGAGAAGCCAGGGATAGCAGCTGGATGGAGAGGAGGCCACGGGGAGAAACAGGTGACCAGGCCTGGCCAGAGCCTGGTAGGCATGGGAGGTGACAGCACAACCTGCCCCAACTGGGATCCTTGACCTGAGGCCTAGGGTTAGGGCCCAGTCTCCTCCCCTCCGACCCTAAGGTCCCTAGAGCAACAGCCCTGCTGACCAAGGCACTGAGAGCGACATCTGTGCCTGCCAGCTTAGCACATCCTCCTGCCAGAACCGAGCTCACTCCACCCGCAGGGTGGAGCCAACCCTGGCCCTGGCCCAACTCTCCCGGGCTCCCAGGTGTAGCCACTTTCGCTGGTACGGAGCACAGTGTTCTCCCCCAGGCCTGGCCTCACCTGGCGAGTATGGTATCCCTTGTCCTGGAACCTTGGCCAGGGGTCCCTCCCTCACCACCAGGGATCGGGCATCCCTGGGCATGGCAGACACCATGAACCCTGGTGAGTCTGGCCAGTGTGTCGACAGAGGTGACACAGCAGTAGCAGCTCTCATCAGGGACACAGGGCAGGCATCCAGTCAGGCCAGGCACATGGGATGGATGGGGAAGGAAGCCTGTGGAAGAATTCAGGATGCAGAAAAGGGAATCAGGTTGAGACAGTCTCATTAAGTTGCCCAAACTGGGCTCCAATTTTAAATCCTCCTGCCTCAGCCTCCTGCAGTGCTAGGATTATAAGTATGTGCCACCACACTCAGCTCACATTGGTCCTCTGTAACCAAAAGGCAGTAAATATGTACTGAGTACATTAGTGGAGGAATGAATACTGACTGAGCTGTTCCCGGGTGCTGCAGGATTTGGGAGATGGGTGTGCAGGGCGAGCACTTCAGGCCAGGCAGCCTGCAGGCTGGGAAGGTGCGGAGTACCCTTGTGCTCTGCTCACAGAGGTTTGTAGAAGTTGGTAGGAGGGCCAAGACGAAGACACAGCCCTTGGATGCCAGCTGTGATTTGCAATCCTAAAAGATGACTAGCACAGGTGAAATTGCTGATTCAGGCTAGACTGCAGGGGAAAAGATAAGAGCTGATCTTGAAAAACAACAAAAACCAGGGAGCTGGGCATGGCAGTGCACTCCTGTAATCCCAGCTATGCAGGAGCCTGAAGCAGGAGGGGCTCATGAGACCAGCCTGGACAGTTTAGCAAGAATTTAAAATAAAATTTTAAGAGTTAGGGGAAGCTCACTGGTAGAGAATTTGCCTAGCGTGTGGGAATTTGGTCCCAGCACCACAAAAACAAAACAAAACACAATCCCAATACCAGCACAGCCTTTCTATTCTTCCTTGTGGGAAGGACGACACTTAACATGGGATCACAAGCACAGATTAATCAGCAGACCCAAATTTAGGATTTTTGTAAAAAAAAAAAAAATCAAGACTACAAGATGTTATCACAGTCTCTGCAGTGTGATCTTAAGAGAAAATTTAGTTGACAAACTCGATGTATTCAACACTAAAAGACCTTTATGCCAGTGGGTCTCATCCCTAGGTGCATGTTGAAACACCCAGGGAGGTTTTGAAACATGTAATCATTGAATCACTGTACATATTTATGGGGCACTGTAATGTTTAATAGTAATTACTCGGACTATTTCGACACATGTATACAATGTGTGCTGATCAAATCAGAATAATTAGCGTGTCCATCTCCTTTCATTTGCTTATGTTTGGAGCCTCTGGGCTGCTCTCTTATAGTTCTTCATAAAATGTATAATAGCTGGACGTGGTGGCACAGGCCTGTAATCCCAGCATTTGAGAGGCTGAGGCAGGAGGATCACTACTCTGGGCTACTCTGGGCTTCAAAGTAAGATGCTGTCTCAAAACAAAACAAAACAAAAAACAAAAAGACAAAGTGCATAATACAGTAATACATTCTCTTCTCTTCTCTCTCTCTCTTTTTCTCCCTTGGTACCAGGGATCAAACTCAGGCCCTTGTGCTTGCAAGGCAGAAGCAGCACCACTGAGCTAAATCACTGCCCCTACATTCTCATAAATATATTGAAACCTAGGGCTCCATACCTACATGGTAATTTAGTTGGGGAGGAACAGACCCCAGAGACCCATATTTCTTTTATCTTAGGTATAAGGGGAGCTGTCTGTGTATTGCAAAGGTTGTTAGCACTTGGGTTAGGTTAAGAGTTTGGAATGTACATCTTTATATAGCCTACTCTTCAATATATACCGCTTCACATATACCATTAAGACCACAAAGGGCCAGGGATTTAGCTCAGTGGCACTGCACCTGCCTTGCAAAGTCCTGAGTTCAATCCCCAGTACCGGGGGAAAAAGATAATATTAGAACCATGAAACATTTCCATTTCTGGGTGAGGTTGTTTTCATGCCTTCGATGTCCATATTTATTAAACCCATGATACTTAACTGTTTTTGCTTAACAATTTTTAAAGGGCTACTCAAATTTTAAAGTATTTTTATGTACCAAATAATTTGAAATTTATGGTGTTTTTTATACTTTTGGGTAGATCCAGTTTTTCATTGGGTATCTTATTTTCTGTATCAGGAATTTCATATACCATTTTCAGTATGATGAAGTCTTCTTGTGATTTCTCTCAGCTTTTATGTGCTAAAGAATAATCTGCCTTCATTGTGGGATGGTATTTTTGCTGGGTATAAAATCTCCAGGTTGATGATGTTTTTTTCCACATTTTTTCCCCCTACGACAGGGTCTTGCCATATAATTCAGGGTAGTCTTGAACTCACTTTGTAGCCCAGGCTGTCCTTGAACTTGCAGCAACCCTCCTGCCTCAGCCATCTGAGTCCTGGGATTACAGGTGTGTGCCACCATGCCTGGCTCTTTCCACATTTTAACAATGAGCCTGCACTATTTCCTAGTGAGCAATATTTCCTGAGATGGTAATCTTATGTTTTATGTTTATTTCTCTAAGTGTGGGAATCTTTTTTCTATGGTTGCTTTTAAAGTTTTTAATTTCTGTCCTGGGAATTAAATGTGGTACCTTGTACATGCTCTACAAGCATTCTACCTTTGAGTGGCATCCCTGCCCCCCCCTTTTTTGGTACCAGGGATCAAACTCAGTGCTTGCAAGGTGCTTTTATGAATTAAATAATATACACAAATATCTTTCTTGTGGCTTTAATTTTGGTCTTATTTCAGTGCCCCTCTGTGAAGATGAAGGTGTTACCAGTCTAGATTTGCACATTTCCTCCTTCCTATCACCACCCAACTTTTACTAGTCAAGCTATAATTTCTTTGTCAAAGTTTTAAAATACATACATTCTGTTCTCTTACCAACAAATGTGATTTGTTCATAAAACTTTCAAAAAGTTCAAGTGCACTAAATGATTATAACCATGTGTTAGGATTTTATTTATTTATTTATTTATTTATTTTTGTTTTTTTGAGACAGGGTCCCACTATATAGTTGAGACTGACCTGGAACTCACTATGTAGCCCAGGCTGGTCTCGAACTCACAGCGATCCTCCTGCCTCAGCCTCCCGAGTGCTGGGATTACAGGCGTGCGCCACCATGTCCGGCAGGAAGCTTACTTTCCATATGGGAAATTTAACCTCTCATTTCCCCATGGAAGCTCCCCAGGGACATGGGAGAAGACACTCGAGATCAGTGTGATCTAACCTGAGGTAGACAAAACAATGATGGTAAACTTAGATAAACCTAAAGATGGGACAGAGCATTATACTTTCACCAATAAGAAGACAGGAAGCAAATGAGGAACACAAAAACAGCACTGTACAAGAAAATCATGGTCCAAACATGGAGCAAACCTGAAGAGGACTGATGTTGGGTAATTCATGGTACAAAAGAAGAGTCTTCATTTGCCTGGATGAATACATCATTCCCTTTGAGCGGCTCGAGGGTCAGACAAGGGAGCTAGAGAAGGAAAATGCAACAAGAATTTCTGTGTGACCCTGAAGTATGTACAATGCTCACATCACTTTCTCACCGCTAGACAAAATGCCCCACACCTGCAACTTAAAGGAGGAGGGGTTTATTTGGGTTCAGGTTTTGAAAGTTTCTATTCTTGCATGGTTGGCAACACAGCATATGGGGTGGGGCAAGGAAACCTGCTCACATCACAGTGTCCAGGAAGCAGAGAGTGAAGGGAAGAACCAGGAAGGGAAATTCACCCTTCTGGGACACCCATCCGGTGACCGCCTCCTCCCTCCTGATCCTACTCCCAACACCAAACCAGCTATAGTGACCCCTAAATCGAATCACCCACCATAAGCCTGCCTCTTCCACGATGCCTTGGGGGAGGGGTCCAGATATAATCCCTAACACATGATGGCCGGGCGTGGTGGCGCACGCCTGTAATCCCAGCACTTGGGAGGCTGAGGCAGGAGGATCGCTGTGAGTTCGAGACCAGCCTGGGCTACATAGTGAGTTCCAGGTCAGTCTCAACTTCATAGTGAAACCCTGTCTAAAAAACAAAATAAAACAAAAGTAAACTTTCTGGACTTCTCTCATGTCTGTCCATAATCGTCATTTTGCTCTCACCACTGACATTTTGTTACAAATGGAATTCTAGCCTCAAAACCATTTGTCCATCGACATCTGAAAATATGGATTCCCTACCCCTGCCATCTTCCTCCTCCCCCTCTTCCTCTTTTTTGTCATCCATTTGTTTACATTTATAGGACTTAAAATATATATTTCTGTTCAACCATAAAAAGAATGAAATTATGTCATTTGCAGCAACATAAATGAAACTCTACATTATATTAAATGAAATGTCAGGTGAGGAACGACAAATACCACCTGTTCTCACTTAGATGTGGAAACTAAGATGTTGATCCCAAAGAAGTAGAGAATAGAATAGTGGTTTCCAGAGCCCGGGAAAGTGTCTGGTGGACGGGATGGTGGAGGGAGGATGGTTAAAGAGCAATGACTTATTGGTTTTTGTGTTTCAGTATTGGGGATGGGGATGGAACCCATGGCCTTGTGCACGCTGGGCAAACCCTCTACCACTGAACTACATCTCCAGCAGGAATAACCTTCATTGTTTTATGGCACAGAAGGGTAATTATGGTTGAAAACAATTAATGGAATATTTCATAATAGCTAGTAGGAGGCCTCTGAATGTTTCCAACACAAAGAAAGGGTAAATGACTCAAGTGCTAAATGCCAGTTACCCTGACCTGATCATTATATAATATATACACATATTGAAATGTTGCACTCTGCCCCACAAATATGTGCAGTTGTTATATGTGAGTCAAAAATAAAAGTGTATAAATTAATCTATAAACACTCTACTTTTACAAAAACAGCTTTAGAGACAGGCGTGTTGGCGCACGCCTGTAATCCCAGCACTCGGGAGGCTGAGGCAGGAGGATTGCTGAGTTCGAGACCAGCCTGGGTTACATAGTGAGTTCCAGGTCAGTCTCAACTACATAGTGAGACCCTGTCTCAATAAAACAACAGAAAAACACCTTTAGAGTTCTAAAATCCAATGAGGCATATATGTCTGGTGTGGGTAAACCCTGTCTAAAAAACAAAATAAAACAAAAGTAAACTTTCTGGACTTCTCTCATGTCTGTCCATAATCGTCATTTTGCTCTCACCACTGACATTTTGTTACAAATGGAATTCTAGCCTCAAAACCATTTGTCCATCGACATCTGAAAATATGGATTCCCTACCCCTGCCATCTTCCTCCTCCCCCTCTTCCTCTTTTTTGTCATCCATTTGTTTACATTTATAGGACTTAAAATATATATTTCTGTTCAACCATAAAAAGAATGAAATTATGTCATTTGCAGCAACATAAATGAAACTCTACATTATATTAAATGAAATGTCAGGTGAGGAACGACAAATACCACCTGTTCTCACTTAGATGTGGAAACTAAGATGTTGATCCCAAAGAAGTAGAGAATAGAATAGTGGTTTCCAGAGCCCGGGAAAGTGTCTGGTGGACGGGATGGTGGAGGGAGGATGGTTAAAGAGCAATGACTTATTGGTTTTTGTGTTTCAGTATTGGGGATGGGGATGGAACCCATGGCCTTGTGCACGCTGGGCAAACCCTCTACCACTGAACTACATCTCCAGCAGGAATAACCTTCATTGTTTTATGGCACAGAAGGGTAATTATGGTTGAAAACAATTAATGGAATATTTCATAATAGCTAGTAGGAGGCCTCTGAATGTTTCCAACACAAAGAAAGGGTAAATGACTCAAGTGCTAAATGCCAGTTACCCTGACCTGATCATTATATAATATATACACATATTGAAATGTTGCACTCTGCCCCACAAATATGTGCAGTTGTTATATGTGAGTCAAAAATAAAAGTGTATAAATTAATCTATAAACACTCTACTTTTACAAAAACAGCTTTAGAGACAGGCGTGTTGGCGCACGCCTGTAATCCCAGCACTCGGGAGGCTGAGGCAGGAGGATTGCTGAGTTCGAGACCAGCCTGGGTTACATAGTGAGTTCCAGGTCAGTCTCAACTACATAGTGAGACCCTGTCTCAATAAAACAACAGAAAAACACCTTTAGAGTTCTAAAATCCAATGAGGCATATATGTCTGGTGTGGGTCCTTTTCTCACATAACCTTTCTGATGTTTTCCATTTGAAGAGTGAACTTGTTCAGCTGTGGAAATTTCATGATTTCCTAAATTAGTTTCTCACACCTGTCTTCTCCATTCTTACCTTTCTTGGGCTCCTCAGAGTCAGATTTTGAACTTCTTAAGTGGAAACTCTATGTGTCTGCTTTTGTCATCATTGTAGCCCTTCTGTAGAATGACTTAATATTCAGATTCGCACTTTCCACCCTCAGAGGTTTCTCTTTTCCCCTGGTTGCTCCTTTTGGAAGACACGCTGTGTTGCTTCCAATCTGTAACATCCTATCAAATTTCCTTATGTATACTCATTAAAGCTTTCCTCTAAAACCTGTTTTCCAGGGCTGGGAATGTAGCTCAGCAGCATAGCACCTGCCTGGGTAGTGCAAGGTCCTGAGTTTGATCCCATCCCCTGTGCCAAAAAATAAAAAATGAAAGCCGTTCTCCAACCCCTTGTTTATTTCTCTTTCCTGCACTCTCGGTGTCCCTGTTTGAATTCCTTGATCTTTCATGCTCCTCGTTTCTTCACGTGTGCGGAGTCGGAGTCTCCTGTTCCCTTCCATGGAGGATTCTGCAGCCGTGTGGGTTCCTGGGCAGTGTGTGTGCAGTTCAGCTTCCTGGGGACAGGTGGAGGCAGGGGCCTGACCGGAGTAGGAAATAGCTCTCCAGGGTGACCTGATAAGCAGATTTCATTCTGTGTGTCCAGGCTGCAGGTGCCCAGGGTGCCGCATGGAGGCAAACTGCCTTTGGCTTCTCCGGGTAATACACCTTTCATCAGAGGAGAGAACTCGGCTTCACTTTGGCTTTTTCCTTCTGCCTAGGGATAAATGAGGCCGAGGTTAGGGATTTTCTACGTGTAGATCTTTAATTAGATTTTACCATTTCTTGCTCTTGCTTTCTGCTTTCCACGGCAGCGTTGGCTAGAGAGACTTTGGAGATCTCCAGAAGATAGAGGGTCCCCACTGGACCATGGCCTTCACCCTGAAACCTCACCATCAACACTTTCACCCTTCCCCGAGATTGAGTGCAGTCTATGAACTGAGGGCAAATACTCTCTCTCATACTCATCAATGTTTTAGATTTTTCTCTAATATATTTTCTCTATACATGTATTTTACCATATACACATACTTTCAAAAATAAACTTTTTAAAAGCAGGTTAAGACTGATAGAAAAGTTGTACAGAAATTTCAGGATTTCTACTAACCGTTGCTTTTGTTATTAACATCTTGATTTAGTGTGGTACGTTGGTTAAAATGGATGAACCACTATTTATTCATTGATACTCAACTAAAGTTCATAATGTTCACTTTTGTGTTGTACAATATAGGACTATAGGTCTTTTAATAAGTGCATGTCACATGTCCACCATTATAATTCTTTGTATGCATTTATATTAGATTTGCTAATATTTTTGTTGAGGATTTTTGCATCCTACTTCATGAGATATATTGTGACATACTTTTTGCTCTTGTAATGTTTTTGTCTGGTTTTCAGCTGTATAACAAACACTGCTGGCCTCAAAGTATAAGTTAGGAGTTGGCCCTGGTGCATGCCTACAATTCTAGGAAATTCCAGGGAAGCTGAGGCAGGAGGACCACAAGTTTGAGCACATCCTAGGCAAGTTAGCAATTTAGCAAAACCTGTCTCAAAATAAAAAATAAAAGGGGTGGGAATGTAGCCTGATGCAAAGGCTCTGAGTTCATTCCCAAGTTACGCACACACATACACACATGTACACAAATATGAGTGAGGAAGTAATCACTCTACTTTTATCTTCCAGAAGAAATAATTTTTAAAATGTTTAGTAGAATTCACCAGCAAGACCATTGGGCCCAGGAGCTTTCTATTTGGAATATAATTTGTTATTGCTTTGTAGATATAGTCCTGTTCAAATTATTATTTTTCCTTGTGTGAGTTTTAGTACAATGTGTCATTCATGAAATTTGTACATTTCATCTAATTTATCAAATCTGTGGGCAGAGCCAGGTGTGGTGGCGCACGTCTGTAATCCAAGCACTCAGGAGGCTGAGACAGGAGGATCACTTTGAGTTCGAGACCAGCCTGAGCTACATAGTGAATTCCAGGTGAGTCTCAATTACATAGTGAGACCCTGACTCAAAAAAAAAAAAAAATTTGTGGGCAAAGTTTTTATAGAATTCTTTTGTAGTCTTCCTAATGTTTATGAGATAAGTAGCAATGTCATCTCTTTCATTTCTGGTATTGGTAATTTTTATCATCTCTCTTTTTTCTTGATTAGCCTGATTAGCAATTTTATAGACCTTTTCATAGAATTAGCTTTTGATTTTGTTGATTTTCTCTATTTCCTATTTTCAATTTCATTGATTTCTACTTTAATTTTTATTAAAATTACTACTGCTATTTTGTATTTCATTTATTGTTCTTTTTCCATTTTCCTAAGGTGTGTGTTGATTTTAGATTTTTCTTTTTTTTCAGTTTAGATTTTTTTTTTTTTTTTTTTTTTTAGCACTGGGATTGAACTCGGGTCCTTGGGCTTGCAAGGCAGGCCACTGAACTGCTGAGCTAAATCCCCGGCCCCAAATTTTTCTTTTTTTCTAATATGTGCATCCATTGTTATAAATTTCCCTTCAAGCCCTATTTCTGCTGTTTCCCAATAAGTTGGATAAGTTGTACTTTTATTTTCAGTTGTTTGAAATATTTAAAAATTTTTCGCTCACTATTTTTGTGGGGGGGTACCAGAGATCGAACTTGGGACCTTGTGCTTATGAGGCAGGCAGTGGAACCAGTGAGACAAATCTCTGGCCTAAAAATTTCTCTTAAGAGACTTTTTTAGCCAGATGTTATGTAGAAGTGTGTTTTAAAATATCTAAATATTTTTTACTTCCTAGCTCTCTTTCAATTGTGAATTTCTAGTTATCCAACATGGGCTGAGTGTATCCACTGTGTGATTTCCGTTCTTTTCAATTTGTTAATTATGCTTTGTGATCTGGCTTGGTTAATGCTCCATGTGAACTCGACAAGAATGTGTATTCTGCTGCTGTTGGATGAAATCATCTGTAAATGTCAGTTATCTGAGTTGATTGATGGTGCTGTTTAGTTCAGCTCTACTAACTGATAACAACTTACTGGGTCTGTAAATTTCCGGTTGAGGGGTACTGAAGTCTCCAACTGTAATAGTGGGTTGATGTATTTCTCTTCGTAGGTTTTTTTGCTTTTTGGGGGGTACTGGGCATTGAACTTGGGTCCTTGCGCTTACGAGGCAGGCACCAGAACCACTGAGCTAAATCACCAGCCCTCTGTGTAGTTTTAACAGAGTTGCCTCATATATTTCAACACTGTTGTTAGGCAAAAAGATAGGGTTGTGATTTCTTAGATAATTAACCCCCTTACCAATGAATACTTCTCTTTATGCCCAGTAATTTTCCTTGCTGTAAAATGTTTTGTCCAGGGCAGGGGATTTAGCTCAGTGGTGCGTCAGCCTGCCTTGTGAGCACAAGGTCCCAAATTCAATCCCTAGTACAAAAAAAAAAGCAAAAAAATATGTTGTGTCCGTCTGTAATCCCACCTGAAACAGGAGGATCATTGCGAGTTCAGGCCCAGCCTGGACTACCTACTGAATTCAAGGCCAACCTGAACTGCTTAGTGACACCCCATCACAAAAAAAAAAAAAAAAAAAAAAAAAAAAAAAAAAAAAAAAGAAAGAAATCAAGAAAACAAAAATCTATTTTTGGGCTGGGGATTTAGCTCAGTGGTGCTGTCACCTGCCTTGAAAGTGCAAGGTCCTGAGTTCAATCCCCAGTACAATATAAATAAATAAATAAATCTATTTTATCTAAAATTAATGTAGCTGTTCTGCTTTCTTTTGATTAGTGTCCGGGTTAGTGTGGTGTAGTTCACTCCATCCCTTTACTCTTAATATGTTTGTGTCCTTGCATTTAAAATGGGTTTCTTAAAAAAATAAAGTGGGTTTCTTGTAGATATCCTATAGTTGTGTCATTTATTTTTATTCGCCCTGTCATTCTCTTTTAATTTTTGTGTTTACATCATTCATACTTAAAGTAATAATTGATATAATTCGATTAATATCTACCATATTGGCAACTGTTTCCTATTCATTGCCCTTATTTTTTTAAATTTAATTTTTTTTTTTGATACAGGGTGTCACTATGTAATCAAGACTGGCCTGGAACTCACTATGTAGCCCAGGCTGGTCTCAAATTCACAGCGATCCTCCTGCCTCAGCCTCCCGAGTGCTGGGATTACAGGCATGAGCCACCAGGCCCCGCTCATTGCCCTTATTTTTTGTCTTCTCTTTTTCTGCCTTCTGTAGTTTTAATTGAACATTTTATGATTCCATTTTTTTTCTCATGTTAATAAACAAATTTTGCAAATATTTTTAGTGGCTCCCCTTGAGTTTACATTTAAACTAGTCTAAATCAAGCCACCAGGCCTGGCTCATTGCCCTTATTTTTTGTCTTCTCTTTTTCTGCCTTCTGTAGTTTTAATTGAACATTTTATGATTCCATTTTTTTTCTCATGTTAATAAACAAATTTTGCAAATATTTTTAGTGGCTCCCCTTGAGTTTACATTTAAACTAGTCTAAATCCACTTTCAAATAACAATATACTACTACTTCTACTATAGGTATTTTATAGCATCCTTTGTAATATTCTTATTCTTTACTTTTAAATGTTAATTCCTATATTTTTCACCTATGTATATATTTCTTCCCTGCACATAGTGTACTTTAAAAGAAAAAATACATACTACTGATTTTTTCACTCGATACCTTGACAACATGAGATAATTTCAAATAAGATTATTCATTCTTTTGAATATTTCTTGTTTCTACTATATAAAAACAGAATAGACAGCTGGGCATGGTGACACATGCCTGTAATCCCAGGACTCAGGAGGCTGAGGCAGGAGGATTGCTGTTTGAGACCGGGCTGGTCTACATAGTGAGTTCCAGGTCAGTCTCAACTACATAGTGAGACCCTGTCTCAAAGAAAAAAAAAAAAAAAGAATAGAGAAGACAGATGAGTAACATATAGGTACTAAAGCTTAAATTCTCATATATCAAGGGCAACTTTGGCTCTGAGCCTGATGTATAATTAGTTAAGTGATCTCATTGTGCTATGTTAATATTTTTGAGTGCCTATAAAAATGCTTAATTAAAAACATTAAAGTAATTATGTTACTTATCCCTTAGTTTCTCTTTCTATATAATGACTCTTAGGGCAGAACGTCTTGCTCGGGGCATGATAAAAGATAAAAGGGAGAAAATAGTGCAAGATATAAAGCATCTAAATAAAGCACATTATGCTGAGTACAGTAAGTCAGGTACGGAAAGACAAGTCCTGTGACCTCACCTACGTGGAATGTGAGAAAGTCAAGCAGAAAAGCAGAGTAGCCTGGTGGGAGCTGAGGCTGCCAGTGGGGGAAATGGAGAGATACGGGTTGAAGGGCACAAAGTTTCAGTTAGGATGAATCATTTCCACAGATCTGCTGTATAGCCTGGTGACCACGGTAAATGAAAATGCATTTCATACTCGGATAAGAGAGAGCAGATCTCAAACTCTTCAGCACTCGTCCACGCACACACACTAAGTATGTGCAGTGGCGGATATGCTCATTAGCCCTGATTTGATCATTTTGTGGTGTATACATCTGTCGAACACCATGTTACACACCATGAAAATATATAATTATTGTGTTGATTTTATCTTGAAAATTTTGGAGTAAAATTAAAGAGCACAGGTGAATTATTGGGTTCCAAACTTAGTTTTTAATTATTTTTTGAGACAGAGGCTTGCCAGTACAGCCCAGGCTGCCTTGAATTCAAAGCAGGCCTCCTGCCTCAGGCTCCCCAGTGCTGGGATTACAGATGAGTGCCACCACGCCCGGCTCACACTTAAAATTTAAGTTTTTATTCCCAGGTTAGAATCGTCCTGGGGGAAGCAGCAAGACACAATGAAGAGAGTGATGTTCATACTCAGGCTTGAGCCCTGTCTCCAGCCTGTGGAGAGGCTCTGCGCCGGTGGTCTCCTCTGCCAGCTGTGTGGAGGCTCCCTGGACGCTGGCAGCAGGGCACTGCCGGGAGTGGGAATCTGGCGTCCAGGGCCTCCCAGTGGGCAGATCTCACGGACGGGCCCGAGCAGAGGCACCAGACGCCAGTCATGAGGAGCACGGCTTGTGGCACTGGTTAGAAAAGAGAAGGGCGTTGTGCTAGAGTGAGAAGTGCATATTGCATCTCTGCTCCCGGCCCCTGCTCCTGCAGAGTTCCTGAGGCTCCCTCACCGGCAGAGGCGGCACGGGGAGAATTCTCTGCTCTAATGCACGGTCTTTGTCCCGGTTCCTGACACAGCTCCCGAGACCTTTGCCGTTCTGGGAGTGATAACATCGGCTACGGGCTCCAGAATCCCTGGACATTCCTGGGAGATAGCAGCAGCTTTTGTTCTGCTGAGGTGACTCTGGGGGCTCCCTGGCCTCTGGATGCGGGTGATGCGGGCTGTTGTCAGGGAGCCAGCCATGTGTTTGGAGGGTTGGCCTTTCCATGCTTCCTTCCCCTCTTTTCGTTCGTGTGTGTGTGTGTGTGTGTGTGTGTGTGTGTGTGTGTGTTCTGGTTTTTGGTTCTTTGAGACAGGATCTCACTATGCAGTTTAGAGTGGCCTTGAACTCATATAGCCCATGCTGAACTTGGGGCCAACCTCCTGCCTCAGCCTCCCCAGTGCACCACCACACCCAGCTCACTCTCTCCCTCCCTCCCTGACAACCTTCCTTCCTGTCAGTGTGTAGGTGACAGCATTGTGTTGTGTCACACTTGAGCCCAAGGTAAACAGGCAGAAAGGAGACAATTATGAAAGAAGTTGCGTGCTTGCCCCTCTCTTGGAAGGGCATGGTAAGAAGTGAGGAGGGCTGTTACACAGGGGTGGGCAGGGTCCACACTGAGCAAAATGAGAGGGAGCAATTCTCACCTTGAGAGGTGTATAAATAAATAGTATGAGGAACCTCAGCAGATGGCAGCCGTATGTCTTCAGGAAGGTGACATCCTCTGATTTGCAGAAAGATGCTGTTTGGGCTGCTAGGAAAGCCAGCCCCACCTCTGCCGCTGCCATGATGGGAGGCTGGTGTGAAACACAAGAGCAGTGACCCACAATCCCACCACCCGGAAGTTAGCACAGCCCCCAGCCAGTGGCTACGGCCACAGCCCTGGGACCCAGTCCTGAGCCAGTGCCACATAATCAAGCTGTGAGGCTTCAGTCGCAGGGACAGGCAGAGCAGAAGGCATCTGTGCTCTGGCGCCCTGGAGGACTCTTGTCGACTCCTTATATGAAAAGGTTTTCTTAAGGGAACCTCTATCCTTGCGGACAAATTCTATGTTAATATTGTAAAACTGACCCCAGGGAAGAGATGCTACTCCATCCATCACATGTAAACTTCTGTGTGTGTGCGTGCGTGCACGTGTGTGTGTGAGTTTATTACCTGCACCATCTCAGAAACTGTAAGCTCCTGAGAAGGCAAAAGTCCTGTCTTGTTACTGCCAGATCCTAGAACAATGCCAGGTACATAGCAGCTGCTCCATAAGCACCTTTTGGCTGATCAGACACATTTTTCAGCACCGCTTTTTCGTATTTCTTAGTGAACCCAGGGCCTTTGCCCTGAGCTATATCCCCATCCCCCTTGATCCTTATTCCTTTTAGCTTTTGACAGGGTGTTGCTAAGTCTCTAAATTGCCTAGATGGGCTCCAACTGGGTATCCTTCTGCCTCAGCCTCCCAAACAGGCGGGGTCACCATAGGTGGCCACCACATCGATCTACGTTTTCAGCCTTTTAAACTGTGACTTGAAAAATGGGAACGAAAGGGAATGAGGGCTATCGTGACAACCACGTTGCTTAGCACGGTGACAATTTATGGAACAATCACTGTGTGTTCTGATGACTTAAACACAGGGACTCGTGAATTCTCACATGACCTGCGGAACCTGTCACAGGCTAGGAAATGTCCGCTACGGAGCCCAGTTCCGACTCTGTGCGGTCTCCAAAGAGGCCCTACAGCCGCCCCATTCTCCTGTTCCCTGAGGTCCTTATGTGCTGACAGATCAAGCAAACTAAGGTCACACTGTCGTCCTTTCAAGACGATGTCTGTCCATTTACCTCATTCAACAGCTGTTTTCTCGATCACCACATTTCGCTGAGCAGTTATGCAGAGGTCTTCGCCGAGCAGTGTCCCCTGAGTGCTACATGGGGTCTCTAAGGCCCACACCTGGTCAGCAAGTGGACTCCACCAAGTTGCCACGCAGCAAATGATTTCAGCTGCTATTTTAAAAATGCTCATCCCATAGAAGCTTTGATGGGGAAAAAAGCTGTGTTTTGCTAGTGCTATAAAATATGGCACATAGCGTACCCCCCCAAACACCGAGTAAAGTGGGCGGTGGGGGTGCTCACCTGTAATTCCAACATTCTGGGAGGCTGAGGCAGGAGGATCGCAGGTTTGAGCTCGGTCTGGACAACTTAGCAACTCGGTGAGGCCCTGTCTCAAAATATAAAACACAGAAGGGCTGGGGACATAGCTCAGTGTGAAGGCCCTGGTTCAATTTCCTGCACCAAAACCAAACCTAACCCCTCCTGAGTGAATGACTGAATGCTTGCTCTTAGCACTCTGGGACAGTATGTGCCCCACCCACAAGAGAATGGCTTTCTTCACTCATCTGCATTTTATTTTAAGCAGCGTATTACTATGGAATACTAATAGTGTCTTTACCTGTCTTCTTCAGTGTTATCTATAGTTACACTACATCATAAGTTTCTTTCTTTCTTTTTCTCTCATTGGGTTTATTGGTACTTTTTAGTTATATTCATCATTGGGCTCTTGTACCTTTATGTGACCGGTCTTGGTTCTCATTTTTTCCCCATACCCTTGCCTTCCCTTCACTCCCTCCTCCCTTCCCTATTTACAAAATAGATCAAAAGTCTCGATCTCACAAATACTTGGAGAAGTGCAGAGGCCGCCCATCCTCCAGGAGGTCATAGCCACCGTCCAGGGACAGCTAGATTGGACCAGGAGCCTGGGCTCCAAGAGGGAGCGCTGGGACTCGGGCGGCCCCTGCTGGCGAGGGCCGGAAGTGGCCCGGAGGAACAAGGCGTTCCCTGGAGGATCTCTGGTCAAAGGTCGGGGAACCTCAGGTGAAAGGTCAGAGAACCGCCTTCCATAGGGAGAGGGCTCTAGAAACACTGCAGGTGGGGAAGCCTGACTTTTCTGCAGTCACAACAGCCGGTTAAACCTGGAAGGGTGAGAAGTCGGATTCCTGACCTGTGCCTTCCGGCAACTGGGGTAGATGGGGGTGGGGGATGGAACTGAGCGGCTCAAGGTCCTGAGTTCAATTCCCAGTCCCGAAAAAAGAAGAAAAGAAGAAAAAATTAGCAATGAGATCTGAACCCTAATTCCAGTCTCTTCTGCCTTTATGAAAATTAGCAGTTAACCATAAATCTGTTGTGCCTGTTTCTTATGCTTGATACCCTCGGCTTCACAACTATATTGGGTACCAGGCACATGTTCAGTGTATTTCAAAATTCATTGCTTTTGGATTCCAGAGGCTCTGCTGGCGTGGGTTTCCTTAAAAGCTGAAGAGATTGTCTCTGCCCAGACGCTTTTTCATAGGTCTCATAGTTTGAAGGCCCTACCTTCAGGCCCCAGTATTGAGGATCAAACCCAGGACTTTGCATTTAAATGCTAGGCAAACTCTCTACCACTGAGCTGCATTTCTTTTTGTATTTTGTTTTGAGACAGGTTGGCTTTGAACTTGCAGTCCTCCTGCCTCAGCCTCCCAAGTAACTGAGATTACAGGCATGTGCCAACACCACTGCCTGCCCGGGGTTTTGAACCTACCAAACAGAACACACATTGGAGTAAAAATACATTTTCTCATTTAAAAAAGTACAGACACATCTACCATTATGCTACGTTACTGATATCAAGTGAAATTAAAAGTTTAAAATAGTAATAGTGCCAGGAGTGGTGGTGCATGCCTGGCATCTCAGCACTAGGGAGGCTGAGGCAGGAGGATCACCACAAGTACAAGGCCAGCCTGGACTACACAGTGTGAGTTCATGACTAGCCTGAATTATAGAGTGAGACCCCGTCTCAAAATAAAAATATCAAAAAAGCTAAAATAGTAACTGTTACGTGGTAAACATGTTAGAAATGTTGGCCATTATAATTACATGATAAGCACAATGGGTGGGTCAGTCTGCACGGGTAACAGGATACCTGGAGGCCCATAACCCTAGGCTGGGTGCCAACTGGAAGCCGTCCATTTCCCATGGTGGGTGGGGGACACGTTCTTCCTGTGTAGAATGGTCACTGTTTTTCTGAGACATGATTTCACTGTGTAGCTCAGGTTGACCTTGAACTTGCAGCAATCTCCTGCCTCAGCTTCCTGAGGGCTGGAACGACAGGTGTGCATCACTCTCCCCAGGTTCCCTCCTGCCACTCTTGGCCCCAGGTTCCCTCCTCCAAACTCTCAGGGTTCTCTGCATCTCCGAACAGCTCTGTGACACCATGACCAATGGTCACCTCTTACTGTCAACCAAGTACTGTGCTTTCTCCTCTTTAAGTAGCAACCTACTGGAGTGTCTCATACAGCAACAGAGGGAGCATTGGCATTGGAAATCAGAACTCAGAACTAGTAAGAATCACACATGGACGCATGGTCTGAAAGCATCTCCCAGAGACGGTCCAAGGCACCAGGGAAAACCCAGTAACTAACAGTGCAAGGCGGAAATTGGGCACCACCCAATGTGATGTGCCTGGGAGGGATCCAACTCCGTTTCCATAAGGATGAACTAGGGTTGCAAAACCTGAACGTAATCGTGTGGAGACCTCACACAGACGCCCCCCAGAAATGTCCAAATATACTCCAGATTGTCACAAAAGACAAAACCAAAACAAAGCACAGAAATATTTCATATTGTAGGGACACGACAACTGACCGCAGTCCTGGTCTGGACGGGACCTGTGCTCACAGAAGGAAAGGCTGGGACACATTACCAGGTTGGTTATCAAACTGGAACGTGGATGGGAGGGTATAGGGAAGTATTACATCAAGGTCAATGCACTGCACCCGAAATATGTTTTTAATATAAAAATCACCTGCTGCGCGGCATGTTTCTTGAAACAGGGATAAGCCGCCTCACTGCCAGGAACAGGCGAAGGATGGTGCTGTGTGAGGAGCCGCAGGAAGATGAGCCTGGCAGACGGAGGCGGGCAGTGAGAAGGGTGGGCATGGATCCCCCTGACAGGTCCTGAGCGCTCTCCACACCAGTGCTCAACCGCTTCCCAAGCAGTACCACGATATCAGGGTTTTCTACTCCTTTCCTTCTTTCTTTCCTCTGCTTTTCTAACTTGGGTTGAAGACTTTATTTTACCTTTAAAATTTTTCTTTCAATAACAAGATCATTTAACAGTGAATCTGCTATGGTTAAAAATCTGGTTTTCTTATGTAGTGCTCTTGTTTCTTCTGTTCCTAATGTAAAACAAACAAAAACAGGCCAGAGCTTAAAAGGTTGAGTTTCTTACATGCACCCCTAAGATAGTTTCTTGGCTGGGGATTTAGCTCAGTAGTTCCATCACCTGACTCAGCACAAGGTCCTGAGTTCGAGCCCCGATACCAAAACAAAACAAAAGTTTCTTGAATTATTAGTTGAGATGTTTTAAGATGTTAGAAAATAGTGTTTCATTGTGGTGTGCTCATTAAGGATTGAAAGCTCATACTCTGAATGGGTCAAATGAGTCCACAGAATTGTTATCAGATTGGCTAAAAGAGGCTTCGCTTTCCAGAGGTCAGGAAAAATTCTAGAGTTACAGCCAGAACCTTCGAGGGTCATTCAGAGTTCATGGATCTTAACATGCATAGCCGAAGGAAGACAACACTGTTTTATTATCTTCCAAACAAGGGTGCTAGGGAGGGAAAAGTCCCCCTTTCCTGCTTCTTCTTTTGGTCTCTTTCCTAAAATGATGAGGTGACCACACAAATAAAAGCTCACATTATCAATTCCCAGCTCCACACTCCTATATGGATTTCAGTGCTGTTCTCCCAGGATTTTTTGTGTCTATTAGAGTCAGCTCACTTTCCTTTTTTTTTGAGACAGGGTCTCACTGTGTAGTTGAGACTGACCTGGAACTCACTATGTAGGCCAGTTTGGTCTCGAACTCACAGCAACCCTCCTGCCTCAGCCTCCATAGTGCTGGGATTACAGGTGTGCACCACCACACCTGGCCTCACTTTCCTTTTGACACAGGATTATCTATGGTTAGAACTACTGAGTTCATGGACACCCTATGAACAATATACATGGCAGCATCACTTAGGAACAAGGACAAAAAATAACTATCATTTGTAAGGAATCCTTAACCAACTATTTATTAGACCAAATCAACTCTTCTAAAAGAAAAGTAAACAAAACAAAACGAAAAAAAGAAAATACAAAGCTTCTAGGGCTGGGGATTTAGCTCAGTGGTTCAACCACCTGCCTTGCAAGCGCAAGGACCCAAGTTTGATCTCCAGTACCAAAAAAAATAAAATTAAATAGTTGAGTTTCTCCTACCTCCTATCTTGTTCTTGAACTTTGCTAGTCAGAAGCAAGTACCCAAATAGCACCAGACAGGACAGCTAGCTCACAGGTGCCACCTTGATGGGCCCACGTCTACCCCAAATCAGTTCCTTGTGAGCATTTTTGCAGCACACGACTTAAAGCTTCTCTGTTCTGTTTGTGCAGCAGACATGGGTTGTGGGTACCTTGGTTGTCATAAGGGACAGGTTTCAAATGGATCTTGTAGGGCCTGGGGAGCAGCTCTGTGTGGGAGCAGGTGGTTGGCTTGCATCAGGCCCAGGGTTCAATCCCTATCACCTAAAGCAAAGCAAAACAAAAGCATCCTACTACATCCACACGCTCAAAACTAGGACAGAAGGAGAGAAACGTGAACCCCAAACAGTGGGAACTACAGCTCCAACTCCTCTGGGGAGGTCTGTACTTCAACAGTACACTGATGAAAGCGGATTAGTGTATCCCTGCTGGCTTGTGCCACCGGAGGTTCAGAGCCGCCTGGCAGGGAGACCTACGATCTACGGTTCCGTCATGAACATGAGAAGTTATCTGAGCTCTCTCCAAGGTCTGTGGACGCATCAAACTAAGAAATGACATAACCACTGTTCAGGGACAGGATCCTTTTCTCATATATCTTTAACATTTCTAATCTATTAATTTCATTTTACCTCAAACGTGGTTGAAGCCTATTTTTATTGAGTGAAGCAGACGCACAAATTAACATTTTTAATGGATGAACCTCATTACAGTTTTTGTAGAATACCTTAATAAAAGATACCTCATTGGTATTCCAGAGAAAGGGTGACAAATCCAACTCCCTAAAAAAGTTCCTTATGGCTGGGGATTTAGCTCAGTGGTGCTGCTGTCTGCTTCATAAGCGCAAGGACTCAAGTTCAATCACCGGCACCAAAAGAATAAAAATAAATTTTAAAAAGTTTTTAAAAGTTCCTTATACATTTATGGCCTTACTGACTCTGAAAAATGAGTTGCCTATGTGAGGATTAGTCCCAGAATTAGGGTGGTCAGAAAAATAAATAAGATTTGTGATTTAAAGTAGTTACCAAGTGAATTTGCTTTGCTAGCCATGAATAACTGGTACCAGACTGTTATTCCCACCACAAATAACAAGAGAAAGTAGGAGGTCAGGCATTGGACGACAGGTGGCATAAAACTGTGATCCTGGAGCAATCGGAAACTCATAAGGTGAGTTTCACACTTTCGGGCCATGATATGGGACAGTGGGGCCAGAAATATGGTCCCACTGATGTGAGGAGGCAGAGCACTTGAGGACAGTGAAGCAGATGAGATCTGAGGAGCAGATCAAGGAAGCTACCATGTGGAGGGGACAGGGCTCGCTTGTCCTTGGCTGAAGGTGGGCTTTGCTTGAGCAGGTCAAACTATGCAGTGATGAGCAGAAAACAGCCATTCTGGGGCACAGTGAAGAATAAATAGGGGACTGGAAGGGCAAGTAAAAATTAAGATGAGTATAATCATGATGTTCTGCAAATATGGACTAATAAAAATAGAAAAGAATTGCCGGGGATTTGGTTCAGTGGTTCTGCTGCCTGCCTTGCAAGCACAAGGTCCTGAGTTCAATCCTCACACCAAACAAAACAAAACAAATAAAAAGAA
Source organism: Fukomys damarensis (assembly GCF_012274545.1). Taxonomy (NCBI): domain Eukaryota; kingdom Metazoa; phylum Chordata; class Mammalia; order Rodentia; family Bathyergidae; genus Fukomys; species Fukomys damarensis. Next base: position 29,317,829 of record NW_022900919.1, on the reverse strand, counting down.
TAGAAATACTGGAGTTTGAGCTGGGTTGGCTCAACCAGATTTAAGAGATCTTATTAATACTTCAGTCACTCAGCTGAGAAACCAGTGAATGTCAAAGGACTAAGACCACACTTGTAGTAAGGTCTTCTCTAGAGACACTAATAGAAACTAAAGAGTTAACAGTATCTGCAGGGGTCAAAGAACGTACAGTTGGAGTCCTGGTGATTTCGAGGACTTGGTAAATACCTCAGACTTTTGAAATCTACCCTGACAAAGCATAAAATGAAGCCTACACAAGTTCAAAATAACAACCAGTAATTAAACTGCCTACAACAACTTCACATAAGAATATAAAAGAATTACTGGGTGTGGTGGTGCACGCTTGTAATCCCAGCACTCGGGAGGCTGAGGCAAGAGGATTGCTGTGAATTCGAGACCAGCCTGGGCTACATAGTGAGTTCCAGGTCAGTCTCAACTACACAGTGAGACCCTGTCTCAAAAAAAAAAGAATATGAAAGAATTTATGAATGTATTCAGTAAAAATTTAAAATATACCAGACATGCAAAACAAACAAACACCCTCCCTGCAAGGCGGGAGGAAAGTGCAACCTGACAAAGTTAAACCCTGGGAGGCTAAACCTAGATTCTAAATTTTGCTTCTCCTAGCTACAGATAGGAACAACCTTTTCTATTCTGAGTCCCTGTTCAGATGTCTTCTTAACCATTGGGATGAGTCCCACACTAAGACCAATCCAAGAGAACATTTTATATCCTTTAGTAACAAATGGCCTATGTATCTACTTGGGGAAAACGAGACATGGCCATCCCTTAGCAGCCTGAAATATAATGCCATCCATATTTCAACTATATTTCTGCTGTAAGGAGCAAGACAAATGGTCAGAGGTGCCTTACATTCAGGCCTTTATGGGCTTCTACCAGAGGGCTGATCTGTACGCTGGAGTCATCCAGGAGCTGATGCTGCAGAGGGCTCCCTCCCGTCAGCCCCTCCTTTTCACAGAAAACCTCCTCACCAGCCTGCTCAGTCAGTACCCTCAGGAGACGAAGGCCATCTCCTGAGTCTGGGTCTCCTTACCATAGGGCCTTAAGACTCAGAGAACTCAGCACCTAAACCTACCTTCCCTCATCAGATCTTCGGCTAATGAGTTCCTGTTATCCCAGGGTCAAAGAACAAAAAAAGTTTAATAAACAGTGTCCTTGAAAAGAAGCAAATGTTAACAAATTTATCAATGCCTTAATTGTGGAGGAGAAGTTATTTTCCAAATGTCAAACTCCAGTGGGCCATGACTGGGCCCACACAGTGTCGTCTCTCTTTAACCTGCTCTTGAACACCCAGTAGGAGAGTATAACCAAAGATATATAAAAGTAATATTATTATAGGCTAAACATAAGAGGGTCTCCATTCACTGCCCCTGCTGATAGTTTCTAGTTACACCTATAGAGAGGTCTAGGAGCTAGCTAAATACAAGTGCTATTTCAATCCTTTAAGAACAGCAGCTGAGAGCCAGGCATGGTGGCGCAAGCCTGTGATCCCAGCACTCGGGAGGCTGAGGCAGGAGGATCACTGTAAATTCAAAACCAGCCTGGGCTGGTGAGTTCCATGTCAGTCTCAACCACATAGTGAGACTGTCTCAACAAACAAACAAAGAGCAGCACCTGATGTGGCTCCTTGTAGTCAGGATTTGCAAGGAATAGATTTAACATAGGACCCATAATTTATAGGATTATAATATACACCTCAAAAGTCAAATGTAGAGGAGTACACACACAAGAGACATGATGGAGCCAGCCGAGGGCCTGGATCCCACGGCAATGGGATCTAAGCCTTAGATTCCAAGGCAATGTCCCGCATGAGTCCAGCCAGAGGACTAGAGCCCATGACAAGGTCTTATTCAAGTCTGTATGGAGGATCAGCATCGGGAAGGCCCAAAGGAAGCTAGAAAGCCTGCGCCAGCAGGGTGAAAGATTTGTGCCACCATTCTGAGAGCTGTAGGCTGGAGTCAGGAACTGATGCTCAAGGCGAAGATCAGGGCTTACCTGGTGAGAACAGCAGCCATTCCCTGTCGCGAGCCGGCGACGCAGAGCACTGTCCAGCAGTGCCTCAAACCTGAAAGAGCAGCAGGGTGGAGATGGGGCAGAGAGAAAAGAAGGACGCCAAGACAAGAGTCTGATCAAGGCGACGTTTATTGCCGGCAAGCACCGGCCTTTTAAAG
>NW_022900919.1:29310183-29315451 GCF_012274545.1 Fukomys damarensis | reverse complement strand
ACAAACTATTATGGGATGGGTTTACCATAGTAACTGAAAGGTCACACAGGAAAAGAGCAAACAGGTTCACCAAAACAACCCACCGTGAGTAGTAGTAACCCGGACAACCACACATCTAAAGGTCAGAGACAAGAAACTGTAACTTTCAGGAATTCCACAAAGGAAACACTCTACCTGCTCAACTGGAGAAGCTTAACACATATGGAGTTACTAGAGTTAACAGTACTTACAACCAATACTCATGATCCCCACAATTCCCAGTGACAGCGAGGCCCCCAGCTCCTCCCCAGATGAGAACAGCCAAGCTCGCATCAGGAAAACCAAGTTTCTCCAAGAAAATCAACAGGCAATGATCTTTCCCTCCAGTTCTCTTTTTATGCTGTTGGCAACAAGCCTCACAGAGGTCTTCCACATCCAGACCATGCTGATCCAGTTCAGCTGGGCATTCCAAGTTGACCATTATTATTTAATCCACCACACTCTTTCCCCAACCTACCTTTCCATTCTAGTGCTCATGCATTGGTCACACATACCTTAATCTTTTGGTAAAGTTTGTTAATTCTTGCCTAGAGACTGCCAAACCCCAAGTGATCACACAGAGGAAATCTACTTTAAACTGCCAGACAAGCCATCAGAAACTACTGGTGGTGATCATAATTTGAAATCATAACTTGCTTCCACATTCATGGTTCAAGAAATCTTCAGAGGAAGGGCTCACTCCCTTGAACTCCTAGATCAGTCAGGAAGAGAGTTCCTTGGTCTCTGTGTAGGTACAGACAATGCCCCTATTCCGGCTAGAAGTAGCTATAGAAGATGGAACTTCTCTTTCAACTCCCCTCAAAGATTTTCAGGGGTCAGAGCTCTGGGGGGAATAGTGCAGTTAGAAACAAAGGAGCTCAGTGAGTCACTCCCTTCCCTTCATTCAGCTGTAAACACTGCACCACCTTAATAATTATCCATGTTTCCAAAATCCTAAAATAGGGAAGTTGTGTGAGCCACTTCCTGTCTCTCCATTCAACCATAAGCCAAACACCACTAGCCTAATGATTATGCAGGTTTAAACTTAGGAGGTCACAGAAATTGCTGCTATCAGAAAGATAGTGGGGAGTAACCTTGGATCAGTGGTGTCTGACCCTCTAAATACCAGAAGCTTGACCTAAATTCCTTTTTCTTCTCCTTTACATTCAGGGCCCTTTCTCCTTTTGCCCTCCAGTCCCTTTTTCACTTTACCCTTCTCCCTGTTCCTACTACTGTCCTGTATTCTTCAATAAATGTAGCTATTTACTATATAGGTGTACACTTGGCAATTCTTTTCTTGTCATACACAGATATCTGGACTATTTTTGGCCCACTCAACTATAACACAAGTGTGTCACACTGTCAAAAAAAAAAAAAAATCCCAAGATGACCCAGAGGTTTTTAGCAAACATTTTACAGACCTATTGTAAAGATATTAAATGAACAAGTAGGGATGGAACTCCTTGCTGAAAAGCAGAAACTGTGAAAACAAACAAACAAAAAAAACTAAGTGGGCTTTTGTTTTATTTTAGACAGGGTCTTGCTATATGTTCAGGCTGGTCTGGCCTTGGCTCACTATGGAGCCCAGGCTGGCCTTGAACTCAGAGCAATCTTCTGTCTCAGTCTCCTGAATGCCAGGATTACAAACCTGTGCCACCATGCCCAGCTGAAGTGGGAATTCTAGAACTAAAAACATAATGAAACTAAAAATTTACCAAATGCACTTAAAATATTGAAGCTGTGAAGTAAACTTTAAGACAAATCAATAGAAATTAATAAATCTGGTTCACAGCCTCAACTGGGACAATATCAAATGGTCTAACATGTGCATAGAGATCTAAAAGAAGCTGATTGACTTGGTGAATCTTGGGTGGAGTAGAGAAAGATGTCAAGGAAAATGTGCTCTGCAAGACTGGGTATTTTGGGGCCAGAACTGAACTAAATTCATAATGAACAATACAGCCTGAGGTAAAAGAAGAGAAAAAGATTCAGAAAAAGACTTGAGGTTATTCTCATCTCTCCCAGAATCTCCTGGCCATGCGGTCATTTCCTTGGCCTTCCTGAAGTGTCACATCGTATCACAGTAGATCTGAGCAAGGTGGGTGCCCAGGAGGAAAAGCCCTCCCAGGAATGAAGAAGGGCTTTCCCTAAGCTCCCAAATTGTTGCACAGCCCTGTACTCGACCAAGATGCTGAACAAAGTCCCATGGAACCAGACCAAGAGCTGTAACCAGGCGCATCTCCAAGCCATGGCCTAAAATTGAGGCTTCTGTCTCCAGGAGAAAATAACCTATAAGTTCCTTGATTCTAATAACAGGAAAAAGCATTTAGAGAACCCTCCAGAGGGCCTTCGGCTTCAGGGTGCGGTCTCAGAAACCCGGTGTACCAGAAGTGAACCCAGCAACCAGCCAGATAAAAAGTAAGTCTGATCGCCACAGACACCAAGTAACCTTGGAAGCCAAAAAAAAAAGTCCCCTTACGTCATTTCCTCTCGCGGCGGGGGTGGGCCGAAACTAAATGCGGAAGTCACTGTGGGGGCCACCGGGGAATGTAGTCTTGGAAACAGAGGCCCTGAAGGACAGGGTCTCGGCAGAGCAAGGACTTTTACCTGGGTAGCTCCATGTTTTCTACTGAGCTAAATCCCCGGGCCCATCATGGACACGGTTTTAAGAGAAAGGAGGGGATTCCAGCTGAGAGAGCCACGTTACCCAGAAGCATCACGCTTGGGGTTGCGCCTAGCATCCCGGGAGATATGGCTCAGGGGCGGAGCATCCTGGGAGGTGTAGTCCTGACCCCCCTCTTGTAGGCGATCCCCAGCTGGTGGCTGGAGCTATTCCTTGTTCTTTGGTGGCGCTGGTGAGTGAAGCTTCAACTCAGGTTTCTTGCTGCAGCCATACCCTTTTCTGCCCGGAAAGGAAGGTCCTGAAAGGCTGGTCTGTGGGAAGAGCCCCGGGTCAGTGCGGATGCTCAGAGAGAGGAGTGTGAGGGGACGCGCCGGCTGCTCGGCCATGCTCTCCCGGATGTCTCATTTCAGGGGTGTAGGTGCAGTCTTGGCGGAGTTGAGTGAATCTCTGCCGTGAAACTGGGTGGTACGTGAGTGCCAGCCTCAGGCATTCTGTCCGAAGATTCTTGTGGGTGGAGACAGGGTCGGCCTAAGTTGAAATTGCGGCTTAGAGAAAGGGGTCGTTCATGCCCTAAGTTTCCAGGCTTTGATACTCTCTAGACTGGATAGGATTGTCCCTAGGGCCCTGTGTCCCAGAGGTTTGTCGGTTGGGGGCTGGTAGTCCACCCCCCAGGTCTTGCTGAGGCAGAGTGGGAAAGGGGAGCATAGCCGATCAAGCTCAGGTTCGATGGATGTGCGTTGGCTGCAGTGGGGCGATTTTAGGATCTCAATCTGTCTGGCTGCCTCTGGGTTCCCGCCTTGTAGGAGGAAGCCGAGCTGGGCCCACTCCCAAGATTTTCTAAGGCCCTGACGACAATCACTGACCACAAAAATCACAGAATTTTAAATGCCACTTTAATGTTTCATTATGGAGAAATTGAGATAGCCAGAAGTATCTAGAACTCCACAGACTTGTTACTCAGACTGAACACTTAAAGACCTCGTGACCAGTCCTGGTGTATCTTAAATTGGGCGCATGGAGAAGCCTTACAACCTTCAAGTCTCTAAAGCCAGATTTCTACCAGCTGTCACTTGATAGCTTTGTCACCTTGACCAGGATACTGATCTCACTGCACCTTAATGTTTTCGTGTATAAAATGATAGCAGCTTCTGCTTCATTGGAATGTTGTAAGGATAAATGAGGTCAGTCTCATCTGGTGCCCAGGACAGTCTCTGGTGTATATTCAGTGCTCAGTGGGTCTTACCTTTTGTTTATGGTAACAGGTGCAGAGGACCGTCTCTTGCTCAGTGACAACAGCCTTTCAGGGAAGCCTGACTACATCCCAGTACTGGGAAGTGGCCCATAATTCTTCCCTTCTATTCTGTGCCAGATTCATTCCTGATGTCTTTAAGAAAGAGGAGGTGCTACCCTATTGGAGCTTGAGGACTTCCGGTGACTTTCCTGAACCTTTTTTTTGTTGTTGTTCTTCTGCTTCCCTTAGTCCCTGGATGCCCAGGGAGGACTGCCTGCTGGAAAACGGGAGGACTCCCAGGTTGCTGGCTGTTGAGCTTTAGGTGAGTGCCATTTACCTTTTGCATCCAAACTATGAATAGCTCATTCCTGACATTGCATTCCAGGGGACTAGAGCCTCAGCTGGTTCCTCTGGGAAAATTGGCCCTCTCTAAGGGTTACATTTTCACAGGGAATATTCTTCAGATCTGCTGGCCCTGTACATGACCCCTCCATCCCTGCGCCAGCATTGCTCTTCTCAGCATTGGCTCTGACTGCTCATTCCAGGGCTTATTGGGAGCTGTGATTGTCCATCCACATTCACTTCCTGTCGCTTCTGTTGGCCTCACTTAACTCTTTCCTGCTAGAGTGGCTTGCAGCAAATCCAGCTACATCATTTCACCTTCAGATACTTCAGTGGGCATCTGTAACACATAAGGATAACATGTCCAGGCATAGTGGGACACACCTGTACTCCCAGCACTTGGGAAGCTGAGGCAGGAAGATCATTCTGAATTTGAGGCCAGCCTGGACTAGGTAGTGAGACCCTGTGTTAAAAAAACAAAAACAGAACAAAACAAAGGATGTATGTACATATCTACAATTTTACTTTAACAAATGTACAGTTTCAACTGATGCACAATTTCAGTATTACACCTAACAAAATTATTAGCTCATTAATATTATTTAGTACCTTGTCCAAATTTAGTTTTGACTAATTTTTAAAAAAAATACCTTTTGCCCCAGTCAGAATAGCTCTGGTCAGAAACAGGGGAGGGAGCAGTATCTCAACTCAGCATGATGGTTTCCCCGTCTCTGCTTCTGACTCCTCCTGTTTCTTTGGGCCTTGCTGATTTATGTGAACTGCTGTACCTTCTGCCTCATGACGTAAGCAGGGCTTCTGCGTTTTCCTTGCTTCCGTGTTCTGTTCTTAGTTGCTTTCCATTTGATTGGCTCTTGATCCTTCTACCTGTGCATCTTCTGCGATTTCCTTTCCCTCCTTTTGTCTCCATTCCTGCTTTATCCCATCCTCTTTGCCTTTCCTTCCATTGAAGGTTCAACTCCTTGACAGAATTATCAGTATGTGTTGTCCATAAGGAATTCTTAGTTCTATCCACCAAAAAAAAAAAAAAAAAAAA
>NW_022900919.1:29297266-29310033 GCF_012274545.1 Fukomys damarensis | reverse complement strand
AAAAAAAAAAAAAAAAATCCTTGTGAAGATCACCTTCATTCTCCCCGTGACTAAATACCACAGTTCTCAACCGTGCTTTTATAGAGCTGCTTACTTTCTCTTTAAAATATCCTTCACATAGTTGCTCTTGGCTTCTGGGTTTTTCTGGTTGTCTTCCTACCTCACAAGCTGCTGCTCTTCTGTCCTTTTTGCTGGCTATTCTTCTCATCCCTTTTGTGGTCTTCTGAAATTTTTAGACCTCTCGTGCTCTCTGGCTGTAGTCATGATACGGATATGGACTTTTGTACAAGTGACAATGTCAACCCTCAAGGCTTTTGATGCCAGCTCTCTGCCTTCAACCCCACATCCAAGTCTCCTACTGTCTATCCCACAGCCTCCGAAGTGCTGGGATTACAGGCGTGCGCCACCACACCCAGCCCCACATTTCTACTTAGACATCTCATGGGCACCCCAGATTTCTCCACCCATTAGGCATAAATAATTCAAGGGAAGCAAAGACCTGGCAACCTCTTCCTTTAGATTGTCTAGCCTTGGAGACATCTTTGATTTCTTTGTTTTTTTTAGACACTGTCTACAATCAGTAAATTTGGACTTTATCAGTTTCCAACCCCTGCTGCTTCCATTGTGGTTCAGGTCACCATTCCACCTGGGTTGTAGATCTCAATGAGGTCGTAGTCACTTGGGGACTCATTTGGGTTGTATCATACATGGTGGTTCCTCTCACTCAGGCACTTCAGGAGGTTGGCTGGAAGGCTGGGTGTCACCTGGACACTGGGCCTTACTCTCCATTACATGCTATCTCTAGTTGGTAGTTGAACTTCTTACATGGGCTCCCAAGGGTGAAGGCAGTCTAGCCATCTTAAGACTTAAGCCTATATGTGACACAGTGTTACGTGTCACAGTCACTGGTTAAAGTAGACACAAGGCCAACCTGAGCTCCCAGTGGTTAAGGCCAGAATAATTTGTGTGTGTGTGTGTGTGTGTGTGTGTGTGTGCGTGTGTGTGTGTGTTTAGAGACAGGGTCTTGTTATGTAGTTCAGCCTGGCCTTGAACTCACTATGTTAATATATTCCCTAGTATTTTATTTAGAATTTTACTTCAGTATTTGTAAAGGATAATCTGTAATTTTCTTGTTTTGGACTGTCATCAAGTTTAGGCTCTGGTCTTTTACTTGCTTTATAAAAAGAAAAGGGGAGCCAGGGATTTAGCTCAGTGGTTCTAGTGCCTGCTGCACAAACATAAAGACCCGAGTTTGAGCCCCAGTATGCCCCCCCCAAAAAAAAACAGAAAAGGGAGATTTTCTTGATTTTTTTCAATGCTTTAGGACGTATTTAGATCATTGGGATTATCAGGTGAAAGGTTTACTACAATTTCCTTGTGACCATCTATGGTCAGTTTGGTTATATTTCCTTGGAAATTATTTACTACATCTAGGTGCACAAATTTATTTGCATACCTTTACAATAATTTTTGGTATTTCAGTATTTCCCATTTGTTATTTCTTGTTTTGAATACGCTTCTGGTTTATTGCACTTAGCCTGGATCTTCTGAATTCATCCACTTTATACTGTGTTTCAGAGTTTCCTCCTTTTCAGGCTGATAGTATTCTCTTGTGTGTATCTATGTACCACCTTTTTGCTTACCTATTCATCTGTTCATGGACACTTACTTGGGTTGTTTCTACCTTCTGGCTCTTGTAATGTAACTTTTTGAGGAGCTGGGCGTGATGGCTCATACCTGTAATCTTAGCACTTTGGGAGGATGTAGTTCAGTGTGAAGGCCCTGGGTTCAGTCCCTGGTGCTGTTCCATGAAAAGAAAAGAAAACATTGAGGAAGTACTACAAGGGCTGTGCCCTTGTAGAGTCCCACTGTAATAGACAGTGGATGGGCCACACTTCTGAACAATCTGATGGCATTCTGGTGTGTTTAATTCTAACGATGGTCCTTGTAGTGAATGCCTTGGGGTTCTGAGTCAACGTTTCTATCTTATCTCCTAGGCCTTTCATATACAGATTCTGGCATCTGTTTTTGAAATGTTTTCTTGGATTATACTTTTAAATATTTGTTCTGTTTCATTGTATTTGTTTTTAGAAGTAGTAATTATGGGACTATCCACTTTCTACTCCAACTTTTTTTTCTCTGGTCCTTTTACTTCTTTATTCACTTTTTTATTCTCTTATTTACTGGCTTTTGTTTAGTTCCCATAATGCTTTCATTTCAGTCTGTTCTTCCTTAGATGTCTTGTCTTGTAATTTAGTGTTAGAAGAGTATCTGAGCATACAGAAGAAGGAATCCATGAACCTGAAGATAGAGCAGTTAAAATGAGGTCTGAGGGGGCCGGGGATTTAGCTCAGTGGTGCTGCTGCCTACCTTGCAAGTACAAGGTTCTGAGTTCAATCCCCAGTACCAAAAGAAAAGAGGTCTGAGGAACTGAGACAAAGGCTCAAGGAAAAGTCACAGAGTGTAAGGGTTCTTCCCCAGACCACTAATTGGACCAACTGTGGGAATCTAGGAAGAGGAGAAGAAAGGGAGGGATTATTTAAAGAAATAATGGCCAGAGCTCTCCAGATTTAATGAGAGACATGAATATGAACACTTAAGATCAATGAAATATAAGTAGGAGAAACCTATCTGAGATACTTAGAATCAAAATATCAAAAGCCAGAGACATTCAAGAGAATTTTGAAGACTGTAAGAAAAACACAGGCCTATGTACAAGGGCTCCTCAGTGGGATTATAAACAGATTTCTCATTAGAAATCCAAGACCAGAAAGCACTGGGTTGATAGAATCAAAGTGCTAAAATAAGAAAACAAAGCTGCCAAAACAATGTTATATCTGGCAAAACCGAGGGAGAAATGAAGACATTCTCAGATAATCAAAAGCTGATGGAGCCAGGTGTGGTGGTGCACGCCTGTAATCCCAGTACTCGGGAGGCTGAGGCAGGAGGATTGCTGTGAGTTCGAGACCAACCTGGGCTACATAGTGAGTTCCAGGTCAGTCTCAACTACACAGTGAGACCCTGTCTTAAAAAACTGGGGGGAAAAAAAAGCTGGTGGAACTTACTCCCATAGACCTAACCCTGTTGAAATTCTAACAAGAATCTTTAAGGTTGAAATGAAAGGATGCCAGTTACTTGAAGCCATAGAAAAAAAACTTCTCTGGGACCAGGGATTTAGCTCATTGGTGCCACCACCTGCCTTGCAAGTGCAAGGACCCAAGTTCGATCCCTGGTACAAAAAACAAAACAACAACAAAAAACCCTTCTCTGCTAAAGGTAAATATATAGGTGGTAATAAGTAACTTTTTTTCTGCATGCCTCAAGGGAATGTTGTATTAAAAACAAAACAAAACAGTAATCAGTTTTTGGTTTTGACCACACAGTGCACAAAGGTGAGACTTGTGATGCCAGGAAGTGAACAAAGATGAGGAAAGAGCTATAGAGGAACAGAGTTTTTGAATGCTGTTGAAGTTCAGCTGATAATAAGTTCAATAGGCTTTGAACTTTAGGATGCTAAATGTAGTCCTTGTCTGTTATCTAGACTATATAAAGAACTCTAAAAAATCAGACCCCCCAAATTTAAAGACCCAATCCAAAAATGGGCATCTGAAATAAATAGACACTTCTCAGATGAAAAAGTAGAAACAGCAAATAAATATATGAAAAAATGCTCAACATCACTGGTCATTTGTGAAATGCAAATTAAAACAATGCTCCATCTCCAGAAAGAATGACTGTCATCAAAAAACAACCAATAACAAATGCTAGAGGAGCTGTGGGGAAAAAGAATCCTTCTTCCCTGTGTAGAAGTGTAGACTGATGCAACCACTGTGGAACTCCGTGTGGAGATTCCTCAAAAAGCTAAAGCTAGAGTTTCCGTTTGACCCAGATATTCCCCTTCTTGGTATCTTTCTGAAAGAATTAAAAGTATCCTACCACAACAAGATATGCACAGCAATATAGCAGCACAGTTTGTAATGTCTAAATCTTGGAAACAGCTCAAATGCCTATCAATGAATGGATAAAGAAGATGTGTTTTTTTTTTGTTTTTGTTTTTGTTTTTAACACAACAGAGAACTACTCTGCCATAAAGAAGGATGAGCTTCAGACATTTATAGCTGAATGGATGAGACCATACTCTTTTTTTTTTTTGGTACTGGGACTCAAACCCAGGACCTTGTGCTTTTGAGGCAGGCAGCAGAACCACTGAGCTAAATCCCTGGCCCCCTAGAACATACTCTTAAGTGAAATAAATCATGCACTCCTGTTTAAATACCATGTTGTTTATCTGAGGTTAGTAAGCAAAAGTGGAAATAAAGACTAAAATGTATAATAGATATTGGGAAATGGGAAGAAAATATTCAAATGAGAAGGGGAACAAGGGAGGAGAAAGAGAAAGGAAGGGACAAGGAAAAAAAGAAAATAGAAGGATAAAATGGAAATGAAGCTTTTGTACATAGGGAGGGGAGGGTCTTCAGGGAAGGGGAAAATGGGAAAAAAAGGCAGGATATGTCATGTACAAGTGTAAGTTCTCTACGATGAGTATCATCATTATGTGTACCTAAAATGTACCAATAAAGGTTTTGCTATAAAAAAATAAAGTTTTCAAACATGTAAAAAAAGTAGTACTTGTGATAACCACAAAGATAGCCATAAAAGAGTAGAAAAGGAAATAAGAATTTAAAAGTTGTACTAAAAAAAAATAAAATATGGGGCCCGGGATTTAGCTCAGTGGTTCAGTGGCCTGCCTTGCAAGCGCAAGGACCAGAGTTCAATCCCCAGTACCAAAAACAAAACAAAACAAAAGCTACCAAATATGGAGAAAACAAGCAAAATGGCAGGAATAAATTTTTACCAGTGATTTATATGTAAATGCATTAAACTTCAATTCAAAGACAGATTTTGGTATAGTAGATTTAAAAAAAAACAGAAACACGATCCAACAATATACTGTCTACAAAAGATTAACACTAGACATAAAGTTTTATTATTTATTATTGTTATTATTATTAGGTACTAGGTATTGAACTCAGGTCCTTGTGCTTGCAAGGCAGGCAGTGGCACCACTGAGCCAAATTCCTGTCCCAAAGATATAAAGTTTTAAAATGAAAGGATAAAATAAAATATTTAATACAAAAATAACCAAAGAGAGTGGCATGGCTATGTAATACCAGAAAAAAAAATAGTTAAGAGAAATTGCGTACCAATGAAAGACTTAATACAGCAAGAAGACATAAAAAAGAAACACATTGGCTGGGGATTTAGCTCAGTGGTTCGGTGGCCTGCCTTGCAAGCGCAAGGACCCAAGTTCAGATAAAATAAAATATTTAATACAAAAATAACCAAAGAGAGTGGCATGGCTATGTAATACCAGAAAAAAAAATAGTTAAGAGAAATTGCGTACCAATGAAAGACTTAATACAGCAAGAAGACATAAAAAAGAAACACATTGGCTGGGGATTTAGCTCAGTGGTTCGGTGGCCTGCCTTGCAAGCGCAAGGACCCAAGTTCAATCCCTGGGAAGATACATCCTGAAGAAACACATGAGGTTTAAAAGGCTTTCTAGGGCTGGGGACTTAGCTCAGCGGTTCGGTGGCCTGCCTTGCAAGAGCAAGGACCTGAGTTCAATCCCCGGTACCAAAAAATAATAATAATAATAAATAAAAAGGCTTTCTATTAATTTATTTTCCTACTATGCCAAATGTTTGAAGCAAAATTGACAGAATTGAAGGTATAGACAGTGGTACAATAATAGTTGCAGATTTCAGTATTCTACTCAATAATGGATAGACTAAGACAGAAGTTAAAGAATTAAGAACTTGGACAGTACAATAATCCACCCAGATCTAATAGACATAGAATGTTCTACCCAACAAAACTGGGATGCATGTCCAGGTACACATTGGACATTTACCAGGGTAAACTGTATTCTAGGCTACAAATTAAGTTTTAGCGAGTGTTACGATGTTAAACATAGGTCTCATGGTAACCATAAAGAAAATAGCCATAGAATATAGACAAGGAAATTTAAAAGTTATAAAATAGTCAACTAAAGTCAAAAGGAGAAAATCATGCAAGAAATTCATGACAACAGATCAAGATAGATAGTATAGAAAGTATCCTTAACTCTAATAAATGAAGTTAGAAACCAATGATCAGGGCTGGGGATTTAGCTCAGTGGTTCCACCACCTGCCTCGCAAGCTCAAGGACTCAAGTTCGATCCCTAGTACCAAAAAGAAAAAAGAAAAAGAAACCAATAATCAGAGGAAAACTGAAAATTTCACAAATATATGGAAATGAAGCAATGTACTCTTAACCAGTAGGTAAAAGAAACCACAAAGGACATTAGAAAACACTTAGGGACCAAGGAAAACAAAAACAACATACTAAAGCTTATGGCATGTGGTTGAAATGTTTAGACAAAATGCTTACATTAAAAAAGAAGAATCTCAGCGGCCAGGGATTTGTCTCAGTGGTTCCACTGCCCACCTTGCAAGCTCAAGGATCTGAGTTCGATCCCCGGTACCAAAAAAAAGAGAACTCTCAAAAAAAGTAAAACTATCCAGGCAGCAACCTAATTTTATAGTGTAGTGAAATAAAAAAGGAAGAATAAGTTAAACCCAAAGCTAGCAGAAAGATGGAAATAACAAACATTTGAACAGAGTTAAATAAAAATATTTGAAAAATTAATAGAGAAATTAATGAAACCTAAAATTGCTTCTAAGTTTTCTCAAAATTCGTAAACCTTCAGCTAGATTGACAAGAAAACTCAAATTATTAAAATCAGAAATTAAAGTGACATTATTACTGATTTTGCAGAAATAAAAATGATTGCAAAAGTACTCTGATTTATGCACCAGCAAAATGGGTGACTGGGAAGACATGGATAACTTCCTAGACTGAAAACTCATCAAGACTAAATCATGAAGAATTGACTCTCTTTACAAAGAAAAGCTCTGGACCTGGTGGCTTTACTCTGAATTCTAGCAAATATTTAAAGAAGAACTAACACTAACCCTTAAACTTTTCTAAAAGTATTGAAGAGGGAGCACTGCTTACCTCATTCTTTGAGGCTAACATTATTCTGATATCAAAACCAGACAGAGATACTCCAAGAAACTACAAACTTACGAAAAATTGATGAAAAACCCTCAACAAAATACTAACCAAATTCAGCAGCACATGAAAAAAATTGTACACCACGACCAAATAGGATTTATTTCTGGAATGTAAGGATAATAATTCACCATAAAAATATAAAATGTAATGCACTACATTAACAGATGATGGGGAAAAAGCACATGATCATCTCACTGGATGTAGAAAAGCACTTGAAGAATTTCATCTTTTTATGAAAAACACTCAACAAACGAGGAATAGGAGGAAACTATCTCAATAGAGTAAAGACCATATATGAAAATCTCACCTCTAACATACTCCAAGGTTAAAGATTAAAAATTCTAAAATCAAGAACAGGATAATGATGCCCAATTTTGCCATTTATAATCAACAAGAGTATTGGAAGTTCTAATCAGATAAAGAAGGTAAGAAAGGGGGGGAGGAGACATTGGAATTGAAAAGGAAAAAGTAAAATTGTCTGTTTGCAGATATGACCTTATATGTTGACCATAAAAATCACATGCATACACTCATCCACTAGAATATACAGTAGAACATCAGTTGTATATCTGTACACTAGCAAATAATCCTAAAAAGAAATGAGAAAAAATAATAGTTTCATTTTAGGATCAAAAGAAGGAAATACTTAGGAATTAATCAAGGAGATGAAAGGCTTGTCCATAAACTACAAAACACCGCTGAAAGAAACTAAAGAAGTCATAAAAAAATAGAAGACACCACATGTTTATGGATTGGAAAACCGGCAATGCTGCCAAGCCCATATACAAATTCATTGTAATCCATATCAAAATTCAATGACTGTTGTTTAGCAAAAACAAAAAAATTCATCCTAAAGTTGGCATGGAATCTCAAGGAACATTGAATACTTAAATCATGAAAACCAAAAAACAGTTGAAGGACTCACAGTTCCTGATTTCAAACTTTATTACAAAGCAAGTATAATCCATACTTTGGTACTGTCATAAAGAGAGACTTACTAGGCCAAAAGCACAGATATAAACCCTTACACATCTGGACAAATAACCAACAGAAGTGCCAAGAATGGAAAAGACAGTATATTCAATAAACATTGAGAAAGCTGTATATTTACATGCGAAAGAATGAAGGTGAACACGTACCTAGACCATATGTAAAAACTAACTTGTTTGGATATGTTGATTTCTTGAAAATAACACCAAAAACAGGCAACAAAAGAAAAAAAATAATGAAGTTGGACTTCATCAAAATGTAAGACTTTTGTTTATTAAAGGAAGAAAATATATTTGCAGGTCATATCTGATAAAGGATTAATATCCAGAGTATATAAAAGACCTATAATTCAACAGTAAACACCCTAAATTCAAAACTGGACAAAAGATTTGAATAGCCATTTTCAAAAAGAAGGCACACAAATAGCCAATGGGTCAGTCCATTTTGCACCCTGTAATGATAATCAACTTACAAAGAATAAAGGTTCATTCCCAGTTTTGGAGTTTCTTGGTTGGCCCTATTGATTTTTGTTTTGTTTTATTTTTGGTTTTTTGAGACAGGGTCTCACTGTGTAGTTGAGACTGACCTGGAACTCACTATGTAGCCCAGGCTGGTCTCGAACTCACAGCTATCCTCCTCCCTCAGCCTCCCACGTACTGGGATTACAGGCATGTGCCACCACACCCAGCTGGCCCTATTGATTTGGGTGTGTGATAAGGCAGCTCCACATAGCAGAGCAAAACTGTTTACATTGTGAGTTAGGGTCAAAAAGAAAGAGAAACAGGCTGGATTCCCAGAGTCCCCTTTGGAGTATACCCCCAGTGATCTAAAGACCTTGCATTAGGCCTAACTCTTATATGTTCCACCACCTCCCAATGTGTCGGCTGGAGACCAAAGTCAGTATCTAGCCAGTAGCAGCCAATAAGCACACCGAAAGATCCTCACCATCATTAAAGCATCAGAGAGATGCAAATGAAGGCCAGATTGAGACCACTTTCTAAGCCATCAACATGGCTGTGATAGAGAAATAGAAAGCAGTCAGTGCTGGTGAGGATGTAAAGAAAGTAGAGCCCTTATACCTTGCTAGTGGAAATGGCACGGAAAACATAGTGGCTCTTGAGAAAACTGAATGTGGACTTGCAATAATTCCATCCCTGGATATACAGTATACTCATAGCAATTGAAAGTAAAAACTAAAATTTATACACCAATATATGTGGCAGAATTATTCACAGTAGCCAGAAGACATGCCCATTGATAAAGAATAAACAATATATATACGAATAGATGAACTACATATAAGGATAAACATATATATATATATATATATATATGTATATGTATATGCAGTGAAATATTGCATGCTTCTGCGTGGATGAATTTTGGAGAGATGATTACAAGTGAAATAAGCCAAATAAAAGACCATGCATTCTGTGATTCCAACTATTATAGTCACATAGAAGAGCCAAATATATATAGAGAGACAGGAAGTAAAATGGTTGTGACGGGGGTGCTGGGGGAGGAGCGGGGATGGGAAGTTACTGTTTGAGATTCCAGCCTTCAGTACTGAAACGTAGAAAATGTCTTGGAGATGAACAGTGGTCATGGGTATACAACATCGTGAATGCACTTGATGTCACTGAACTGTGTGCTTCAAAATGGTAAAGACAGGAAATTTGTGTTCTGTGTACTGGTATTTTAGTCACGGTAAAAATGAAAAACCTTGTAGGGGCTGCTCCTTCCGTCCCATGTTGTACCAGTAGCTGGGCTTCATCCCTCCCGGGGTCCTCCATGCTTCCTTTGCTCACAGGACCTTCGTCCCTGTACCCCAGGGCCTCATCCATGGTCTCTCCCTCTTCCCTCCGCTCCCTCTCGTTGTCTCAGACCGTGCTCCCATGCCCACAGTTAGGCAGAGCCATCCCACAGTGTCCTCCATTCTGAAACACTGGGGAGGAGGACAAGGACTGGTACAGAGACGAGTTTCTAGGTTAAATGGCCAAGTTCCCTCATGAGCAACCTACATATGACAGGAAGTTTAATGGCCTGTGTGTCTCGTGGGTGACAAAACTAAGGCACTAGTTGGTGGCAGAGGTGACCTCAAGATCTTGGTTTGAGTGCCTCCCTGGACCCTATCTGTCCCCGTCGGGTCTGAGAAGGCTGCGGCTATGGGATTTGTGAGAAGGATCAGTTGAAGTTGATTCTGTGTGCGGAATAGTAAGAATTCAGTCACCCAAGTTTTAGCTATTACAAACTGTGCTGCTATAAACATGGGTGCGCATACTTCTCTGTGATATGATCCTTTTAGTTCTTTTGGAAAGTTACCCAGCAGAGGGATGGCTGTGTCAAATGGAACCTCCAGTCTGAGCTCTTTGAGGTATCTCCATATTGACTTCCATAGTGGTTGCACCAGTCTGCACTCCCACCAACAATGGAGAAGGGTTCCTTTCTCCCCACAACCCAGCCAACATTTATTATTGTGTGATTTGTTGATAGCAGCCATTCTTTGTGGGGTGAGGTGGAATCTCAGTGTTGTTTTCATCTGCATCTCTTGAATGACCAGTGATGTGGAACATTTTTTCATATATTTACTTGCTGCTTTTACTTCTTTGTCTGAGAAATGTCTGTTCATTTTGGATGCCCATCAGTTGGAAACTGGATACAGAAGATATGGTTTTTCTATAAAATGGAATATTACTCAGCCATAAAGAATGAGAAAATAGATTCATTCATAGGAAAATGGATACATATTGAAGATATACTCCTAAGTGAAATAAATAAGTCACACATGTGTAAATACCTAATAGTTTCTCTGGTGTGAATAAACTGCAATAATACATAAGATCCTAATAAGATTACTGACATTGTCAGATGGGAAGAAAGGGGCTAAAGGTGTAGGGAAGGTCAGATGGGTAGGGTAAGGGTAATAAGGGAAAAGAAAAAAATGTGAGATAAAGAAAAGATGGAAATAAAATGTTTGTAGATGGGGAGGGGAGGAGGGGGTGAAGGGAGGGCAGGGACAAGGGGAAAAAATGAGAACCAAGACCTTTCATGTAGAGGTACAAGATCCCAACAATGATTGTAACTGTACTGTATCCCTAAAATGTACCAATAAACTCAATTAAAGCTGAAAAAAAAAAAAAAGAATTCAGTCACCCAAATGTTTCAGCTCTATTGGTTAGGTTAGACCAGTGGAGATGAGCCTATGGCACTCGTGCCACAGCCAGCTGTTTGTTATCATTGAAAGCTCTAAAAGGTTTGCCATCACTGGGTTAGGTAGGCTATTTGATCTTCTAAATTCGTCAACTTTACATTCGTCAAATTCATCAAAGCTTTACATTTTTACTTTTTTTGTGTTGTTTGCTCTTTTGCCTAGATTTAAAGTTCCTAAAACTTAGGGCTCTTACTTTTTGTGTGAATACCTCAAGCAGCCCACCCAGGACTTTGATGCCACTGGCTGGGTAGAGACGGGTATAAAGGTCTTGGAGGGCATGGTGCCAGTGTCACACTCAAGTGCAGATCCAGAAGCCTCCCTGTCCCTCACCTGCAGCGTGAGCCAGCACGGCTCCCTGGTGAGTGGGGCTGTGCTTTGTGTTCCAGACACACATGGCGTTCAGGGATGTGGCTGTGGATTTCTCCCAGGAGGAGTGGAGCCTGCTGAGTCCTGCTCAAAGGAGCCTGTACAGGGAGGTGATGCTGGAGACCTACAGCCACCTGGAGTCTCTGGGTAAGCACACATGGTTGCTTCTGGGTAGTTTGGGCCATGCAGGCTGCCATCTTGATTTCTGACTTGGGCCCTGGGTTGGACTGAAAAGCAAAGATGTTCTGTTTTCCGGGGAAGGTCTAAATTTGTAAAGTTGAAAAGGGGTAGGGTACATGAGAGCGAGTAAGGGAGAGAGGAAGAGAGAGAGGTACCCTCTATTTCTGGTATTTCTAAACTGTTTTTTGTAGGTTAGGGCTCTTTTCTGGGGTTAACTTCTTTAACTGATAGAGGTGCCTTCCCCCCAGCATGGACTAGAGTCAGGGGCTTACCTCCCCACTGGCCTGAAGTCCATGTTCTACCCTCTGCATGTCCTCACTTAGGTGGCGCTATGATGCAGAGACTACTTTTTTGTTTTTGTTTTTTTGTTTCTTTGAGAAAGGATCTCACTATGTAGTTCAGGCTGGCCTTGAACTCACTATGTAGTCCCGGCTGGCCTCAAACTTGTAGAAATCCTCCTGCTTCAGCCTCCAGAGTGCAGGATTATAGGTATGCACCACCCTGCCCAGCTCCCAGAGCCTATTTACCTTGTTTTCTTTTCACGTGAGCAGGAATTCCATTTTCTAAACCAAAACTCATCACACAACTGGAACAAGGGAAAGAAATGTGGCGAGAGGAGAGAAAATGTCCATTGGTCACCTGTCCAGGTGAGTGGGAAGGAAGCTGACAAGTGGGACCCAGGGCTGTCAGCAGCTCAGAAAGCTGGGAGAGACATCAACCAGATGCAGGGAAGGATGCTGCTCTTTGGAGTTGTTGGCCCTGTGCGGTACCTTCTGGACCATCGTCACTCACAAGAGGCCACACTGGTGTCTCCTGTCTCTTTCCTTCTCTAGCCTTTTGTCCTCCCTCATTTATGGGTTCCTTTCTCTTGTTGCTGTTTTTTTTTTTTTTTTTTTTTTT
>NW_022900919.1:29217335-29296342 GCF_012274545.1 Fukomys damarensis | reverse complement strand
TTGGTTCCAGGGATCGAACTCGGGTCCTTGTGCTTGAGGCAGATGCTGGAACCACTGAGCTAAATCCCCGGCCCTCTTGTTGCTGTTATTAAAAAATATTAACAAAGATATAACAAGAACTAGAGCTAGGAAGAGAAGGCAAAACTTATTAAAGGGAAGGAATACTCAAAGGCCATTTGAGAGACTGAAATGGGATTTACATCATGGACCGGCTGTGGAACTTTTTTACGCAAGTAACAAGCGCCACATGCCTCTTGGTCCCTCTTAACCTAGTAGCTGAAGCTTCTGACTGAAGTTAGCTAGACTTTTAGAGCTCTTTGAAGCAAGAGTGATTTCCTTCAGAAACCAGCCCATTGAAGTCACCAGGACTTTGATATTCATTTTGTCTTGAACCTAAGCTAAGCATGTGCTGTACCTGAGCTGTACCTTTAGTCCTCAGTTTTTAATCAGAAATTGGATATTCTTGAGTTTTTAAGTTTTAATTTCATATCAGTGCTCATTGGTCTCTATAAACTTATGAGTATGGGAACACCTATAGATTTAAAGTAGTTTATAAATTGCTGGGCATGGTGGTGCACACCTGTAATCCCAGCACTTAGGAGGCTGAGGCAGGAGGACAATTGCGAGTTCAAAGCTTACCTGAGCTATATAGTGAGTGCAAGACCAGCCTGAACTGCATACTAAGACCTTGTCTCAAAATAAATAAATAAATTCATAATTAAATAAAATAGTTTAGGGCCAGGATTTGGCTCAGTGTTTCCACTGCCTGCCTTGCAAGCACAAGGGCTTGAGTTGATACCCGGTACCAAAAAAAAAAAAAGTTTATAAATGAATTCATTAATCTGGTAATACTTTGTGTTCAGTTTCTCAGACTAAATAGTCCTAGAGTATACACATAATGGCATTTTACAACTGTCTAAAAAGACTGACCTGTGGAAAATTGAAACTGTTTTCCTGTTGCTTCTATTACTCCGTATAGCTGTTAAAATGAACATTTCTCTGAAGGGCCCACTGTGATTTTGAGTTCTGCTTCATGTTGATAGAAGCCCACTGCTTGCCATGTGGGCACTGAAGTTAGTGTTGGAGGCCTTGGTTCCCACACAGTGGGCGGGGGTTATTTCCTGTGTCAAAATCAGCATCACCAAATCACCCAGAACAGACACAGCAGTGCCTTGGATGTATGTCAACAGATGGGGTGTCAGCAGCACCCCTTTCTCTCTGATCAAGAGGGGAACAGCCTGCAAATGGGGTCTGAAACTGCCCTCCAGTTCCAGAGTTGACAGAATTTCAGGGAAGTGGCTGGAATCCCAAGTTAGCTATAAGTTCTGGAACCTGAAGCAGGCTGGATTAGAAAATAAGTGAAAAAGGGCCGGGGATTTAGCTCAGTGATGACACTCCCTGCCTCACAAGTGCAAGGTCCCAAGTTTGATCCCCGGTACCAAGGGAAAAAAAAAAAGAAAATAAGTGAAACAGGGTTGAGTCATGGATTAGCGAGGGAGCCGCAGGGCCAGCTGCCCTGAGAGGCCCCGAGTACCTGAGCAGGAGTTTTCCAGCACCTGTGTGGAGAGGGAGGGTGGGGGCTGGCAGACTGGACCCAAGGTCCCACAGATGGAATAATTCTGGAACACAGATGCATTCCCAGCTCTAATAAATGTCGTCCTTCATTAGTCTAGAAAGGAATATTTAGGTAGCTCCAGTAAGAGTGGTACTAGTTTCTCAGTTTCTCTCCCTTCCTCCCTTCCCCCCTCCTTCCGTTCCTCTTTCTCCTTCTCTAGCCTACTTTTCTCTCACTGCAGTGCTAGTCATTGAACCTGAGGTCTCTCACATGCTGGACAGTTGCTCTACAACTAAGCTATATCCCCCTGCCAACACCTTCTTTTTCCACTGATTACTGGGAAGAATTTGATTTACAGTAATTACAGATGTTAGCAGAGCTTAGAGGTTGCACAGGGACACCAGGAAGGAGCTCTTTAAGGCAGTGGGGGTTGAGGCTCTATGTCATGCCCTGCTGCAGGCCAACTGCCTTGTAGAAAGCCTGGCACAGTCACCCTCACATACACACTTGTTACCTGATGGCCAGTGCTAGCGCAGGTGTCTCCTGCACTTTCTCTTAGTGCTGTCTCACACCGCTTCCTACACAAGGAGTCCTCCGTCCAATCAGACGACTGTTCTCAGTTGTCCCTTTGTCCCATGGGGAGCTGGGTCCCGTTGCTGGACAGCTTGTGGATGCGCTTCTGTTGGTGTGTGGTTGTGAGTTAGGAGGTAACGGGAGTGGTGATTGTGTAGAAGCTGCCTGTGATGTTTCGTAGCCTGCGGTCTGGAGTGGGTTTTCTGGATGCAGTAGCGGATGCAAGGTGGAGAGTTTGGCCAGAAGGGAAGTCTTGGTTGGTTGGATCTCACCTAACTCTTAGGGTCTTAAAAACAGGATTGAGTCTCACCACTGCTTAGGCAGAATCGCTGGGGCTGCCCTCAAGAAGCCTTCATTCTGACTTGGGCTTTTCTCTCTGCTGCAGAACCCAAGCTGGAACTCCAGCCAGGTCCTTTCTGTCCCCTGGATTTCCCAGCTCACAAATTCCCCGTGCCGCATGTGCTGTGCAGCCAGCCTCCCTGGCTACTGACGTGCTTGTGCGCAGGAAGCCCTGTCCTGCCAGGGCCTCGGCGTCCAGACGACCAGGAGAAGCAGCCGCACGCCTCCGAGGGGCGCAGCTGGAGAGCAGAGGCCGAGGGTGGCACCAAGCCTTCCTTTGGGAAGACAAAGAGGAGGAATTTGGGCGTGTTCTCCAGGCCACCGCAGAGGCAGCTGGTCAGGGGCCTCCGCGGGGTGCAGATGGAGGCCGGTGCCACTCCGCCGGGGACCCCTGAGGACACAGACAAGTTGCTGAAGAGCATCGAAGTCCTAGGGTTCGGGACAGTCAACTGCGGTGAGTGCGGCCTGGGCTTCAGCAAGATGACCAACCTGCTGAGTCACCAGCGCATCCACTCGGGTGAGAAGCCCTACGTGTGCGGCGTGTGCGAGAAAGGCTTCAGCCTGAAGAAGAGCCTGGCCCGGCACCAGAAGGCCCACTCGGGGGAGAAGCCTATCGTGTGCGGCGAGTGCGGCCGCGGCTTCAACCGCAAGTCCACGCTGGTCATCCACGAGCGCACGCACTCGGGTGAGAAGCCGTACGCCTGCGGGGAGTGTGGGCGCGGCTTCAGCCAGAAGTCCAACCTCATCATCCACCAGCGCACGCACTCGGGCGAGAAGCCCTACGTGTGCTGCGAGTGCGGCAAGGGCTTCAGCCAGAAGTCAGCCGTGGTCCGGCACCAGCGCACGCACCTCGAGGAGAAGACGATCGTGTGCGGCGACTGCGGCCTGGGCTTCAGCGACAGGTCTAACCTGATCTCGCACCAGCGCACACACTCGGGCGAGAAGCCCTACGCGTGCAAGGAGTGCGGCCGCTGCTTCCGGCAGAGGACCACGCTGGTCAACCACCAGCGCACACACTCCAAGGAAAAGCCGTACGTGTGTGGCGTGTGTGGGCACAGCTTCAGCCAGAACTCCACCCTCATCTCGCACCGCAGGACGCACACTGGGGAGAAGCCCTATGTGTGCCCTGTGTGCAGCCGCGGCTTCAGCCTCAAGTCACACCTCAACAGGCACCGCAACATCCACTCTGGGGAGAAGCCCATCGTGTGCAATGACTGCGGCCGGGGCTTCAGCCAGCAGTCCAACCTCATCCGGCACCAGCGGACACACTCAGGGGAGAAACCCATGGTGTGCCAGGAGTGTGGACGAGGCTTCAGCCAAAAGTCCAACCTCGTGGCACACCAGAGGACACACTCAGGGGAGAAGCCGTATGTGTGCCGGGAGTGTGACAAAGGCTTCAGCCACCAGGCCGGGCTCATCAGGCACAAGAGGAAGCACTTGAGGGAGAAGCCTTACATGTGCCGGCAGTGTGGGCTGGGCTTTGGCAACAAGTCCACTTTAATTACGCATAAGCGGGTCCACTTGGAAGGGAAGCCTTGTGTGTGCAGTGAGTGTGGCCAAGGCTTTATCCAGAAGTCTCTCCTGGCTTTGCATCAGCTGGCACACAAGGGAAAGACACCCTATGTGTGCAAGACCTGTGGGCAAGGCTTTAGGCAGAAGTCTCAGCTCAGCAGGCACCGGAAGACCAAGTGTGGCCACCACAAACTGCCCTTCCACGCCAACTCTGAGGCTGGTTCTGGGCAGGCTTCTGACCTCTTGGATTTACTTTGAAAATGAAGCTGGTACAGAAGATGAACAGTTTTTACACTGCCACGAAATGGAATAGAAAAAGATACTATATGAGTGGTCAGAGGATACTGACTTAGTTTACTTTCTCCCCACAAAGTGTTTTCCATGTTTTGTGGCCTTTTGTTCCAATAAACTGCTTCTTTACAAATCTGGCTGTGTGACCTCATTTGCTCATCTTGCAGGACAGAAGGGAAGATACAGATACCTTGTACTCTTGAGACCACTGTTCCACAGCAAGCCAGTCCCTTGTCAGACTCAGGACTGAGTCACCCATGCAGGAATTGGACAGCCTGGTCCTTTGTGTGGGGAGAGTCTAGGGACTGTACAGAGATTTCAGGTGAAGGAGGGAATCCCCAGAAAATGGTTCCCTCCAATTCAGTCTCATCTTGCAGCCATCTCCTTTGCTTGGTCTCCAAGGCAGCTTCCTGTCTTGCTTTTCTCTTATCTGTTACATTTCTATGTGGTTGCCTTTTCCAAACCATCGCTAACTACCATTATTGCTTTCCTTAAGTTTTGATCCCTAGTCCTCCCATCCTGGGGTACTCTTACCGATACACTGTCCCTAGCACTCCAAGGCCTGGTCATGCAGCTGAAACTGCTCAGTTCTTTAGTCTCAGAGTCTTGGGTCTCAGACACACCAATATCGGTCATCAAAATGTGAGTAACAATCATACCGCTATATCAGTGTGCAATAACTATATAGCAGTATAAAGATGTGTCTTCCTAACTCTCAAATAACAGGGATAAGACTCTGAAAGCCACACTCCCAGATCAGTCCTGTGATACCAGAGTTAAGGACTTCATCATGTCCCTTAGCATTCCATCCCAGAACCCTGTCCCCACACCAGCCATCTTGTTAACTGGTCTAAGTTCCCTTACCCCCATACCCTAGATAGTTTTCCAGTTCTGGAACTGAAGATATTTTGCCATTTTTAAAACTTCTTAAACCATACCTCTTCAAATGTGTTTCAGTCCAGAGAGGTTTTACTCAAAATAAGTGGCTTTTAAAAATCATTTCAAGGGTGTGACTGTAAGACCCTATTATGACTCCCAAGAAGTTTTTTTTTTTTTTTTTTTTTTTTTTTGCCAGGGATTGAACTCGGGATCTTGTGCTTGTGAGGCAGGTTGTGGCACCACTGAGCTAAATCCCCAGCCCCATTCCCCCACCCCCTGTATTTATTTATTTATTTTTTACTCCAGGAAGATTTAAGTGTATTACTCTAGACTGCACAAAATCATTTCTGTGACTTTTAAATCCCATAGCACAGTGACAATTCAAGCCACAGAGGCTTGGCTTGAGGATCTTTGTGGATGGGTTTTATCTGATGGAATGAACTTCAACAAGAAGTGTAGGAAATCCATGACATTTGCAATCGAGACATCAGTGTGGTCTGAAAAAGAAGGCCCTGCCTTTCCCTGGGCAGGGAGGCAGGTAAGCAAACACAATTTGTCATGGAAAAAGAAGAATAACTCAGAATATAGACACACAAGCTACAGAGAATCACTGGGGTGGTGGGTTCTGGGCACTAAGTAAAGAGATCATGACACATGCCTGGCTGAATTTCAGAATGTATGAAGTGACACCTGTTTGCTGATTTTCCCATTTTTTAAAAATAGAAACATTATTGGTCTTATCCTGTCCTTGAATCAAGACTAGTTATATATGCACCTTTAGCTTATAGGTCTTAAGATAAAATATATCTACATTTTTACTTAATTTACATGGCAAGATCCTGAATTTTGAGTCAGTGCTATCAAGAGACAAGATGTTGGGTAGCTCAGGAGGAGGGATGAGTGGACAAACAGAAGTTTGGTGTTCAGAGATCGGACTGTGAAGATAGCCTCCAGAATGGGCACGACACTGTCAAGTCCTTCCCTCACGGTGTGTCACAGGATGTAATCTGCTTGCCCCGCTCCAGGGAATCTGGACCAGCTTCAATGACTTGATCGATCAAGAATTCAAGGGAAGTGAAGTTGTGTTAGTTTCTGTCACTGTGACAACACTTAATACCAAAAGAGGTAAGGTTTATCTTGGGGCACAGTTATAGAAGTGTGAAAAACAGTGTAAATCAGGGTCAAAATGTGTAATTGATATTGTGTAATAGGAAGAAAAGGTTTAAAAGGGTAGGGGGAGTGGGAGGAGTAGGGAAAAGGTAAAAAGGGAAAAGAAAAACTGAGAAAAGGAAAAACATGGAAACAATGGCTTTGTAAACAGAAGGGTGGAGGGGTGAAGGGAGGGCTGGGTATGGGGAAAAAATAAGAACCAAGATAAGTCATGTAAAGGCACAAGATCCCAATGATGAATGTTAACTGTACTGTATACCTACAAGGTACCAATAAATTTTTAAAAAGTTTCAGCCCACAGTTAGTTGACTGCACTGTTTTTGAGTATGAGGTGAGGTAGCACATTTTGGCAAAAGGGCACATTGGAAGAAAACTCCTCACCTTATGGCACCAGACAGGGAAACAGCCAGAGAGGAAGGGGCTGGAGACAAAATGGAGTCCCCGAGGATGTGCCCTTATAACTCACTTCCTTCAGCTGGGCTCCACCTCCTAAGTTTCTATCACCCACCAATAATGCCATCAAATTATGAATCCATCAATGGATAGTCCACTGATAAAGTCAGATCCCTTATTATTCATTTGCCTTCCAGAAACCCACTAGTAACCAATCCTCCAGCACTTGGGCCTCTGGGGGATATTTTGGATTGAAACCATAACAGATTTGGGACTATAGAGACTGGGTCATATGAAACCTGGCATCTATTCTTTGAGTTCTGACACAATGTTGTGGAAATGTTGAGCCATGTGGAGATTCCTCATGGTAGTCAGCACCACCTCCAGTCATTTGAGTTGATTTGTTGGCTATCCTGTCCTGCCAGGCCTGCAGAGGATGGAAGCCCCAGCTGACAGCTGCAGCCATGTGAGGGACCTCAAGTGAGAACCGTTCTGATGAGCTGTCAACTTCCAGAACCATGAGGGATGATGATAATGAATTTGATGTTCAAGCTTTAAGTTGTAGGATTGTCTGCAACACAGCAGTAGATGATTGGAATGCCTTTATAACCTGGGCTGACTTTTCTAACTATAACTCAGAATTTCAAAGTCATAATAAAAAAAGATCAGGTTTTTCTACAGAAAAATAAATTGTGCAAGGCAACCTATACCTTTACCCAAAACCAAAACAAGAAAAGATGGAGGGAAATAGTAGCGCTGAAGTCTGAAAAACCAATGATGCAACAGAAGATACGCAAAATACAAGATCAGAAGATGGTAGAGTCTTACGCAGCAAAGAAAGCCTCTCTGAGATTTGGTGTCCTGACATTGGAATATAGAGGCATGAGGAGAAGGAGGGAAACAGGCCCTGACACCTAGGAAGGATCTGAAGCAAGAATTGAAGTCCATAAGGAGAGTGGAGAGAGAGACTAATGAAGAGGAGAGAGATAGTGAACAGCACTAGACCCCAAACTCAGGGCATGAGAACAGCGGTTTGAACCTGCAGATGCATGGAGACTACTGGTGACCCCAGAGGCCTACACAGAAAAACACACTACTGGGATGGAGCAGTGGACACAGCAGATTGCAGTGGCTGGTGAGTTATTTGGGTTCAGACATCACCTAGGAGAGGGTGATTGGCCAGTAGCCATCTTGGAGAGGGGCCAACTGAGCTCAGAACTCATAATAGCTACAGGCCGATTCCATCTAGTGGCTCCTAGTGTCTTGGTGAGGGTGCCAAGTTCAAGTCAGCAGGAGGTCAGGGAGCAGAGTTCAAATTGGCAGGGAGCCGAGGGCAAGCTGGCAGAGGCACATGGACTGTTGCAGGCTCAAAAACCCCAGTTCCAGCCTCATAACCAGAAACTAGCTTGAACTTCAGTGTAACTAAAGGTGCAGGCTGGCTGGGATTATTCACTACCCACCATAAAGCTACAGCTGGCTTGCTGAGATTATCAGTTTGGCTCTGGACTCTGTTGTCTACCAATGACAGCAGAGACACACCTTGAATTGGACTTTTTTCTTTTCTGGTTCTTTTTGTTTTTGCTTGATTGTTGGAACAGTTTCTAGGTGTTTTTTGTCATTCTGTTCTGTTCTGTTCTTGTTTTTATGTCCTTGTCATGGCCCAGAAAGGCAATTTTTCATCTAAATTCACAAAAGTAGGATCTTCTGGATGTAACAGCATGCTACATTTTTCTCCCAGTGTGGTCTTGAAAATAGGGCATTATTTTTTCAATTCTAATTCATTAAACCTTCTAGGCTTTGGGGCTGGTCGCCATACTGCCTGACTTTGGGCTTGGGTCACACTTGGGGCCCTGCCCCTACTAGAGGGCCTCATCCCTTTAGCAAATCCCCTACCCCAAGCACTGTCACTAGGAAAAGGAAGCTTCACAAAAGACAGAAAATAACATGACTTTTGAAATTGGAAAGGGTGACCTTAAAATGTATTTGATTTTTCTTGAAACACATAGTTCAATATTTATAAGATCCTTTATGTGGCCCTGTGGAATTTCATCAGCAAGTGTGTTCCTGCATCTTGCATGCTTAGCACCGTCTTAACGGTGATTGTGCCCAAAGTAAATCTGGGGGTGATGTGTGTGGCTGTGGGCTTTAGAGAAAGGAGGAGCTCCACTATGAGACATCCCTGGTTCAGCCAGTGGGCACTGGGAGCCTCTTGGGCTCGAGGTGGGACATTGACAAGCCTGGAGGGGGTTGTCCCTGGAGCCCATGGGCCCATCCTTCTCAGGGGAAATCTTGGACTCCATCACCTCCCCTGCACTCCCCACCGTGGATCCCAAGCCTGCACGATGTGAGGGACAGCAGTGTCAGGGCCACACCAAACTGTGGGCATGGCTTCCTTCCTTCTGAATCTCACGCCTCTTCCCTTGATCCAGCTCTGAAGGGGACCATGATTGTGGGTGAGCTGTGCAGCCAGACCAGATGATCACGCTCCCCGTTCCTTCTTGACACTGGCCGCCCATACAGTGGCCCCTCACACACTGACCCAGGGTTCTTCTCTGAGGACAGCACAGTACCAGCACAGGTCAAGGCAACAGCAACCACCACCACCAGATCTGTTGTTTATTGTCCTGCATGAACCATTCTATATGAACAAGCTTCCTGTTTATGGACAATTCCGAGGCTCCACTACTGCTGCACTGCGCGGCAACCTAGATTGAAATCACGGCCGTGAGAAAAGAGTAGGTGAATCCCTGCAAATGTTTTCACTGAAGCTGGGCTGCCAGCCAGCAACGAATGATGGTTACCGACGAGTTCAATGTCGACATTTAAAGTTCAATCGTTATATACTAATTTGGAGCCACCTACAAGTTGTAGAGCAGTGTGCAAGTTGCTGCTATTGTGCTAATGAGGGGGAAGAACACAACATGCATGTTGTATACGCACTGTGCGTGGCCCATGCAGGCCTGGACATGTGTCCTATGTGTTTTCGTCCAACCCTAGGATGACACAGCCAGCCCTGGGCTCCCTGGTACCCCCGAGGTTGGGGGAAGACTGCTCCAAAGACTACTTTATACCTTTCAGCTCTGAACCCTGTGTAATTATTATCTATTGAAAAAATCAATTAAAAAATTAAAAGTCAAATTCCCTCCCTAAACCCCAGCAATGAACCATTGAAAAGCATGCATTAAGTTCATCACAATCCAACGTATATTAGGAACAGCCCATATGGTACAAGTGGCTTCTACCAATCAAAAAATAAAAAGTTTTTTTTTCAGTACTGAAGATTGAACCCAGGGCCTTTATGCTGAGCTGTATTTCCTGCCTTTTTTATTATTTTGAGACAGGGTCTTGCAAAGTCACCAAGTTGCCGAGGCTGGGCTCAAACTTGTCATCTTCCTGCCTCAGCCTCTGGGAATGCTGGGATTACAGGCAATGCATCACCATGCCCAGCTCTAAAGAAAAGAATCAAGTGTTTCTCTCAAGCTTAGTTCCCAATCTCAGATGCACACTTCAGAAACAGAGCTGAGTGGCTCCTTCCATGAGGGCCCACGGCTGCCTTGGGCCTGCTGGTCATCTGGGCTGCAACTCTTGGGCTGACTGAGCTGGTCCCCCAGCTCCTTGCTGAACTTATCATCAAACAGTGAGGTGACACGGTGGTCCTCCCTTTCCAGAGCCAGGTCGTGGGCTGTCTGGCCTTGAGTGTTCATCCTCTGGAGGCTCGTGCTGCACCTGTGAAGGAGACCAGCAAACAGAAGGCCCTGGAGGGTTCGGCATAGGACTCCAAGTGCCTGACTCTTCCGGGCCGTGGAGGTCACAACACTTTGTTCAGGCTCCCCAGCCTCCCCAGGTGGCTACCGCGACTGTAGACCTGTGTGATTTCAACTGCCAGGCCCAGCGTCAGTTCCCACTGCACCAGAATCCTACAACCAAGTGTGCTGAATGTGGGTACACTCTCAGGGCACTCTGAAAAGCCCCAAGTGACCTGGGACATTCACAGAGAGAGCAGTTCAGGAGCTGAAGCCCCTGTAACATCCTCTTGGGTCTATAGAGGTCACAGTGGCCCCAGAAACCCCCACTAAAGTGGTGACGTCCTCCTTTCCAGCCACGCAGGCCAAGCAGGGCTGCTTTGTGCAGAGCTCTTTCTGAGCTAAATGCTTAGCAATATCAGACCAGTGAGTGCAATGTTACCAAAGGAGCCTTGGTTTTACTCACCGACCTATTTAACCAGGGAAAACCTCTTGAATGTGCCCCCTTCCCTTGGAGGAATACTGTGATGTGGTCAGCTTCGATACGTAATGGAGTGCGAAAGTCTAGAAATATTCATTTTTTTAATGTGAGAAATGCACACAAGTCTGGTTTGTAGCTGACTTGGTAAATGATAAATTTGGGAAATGTACTGAACACAGAGCCATCTCTAGCTCACGGCTCTTGGGCATCATCTGCACAGGGACTTGGCAGGGGCAGCTCCTGCTGCTGTGTGGGGAGAGCAATGTGTTTTCAGTGAGTTTGCCTGGCATGATGGGAAGATCAACCCAGCAGGCCGGCCTGCGAGGTAAGGGCAAGTGTGTCTGGCTGTTTCTCAGGCTTTTTTGATAAGGTATGACCCGGTGAAGAGAATTTGATGGCTGAAATGGAGGATGGGTTGGTGTGTGAACCCCTAAAAGGCACCTGAATCTGAGGTAGCAGGAGAGAGGAAAGGCAGGAACCATGACTGGAAGTAGCAATGAGGCAGGCAACTGAAGGCTGTGCTCTCCCAGCCCACCATCTGCCTTTGATACCCCAACCCCAACACCTGCAGCCTAAAGTTATTCCAGTGGTGAAAGACTATGGTGGCCCCCTCTTTGAAGAGGATGAGGTGAGTGAGCCCTTCCGCTTCCCAGCATCCCCTGGTCCTAGCCTGGGAGCTGTGCCATCTCCCACAGAGCTCCTGGTTGACGGGCTCCACTGGGGGTACAAAGCTCCCATTCATCCAGCCCATTCCCCTTCCTCAAATATGGCAGACAATAAAAGGTCCAAGAGGTCTCAGAAAAGTATGGTGGCCCCCTCTTTGAAGAGGATGAGGTGAGCCCTTCCGCTACCCAGCATCCCCTGGTCCTAGCCTGGGAGCTGTGCCATCTCCCACAGAGCTCCTGGTTGACAGGCTCCACTGGGGGTACAAAGCTCCCACTCATCCAGCCCATTCCCCTTCCTCAAATATGGCAGACAATAAAAGGTCCAAGAGGTCTCAGAAAAATATGCAGCATCAAAGAGAAAAGCAAGCTAAACAAGAAATATTTTTTAAAAACTAAAACCTAATTGGTCTCCTCAGAATGATTTAAGACAATATAAAAATATGAACACATAAAAAGGAAGCAATCAGAATAAAAGGTATCTCTTAAAAGGGGAAATGGGACTATTTAAATAAAAATTACTCAGTGGGAGGGATGAACAAAAAAGTTAGGAGAATCTCTTAAAATATAGAAAGAGAGAGATTAAAAATACTGGCAAAAGGAAAACAAAACAGACACAAGCAATCAGTTCAAGAGCCTCCCACCAATAAACAGCTCCAGAAGGAAAAACAACAACAACAACAACAAACAGAAAGAGTGGAGGGGAGAAAAGGTATCAAAGGGATAATAGAAAAAAAACTGTCCTGAGCTGAAGAAAGACATGAAATTTTAGACTGAAAGGACCGACTGGGTGAATGAAAAACATTGACAAATACACTTGTGAAATTTAACGCCAAGGATAAATGCTTCCAGAAAGAACAAACAAACAGCTCACAAAAGAGCAAGAATTTGCAATAGAATTTTCATGGCTTATCCTGGATGCTAGAAATCAATACAGCAAGGATTTCCAAGAATTGAGGAAAAATTATTTTGAGCGAAGAAATTAATACCAGACAAATTATTCATCAAGAGCGAAGACTGAGGCCAGAGATTCATCTCTGTGTAGAATGCTTGCCTAGCAGGTGTGAAGTCCTGGATGTAGTTCTCAGTGCGACAGAGACCTTAGAAAGTTTATATTCATTCTCTTTCTCTCTCTGGGTCAAACTCAGAGCTGCACACATGCTAGGCAAGCACTTTACCACCCATAGTCCCACCCATTCTTTCTGAAAAAGCAGTTTGAGGACGCACACTTCTTGATGGGAGTCAAAACTAAGAAAGAGATGGATGCCAATGAAAAGAAATCCCATGAGAGAACAACTGTGCAGGCAGCCCAAATCTGTGTAGAATGTGTTCTCTGAAAAGAAGGTTTCTAAAAAGAATGGCATTTAAAAAGAAAGAAAGCAGATGGGATCGTGGATGTGCTGAAGGCGTGTTCTTTTTCAAACTGTGGCTGAGGGGAAGGATTCAGAAACTGCAGGAAAATCAAAGACTTAAAAAACTGTACAAATAGCTGGGAGTGGTGGTGCATGCCTGTAACCCAGCACTTGGGAGGCTGAGGCATGAGGATCACCATGAAGTCAAGGCCAGTCTGGGCTACATAGTGAGTTCAAGGCTGATCTAAACTACATGGTGAGACCCTGTCTCAAAAAACCAATTACCCCAAACAAAAAACAAAAACAAAACCCAAAACAACAACAACAAAACTGCACAAATTGTTCATGGTCTGAGAAAGGAAATGAAATGTGACAGAATTTTGAATGACTTGTAGAGCGTATAGAGAACCGATTTGACATTTCTGCTAAGAAAATTCTTTGAGTGGCCTAAGGATCATGAGCAATCTTACACCAAGAAAATAACATCCTAGCACACCACTTGGATATGTGGTGAAAGTATTTATAGACCTATTACATGCAATCGGCCTTTGTTGCTTTTGAACTGTTGCAATCAGCTTATGGACAAAGAACAGAAGTTTTTTATGTTAACACAAGTGGAGACACTGGGGTTGGCCTGGTGGAAGGTAACTGTACTAGTGGAAGTTGTGAGGCGGGGTGAGAGGGATCCTTCTATCCACTATCCACTACTATCCTCCTTTTGCACACAAAACAGCCAAGAACTCCCACTGAAGGTGATAGCTGAAATACAGAAGGCATCACACAATAGAAACATGAAGGTAGGTAGAAATGGCCAGGTGAGGGCAGCAAGCCAAGCCATCATCCCTCAAGCAGGAATCAGCAGAGGGCGCCTGGGCAAGTTGAATCTGGAATGGCGATTAGGTGTACTAGGACTGATGGAAATACACCAGTTATTATTGGTTCTCTGCGAAGTTTAAACGTTTAAAGGTAGCTGTCTCTGGAGATAAGGAAGGGTGCCTACACCCTTCCACGGGTATGATTTATCATATGTACACTTTATTTGATAAAATTAAAGTTATTTGGTAAGTATGAATTGTTTTCAGGAAACACATAAGATTTTTAAAATCCTTCTGCCAAATGTGTCATAAATAATCATGCTCTGGACCAAAATAAAACACGCTGCCGGGGAGCAACTTCGCTGCTACTGCTCTGCACGCAAGTCTGCCTGACTACTTCCGGCCCTGGTGGGGCCAGGCGCTCAGCAGTGTCCTCGGACCTTGCCCTCCCTTCTCCTGCCACCCTTTATTTTCTTTGCAGCACTTGGCATTCTCTGACTTAGATTCTTGGCACTACAATCAAACGAAAGCCTCGGAAAGTTTATATTCTGTCTCTCTCCAGTGAGTTAACAAAATGTATCACCATTTATAAAGTATAAAAGTGACTAAGTTAGGCAACCCAGAGGGCCATTTTTAAAATTTTGTTGGCCCCAGCTAGGAAAGCAGAAGTTGGGAAGCTGGTGTAACAGGAGCAAGTTGAACAGAATGGCTCTGAGGATTCAGTGGAAAAGGGGAGGTGGCTTTAGCAGTCTACTGCAGAGCCCCAGGGGAGCTCCACCACAGGGGGCCCAGCTGTCCCTCCCACAGTGCAGTTCACATTTCTTTCTTTCTTTCTTTCTTTTTTTCCTGGTACTGGGGATCAAACTCTGGTACTTGCGTTTGTGAGGCAGGTACTGGAACCATGAGCTAAATTCCCAGCCCTGCAGTTCACATTTCACTTACAGCCCCCACGGCTGGTCCACATCCACTCCTCTCCCCGTGTGAACCGGAATGGCTTCCTGGTGCTTATTTGAAACAGCAGAAGATCGGCCCTCGCTGTCACTGCAGCCGGGGTCTGCGTCCTACAGCACATGGGGAAGGAGGAGCTTGCTACAAAACCCTGACCAAAACAGCCTCCCATTACCACCCTATTAAGAGTAACACAGGTCTTGGAAAGAAAATACAGAGCCAGGCCTGAGGGCGCGAGCCTGTGATCCTAGCACTCTGGGAGGCAAGTTAGTTAGGCATCCCTGGAGACAGGAGGAGGGCAATTTAGCAACTTAGTGAGACCTTGTCTCTAAATAACAAAAGAGGCTGGGGAAGTAGCTCAGTGTGAAGAACTGGGGTTCAATCCCCAGTAGTGGGGAGAAAAAAAGGGAAGGAAAGACAAAAGAAAGAAAAGAGGAAACTAGTTTCACTTTAGGTAAAGGAGAGAACTGGAAACTTTAAGACCCAACTTTACTGTAACCCAGCTGCCCAGGACCCAAGGAGAGGGATCTCTGCTCCCCACATCATCAGGGTGCCACCCTCACCACCTTGGTTTCTTTAGGAAATCAGGCTGAAGGTCACATGCTGTGACCAGAGACTGTCCAGCTTAGTGCCTGTTACTTGAGCTCATGCATGCTGGTCGAACTATTTCCTTTGCTATAAAAACCAGCCAAGGTAATAATTGATGCAAAGCTTTCCATGAGCCATTCTCAAGGTGGATACTTACGGGGTCGGGGCTCCACCTTCTGGCCTGGGCTTCTAGCTATGGCTACGCTCAGGACTCACCTTGTCCAATAGCTGTTCAAGCACAGAGACTCTTCCATCCCCTGCCAGGCTCACTTCTTCCACCAGGTGTCTGCTTCTAGGCTGCAGGATTACAGAACAAGTCACTCCTGCCAGTCCCAAGAACCTGTGCCACTGAGCCCCAGACAGACACCGAAGAATCCATATTTACCATCAACCTTGCTGGTCTCCAAAACCTCACCTTGGGCATGGATCTGTGCTGACCTTGTGGTATGAGTAAGGACAAAGAGGCTGCGAGAAACCTCACAGACACCCAGGAACCCCACTGCAGCTTCATCAGGCACATTCCAGGAAAAGCAGCCAGGTGAACCCTAAAATGGACTGTGCGCGGGTCACAGTGCCCACAGCCCGCCTGTGTGTGACCATTCGGAACGTGCTCCCCTGAGAAGTGAGTGACTCAATACTGGCCTCTTGCTTAGAGAAAAGAGAGCTCTCATTTATTTATCACCAGAAGTCTGAAAAATTCACCTTATGTGTGACCATTCGGAACATGTGCTCCCCTGAGAAGTGAGTGACTCAATACTGTCCTCTTGCTTAGAGAAAAGAGAGCTCTCATTTATTTATCACCAGAAGTCTGAAAAATTCACCTTTCCTATTTTTAAGATGCTCTGAATTCTTCTTTAATATAGTTTTTCTGTGGGATTTCAGATGGGAAGAATCTCAAACCTGTAAACTGTTAAATTCAGGAGCTCTAAACTTGTCCTTTACTTACTGCAATTCTTCAAACAGGAAGAAGGTGGAGAAGCACATGGAATCATACACCACTGATTTTAAAACAATTCAAAAGTCTTCCTCCCAGATGGATTGGTGCTGATTACACGCTAGACACAGGTGTATTATTATCGGAGGCTAACTGTGAGTAGTTGACTTTGTGGTGTCTGTCTCCTTTACTCCCATGTGACAAGGGGAGGCTCGCGATCTCTGCTTAAGCCCTGAAAGGTCGGGGTCTACCCAGCAAAGGCTCCTACTGGGGCCCAAGGAGGGAGAAAGGCCAAGCCAGACTCTGAAATCACTGGATGATGCAAATGTGTCGCACCACCGACACCCTGGCCACCAGAGTCAGGCACTAGCGACACAAGAGACCCAGAAACTTTCTCCTGGCCCTGGCCAGACGCCTCCAGGGAAGGCTGTCCCACAGAAGGACCGGCTACCCACACAAGGGCTTTGGACTCATACCTGAGCCAGGCCCTGGTGCTCATCTAACCAGCCCTTCCCTTGTCAAATGACTGGGCAACCAGGGACCCAACGAAATGCAAGACTGAGAGAGGCGGGCAGACGAGGCTGGTCCCAGGACAAACAGGTGATCCAGGAAGCTGATGAGACACTAACTCTAATTCACAATCTGGAGATATTTTAAAGGATTCTGCTCCCACGAAATACAAATATGCCACTATAAGAAACACAGAGGAGTTCCACTTAGAAAACGTCAAAGTAAACAGGAAAATGACAGGCTGGGGGAGCAAGCCACCAAGGCCGAGGAACACACGCACCATCAGCTGCTCTTTCTTTCTGTGAAAAGTTTTGGTCTTGACATTCCTCATCCTCACGGCCTGTTCAGTGGTATCTGCGGGACTCTGGCTGTAGTCACTTACTGAAATGACAGAGACAAGGGCCACAATGGTCCCTCCCCATTCCCCGCATAAAGAGCTACTGCCACACCCCTTGAAGGTCAGAGGGACAAAGTGGCCTTTATGGAAGCTTGCCCTGGGTCCAGCTGGCAGAGGGACCCCCCAGCCACCCCTGTCTAGGAGCCAGTGTGTGAGGGGAAGGAGGGACACAGAAGAGAGTTCAACTTTCAGGATGTGAAGGGCACATGGGCCTCACCCCACTGTATCTGTCCCCAACCCCGCAGTGGGTTCAAAGGTCCACCTCTGACTTTAGAGAAGCCAGACAAAGGAAATGTCTGGGAGGTGACCGTGAGATTGGTGACGGGGCTGGGAAGTTGGTAGCGACTCTCTCTATCCTTGGACATCTGTGTGTCTCTGGCCGCTAGCTGGAAAATCCCGGGGAGGGCAGGACTCACCCAAGCTGGACCTGCTGCCATAGAGGCCATCGCCACCCTCGGTGATACTGCTGAGAAAGCGGTTGCTGAAGTCCATTGCTTTGCTGAGGTACAGGTTCTGGCAAGGAAAATCCAAGCACAGGCTGAAGAGGCAGCTGTGACTCCACGGGAAGAAGAGGCTTCTTGCTGACTCGGTCTTTGCTGGGAGACCAGGCCTGGGCTGCCTTCCTGCCTCCTTTCTCCCCAGACTATGCGGCCTTCTGCCTCCTCCTCAGCTCCTCTACTGCCCTCCTCCTTGGCACTGTGACAACCATGGGCCCTGTCTGCCACAGGAGCCCAACAAGCCTCTGCCACCCATCACTGGCCCGTGCCTGAAGAGCTGTGTCCCCCTCCTGGGATCCTGTCAGCATCCTGGAGTCAGAGTAGCATGTAAGGAAGTTCATGGCCTCCGTGAGATTCCTGGTTCTGTCACCTACTAATTTAGGACCTAGGAGGAAGCAGGTTATTTACTTTCTCCAAGCCTCAGTTTCCTCACCTATGAAGTAGTCTTGCCTATAGTCACATTTCATAATATTGCACTTGGACACTGTTCCTTTCTATCGATGACACAGAAGTGTTTCCACAGTTCACTAGTTGAGTCCATTCACAAATGAGTAACTTCTGAGACCCTCCTTACCTTGTTGGAGACTTGAATATAATTCAGCCTGATGCTAACTTCACAGCCATCTTCATGGACAGTGGCAGAGATGAGCTTTTAAAAGAATTTTAAGGAGAATTCACTCAAATCAGTGGTAACACAGACTTTCTTTCCTTTCTTTTGGATGGTACTGGGAATCAAACCTAGGGAGCACTGAGCTATCTCTCCAGCCCTTTTAACTATTTTCATCAAATATTATTTTGTTGTTGTTGTTGTTTTCTTGGTACCGGGGATTGAACTTGGGTCCTTGCGCCTGCAAAGCAGGCGGCGGAACCACTGGGCTAAATCCCAGGCCCTCATCAAATATTATTAACACAAATGAAGGTAAGAGAAGAGAAACAGGGAACAAATACTTGATCAAATAAATAGAAAACATTCAAGGCCAATCTTAATTACATAAGGAGATCTAAAAAAAAAAAAAGTAGAAAACAAAAAGCAAGCCAGTAATCTGTTACTTGGGAGGCTGAGGTAGGAGGATCTCAGCTTTGAGGCCAGTCTGGGTAACTTTGTGAGATGCTACTCAAATAAAATAAGAATTTTAGAAAAGGGCTAGAGGCACTTCAGTGGTGCAATTGGTTAGTGTGTGGTATTTATAAAAAAAGGGCTGCAGATGTAGCAAAGTGGACTTGCCTAGTATTCACAAGGTCCTGGATTACACACACACACACAGAGCTGGGTGTGGTGTGGTAGCACATCTCTATAATCCCAGCACTCAGGAGGCTGAAGCAGAAGGATTGTGAGCCCAAGGTCAGGCTGGGCTACATGGTGAGACCCCATCTCAAATAACAGAAAATAGAAAAATGGCAGACCCAAATCTAGCCATATCTATAATTTCACTATTTATAACTGACCAAAATACTTTAATCAAAGGATAGAGATTTTCAGACTGTTAGAAAACAAGATCCAAATTTATCCTTTCTTCAAGAGACAGACTTAAATTTTTTTTTTTTTTTTTGGTACTGGGGATTGAACTCAAGACCTTGTGCTTTTGAGGCAATTAAGGAGCACTTAAATTTTTTTTTTTTTTTTTGGTACTGGGGATTGAACTCAAGACCTTGTGCTTTTGAGGCAGATGCAGTGCCACCGAGCTGAATCCCCAGCCTGACTTTAATCAAACCACATGACTGGAGGTCATCACCTTGGAAAAGGTGACCTGGTAGTTGAGAGGGGCAGGCCTTGGCCCCAAAGGACAGTCTCACAACTAAAGGACAAGCAACACAGCTGAGCAGCTTTCTCTGTAAGGGATGGGATGAGTTTAGATTCAAACAGGGCAGATCATGTTTTAAAGAAAGGTCAGGTAATAATCATTTGAGATCTTTGTGAATTCTGTCACAAAACTTAATATTGTGTGGCAGTACAAAGGGGCTGCAGATAACATATCAATGAAGGAATGGTGGTAGGGTCCAATAATATTTTATTTGTAAAACTGAGCAGCAGGGGGCTAGAGATTTAGCTCAGTGGTTCGGCTGCCTTCCTTGCAAGTGCAGGGACCTGAGTTGGATCGCCGGTACAAAAAAAAAAAAGTTGAGCAGCAGGCCAGATTAATCCCAGAGGGCAGAGCTTGCAGACCTCCAAATGAGGCTGAAGAATTTATAAACTGCCAAAGCTGTTTACCAAAAGAAACTGAGCAATACTTGAAAATTAGGCAGTTTTTGTGGCTGGGTGTGGTGGCGCACACCTATAATCCCAACACTTGGGAGACTGAGGCTGAGGCTAGCCTGAACTACATAGTAAGACCCTGTCTCAAAAGAAAAAGAAAAAAAGAAAAACAGGGCCAGGGATTTAGCTCAGTGTTTCTGCTGCCTGTCTCTTAAGCACAGGGGCCTGAGTTCGATCCCCGATACAAAAAAAAAAAAAAAAAAAAAAGGTAGGCAGTTTCGGTGTTGACCTGTTTGGTGGCACAGGAGTGGACAGTCTGATTTGAAAAGGTTCCTTTAGGCCTTGGGACAAATAGAGGCAAGGTCTGAGCATCGTGTTCTGTTCTCATGAAGGTGACGCAGCGCTGAAGGAAGTGCATGGGGCTTGGGATCTGGTGGATACACTTTGAATCTGAATCCTTTGAAACCCAACAAGGCAAATGCAGCCAGGTCACCAAGCTTTCTGAGCGTCACTGACCCTGGGTGACACATAAGGCTTGTTCTGCACACCCACAACTATGCAGAATGCTTTGTCATTAAACGACCTCCACTGATTATGCTCATGGGCTCACATGGCCTCGGATGGGAAGACTGACATGGGTAGAGGTGGTGGAAAGCTTGGGGGCTGGAACCATCTAAAGTCTGGTGTTCATCTGCCTGGCCCCTGAGCTGGGATGACTTGAGGGCTGGGTGCAGCTCGCGCCATACACTGGCCCCCTCACGTGGCTGCCCCGTGAGACTTGTGCTTCTCGCAGCTGGGAGTCCGGCTCCAGGGTGTGTTGGCCGTCAGGGTGCCGAGCAACAGGTGCCTCATGGCCTGGTGTGACCAAGCCCACAAGCCCATAGTATCTCTCCGACCATACTCTATTAGTTGGACGGTCACAAACCCACTCAGATTCATGGGGACATTTGATTGAAGGGCAGACTGTCAAAGAATCTGTGGCTATTTTTAATAATAATGATCATAAAGGTAATACTCCTCCTTGGTAGGGTTTCTGTGAGGACTGGGCTGATGGACACAATGCTGTCACAGGTGCACTGCAGGATGGAAACTCTTATACTCAGATATTAGTGCTGTTGGATATTACAGACCCAGGGCTGCTGCAGCACCCACCCGCACACAAGAAGCCAGCATCCGGCCTCATGTGGTGCCTCCCGTGCTTCAGTGCAACTAAGTCAAATGTATTCAAGCCCTGTGCAGACCAGAAAGGGACATAGGGGGCTGTGATTTAAATGTACAACGCAGCTGCACTAAATGCTCTGGGGTTTTTAGCTCCAGGCATGGAACTTCTGCCACATCATGTGGCACTGAAGGCACAAGATGTTCAGGATTTTCCTGTTTTAGGATGGAAGCCACAGAAGCAGATCCTCAGGGTAGACAGTGAGGAAGCGCAGAGGGCAGAGAGGAAAAGCAAGAAGCCCCAAAGCCCTGAAGGAAGCCAGACTGCTGGGTGCCCTGGAGCGCAGGGCCTCTTACCTACCTTCCCCATCCTGGGCTCCGAGACCAGGGCCCGGAACTCAGGATTGTTCTGAGCATAGGACCGGAGGTGAGCAGAAATGTGATCCAACTGTTTTCTCCAGTACCCTAAAAAAAGAAGAGAACCCAGACATACAGATAATTCTTCTGAGTCTGAGAAAAAGATGTGGCCGGGGAGTTAGCTCAGTGGTTCCGCCGCCAGCGTTGCAAGTGCAAGGGCCTGAGTTCGATCCCCACCCCGCCCATACCAAAGAAAACAAAACAGAAAAAGTTGTGTCACTGTGGGACATCCATTCTCAGGGAGGCTGTTTGCTTTGCTAAACCTTGCAATGCTTTTTCCTTACTGAATCTCAACTGTGCACAGAAATTGTTCCTTTCTTCCCTCTCCAGCTTCTTATTACACACGATAGAATACTGTAGAACTCCAGTAGAATACTGGAGGATCTCAAAAGAATATACTTTGATTGCCACACATGAAACCCTTTTCTCTCTTCTTCTTCTTCTTTTTTTATTAAACTGCACAGCAACGTTTATTGTTTCAGTCTGGAAAAAACATCCCTTTTTAAAATTCACACAGCAAAGCAAGTTAAAAATGTCACTCATCAAATAAATGATTATTTATTTTTGATACCAGGGATTGAACTTGGGTCCTTGCACCTGTGAGGCAGGCAGCAGAACCACTGAACTAAATCCCCGGCCCCAAATAAATGATAATTTAAAGAAGAACTTGCTAAAGAAACCTCATCACAGCAACGTTTTAGGGCCTGATTACTTTAAGTTCATGGGCCATTAATGAATATCAACCAAGTGTCTCTTATATAATCTGCAAGCTGTTTTTCCTTCAGAAGGTGTAACATGTTTCCTTGACTCAGGTGATACATTTAGAAAGGAAATCGTGATTTTTTTCTTTTACTATAATAAGCAGACACTGATTTCTTGTTGTGATCAGGAGGGATGGAATGACTGCTGCCCTTCTCTTGCTGCTATTAATAGCTTGTCATGCATTATCTCAATGTGTGAGTAGTCAAGCAACTGAAGATAGTTCGCACGAGTCATTACAGAGGGTAAGAAGTCATCTGGGTTTTCTGTTCATTCCAATGTCTTCTGGACAACTGTCAAAGGTGGATTCAGGCTCCAGAAACCTCCAACAGGCAATCTTGGGCTACCAGTCACAAACTGGAGGAACAACCTTTGCTGCTCATTATCAAAACCACTGAGAATTTCAAACAAGAACTTTGACAGCTCAGCTGTCATGGATATAACTGTGATCAGGCCTACAGCACTCAATGTCTTTGCATCCCAAGTGTCTGCTTTACTGCCACACAGGAGCTGATCTAATTCCTCCAGGAAGAAGTACTGAAGATGACTGAGTGGGAAAACGGATTCATATCCATCTCCAAACAAGTCAAACTACCTAGAAATGCCTTCGTTTAGTGCCCAGAAGATCACCAATCTTAGACACTACTCTAAATTGTGATTGTAACTTGGATATCCTTCCCGGGATATCCTTCTGTTCAATATTAGGAAGTCCTAGCAGTGTGAAAACCAATCCTAGATCTTTAGCTGAGCAGCCATTCATAGTAGGGGTTTTTAATGCATATTATAGACTCTCTTTGGTTTAATTCCATTGTTCTTGCCAATTTCTCATACTTCTGAGTCCTGTTTTATTAGTATCTTTCATTACACTGTATGGCTGCCTCGATGCCCTCAATCCGTTTACAGCTTTCCTGGTCATTTTGATCTGGGGGAAGAGCCAGAGGTTGCCCAGTACCAGATCTACCGAGTAAGGTGGATATAGACACACTGTAATGTTTTTAAGCAGCCTGACTTTCTCGAAACCCTTCTTTTTCTATTATTCTCTCACATATATCACACCCACACACACACACCCACACACACACACACACACACACACCCCTATATATATTTTGGTACTGGGGATCGAACTCAGGACATTGCACTTGCGAGGCAGGTGGTGGCACTAATGAGCTAAATCCCCAGCCCAAACTTGTATAATTTTTAAATATACACTTTGGGTTTGGCAAATATTATATCCTGATTAACATACAGAACATTTTCATCACTCCGAACAGCCCCCTATGTCCCTTTCTGGTCTGCACGGGGCTTGAACACATTTGCCTTAGTTGCCACTGAAGCATGGGAGGCACCACATGAGGCCGGATGCTGGCTTCTTGTGTGCGGGTGGGTGCTGCAGCAGCCCTGGGCCCATCATGCTGCACACACGGGCGAGTGGGTCAAGAGCCATGGAAAGGATGGGGCATGAGCTGGCCACACACCATATGCCACATTCTGTAATCCACATTCTGGACTTCTGTACACAGGGCCGGCTTCCCAAAGAGCAAGTGGTAGCAGAAGTCTTCATTCATCTTCAGGCCCAATCCCAGCACTGTCACAGTGTCTCCTCTGCTACTTCCTGTGGCCAAAGCAAGCCACAAGGCCAATTCATATCCCAAAGGAGGGCAAACAGCCGTGCCTGTTAAGACCAAGAGGCACGTGATCTGCTGCAGCACTGATGGAATTACAGGTGTGTGTCACTGTGCCCAGCTAGGGAATAGCAATGAAAACAATAATGAAACGCCACTTTCTTCCCACAATGATGACAATGATGAAAAAGATCATAACAAGAAACGATGTGGAGAAGTCAGAGCCTTTATGCATTGTCAGTTGGGATGGAAACAGTGCAGAAGCCGGAACACAGCCCAGAAGTTCCTCAGAAAGGTCAACATAAGGTCACCACATAACCCATCAACAGTCCTTCTATGTGTGACCCCAAGAGGATTGGAAACAGCCACAGAAAAACAGATGTTCACAGCAGCATGATTCGTAAGGGTCAAGAGGTGGGAACAAGTCAGAGGTCCACCAACCAACAGGT
Organism: Fukomys damarensis; assembly: GCF_012274545.1. Classification (NCBI taxonomy): domain Eukaryota; kingdom Metazoa; phylum Chordata; class Mammalia; order Rodentia; family Bathyergidae; genus Fukomys; species Fukomys damarensis. The sequence continues at coordinate 29,272,101 of NW_022900919.1, read as the reverse complement.
GGACAGACGGGGTGACATGGATTCATGTGACAGTCTCCTATGGCCACGGAAAGGAAATGAAGTTCGAGCGCACTGCAGCAAGAATGAAGCAACACTGCTGGATAGGAGAAGCCGGCCCGAGGGCCACCTATTACGCACTTCCGTCTAAAGGCAATGTCCGGAAGAGGCGAAGCCCTAAAGACAGAGTGTGTTAGTGGTTCCAGGCCCTTGGGAGGCGGAACGTGGGCAGTGACCCCTTAAGGAGCACAGGTTGACTTCTGGGGGACTTGAGTGTTCAGGAGCTAGTAGTGCTGGCTGCAGGGTACGGTCAGTGGAATTCACGTCACCGAATTGCATGCTTTCCAACAGATGAAATGACGGCTTTCATCGTGTGTGAATTCTGCCTCGATTGAAAGACGAGAGCTGGGGTGGTGACCCTCACAGTGTAGGCTCAGCACATGTCTGCTGTGTGGTCAGAGCGGAAGGGATCCACTGGTGCTGTGTGATTGCTGAGCTAGACACAGGGCCACGAGCCAAAATATCAGAGTGCTTTGGGCTCAGGAAGAGCTCGAATCTTCACACAAGGAAAATTACTTGAAGAGAGAAATGAAGGGGACTTATCTCCCGCACACACATAAACACTGCCTACTCAGGGGGAGCCTCGCTGGGCCTCACCTCTGCCTGGGCTCACGGCCGTCAGCGGGGGCCTGCGGCTGGGTGTCTCCAGCTCCAGCTCCTTTGCAGCCAGCCGTCGGCTGGACGGGTAGAAGAGGCCCACGGTCTGGGTGCCTGTGTGCTTCTTAGGCCCAGCATCAGGGCTGGACAGAGGGACAGTTAGGGGCTGCCAAGCATAGCGGGGCTAGAATGGGGCAGAAAACAGTTTTCTAAAAATTAGGATATAATTTAGTTAATTGTTCACCTCCGTTTTACTCATGGAAAGGGTTTCTAATCAGAAAGAAAAGTACCTCCAAAACTCTGTTCTCTGTATGACGGCCCTGCTCCAACTTCTTGGCTTCCACTTTTTCCTGGCAATTCTCAGCCTGAACCAAGAAGCCACCCCATGTCTTTGCTCATTTGTTGTCTCAAATTCCTCTCCTGCCCAAAGCCTAGGAGATATACATCCCCTCCGTTCCACAATCCAGTGGAACATAGACTTCCCTCTGCAGCTACTCAATACCCCATATTTAACTACTGGGCACGAACATTTTCTTGGTATACTCTCCTACATCCGGATCTGGGGGCCTCAGAGGATCGCCATGTAAGGCTGTGTAGGCTGTACACCGCACAATGCCACTTCATCTAAAGAGGCACCATTCACATGCTGGACAGAGTATATATTTGCATATTAGGACAATTTTTCTGGGAGAGGGAAGAAAATGTCTAACAAATTTCATGTATTACAATCATTTTCCAATAGATGGCAGTCAAGTGTATTGAGAAAAAAACCATCTTTGCTTCATTTACGCAAAGGCATCTTATGCGCTGGTGGTGGTCCCAGGAGCCTTCTAATCTGGGTCACGAAGGCCAAGAACTCCCTAAAACTGTGTGCAAGGTGCTGAGTGCATGAGCAATCGTCAGTACATGAAGTAAGCTTTCGGCACTATGGGTGAGCAGAGGAAAGGTCGCTACCAGTACAACTCAAGGGAGGTACATTCTATCTTGTGACTTTGAGATCCACTAACAACACTACTGCCATTCTGCCTGTTGCCTGCAAACACTAGTGGATTTTAATCTACATCAGCCAAATGCATGCTTACTTAGATCTTTGATTTTTGAAGAAATCATTTGTATGTTTAAAGCCTCAATTGATCGAGTGTAGTCACATACATGCTAGTTGAAAGTCCACAAGGACAGCCTAAAGATTGCAGCTCTCTTGCCCTGGGCTGAGTCAGGGGGTCATGTGCAGAAATTCAGAGTGGTGCCCTCCCCTGGCACCAGTTCTGACCACGGTGGAGACCTCACCTGAGACGCGGGGCAGGGCTCCCCAGCCAGTACAGGCGGGATGCTGTCCAGGCTCCGTCTTGCCATGGAGTTCACACAAATGCCACAGGAAGCACAGAACCGAGCAGATGGGTGATTGCTGGCCCCACATTTAGGGCAGACAGAGTGGCTGGGAGAAAGGCCAAGCTAGAGGAGAGAGGAAATTTTTATATGAGAGCTATATTTTGCCCATAAAAATTATTTTCACACCATACAATCTCTAGCCAGCAGGACAACATGTGCTCATGCCGTTTGACCCAAAATTCATGCTACGTGTGGACAAGTACTCAAAGAAATATATTCTGGGGCATCTCTTACAGCAGTGGGGTTTTAGAGGAGATAACTGGGAATGACCTATGTGTCCAGCAGTTGGGGCTAGGTGGCCTAACGGCATCATGGAGTGTACATACAGACACGGGGTATTATGAAGCTACTGGAAACGACGAAGAGGCCACCAGCAGACACGTTGCTGGGGGTGAAGGAGTGGGTCCTTGTTCATAACAACACCAGCTTGTTCATAAACACACGGGTAGCTGGCAAAGCAACTTAGAAACTGAGCGGTAGCCATTACTTCTGGGGAATGGAACAGCGGCGCTCAATGAGAAGGGAGATAATCCTTCCTCTAAACCTTTTGAAGGGTTCCTCAGACAAATAAACATATAAATAACTTTCCATGTTTTGTTGAAAAGGTAGGCAGACACGAATCATAAAAGTAGAAATGCCAGTGGTCAATAAATGAGCACAACAATTTAACCTCAAAGAAATGGAAGTCGAAATCGCAGCAAGAAACAGCGCTCAGCATAAGAGAATCTGTCATCTCTGTCTCTAAGCTCTTAGCGGCCACAGGAGAAGAGCCTGGCCTCCTGCAGGACAGGGGTGCCGCACTACCCACCATGGCTCCACACCAGTCGCAGAAGATTGCCTCCCCGAGGTTCTGGCGGCCACATCTGCACCAGGAAGTGGTCTCCCCTTTCTGGGTCGGCAGAGGGGGCACTTTCTCTCCACTGTTCCGGGACTGGTGGACAAAACGGCATTGACAGGCAGGATCAATTCCATATTCTGTGGCTCCCACACAATCCAATCAAGGCATAAACAATGCAAACAATGCAAGCCCTGGAATCTAGAAAGTTTTTGGCCCAGTAATAAATCTATGGTGCTCTTCATCGTTTCACGAATTAATTCACACAGGCCTTCACGTAGATCACAGGAAGTCACGGACACGGAGAATCCTCAGTCTCTTGCATGCCAAAGGCGGTGAGCCTGCTGTTGATGTCACAGAGCAACAGCAGTGCACAGAGAACTCAGCTACCTAAGATGCCCTAATGGAGGGTCACCTCTGTCTTTTGGGTTCTGGCTTCTGTGGGAAATGTGGGTTTACATTTTCTTGTTTTGGAAGGGAGACCGAATTGTTTCAGGAGGACCTCTGAGACAACTGGGTAGTCTTGAATTGGATCTTTGCTCCTGACATGTAATCCCAGTTGCCTAGGAAGAGATTTTCCCATTTCCCAAACGTGGATGACATTTGAGAGTGACAGCTGCCTGGTCACCTACCATGTGCCGGTACCATTCTGAGCACTGTCCTGTACGCTCTTGCTAACCTGACAACAATCTGTGAGGTAGGTGTTGTCACTGTCCCGTTTTACATAGCGGGGTCACAGAGGGGTGAGACAGACCCAAGGTCTCTGACATGAAAAGTCTTGACCCATCCAGCATCCCATGCAGCTCCACCAGGGCGACGGCTCCTCGCAGGCCTGTGGCTGACATTGCAGGTAAGAACCGGGGACGTTGGACACAGACTCAGGCATCAGTGCCCTGCCCTGACATCGTGGTGTCCACTGGGCCCCGACTTCTTCAAAGGGAAGACTATAAGTTCACATCTGCCATGCTGGCACGTGGAAGTCCCTCGATAGTTACTGCATCAGTGAATAACTGATTCAGTTAATGGCTGGAGGGTATGGCCACATATCCAGTGTATAATGCTAGGAAAGTAAATTCAGGGAAATGTCTTCTCAGGACAAGTTTTCTTTGCAGATGCCCAATTTAGTGGCTGTATTTGAACAGCTGTACCCTATTTGGCTTCAGGGAGCTCTGTTACCCTAAAACAATCTATTCTGCACAGAAGCCATATAAGCCTCTAACATCCACAACGCCAAGGAAGGGGACCTCTCATTTCTGTGCATTGAGAGATGACTTCATTTCAATCAGTTTAGTGTTAAAACGGGATTTTGATATAAAACTTGCTGACCTCGGTTTCTTTTTTCTTTCTTTTTTTTTGGTACCAGGGATTGAACTTGGGACCTTGCACTTGTAAGGCAGGCAGTGGAACCACTGAGCTAAATCCCCAGCCCCTGACCTGGGTTTCTAAAACGAAGCTGTTAAAGCTTTCAATGAAAGGCATCTACTGTTTAAGCTTTTAATATAACACTGCTTTAAAGAAAGAAAAATTATCTTACCCCATCATATTAATGCTGCACAAACAAAAAAAGACGTAAATCTATCAGATTGAACATGTACTGTTACTTCTATGGTACTATAATAAATACATTCTAACATCTAAATTCTCATAAATCATTCATATACAATTTTGAGATTTTTCCTAAAACATTTTGTTGATAGAAGAGACCCAGAAACAAATATATCACTGATAGTTAATAACGTTGATCTAAATTTTTAACTATTTATATAAGCCCAGAAGCCCTGAGAATGGGAATCTGAGAAAATAAATATTTTTGTCAGTTTACTTACCTATCACCAAGATCATGCCAAGAATGATTCTCAAGTGCCACTATTTTCTATATCAATGCCTTCCTAACCTCACTATTATTCTTTATTTTTTTCGGTGGGTACCTGGGATTGAACTCAGGACCTTTCATTTGCCAGGCAGGCATGGTTCCACTGAGCTAAATCCCTGGCCCTATTCATTCTTGTGCTTTAGAAAACCATACTGGAGGGGGTCAAAACTGAGTAATTTCATGATGGAAGAGTGATATAAAATCTGAAATCATAGTTCTAGATAACTATCAATAAGAGAGTACCTAAAAATTTCATCAATATATCTATACTGAGGAATGCTACTCATTGATCAAAATTATTTAAAAATATATTAATGCCTGCAACAACATAAATGAACCTCAAATATATTCTTCTAAGTTAAAGAAACAACACACACACAACTATATACTTCTGTAAAACACAATACTATGGTGTCAAAACAGATGGGTATTTTCTGGGCTAGGGATCAGAGGGGGGCTCAACTACAGAGGGGCCTGAGGAAGCTTTTTAGTGTAAGTTAACTGTTCAATAGCTTCACTATGGCTGTGGTTAAAGTGATTATATATAATTGTGTGTTAGGCAGCTCTCCATCGCTGTGACAAAATTTCTGAGTGAGCTAAACAGTTCATAAGGAGGAAAGGTTTGTTTGGGCTCATGATTTCCAAAGTTTCACCTGCCCCTGCTGTTTTGGGAGGCAAAGTACATCATGGCTGGAGCACACAGTAGAGGAAGCCCACTCACCTCAAGTGGCCAGGAGGCACAGAGAGACACAGGAGACCCAATATCCCCTCAGGGACACGCCCCCAGTGACGTGATTTCCTTCCACGAGGTCCTTTTCCTTGGAGGTCCCACCACCTCCCAATAGCACCATAGGCTGGGAACCAATCCCTCAGCTCTTGAGACTTCAGGGACACTTCCAAGCCACAACAATTACCAACATTCATCAGACTTGACAACTAAGACAGGTGAATTGCACAGCATATAATTATGCCTCATTAAAGCTGAGAACAAAAATAGTTCTTTCAAATCAACTGATCTCAGATGGTCAGCGATGAAATGCAACTTGGAAAGATATTGAGTCCAGCTCCCTTGTTATGGGTTGAAATACAACTCCCCAGCAAGCTGTCTTTCGACATGCCTTATAACGAGATCATACTTGGAAACAGTCTTTACAGAGGTGGTTGGATAAGGATGTGCTCATTAGGATCGGCCATAACCCAGTATGACTGGGGTCCTCACAGAGAAGAGAAATCACAGCACATAGGCAGATACCCACAGAGGGAAGGTGACACGGAGTCCCACATGCGACAGCTAGGTGAGAACGGGAGTGATGTGCCCAGGAGCACTGTGGAGCATGCAGCTACCAGATGCAAAGATAGTGCTCTGGGACAGTTCCTTCAGAGGGAGGGAGCCCTGTGACACCTCGATTCAGATTCTGGCTCTCAGGACTATGGACAGCAAGTTCCTGCCATCTTTAGCCACCTAGTTGGTGGCAGCTTGTTTCAGCAGCCCTAAGAAACACACCTTCTTCTCCTATTTCACACTGACCACGCTAATCATCGCATGGCATGCAGTTTCCTGAGGACTCTGAGATGAAAACAAAGTCATAGTCAAAAATATACATATTGGCCCTGAAGAAGCAAGGCTCTTTCTTCTAAGTTAACCATTCAATGTGACTTCTGGATACTTTTAGGCTGAGGCAAGAGTTACAGTACCTGGAAGTAATTTTCAATCTTTTGAGAAACATTTTATAAACATGAAATAAATCATCAAAATTGAACCCATAAACAGTATATTCTTCCGTTCTTTCATTTCAACACTCAGAGTGGTCAGGCAGGAAACCGAACAGGTAACTGTGCTGCTCTTATCTTCCAAAAAGCAGCAGCTGGCAGGCACACACCGTCTGCACACAACATGTGTGGGTCCACATCCCACCGGCTATGCCAGCTCACCAGGCAAAAATTCTTAAACAGTGAGAAAGCATCAATTTTACTGAAGCCTCTCGAAGTTAGGACTTTGCAGACAGTGTGTGCTGATGGATGTATAAAGCCCTCTGAACATGAGTCTGTGCTGTCTTGTGGTTACCACAAGAAGCTTCTTTCCCCTTTGGTCCTCCTCCCTGCACTGAAGATTTCTCCATTAACACTGAACATCAACAGCCATGAAATCACGCTTGGCACATGCAGCCCACCTACCTCTTGTGGTGCAGGCAGGGCCCCCTCGCAGGTGACACAGAATCGTAGGTGTGCAGGATTCCCTGTACCACAGGAGCGGCAGATCACCTTCTCCTTACAGCAGAGAATGAGAAACACAGCTGAGCAAATGCCAGTGCAGAGAACCCCCTCTCTCGGCATCTTTTCAGCCACCAGCCAGCTCTGGCCCTGCCACGACACCCATACCCTACCCAGTGGGCTGGTTTCGGAATTATCACAACATAAGTAGTGCCAGGGCAATGAACACAGTTTTAAATGAAACAAATCACAGACAAACTTAAAACAGTACTCATTTGGCCTTGAGAGGGTAATTTGAAAATTTTGCACAGCTTATGGGTGGGCTGAAGTGGGGCACTCGATAGGTGGTAGGCTCGCTGCTTCATGGCTTCAACAGGAACCAGGACTCAAGACCAGCAAGAGCTATCTGTGTATTTGGATTGGGGTTTGTGTGAGATATTTTAGAAAGGGATTGGTAGGTGCAACTTTCTGAGTTAGGAACCCAGGAGGGCGAGGTAGGAGGGTGGGGTATTGAATAGCCTAGTGTAACTGGAGTTTAGCTAGGAGAAGTTTCCTAACACTCATTGTCACTGGGTTATTCTATACTCTGAGGACATCACCTTTTCAATTTTCTTTAACAATGCTCACATTTTCTACTCCAGGACCGTGGTCCCTAGCCCTGAAGCTGACAGAGTGTCCTAAGGCCAGTACAGGTAAAGAGGACGATCAAAAAAAACAAGCCCAGCGACTGGGTTTTTATCTCCAATACCACCAGTTATTGGATGCCCAAGTGTTGCTGTGTCTGGTTAACTGTTTCCCAGAAAACTCCACAGCCTCCTAGGAATCTGTAGCATCCCAGGGAACCAGTTTTAAATACAGGTAAATCCTAAAGGGCAGAGGCCCACTCACTGCTAGACAGTATGGTGGAGAATCACAGTCCTATTCCCAGTGGTTCCTGCCCTCCCTGGGTCCCAAACTCTTTAGTTACTTAAAGTCAGCACAGCATAAGCTGCAAGTACCAGGGCTCTTCTGTGAGATCTGGGGAGCAAAGCTGCCTGGAGATGTTACCTTGGACAAGATCTGGTGAAACTCAATGAGAAACGAGACAACTTTCCTGTCCCTGTGTTAAAAAAAAGTGCTGATCAAACAAAAACAATCTCATTGTTTGCCACAGGAAATCCTTCCTCTAGGAAGAGAAGATGAAGCCCCTAAAACTGCTCACTTATCAAGTTCAACTTCCTTTGAGGCCCTCACCTCGCACACTAAAGCTTTGCCCAATCTAAATTCTTCCTGATTCCAGCCCTGCCTTGTAAAACCATTTAGTTTTCATTTTAGGTAGTGAACGTTATTTTTCAGAAAGTGCTAGGCTCATAGTGGAAGTGAGCAAAAATTACAGAAGCTTCCCATAAACCTTTGTTCCCACACGTCCCGCCTCCCTCACTGTGGACGTGAGCAGCACAGTGCAGCTGTGTGACAGCTGATGACACTGCAGGAACATCTCAGTACCCCTCACCATCCCGTTTACACTGGGAGCTGCTTCTACAACACCCTTTTTAAATCATCTCATTCCAGCAATAAATCCCTATACTCTTCCCTTTCATCTCTTTTCTAATTGACTACAAAGACTCTCTCAAAGTAGTGGTCTACTTCACTGCACTGGGCCTACTGAACATCGTTTTCTTGCTTAATACATTTTTCTGTGGTTTTTGTCACCACACCACAGTTTACTTCTTCCCTAGCAGGGACTGCGACCTCCACTTAGAAATCATTGCTATCAGCTGGGCATGGTCACACCCATGTAATCCCAGCACTCGGGAGGCTGAGGCAGGAGGAGTTCAAAGCCAGTCTGGGTTACACAGTGCGTTCAAGGCTAGCCTGGACTACAAAGCAAGATCCTGTCTCAAAAAACAAAGCAAGCAAGCAAGCAATCATTGCTATCACTGCCCACTGCACTTAAGACTTGCAGATGTTCATGGGGATGATATGAGATCGAGGCCACCATCTGATGGCCTTAGTGAAGATGCTAAAAAGCTACCATGAGGACTTTTAGGAAAAGTCAGTGACCTCATTTGCCATCTCATCCACAGCATTTGCAACATACAGTATTACTGAGTTGAATGGTTCTAAGTAATTTATGGCAATAAATCCCACTTAGTCAATCAGGTAAAACTTCTTTATGAAATATTTGGAAGATGAAATAATTGTCAAAATCCCAAATGCTAAGCTTTAAGTGACATGATAATATGAGGAAGGATATTGGGAACCATCTAATAGGTCAGAATTATTCTGCCTAGAACATCTCTTCTTCCCTGCTGACCCTCCCACAAACACACAAGCCCCTTCTCCTGCCCTGTAAGAAGAGGGCCCCTCCTGGAATTAACAGTAATGAGCTTATCCTCAATATAGGATTTATATCAAATTAAAGGGGGAAATTACTTAAACCTTTGTGTTTCTCTGTCTGCCTACAACATGGGAGGAAATACGGACTTCAGATTTTGAAGATAGCATTATACCTATTGAATTTATGACACAGCTAACACCCCCCCTTCTTCCTGTTTTGAATATCTGAAGATGTCTGGAAAGATATTATCTCTGAACATCCCGAGTAAATGTATTAACAAGAGTTGGTTCTATTGAGATTGACAGAAAATCCAAAATGCCAGTCATTTAAACCAGAGAGAAGGTGATATCTCTCTCTCCCCTTATGAGAAGTCTGGAGACAGGCTTCCAGGGCTGTTGGGTGATCTTCCTGGGGTAGCTTTGAAAGTTTCTTAAAACTGAAATAAGCATCTAGCAAAAAGCTTAGTCAATTTTCATCCACCTGACTTTGACCCAACCAGTTCTGTAAAAACTCATTTCTCGGGCTGGGGATTTAGCTCATTGGTGTCGCCACCTGCCTCACAAGTACAAGGTCCCAAGTTCAATCCCCAGGACCCCCGCCAAAAAACAAAACAAACAAACAAACAAAAACAACTCATTTCTGAAGAGAGTCAGGAGTGTAGCTCAGTGGCACTGTACCTGCCTGGCAAGTGCAAGCAAGGTCCTAAACTAGATCCCTGGTACCAACCTCCCCCCAACAACAAAAAAAAAAAAACCCAAAACCAAACAAACTTATTTCTGAAGGTTTAAACGTTTGTTTGTTTGTTTATTGGTACCGTGGATTGAACTCAGGTCCTTGCACTTGTGAGGCAGGTGGTGGCACCACTGAGCTAAATCCCCGGCCCACTGAAGGTTTACACTAGTGAACCTTTCACAGTGAAGGGGGCTTGGAGAGGGAAGAGAAAATGGACTTGTCTTTTTTGCAACACTGTTTGCCTATCCAAGATCCAGAAGGCCTTTTTGGAAATGTCCCTTACTTCCGGGCTGCCATGAGGTAAGCAGCTTTCCTACACCACACCCCTCCACCAGGATGTTCTGGCAAGGAGCCAGCTGACCGTGGCCTGAAACTCTGAAACCACAAGCTAAAATAAACTTTTCCTTTCAGTTACTTTGCTCAGGAATTTTTTCACAGCAGCAGAAAGCTGATTAACACAGTGTTACACTTCTAACTGTCCACTGAGTCCATGCATTTCCCTTATAGCTATAAACTCTTGCATTTTCACCCTTTAATTAAATGTTTTATCTTCTAGTGACCTTTACTTGGAGAGAGGGAAGGTGATGGGACTGTAACTGAAAAACTTAGAAAAGATAGTTTTATGCCCAATGATTCTATAAGAAAAAAACTTCACAGTATCTGTCTAGCAACATTTTTAAATTATATGTGACAAAATGTGATGTTGTCTTCCATGCAATTAGTTTTAATCATTCTTCTTATGCATAATAGGGACTTATAATCAAATAAAGCAAACAAAAGCATGAAACCACTTCAAGACAAGGTAATAAGTCAATATTAATTGCAAGGTTGAAGTTTAAAAAAATAAGTAAAGAACTGTTTAAATCAGCTGTAGTGTAATTTGTCTTCCAAATTCATGTTAAGGGAATATATTCCTAAGTATTGCTCTTGGTATTATAGATCCTATTGGCAAGTTAAACAACTGGGCAGTATGCTTTTCCATAAATTTGATGGAATTTGTTTACAGATGTTAGCTTACCAATTGTTAGCCCGCTCCACCAGTGGAAGAAAGACATACTGGTTCCAACAGTACTTTCTATGCATTTTATTTCTGTGTTTTGCAGAATTACTTCATTACCTGGCCAGGGATTTAGCTCAGTGGCACAGCACCTGCCTCACAAGTCCAAGTTCGAACCCAGTATCCAAAAAATAAAAAGAATCACTTCATTACCTTCAAGTGGAGGCTGGCCTGGGGCTGCAGCTGTAGAGCAAGTGGGGCCTCACATACCACACAGATGGGGGTGTTCATGGGCACCACGTTTCCACATTCTGCACACAAGCCCATCTGTGCAAGGGAAAAAGCTGACTTTGTCTCAGGATGCAAAAATGGAAGGGATGAGAAGGACTTGGAATGTCAGATTTCATTTTCTTGTGTCAAACAAATTTAAAACAATTACTTTTATCACTATTTTATTTCTATTAAGAGTAAAGAGGGCTGGGGATTTAGCTCAGTGGTTCCGCCACCTGCCTTGTAAGCACAAGGACTCAAGTTCGATCCCTAGTGCCAAAAAAAAGGATGTGTTTAGTGTAGCAAAGTGTTAAAAAAGAAAAACATAAATAGGAGATTATAGCACAATGGAGTAAGAAGGTGGATAAGTCCTCTCCCCAAAGAGTAATCATAAAGTTGGTGGCATCTGAGAGTCAAAGGTGGACAACAAACTACAAAGTTCCTGAAAATGGCAGCCTCCAGCTAAGAGCACTAAAATCTACGTGGCTCTTGCACAGGACCACGTCCCCTGCATCCCCAGCTCCATCTGTGTGGCAGCTCTGACAGACTGTGAAGAGTGGGGCTCTGTGGCTGCTGGTGGACACGGCTTCCGCCATCTGGAGCCCCGATAAGACTGTGGACTTGGTGGCAGCCAGCAGCGAGGATCACAGTTTCCCCTGGCCTGAGATTCCAGTCCTGGGTGCAGTGACCAATGGGCCTGGAAATGCCCAAGGTGTCCAGGAGGTGATAAACTAGGAGCTGAATGGGCCCAGATGTCCTCAGGTCACCTGGGGCAGCGCAAACCAGCACGGCCTCAGCCACCCCCACGGCCCCCGGCTGAGCACATGGAGGGCAGGGCAGCCCAGGAAAAAGCAAGAGTTTGGGCAGGCTTGGACAGTCTGCCATGCGAGGTGCCACCCGGCCTGCACAGCCCCATCAGCAACCAGCAGGAGCCTGAGGTGCTTGAGCACAATTTCTTACCAGACTTTCAGTGGACGCTAAGGCTTAAATAAAAAACTAGGAGGCCAGGGATATAGTTCAGTGGTACTGCACCTGCCTCTCAAGTACAAGGTCCTGAGTTCAATCACCAGTATTGGGGGAAAAAACTGAAAAACAAACAAACAAACAAAAAAAAACTAGGAAGCATCCTAACATTGCAGAGGAGACAGACAATGAATATTTAATCCAAGTAAACAATGAAACAAAACAACAATCCTAGGGAATAAAGTCAGAATCTAGAGTTGGGACAGTTTATTACCCAGATGCCCAGTAATGCAGAAAAATACTTAAGAGACATACAAAACCAAACCAAAACAAGACAAACAAACACAAGAAAATATGGCCCACACTAAGGAGAAAAACATTCAAAAAAAGTGGTCTGAGTAATCTCACACATTAAATTGAGTAGACGATTCCAAAGCAGCTATTAAAAAAATATTCAAAGAGCTAAGTTAAAGTATGATGACAAGATTTGATAAATATAGAATCTTAATAAAAAGATAGAAATTATTTTAAAAAGAACTATGGCTGAGGCTGTACCTTAGTGGTAAAGCACTCGCCTCGCCTGCATGAGGCCCTGGGTCCAATCCCCAGTTCAAGGAACTTACAATGTCTCTTTTATAAAGAATCAGACTCAAGAAGATGTTGAAATGTTCTTATTTTATACCCCCCCTGCTCCCCACCTTCAGTACCAGTGATTAAACCTAGGGCCTTTGTACTAACCTACAATCCCTGGGCTTGCTTTCTTTCTTCCTTCCTTCCTTCCTTCCTTCCTTCCTTCCTTCCTTCCTTCCTTCCTTTTTCTTTCTTTCTTTCTTTCTTTCTTTCTTTCTTTCTTTCTTTCTTTCTTTTTCTTTCTTTCTTTCTTTCTTTCTTTAGATAATCTCTTGTCAAGTTGCCCAGGCTAGGCTCAAACTCGCAATCCTCCTGCCTCAGCCTCCCAGAATGCTGACATTACAGGTGTGCACCACCACACCCAGCTAGTTTTTTCATTCTTTTTGTTTTGTTTGTTTGTTTGTTTTTTAAACAAAGAATGCAATTTATTAAGAGCTTCACAGACGGGACAGAAGCCTGTCTCGGATTGTTTGATTGTTTGTTTGTTTTTTGGTACCAGGGATCAAACTCAGGACATTGCACTTGCAAAGCAGGTGGCGGAACCACTGAGCTAAATTCCTGGCCAAGTTTTTTCATTCTTAAGGAGGAATGTGGTAGTAAGAGATTAATCTGCTTGTAATTCTTTCCACAGTATTTGTTTGTGGTTCATGTGCACTGGACACTGTGTTACTGCCCAGGTAAAGATCATGCAAACCAATGAAACACATCTGTAAGAATTTTGTGGCTCACCTGCGCTCCTTCTGGGGGTGGAAGACGACAGCCCAATATGGGTGGGACAGGAGCACCGCAGTCCTGACAGAATCTAGCGAAAGGATCTGATGGGCGAGGGGCCAGGCAGTGGGCACACCTGCAACAAAGTGGGTTCCCTTTGGCCAAGTGCGGATGGCTCGTATTAAGACTGGGAAATCTCAAAGTTCAAATGGTTTGAAAAATAAAACAAAACACAAGCGGCCCCCCAGTGGCTGGGGAGCAAGTTTCAGGCAGGAAAGGACTTCCCGAGCTGCTTCAGGTGGAAGGCACCGTGGAGAAGTGTGTTTGCCGCCAGGGGGAGCAACTGAGAGGAATTTGTGGCAATGTATCTTTTACTGCAATAGAATTTTATTTAAACACACACTGTACTTTTTATCCCATTTGATAAGTCCTCTGACCAAGACAGAATTGAATTTGAAACACCCAAGTATATAAGAAAAAAAAGTATATAAAAAAAATCTCTCAATATTTGGAAATTTAACAAAAGACTTCAGACTAACCCACAAATCACAAATAAGTAACAAGGCAAACTTTTTGATTAGACATTTTACCAAAGCAGATGCATGGATGGTAAATAAGCACATAAAAGATACTTAGCAACCCCGGACAATGGAGAAATATAAATTTTAAAAACCACAACAGAAGACCACTAGATCTCACAAGAGTGATCAAAAATTTTAAAAAAGTGTCGGTGAGGATGTAGAGAAACAGGAACTCTCAAACACTGCTGATTAGAATGTAAAAATGGCACCACTGCTTTGAAAAACTAATAATTTCTTTCTTTCTTTCTTTCTTTTTTTTTTTTGGTATGGGATGGGGGATCAAACTCAGGACCTTGCGCTTGCAAGGCAGGCAGCGGAACCACTGAGCTAAAACCCCAGCCCTCAAATTAATAGTTTCTTGACAAGTTAGATATATACACCAATGGTGGAGCCTGTCCCCTCCTTCGAAAGGTTTATTATCCCAAGGGAAATGAAGGCATGGGGGCCACCGTGACTTGAACCCAGACCAACACACTTGAGGGAGCGAGCGGCTAAACAAACTCCAATGTACACGATGGAAACCCAGCAAGACCCAAACTAGCCAGGCAGTGAAGTGAGCGACACGTGATACAAGCAGCAACACAAATGACTTGTGAAATATTTAAGCTGAGTCAAAGAAGCCTGGCAAGGAAAGGGTACAGACTGAATCGCACCACTCACATAGGGAAAGCACTCACTTTGGCTGCACACACACTGAAAAGCACAATTAGTGCAAACTACGACCGAGTGACAAGAGCGGGTCAACAGTTGCCTGTGCCCAGGGAGGGGTGCAGGGGTACAGGTAGAAACTTCTAAAGGGAAGAATTGGTTCATTTGTTGTGATAGTTTCATACATGCATCCATCGAACTATTTTTTTTTTTTTAAGACAGAGTCTTGCTATGTGGTCCAGGCTGGCCTTGAACTTACTATGGAACCCAGGTGGGCATCAGTCCTCCTGCCTCAGCCTCTTGAGTGCTGGGATAACAGGTGTGCACCACCATGCCTGGCTGTCATGTCCCATTTTTAAGTCCTCTTTGACTGCAATGTCCCTCTGTTTGGGTTTAGGCAAAGTAAAGAGTGTGATATGATACGTACTTGAGAAAGTCTGTCTGCCTTTGGATTCTCATGATCTCCGTGCTTGTCAAACTCTTCTGGCCTGGTATGTGTGCAAAACCAGGGGACTGAAATTAAGAATACAGATTGATATAAGTACAAACATAACCTCGGTGTAAGTCGGTAATGGGTATGGAAAAGTAAAATCCCATTAAAAATTCATTTTAATGTTCATTGCATAATTCCTAGCATTCATCTTTTTAAAACCATGATAGGGAAGGATCTAAATATGACTCTGGTATCCAACTTGAAGTGCTATTCATAATCAGATATGTATATTTCATGAAAAAGGAAGGTTTAGGGTCGGGGGCTCAGTGGTGCTGCCATCTGCCTCGCAAGTGCAAGGATCAGAGATCGATGCCCAGTACCCGCCCCTCCAAAAAAGGAAGGTTTACCAAAGAAGATAACTGAACTTATCATCAGACAAATCAAATTTTAGAAGTAGAGAACTTAAGTTAGCTTCCATTTTTATTGGATTATATTTCTGGGAAAAGCCAAAGGACTCCTCTAGGCCACGTACAGCAACTACCTGCTGCTGTCCAGAAACATTTAACTTACCTGAATCCATTTTTATATTTGAGTGCCTACTTTGTCCCAGGGACCGCACTAGATTCAGGGAGGGGACTAAGATAAATATTACAGTCTCCGCCCACAAGGGGCTGGACTCATGGCCTATGTGTAAAATAAAAGAAAGGGGGACTCGGCAGGGCCTCCCACTTGAGTGGAGTCCCACGGGAGCCCAGGAGAGGGGACAACTGAATCCACTCGTTCTAGGGAGGAGGGCTTTTTGGGTGGCAACAACCGAAGTGGACCTGGGAGAGTAAAGAAAACGTAGGCAGCTGGCAGAAGGACAGAGATCCAAGGGCACCACGGCAGGACAGCGCATGTCCCAACCTGGGACTCAGATGGCTTGATGTGGTCTAGAGGTCCCAGTGACAGGAGAATGGCGCAGAAAGACTGGTGGAGAAGGAACATGGATGGGAGGAGCTAACCCAGAGGGAGGGTCCGATGGCCTGTGGGCATCATGTTGTGGCCATCACCAACGTGACATTCACAATGACCCTGTGAGGTGGGTGGGTATAATTTCCATCTTATTTTTAAAACATTGTGTTTTGATATAATGTCAAAGTCACAGGGAAGTTGCAAGGATAGTTCAACTATCTCCTGTCTACCCAGCCTGACCAATTGTTGACATTAATATTTTTCTACATTTCCTTCCATCTTCTACCTGTGAATCGTGTGAGAATAAGTTATAGTCACCTGACATATCTTTGCTCCTAGCCAACTAGAGCGTGCATTTCCCAAGAACAAGGCTGCCCTTCTATAGAAGAGGGTACCGAAGCCAGGAAAGCTAACTCTCTAGTCCACAGCTGGACCTCAACGATGGTGCCAAGAATGTCCTTACAGCTGTGTATTTTTTCCCAGCCCACTCTAGTACTACATTTTGTTTTGTTTTGTTTTTGGTACCGGGGATTGAACTCAGATCCTTGCCTTTGCAAGGCAGGCGGTGTAATCACTGAGCTAAATCCCCAGCCCTCTAGTACTACATTTTGCATTTGGCTGTCCTGTCCCTTTTGTCACCTTGGTCATGCATTTTGGCACAAACTACAGAGAAAGGATTTTCTTTTTTCTTTTCTTTTGTACTGGGGATTGAACTCAGGACCTTGAGTTTGTGAGGCATACGTGGTGCCACCGAGCAAAATCCCTGGCCCCAGAGAGAAAGATTTTGTGCCCATCTCGCTGTGTCACATTCCGGAACATGCAGCCCCCACTTTTGAGCTGAGGGTGCCAAGGCAAAGAAATGCTTGCATGAGTTCCCGTTAACAGTACATGTAGTGAAAACAAAACAAAACAAAACAGTACATGTGGTAAACTCAGGCTGATCTGTCTGCCATCGGTTCCTGGTCTACCCCAATGCCTGTGTTCGGAGCTTGGGGTGTAAAGTTTCATTCCGTGGGAGACGGGGAGCTATTGGAGGGTTTTCCATTGCTTTTGTGTTACATCTAACACAGTCCATAGAAGAACCTGCACACTGGTGGTCCATTGGCATATAGTGTGCCCCTGAGTTTCATGGGCTTATATACCACACACATGGGCTCCCACCATGTTTCAGAGCTTGATTTAGTTTCCCAAATTTTAAATTGGTTTAGTTACTGAGATTAATGGTGCAGGTTTCTGGCCGCTCATGCAAATCCATCCACTGTGGCAACCCTGAGCCTGCAGTCGTTCTTGCTGGTGAGTGTCTGGGGCCAAAGAGAGTGACGTCTTTAGCAAATCTCCACATCGTCAAAGGAGCTACAACCCTGTTGCCTGACACTACAGCACATGTTAGCTGTTATCTAACTTCAGCCTGCCCGGCCTCAAAGGTACCCCTAGGACCCATGCTTAGGTCAGAGACCTCTCATCTCTGTGGAGGCTGTGGACACGTCACAACTCTGGTTTCATTAATTCTGTATTACCCGAAGCACGTTTCATGGGATTGACCTGAACTGCTGAGAAGTCTCTCTCCCTAACACAAAGAACAAAAGTGGGAGAAGGAATTTTTGTGGTTCTTTTCCGGCCTTCCTGGCAAATCTCTTAAATTTTATCTTTGTTCCTATGTTCCTAGCTTTTTGGAATTCTGAATGTTGGAATCCTTACATATTATTTTACTCTGTTTTTCCCTTGAAAACAACTGTTAAATGAGTAAGTGGGCAAGAGAATCCACATATTCATGAACAAAGAAAATAACTGTTTCTAGACACATTATGAATAATTGTGGTCACGGGAGATTGTTTGGTTGAAAGTATTTGCTGTGTCTTCTCCTATACCACTCAGTCTTCCAGGCGATACTTATCTTACAAGCTGTAGCATGTGGGCCCCGCCCCTGCACACTGCCCACAGGAGTTGACAGAGCTCTTCGATCCATTCGGTAACTGGCTAAGCATCTTCCCCAAACACTGGGGAGGGCGACTTTCCATTGCAGATGGTTTGATGGAGATTGTGAGCAGGCACGATCAGATCTGTGGTCCTCTGGCCTGGGCTTTGTGATTCACCATAATGAATGAGCAGAGGGAAGAATCCAGGAGTTAGGCACCTGAGGCTGGAAATGAAGGTAACTTCCTGATTTCAGGACTGGGATAACTATTCTTGGCAGTGACCTTCATCCATGCCAATTATCAAAATCACCAGAAGACTTCATCCACACTTATGGACTCAGAGGGGAAAGTTGTGAATCTCTATAAATTTAAGGTACCCTCGAGGTGATTCTGATAGGCAACCAGGTTTGGGAACCATGTTTTTTGCCATCTTTATACGTGGTTGTAACTGAGAACAGCCTTGGAATCGTAGGCACACAAGAAGCAGTTGTGACAGAGAGAAACTGTGAGTCCTGGTACATTCTGCTCGGGGCTCAGACAGGAGGAAGAGGGCAGGGGTTCCTGGGTTGCTCTTAGAGGCTAAAAGTCTAAAGTGAATTTTATAAACAATGAAACCAAAGCATTATAACAGTAGTAGACTAGTAAGAGAGCATCTTTCTTGTGTTAAAGTAGTAAACGTGCATTGAGAATGGCTTTTCTTAGGATCACAAATCACGTTCCCCCCAGTACGCCAATACTGGTTCTCCGTCCATCTAGTGTGAGTCCTTGGTGATGTACCACATAGTCGATCGCTGCCTTCTTGGAACTTGTGCTTCTCTTGGCATCTGAGGCACCGCATTCTTCTGCTTCCTTCCCACTTCTCTGCCTTTTCTTCCTCTACGCAACCTCTAAGTGGAGGATTTCGTCTGGTGCCACCCTCTCATTTTCTGGTGTTTTTTTTTTTTTTTTTTTTTTTTTTTTTTTTTTTTTTGGTTTTTTGAGACAGGGTCTCACTATGTAGTTGAGACTGACCTGGAACTCACTATTTAGCCCAGGCTGGTCTTGAACTCACAGCGATCCTCCTGCCTCAGCCTCCCGAGTGCTGGGATTACAGGCCAGGCATGTGCCACCACGCCCAGCCTCTAGTTCCTTGATGACTATCTGCCTACCCCAGACCCCAGTGAAGTGTGGTTCTGTGACCATGGAGACACAGCATTCCAGTGCTGGAGCAGGGTATGGCACTCAGTCCAGAGGCTGCCTGACAGCCTTTCCTGGGAAGCATTACAGACATGGGAGGAATTCTGTTACCCAAAAAGCTTCCTTACAAGTTACCTGGGACTGGTGGTTGAGCAGCCTAGAACTTGATCCTTCACAGCAAGCTGGGATTTCCAGTGGACTCTCTGAGAAGCGAAGAGCTTTCAGAGCTTTCAGAAGCGTAGATCTTTCGCCTACCTCGAGGTCTAAAATTACATTAAAAACATTCTCTGTAAGCATTTGTAATTATATAAATCATGTGAATTTGTCTTCAACATCAGAAACCTTTCAATAGGGGGCCAGCGTCACCATATTATTTCCCTAGAAGTAACACTTCTATAAAGGGCCCCTCCCCAACTCAGGGAAATAGACCCGAGAAAGACAAGTAAGCCCAGACTGTCAAATTAATCTTCCCTGATGCACTCATTCTACAGCATTTCACGCCAGCCTGGGAAAACAGTGATCTACCTGAGCTGAAAAATGTCACAGCAACTTCCTCTGTGAGTAACTATTGCTTACTTACTGGGGAATCTTGTTCTCTAAAACCAGAAGGCATCACAACTTTGCTGTCTGAAATCACATCGTAAGAGCAAAATACAGGCGCCTTAGCTAGGTGTGGTAGCGTGTGCCTGTAATCCCAGCAGTCTGAGGGTGAGGCAGGAGGGGTGCAAATTCAAACACAACCTACACAATTTAATAATTCGCAAAATCCTTCCTATGGGAGAGAGAGAAAGGAAGAAAACAAAGAAGAAAGAAAACAGAAAGAAGGGAAGAGAGAGAGAGAGAGAGAGAGGAAAGAAATTTTATCCAAACCACACCCTTTCTTCAAACCCTGCAATTCTCGCCCTTTCCTTTGGTGAGACAATGCCGTGGTCACCTGAATGTGACCTCCCTCAACGCCATGAATCAATCTATCCTACTTGCCAGGTATGGTAGCTCACACTTAACAATCCCAGCACTCAGGAGGCTGAGGCAGGAGGATCACCACAAGTTCAAGGTCAGCCTGGACTACACAGAGACACCCTAACCCTAAAATTAAATGAACAAAAAAACTAACTTTGTTGGACTGTTTGTTTATCCTTCATGGCCTTAATCTGTTAGCTAGGGCAGCACCAAAATTCAAATTCTAGCCCACCTTCTGGCTCTAGGGCTTCTTATTCCAACACCTCTAAAGATGAGCACACAGGCAGTGACCATACACAAAACCTGTTTGGTGGGTCTCCAATACTAAGCCTTATCTTTGTTCTATCGCCTCATACCTGGAAACTTTCGAAGGTTAACATTCCAACCAGGTTTATTTTCAGCACTCTTATATTTTTTCCTTACTTTTGGTCCAACAAATCCATTTTTTAGTTCCTAGGAACAAAGAGATGTGTGTCACTTGATACCCATTTTGAATGCGAGGACACGACAGACAGCATCACCACCTTCTCCTGCCTGGGCCTGAGCAAGTTCATTGTGCCCGGGAAGGACTGGCAGCAAGCCGGTCTTCATGCATGAAGAGCGATTTTCAAAGGGGAAGGACAGTGCAGTAGCAGAGAACGGCACACAGTTTAATTTAGCTGCAGTTTAAACCGTGGGGTGCAGGTGAAGCGTGAAAGGCTGACTGAGGATGGGAATGGATCCCAGGCTAGAAGGTTCTGCTTTCTTTGGTAGGTAAGGGAGAGTCCCGGAAGCCACAGGGCATGGACGTGATGCCGGGTAAGGATTCTAGGCTCCCGGAATTCACAGGATACAGCAGGGGGAACAAAGGCTGGGGGTCGTGAGGCTACCGCACAATGGGCCGCACTGACGTTAGTTCTGAGGAGCTGACTGCGAGCAGAAGTGACAAGGACAGGGAAGATGTTCCCGCTGACAGAGGAGGGGCCAAGAGTCCAGAGAATATGACTCGCCTGCTTTGCAGAGCCTTTGAGAACATTTTCCGCTCTGTCTCCAGAAGAGGCTGGGCTGGGCGGCTCACAGCCTACCTGGAACACCTTCGTGACAATTCCACTCTGTCTGTTGTCTCTGAAAGTTATTTTAGAAGGAGGAGGGGAGAACGAGGAGAAGGAGAAGGGGGGAGGCACGAAGGAAAGAAGAAAAGGAAGGGAGGAAGAAAGGAAAGAATCTGTTATACAAAGCTTCAAAGATAAAGATGGCTGAAAATGGAATACTATGCCTCATTAGGTCATACTTGCTCCTGAAACGAAACATATTTGAACAAAAGAAAAAAAGAAGGGTAGCAATTAAGATGACGCTACTTAAAGTTCCTCAGCCTAGCCACCACATTTACTCTATTTTAAAATAAATCGGTGCTATCAAGACATGATTTCTGTATGGCCTTTCCTTACCCCACTCTCATTTGTGTTACCCTAGTGCTATGTAACAAACAAGCCCAAAATTTAGGGCCTTAAGGCACCGACCCAAGAGCCTGGTTGAATAATCTCAGGCAATTTCTCTCTCTTCCTCCCCTGGCCCTGATTTTGTCTCGCTGCTCACGTCCAGCCAGTGATTCTGCTGGATCTGCCCAGGTACCTAACGCTTTTTAATTTCAGTCATTTTCTTTCTCCAGTGTCCTTTGCTTTGCTTTTAACATCTTATCTGTTTCACTAGCAATTGCTCAGCTTTCTTACGAGCCCATTATTTATGCCTTAAGATGTTTGAAGCTTTACATAAGAAAGTGCCACAAAAGGCTTAAAATGTAAATTCTTAGGAATGCGTTCATGTAGATTCCAAAACAACTGTGAAATGTTTAACATTAAACAACATAGAAATTTTAAGCGGTATTTTATTTATTTATTTATTGATACCGGGGATCAAATTCGGGTCCTTGAGCTTGCAAGGCCAGCGGTGGAACCACTGAGCTAAATCCCCAGTCCATTTAGCTGTATTTTAGAATACAGAGGAAAAAATTCTCAGACATATACAATTCATCTACACAACCACTACCTGGCTGTTGCTTCATTGGTCTGGGAGTGGCCAGACTGGGCACCGAGCAGAGCTCCCTGGGGGGCTCTAATGTGTACCTGTGCTTGGGAGGTGAAATCAGGGGGTCAACATACCACACCCTCCTGCACCCAGGCCCTGAGAACCCGCTCCCACACTACCTGTGCATGTGGCTGTGTGACGTGTGATGGCTAGGAAGCAAATATGACACGAGCAGACACTGGAGAAACATCTGTGGGCTTGGCCTCTCTCCTGCTGCTTTTGGAGCTAAAGTGGGACAGCCCACTGGAGGCAGCAGGTGCAGCCAGTACTTAACAGCAGCTGTGCAAGTCAAGCTTTCCTAAACCGTGAGCCAAAATGTGGCCGAAGCCACATCAGCGATCCTGGGCAGAAGAGCTACCCTGCTAAACGCACCTCCCAATGCTGATCCACAGCATAAGGGGCAAATACAGTGGCAGACACAGGTTTTCCAGTAGTTTGTTATGCAGCCCTAGCTAACTGATTCAGCAGCCAAGGTTGGACAGCATTGGCTCTGTACTTTCAGTCTCTTTTATTTACTATTTATTCTTCTGTTATTTAGTATTACAAAAGGGACATATACATTACACTTTGGAAGCTGCTAAAATTATCAAGAAGAAAATGAGAAACACACGAGAGTACTACAGAGACAATGACAGCTAATGTTTGGCATGTTCTCTTCCAGTCTTTATGGTATGCACTGTAAAACATGGTTAGACTACTAAGTGGTATACACTTGTATCCTCAATTTTTCACTTGTTTTGTCAAAAATGTTTTCCTATGCCATTCAAAACTCCATGACCTAGCATGGCACCAGAGAGAGAGGGAGAGAGAGCGCACGCTAGTGAGGGGGACTAAATATGACCTTCAAAGAGCCAGGCCAGTGACATATCTCTCCAAGCAGGACTTACTCCTTACTCTGACTTTTCCACAACCCCCTCGAAATGCCATTCAGTTATGATTCCATCAGCGGGTTGATCCACCAATGACGTCAGATGCTCTCGATCCAATCCCTCTCCCAGAGCCCATCAGCTGACAACCTTAAGTCCACGTCCTCTGGGGGATGTTTTACATCCAAACCACAACAGGGAGACTGCCGTTTAGAGGCTGGTCAGAAAGGACCGCCTGGAAAGGGGCAGTTGAAGAGATGGGTGAGAGAAGTGAAGGAGTGAGCCCTGTGGTTTACTGAATCCAAGAGTTCTCCGGAGAGACAACAGTATCATCACAGTCCCTACCACAGTGCTTGTGAGCACAGCACAGGAAGAGATGCTGCTTGAAGGTCACTGCTTTATCAGAAAGTGTCCTGTACCTCCAGGGTCCCTTTTCCTTAGGGTCCTAGTCATGAAGTCTCCCTTTCTTGTGAGAACTGCGATATCCCCCCAGCTTGTTTGGACCCGTGGAGTCCTAGGGGCATGAAGAGCACAGCAGCCACCTAAGGGGTCTTGATGCTTCATTTTTGTTCTTAGTGCAGTGTTTTTGCTTTACTTTCTTTTCTTTTTCTTTTGCATTTCCTACAGAGACTATTCAATACCCAGCAGCAGTCGGCAAGCACCAAGCAAAATTGCTTTTCATAATAAAGCTGTTCATCTTCTGGCAAGTCAGAAATTTCTCAAACTGATACTTATAATAAATATGATTAATACCATACTGTAGAAAAAAAAACAAACTCCATGACCATAATTTCTGCTAATAGGTTAATGACCTCCAATCATTAACAGTCTCATCTAAAGTCCTCTGTAACATTATTAGAGAAACTTCTTTGCCAGGAATGGTGGCACAGGCCTGTAATTCCAGCACTCCGGGAGGTTGAGGAAGAAGGATTGCAATTTTAAGCCCAGCCTAGGCAATTTAGACCTCGATTGAAAAAAAAATTGTCAAAAAACAAGTAACACATGTAAAGGCCCTGGGTTCAATCCCCAGTACCTCATCATCATCATCATCATCACTGTGCCAGAAATTCCAATATTTGGTAAAAACAATTATGCTAGTATACAAAGGGCTTTCAAAATTATTATTTTCATTCATTCATTTATGGTACTAGGGATCAAACTCAAGTCCTTACGCTTGTAAGGCAGGTGGCAGAACCACTGAGCTAAATCCCCAGCCCTAAAATTATTATTTTTAGATGCCAAATCTAAAGATCATCTTTGGTATACAAGTTGCCCTCTCCCCAAAAAGCCATGCAGCAGTTCAGCCAGCAGGGGGAGCCTGGGGGGGGTCTTTTTAAAGTGCCTGAGCCAGCCAAGTACTGTATTTGGCTTGGGCTTTAAAGGTGTTCCTCAAAAGTGGCCAAACCTGTTTTGCTGAATGAAGGGATTCTTGTATCACAGCCACCCGGGCTTGCTTAACATTTGAGGTTTGGGTCTTTTTCCCCCCTCATCACAGATAGAGAAGGTTTTCTGGTTAAGTGTTGCTATATTTGCAAATGGGAGTCCCTGAGTAGAGAAGAGTATATATTTTATTTTAAAATTTGCTAATGTCTACCAAGTTGAAATAACAGTAGCTCTGAAGGTAAATGAAATCAGTACAAAAAGGTTTAGAGACTGACAGAGATGGCTGTGGGAACTTGGGGGATACCAGAATCCCTCACTCGACATGGCGCCCTCTTCAGACCTTGCAAAGCTCTTTGGAGGTCCCAACCCCAGAAGGTCTCTTCCTTCCCAAAACCCCAATGTGGAATGTGAAATAAAAACATTATTAATATAACACTTCATACAGCTGTATGCTTAGGATCTGTGCACTTTACAGTACACCTCAACACAAGGCAAACCAAACACAAAAGTTACATACATATGATGAAATTTGTCATTAGTGCCCTTCTAACGCAGCACTGCTTCTCACAGAAAGAAACAAAATTAGAACACAATGTTACTATGTCATAAGTCAGATAATCACTAAGTTCTTAACTTACTTAGACACTGCAATAGCTTTAACTTGTATCTTCCCATCAGGCAGAGTAATAGGTTTTGTATACTTAAATGTGTTATTTTCACCATAACCAATTTTCTTCAGAAATTCAGGTTTGCTGCCATCCAGGGTGTAATATATATTGACATCTGGGGTGTCTGAAAAATCCAAAAGAGACAAACTAAAATAGCAAGACACTAAATAATGTCCATAGACCATTTATTTCTGGAGGTTTTTATATATGTTATAGAAGCAACAATAACTAACAAAAATCCTGTTCTTTCTCGGCATCAGCACGGTGTTGCAGGAAAGAGCTCACTTCGTCTGCATACACAGGTGGGTTCTATCTCATACCTAATTTATAGAGGAGGTTAGTGAATCCCTGAGAGATCAATAGGCTTGCTAAATAACATAATTGTGGTTTGACTTCTATAAGGTTGGACCCTTTGTCCCAGCTTCTAAACCTCTGAGCTCTTTGTTTCTTCCATAAGTCACTGGTATAAATTAAACAGAAGTAGTTTTGAACAACAGAAAACAGAAGCTAATTTTAATTTTCTTTTTTTGGTACTGGGGATCAAACTTGGCACGTTGCATTTGCAAGGCAGGCAGTGGAACCACTGAGCTAAATGTACGGCCCTAATTTTTTATTTTTTAAAGCATCTATTTGTTTGTTTGTTTGTTTTTGGTACCGGGGATTGAACTCGGGTCCTTGCGCTTGCAAGACAGGCCACCAAACCGCTGAGCTAAATCCCCAGCCCTAGCATTTATTTGCTTTATTTGGGGGTGCTAGGGATTGAATCCAGGGCCTCGTGCATGCATGGTTTTTTGGAGATAGGTTCTTGCTATGCACTTCTGGCTGGCCTTGAACTCACTATGTAGCCTAGGCTGGCCTTGAACTTGAAGCAATCTTTCTGCCTCAGCCACCTGTTTTTTAAGCAAGCACTCTTATCATCAAGCTACAACCCCATCCCTGAGCATTTCTTTAAAAATCCTGTTATATTTTATGTGGACTTGATACATGATGCTTGTGCTAGAAAATATTTTTATTTTTATTTATTTATTTATTTTGGTACCAGGGATCAAACTTGGGACCTTGTGCTTGCAAGGCAGGTGGTAGAACCACTGAGCTAAATCCCTGGTCCTATTATTATGATTATGATTATTATTTTGAGACAGGGTTTTGCTGTGTAGTTCAGGCTGGTCTTGAATTCACTATCTAGCCCAGGCTGGCCTTGAACTTCCAGTGATCCTCCTGCTCCAGCCTCCCAAGTGGCATGCACCACCACGCCCAAATAGAAAAAAAAATTTTTTTTTTTTTGGTCTTTTCAGACAGGGTCTCACTATGTAGGTGAGAATGACCTGGAACTCACTAGGTAGCCTAGGCTGGTCTCGAACTCACAGCGATCCTCCTGCCTCAGCCTCCCGAGTGCTGGGATTACAGGCGTGTACCACCATGCCTGGCTAGAAAAAATTTTAAATGCAATAAATTCATATATTCAAGATTCAGAAGGTGAAAAAGGGCTATACAACAAAAGCTCTCCCTGCCAGCCTCCACACTAGCTATCAAGAGGCAACCAATGGTACCTTGGGCACATCTTCAATATTTTATATGCGTGTGAACACAGAAGCGCATAGTCTGATCCCCCTCCCTTTTTACGCAGTGCTGGCCCTGTTCCACATATTCCTGTTTTCTTTCAACAGTGCGTCTTCCATATTGTCCTATTCTGACACATACAGAGCTTTTACATTCTTTGTTACGGGTGAGTTAAATTCTCTTATATAACAAACAATCACTTAACCAATTCCCTACAACAGATATTTAGGGCATTTGCTGTTTCCCTCCCTGCCTTTCTCCACTCCTCCTATTCTTCTGCCCTTCCTCTCGCTCTTCCTTTTTTTGCAATTATAAGTATTATAATGAATAATCTTGTAAGTAAAACAAATATGTAGAAATAGTACTGCTGAGTTAAAATATATGTCCTTTTTTTTTTTTTTTTTGGTGGAGGTGGGGCAAGGTCTTTTTATATTGCTGAGGCTGGCCTCAAACTCAAAATTCTCCTGCCTCAGCCTCCCAAACAGCTGGGACTACAGCATACATGACCAGCCTCGATTTCCATTTATAATTTTAATTAATATTACCAAGCTGCCCTCCGTGGGTGATTAAGCAATTTATACTGTTACTAGCAATGCATAAAGTACTTGTTCAGTTACAACCTCCAACAGACAGTGTGGAATCAATGTTTCTTTTAATTTTGCTAATTTTTAAAGTTAAAAAAATGGTACCTTGTAGTTTCTTTTTTTTTTTTTTTTGAGACAGGGTCTCACTATGTAACTGAGACTGACCTGGAATGCATTATATAGCCCAGGCTGGTCTCCAACTCACAGCAATCCTCCTGCCTCAGCCTCCCGAGTGCTGGGATTACAGGCGTATGCATTCACGCCTGGCTGGTACCTTGTAGTTTCAACCCACCTTTGCTGCTTTTTTTAAAATACAGTCTGGGGATCAAACTCAGATCCCTGTGCATACTAGGCATGTGCTCTACCACTGAGCTACATCCCCAGCCCTTTCTCTTGTATTCTGACAAGATTTAAATTCATTTAACAAATATTTTCTGAGTGCCTATCCTGTGCCAAACACTGCTCTAGGTACCAGGGACACACAAGTGACTCAATCCTCTCCTTCTGTTTCAGGAGGGTCATAAAAACAGTAAATGAATAAACAGGCAGATACAATTTGTCAGATGGTGGTTAGGTGCCCTGGGATAAATTAAGTAAGGCATAAGTTCCGCCCAACAAACAAGTGAAGGGATGGCTAGAAGCTATGTCTTCACTTATGTGAGAGACATTTCTATTTCCTTTCTTATACAATATCTTTTCACAGCCTTTGTCCATTTTTCTATGGGGTTATTTTCCTTTTGGTATGCAATTGTGGAACCTCCTTATTTATTTGATATTTAAATGTTAAAAATCATGTAAAGGTACAAGATCCCAATGATGAATGTAACTGTCCTGTATACCTAAAAAGTACCAATAAACTCAATGATGATTAAAAAAAGTTAAAGAATTTGCATACCCTATCATTCATACCATCATTTGTCAGTAATCACCTAACTTCTCTTCAGAGCTATGGGTACCTGTATTGAAATTTTTATTTTGGCTTACGATTTTTAAAAACTTTATTAGCTTTTTTTTTTTTCAGATGTTTTGTTTTGTATGAGGTACCAGGGATCAAACTCAGAACCTTGCCCTTGTGAGGCAGGTATATTGCCACTGAGCTAAATCCCCAGCCCTGGATCTTTTAAGACAAAAGAGGACATAGTATGCTGCAGTGTTGGTGAACCTGTGGCCGTATTCCCCAGGAGGCACACAGAGCCCTCTCTGTTGGCAAGAGAGCCAAGTCACCCCAGCAGTGGAGCACTGGGTAACAGTGCACAAAAGCATGCCACATGCACCCTTTTACCTTACAATAAAAAGCTCTTTGTATTACCAAAAGCTCTGTTACCGTGCTTTACTTTTAAGACAAAAGATGTTAATGTAAGAGTTGTTTTTTCTAAACTAAAACCTCAGTATGCAGGTTTAATTGCAGTGTTGGCACTTTGCAATGAATAAGTGGGTTTTGGGTTGCTGTTTGGGCACTCAGTCCCTAAAAGGTTTGCCATCACAGGTATAGTGTAACATACTCTTCCCTGGAATTCTTGGTCTAGAAAGCACAGGAGTAATACTACAAATGAAGATAAATTGTCTGCATACATTTCAGTTAGTAACATATGAAATTGGAATCTGAAAGTCTTTTCACACAAATATTTGTTCATATTTGATTTATGAAGTTTACTATGCTAATTACATATGTATATATACATGTATGTACATATATACTCATATAAATACATTTAAGAGTTTGAAGAATAAATATTACCAGGAAATATATTCAGTGCTTTAATTTTTCAATAATAGTTAAAATTTTTTTTTTACTAAATGCTATACCCTGAGCACTTCACACACATACCAACTCATTTAATCTTCACAATGGTTCTAAGCGGTAAATATGATTGTTCTCATCTCATTGTGAATGAAAAAACTGAGACTCAGAAATGTCATGTGCCCAAGGCCACCGGAAGTTGTTGAAGCCTGGATTCAGACTCCAGCCTGCTACATGTTAGCATATTAGCCTATATTAGTAGGACAAATTCATTATTCCAGAGAAAAGTTAGCATCCTGAGAAAGTGTGGGGAAGCAACTAGACACCTTACCTTGGCCGAGTGAAGACAGCGCTGCAGAAAGTTTAGCCAAAGCTAACCATTTTTATCTGAATATATGCCATTCTATAGGCCATCAAAGAGCAACACTGTTTCAAATTAGGGGATTTAGCTCCCTGGTTCCAGCACCCTCCTCACAAGCACAAGGACCAGAGTTCAATCCCCAGTACAAAAAAAACAACAACCCCCCAAAAAACAAAAACCTCCTAAATACTGATTATAGAAAGCATGCAAAAAGATGAGGCAGTAACTGCATGAATAGAGTATCATATGTTTATTTTTAAAACAATTTAAAATACCCAAGATTCCTACCTGATTTCATTTCCAAAAGAGTATTATTATCAATTTCATGGTTCGCTTTTCCAGGCTGAGGCACTCGTAGTGGTATGATCTGAGGGACACACACTGAACCAGCTGTCATGTTCGCTCCTTAAGTCAAAAGACTAAATAAGAATAAATGCCATCATGCAAAAACTGAAGAGCAGAAGCTCATTTAAATGCAGCAGAACTAGTACAATCTAAAGACAACGTTGCTACTGTGCTACCTGCAAATATCAGCCTTTTTTTTTTTTTTTTTTTTTTTTTTTTTTTTTTTTGACTGGGTCTTGCTCTGTAGTTCAGGCTATCTTTGAGCTCACTATGTAGCCCAGGCTGGCCTCAAACTCTTAGTTAATTTTCCCGCTTCAGCTTTCCAAGTGCTGGGATTACAGGTGTGTGCCACTACACCTGGTTTATCAGCCTATTTTTAATTTTATTTATTGTTCTATTTCAGCTGCATTTTTGCTGATGAGGTCTTGTGAGATTTATCTAAATATCTCACATCTAAGCAAGAAGCAGGAATGATGGAGCGAAGGAGTTATTTTAAATGACTAACACAGCCAGACATGGTGGTGAATGTCTGTAATCCCAGCACTCGGGAGGCTGAGGCAGGAGGATCACTGTGAGTTTGAGACCAGGCTGGACTACATAGTGAGTTTCAGGTCAGTCTCAACTACATAGTGAGACCCTGTCTCAAGAAACAAATATAAATAAACAAATGACTAACACAGAACAAAAACCATTATTTCCTGACCTCAGTTTCTTCTAGAAAATAGAAAGTCTTTCTTGCCTCCAGTTAATGTTCATCTCTGTTGACCTCATGCACACTCTGTGCAGCATGAAATGTTAACTGATAAAAATGTATTATCATTATTAATTTATCTTTTTTGATACAGGGTTTTGTTTTGTAGTCAGGCTGCCCTTGAACTCACTAGATAGCCTAGGATGTCTTCAAACTCATGGCAATCCACCTGTCTCAGCCTCCCAAGTGCTGTCCTTACAGGTGTGTGCCAACATGCCCACTTCCCAGTCCTTTTATTAATATTTTTTCATTTTTAAGTTTGAGACAGGCTCTCACTAAATTGCTGAGTTGCCCAGGCTGGGCTGGAACTTTTATTTATTTATTTTGAGACAGGGTATTGTTAAATAGTCCAGCTGGCCTTGAACTCCTTGTGATCTTCCTGCTTCAGCCTCCTGAGCGCTGGCATTACAGATGACTAGCTAGAATTTTTTAGCCTCCTGCCTCAGTCTCCTGGAGTGGTGGATTATGGGCTTGCAGCACCATAACTGGCTACTTTGTGCACATTTTATTATTTACAATTTCCATTTACCTGTGTAAATTTATTTATGAATTTGTTACTGGGCATTTAGGCTATTTCTAGTGTCTATTTGGTACTGGCTGTGCAACGTTAATGCTGCTGCTGTGTACATCTGGGGGGTATCGAGTTTCCCCAGATGGAAGGAAGAATACAAACTGCAGATATTGACAGTGCAGCACCAGGGCCCACGCAATTGTGGCCAGTCGTGGGAGGACTTATCATATGTTTCTATTCAAATGGGAGGAGTTACAATAAAAATGCTAGAAAATTAGTTAGAAATAAACATAGGATAATTCTTGCGTAGGAATTCGTAGCTGCCTTTGAGAGGTCGGGGTGGCCAGTTGTCCTCAAGTAAAGGGAAGAAAAAAGCTCACTCTAGACGCAAACGGCAGACGCAGCCAACAACACCTCACCTCCACCTCCCAGCTCTCTCCAACCAGATGCAGAATCTGTTCCGGTCCTCTCCTCCCCTCCTCCGCCCATCAGAGACGGTCAAGGACACCTGCATCCTTTGGTTGGAGCGATGGGGGCCCGTCTCCTCCTCCCGCACCGGAGATCGACATCTGGCCCCCGGTGGCACCCCCGCCACGGCCCCCGACCCCGCCACCTGCCCCTCACCTCCTCAAGCTTTCTCTTTCTTCGCCACCTGCGTTACCACAGACGCTGCGAGGTGCGTCACGCCCCGTGGGAGCTGGGCAGATGATTGGCGGAAAAATCAGCTTCCTAGCAACTAGCTCCGCCCTCTCTGCCGGGCTGTGCGACTGGTACCCTCCCGGAGCTCCTTCCAGTAGGCGTGCTGTAGGCATCCAAGAATATGCCTTTACAGAGGTTGGAAAGCGCAGAAAAGTGCGTCTCTATTCAGAATGACGGAACAGGGTTCTTTGTCCGACAGTCATTGTCCTTCGGACCACGAATAAGAAGCTGTAGCGGCGCCGGAGAAGGGCACGGAGCAGGCATAGCTTGGCCGCCTAAGGCCGACAGGCAAAGAAGGACCGGCTGCGACTCGAGAAGGAAGGCCTTGGGTCCCTGACCCGGCGCTCTTTCCAGAGGCTGCTGTAGTTCTGTGGCTGGCTTCCCGGCGAGGATCTCCTTCCAGGGCCAGGGACTACGGCGTCATGGCCGAGGTGAAGGTGAAGGTGCAGCCGCCCGACGCGATTCCGGTCGAAATAGAAAACAGGTAAACTATTGAGGCTCGGGTCCCGATTCAGGACCGCCGCAAGCGGCCTGTCATTTGGTCAGCGGACCTTTTCTTTAGGAGTTCTCAGAAGAGGCTGGTCCAAGCTGGATGAGCACTAGGGACGGTGATTCTGGACACACCGCCCCGCTCCCCAGAGAGCGGAACTCTTAAGGTTGACAACGAGTGTTACACCTCGCAGTTTTACCCCGGAACCTAGAAGTAATGTTGCACTTCTCTCAGCATAAAGGCCGTCAGAAGACACGTGTTTCCTGTAGATCTTGTGGATACTTGTAGTAGTCCAGGGTTTTCTATAACTCCCACAACAGAACGTTTGGATGAAGTTAGGGTGCATTTTGTGATGACAAAGCAACCGTACGCCAGATGATTTCAGTGGACTGTTGAAGTCAGGATTCTACGGCACCCGAGGACGCTCTCGGTTTTATAATGCACCAGTATTTCTAGGTTGTAATAAAGAGCCCAAATTTCTCATGCTGTCATGAATAACATTTTTATTGATCCAAGACAAGATTTGGACGTGTTTGGTAGGCGTAATCCCCCAGACAAGCCCCAGTAATGGTGAGTTATCACAACAAATTTGGCTTCCCACCAGAATTGTCCACATTTACCTCCTGCTTACAGACTTATGGCTTAACTTTGTTTTACATGCTAAGAAAAGAATCTTCCTAGGCCGGGGGTTTAGCTCAGTGGTTCCACTGCCTGCCTCGCAGGCATGAGGACCTGAGTTTGATCCCCGGTATTAAAAAAAAAAAAAAAAAAAAAAAAAAAAAAAAAAAAAAAAATCTTCCTCAGTTTTTAACGTGTTTTGGTTCAGAACTATCACAAAAAGCCAGACTGTCTGCCAAGTGTGGAAAAGGCACATTTTCAAACTGTTCTGCTTGTATTTCTCCACCACTGCCCCTTGAAACAAGAAAGCATGACTATTATTACAATCTCTTTTTCTAGGATTATAGAATTATGTCACCAGTTTCCTCATGGAATCACAGACCAAGTGATTCAGAACGAAATGCCTCAGATAGAAGCCCAACAGCGGGCAGTGGCCATCAATAGACTCTTGTCCATGGTAAGAAAAACCCAACTGGTTTCACGTACAGTTATTACTTATTGTAATTATCATTGCCTCCCCTTATGTAGTTGTGATGGTTAATTTTATTTGTTAACTTGACTGGAACTGGGATTCCCAGATGTCTGGCTAAACATTATTTCTAGGAACGGTCTGGAAGAGATTAGCATTTTAATTGGCGAACTAACTGAAGCAGATGGTCCTCCTTGATGTGGGCGGGCATCATCCAGTTCACGAGGCCCTCAATAGAACAAAAAGGCAGAGGAAGGTTCAACTTACTCTCTACTTGTTTAAGCTGGGATATAAGTTTTCTGCCATCACCACTCTTGGTACTTAGGGTCTTTATATTCTGGCAGGAATCTGCACCACTGGCTCTTTGCTTCTCAGGGCTTTGAACTATACCTCTGACTTTCTCAATTCTCCAGCTTGCAGAAAGCAGATCACAGGACTTCTCAGTCTCCATAATTACATGAATTGTGAATGCAAAATAAGTCTCTTTCTGATAAGAGATTGTGTGTGTGCGTGCATGTATATTCTTTTTCTCTGAAGAACTCTAATGCACTAGCTATAAAACTAGAAAGTGTGTTACACTGTAGTTTTGTTTAGTAAGACTTCACCAAGAATCAGCCCAGATCTCCTGAATTAAAAAAAGAAATAATTATTACTGATGTTTTTATTAACCTAATTGTTAGGTAAGAGCACACAGGCATAGCCTATTCTTATCTTCTCTTTGCTTCCTGCTGCTGGTATTGGAGCATTCTCTGTAATATAGCTCCCCTCTGATTTTTCTGAGTCATCACAGAGTCTGTTTATAAGCATATCTCTCTCCACAGTGTCACTGAGTTTTCGTTTGAGAAGCAGCAGTTCTGAGCCTTTGGGTGGAAGTACAGCTCTCAGCTCCTAGACACATCACAGTAGGAGTTTTAAGAGAAGCCCTTCTCCTTACTCTTACCTGTTTTGCCCTCCTTAAGTACCGGGGCCCTAATGCCATTTTCCTCCAACTTTACAAAACACCCCTACTAATACTGTTTGTGCTTCATGCTGTAAATCTTCTTTGTTTCTCTCACTGTCAAAACTCCCTTTTTTTTTTTGGCACGAGGGATCAAATTTAAGACCTTGTGCTTGCGAGGCAGGTGGTGGCACCACTGAGCTAAATCCCTAGCCCCAAATTCCCATTTCTTGAGAGCATTTCCATTTGGCTTTACTAGTAATTAGGTAAGAGTTGTGTATAAGGCCTCATCTGCATTACTGACTGATATGCTTTTTAAATTTGCCAGTGTTATTGGATTTTATGGGCTTTGGATATGGAGACTTGAGGACTAGTGATGCATTTGTTAAACCATTCCTTTCAATATTCTAGCTCAGGGGCTGGCAGACTTTGTATAAAGCACTAGGTAGTACATCTTTTTGTAGACGATGTGGTATCTGTCACAGATTCTCAGTGGGTGATGATCCATAAGCAAATGGGTGTGGCTGTGTTCCAACAGAACTTTATTTGTAATAAACAAGCAGTGGGCCAGATTGCTGACCCATTTCACCCCAAAGATGGAGTGTCTGGGCTTTCTAGTGATTTGACCATGATAAATGTCTATAACTTCTGAGCAAGGTATGGTGGTACACGCCTGTAATCCTAGTACTCTGGGAGGCTGAGTCAGGAAGATAGAAAATTCAAGTCCTGTGTAGGTAACTTTGTGACTTAGCAAGACCAAGACCCTGTCTCAAGAATAAAACATTTAAAAAGTGCTGAGGATATAGTCTACTGTCAAGGCCCTAGGTTCAGTCCCTAGTTACCCCTCCGCAAATAAGTGTACAGCTCCAGGAAGGACAGAAGTTGTGGCAGGGGATAGTACCCCTTTGTGTCATCTGATTTCTTTCTCAGTTTTTTCTTCCTGACTGGAGAAAATCCTGAGCACCTTCTTCTCTTTCACTACCTCTGCTCCTGCTGCACTGCTTGTCCTATTGGTTATAAGGTATAGGCAGGAGCTATTGAAAAAAAATTTTTTTTTTGTACTAGGGATCAAACTCAGGACCTTGTGCTTGTGAGGCCGGTGGCAGAACCACTGAGCCTGCTATTGAAATATTTTGAGCAAAAGAGTGATTGTTAATAAATCACTAAGTATTGCTGGTCTTAGCTCTTAAACAGTGTTTACATTTGTCCTGCATCTCCATTTCTATAACTACCTGTGTTCAGGCACTTGGAGTTTACCAAGTTAAGATGTTAGGCAGCATCTTAACTGGCTTCCCAGACTCCATTTGCCTCAGAGAACCCAGCCTGCATTTGGATCTACCTTTTTTTTTGGTACTGGGGATCTAACTCAGGTCCTTGTGCTTGCGAAGGCAGGCTTCAGAACTATTGTGTTAAATCCTTGGCTCCCCTCTACATTTGGACCAAGTTACTCCCTCACCACAGATCTGCCCAAAAAATGCAGATACAGATCTGGAGATACGAATCCAAACTCCTGAGTCTACCAGACCTTACCCCTGCCTTCTTCAGCAGCCTTATGTCCTTTACTACTCTGCCTCAGAACTTTCATGTCAGAGGAACTGTACTGTGTTTGTTTTCTGCCTCATCACACTGCTTCACATCAGGGCCTTGGCTTACTCTCTCTTCCCTTCTTTCAAGGCCCTTCTCTTTCTCCTTGGACTCACTAACCCCGTGTGATCCCTGTAGAACTCAGCTCTGCCATTGTGTCCAGGAAGCCACTCAGAGACCCCAGGTGGGCCATAGATATCGTGTATCTTCCAAGTCCTACCTCTTTAAATGCCCACCAGATAGGGTAGAAGTTGGTTATGTGCTTCCATTTTAGAATTTGCTTGGTGAGGGCTGGAATTGTGGCTGTGCGTGAGTGAGGCCCTGGGTTTGATTCACACAATGGTTAAAAAAAAAAAAAAATTTGTGTTTCCTCCCCAGTGACCTATCATATAGGTCACATACCTGGCACAGTACAGGTGTTCAGTACATGTTCATAGGCAGAGTAAAGGGTTTGATTCACACAATGGTTAAAAAAAAAAAAAAATTATGTGTTTCCTCCCCAGTGACCTATCATATAGGTCACATACCTGGCACAGTACAGGTGTTCAGTACATGTTCATAGGCAGAGTAAATGACCAAGCAGAACCTCTGAATTAAGCTTTGTGGTCCACATTACCATTGGTAGAGTTGTGAGAGCGGGGTAGTTGCAGTTCATCCAATATGTAAATCACTCTGCAAGTCTTTAGTGGTCTTGGTCTAACATATGAGGACAGGGGCCTCTCAGTCATTTGGATTTTCTTAAGGTGAGAGCCAGTGAAACTCAGAAGAGCATACTTCATCTTGCTTTTGGCTCAATGTATAAAAATAATACCAATCTGGGCCTTTTTTCCATTGGTTGACCTTTGTGCCTAATTTTCATGTAATAAAATATAAATTATATGCATCAGTAAATGTTAACTATTTATAATTTTATTATTGTGCTATTGAATATTTATGCATGTTTAGCTGTTTAGCCTTATTTCACCTTTTTATTTAAACAGACTATATATGTTACATATATGTTTTTATTTTACTTTTTCTTTTTTGGTCATTTGAGACAAGGTCTTTTTAGGTAGCCTAGGCTGGCCTCAAACTCATAATTCTCCTGCTTCAGCCTCCTGACTTTGGGATAATAGATGTGTGACACTATACACAGCTTAAACAAATTATGTTTTAATTTTTATTATATTTGCTTCTTTACATATTGTCTTAGTTATTTTTCTGTTATTGCTGAGACAGAATGCCTGATAACCAAAGTTAAAAGAAGAATGCCTGATAACCAAAGTTAAAAGAAGAAAGGTTTATTTTTGCTCAGTGTTTGTAGAGGTTTCAGTCTGTAGTCAGCCAGCCCCAAAGCAAGGTGGCATGGCAGAGGGGCATTGAAGAGGAGAAACAGTTCATGGAAGGCAGAAGGCAGCAATTAGCAAGCGACAAGAAAAAAGCAGTGACCCTCTTTCTGTCCCTTATGTCCTATCCAGGCTACCCAGGATGGGGCAGCCTTAATCCTAGCATCGCACTGTGAATCAGTCCCAACATCACATCCTGGATCCCATCCTCACACACCCTATGTTCAGCCACCTCCAAAAAGCCACACCTATGACCACATGAGGTTTTAGGGGGACATCTAGATACAAGCTATAACACATATGTTATTTGGATCTAAATATACATTTCTGTTATTTAAATGTCCTTTAAACTTTTCTCATGAATTGATCATATAGCCAAACCAGGATCTAGCATGTAAGAAATTGTTAGTATTGATACTTTGAAATATTTTGAGATAAGTAGTTAAGTTTTGAAAAGTATATTACATGTAATATATAGATAAAAGCTTCAGTTTTAGATCAGAAACTAACAAATGAACATGGCAGGTAGACTATTTTAGTTTGCATAATAAAAATATTAGTGCATTAATATTTGATGTTGGATGAATATATCTCCAAAATAATTGACTTCTGTAATCTATTAATAAAAACCTTAGGGTCAATTGGATCTCTTAAGGAGTAATACAGGCCTTTTATACAGAATAAAGGACTCTCAGAATGCTGGGTAAGCACCTATTTTTTTCAATTTTAAGTATCACAAAAGTAATATATGTGTTAGGAACAAAGGTGTAATGTAAACCTGTCCTGCATACTCTCCTTGCTTCCTGTCACATGTTCCATTTCCCAGCATATTCTTTCTTAGTAATATAGTGTATGTCCTTTTATCTAGCTATAGAGACATAAAGTACTCATGGATGGTTATATATGTATATATAATCTCTTTTCCTTTTCTTTCTTTTTCTTTCTTTTTTTTTTAACAAAAATGGGATCATGCTATCCCTACTATTTGTAACTTGCTTTTTTTCACTTACCGTGTCATGGACATCTTTTCATGTTGGTACATACAGCTCTGTCTCGTTCTTTTTAAGGTAAGCCTGTTTAGTAAATAAGTCAGTGTGGTGGTCTTGTCTGCTAATTCACTTAAATAGTCATCTAGATTATTAATGTATACCCTTTCCCTTCTTAACTCTATTTTACTCCTCTGCAGTAAAATGAAAGGATCAGATAACCAGGAAAAACTAGTATATCAGATCATAGAGGATGCAGGAAATAAAGGTAAGCCTGTGAAGAATGAAGGAGAGGATATTTAACATGTATAGTGTCCTGCTGCCATTCATGTGAAAGGGAGGGAGGGAGGGAGGAAGGAAACAGAGCAAATACCTTTAAAATGTGTAGGCTTGAAGGACACTGAAGGGTGCCACCATTTTGTGGTCAGAGATGGGAAGAAACCTCTGAATTCTGAGCCACATGAATGAATTACCTTTTCAAAACTTAAGATCATTTTGTTTGTTTGTTTGGTTGGTTTTTTTGAGACAGGGTCTCACTATGTAGTTGAGACTTACCTGTAACTCACTATGTAGCCCTGGCTGGTCTCGAACTCACAGCGATCCTCCTGCCTCAGCCTCCTGAGTGCTGGGATTACAGGCGTGTGCCACCAGGCCTGGCCTAAGATCATTTTTAATTGTCACTTTTTAGCTATATGACTGTCTCAGTCTATTTTCTGTTGCTATCAGTTAAATACTACATATGAGGAAATTTTATG
Source organism: Fukomys damarensis (assembly GCF_012274545.1). Lineage (NCBI taxonomy): Eukaryota > Metazoa > Chordata > Mammalia > Rodentia > Bathyergidae > Fukomys > Fukomys damarensis. Next base: position 29,233,151 of record NW_022900919.1, on the reverse strand, counting down.
AAGAAAAGAAATTTCGGGGGTGAAGGGAGGGCAGAGACAAGGGGAAAAAATGAGAACCAAGACCTGTCATATAAAGGTACAGGATCCCAATGATGAATGTAATTGTACTGTATACCTAAAATGTACCAATAAACTTAATGAGAAAAAAAAAGAAAATAAATTTACTTGTTACTGTTCTGAAGGCTGAGAAGTCCAGAGTCCTGGGAACACATCTAGTTAGACCCTTCTTACCCGTGGGACTCCTATGTAGGGTCCCAGGGCAGCACATGGCAAGACAGCGAGCTCATAATCAAGAGCTCATTTGGTGAACACAGCTTTTAACTTGGTAACATGGTTACACATGGGTGGGTGACCCAGGCACCTCCCCTAAGTCCCCCTCACTTCAAGTGCCACTAACATAAAGCTTTGGGGATTAGGTTTTCAACACATGAAATTTGAGGGACACATTTGAGCCATAGCAGTGATTTGGATGAGTTTCCTAAATTTTGTGAATCTCCATTTCTTCACGTTGTTGTGGATAATAATACCTCTGGTTCCTGCAAGAACCAGGAGGACACATAATGCAGCATGGCAGTGTCTTGGCCCATGTTCCTCAGCAGCTTTCCTTCCCTGACCCTCTGACGCACCGTGCCAAGACTGCAAATATCGCTAGTTGTGGCACACATTTGTAATGTCAGCACTCTAGGAGGTTGAAACATGAGGGCCACACATTTGAACCCAGTCTGGGCAACTTAGGGATTTGGTGAGACTCTTAAAATAGGAAAAGGGGTGGGGTTGTACTCACGGTGAAGGCCGTGGGTTCAGTTACCAGTACTGGGGTGAAAAAACCAAAAAACAACTTTTTGTCAAAGGATTTGCTGTCAGCTTTATTTTGATAGTTTTGGAATGAGAAATAGCTATAGAAATGAAAATAGGAAAAAGGGGAAAGGGGAAGAAGAAACCACGCTAGAGGGGAACTTTGGTGTTTTCTCCGGCTTTCCTGTGTTATCGGGTGGAAGAGCCACCTTTGAAAAAGGGCATCTGTTCTTCCCTGTGGTGAGGCAAGGGAAGCCAGAGTCTCCAGCGTTGCTCAGTCTTTGCTGATGGGAATAAGGCAGCATCCCCCCCCCCGCAGTAACACATTTCAGATTTAAGCCCCTTAATAGCACTGATATTTATTGAGCCTTACCATGTGTTAGGAACTGTTTTAGAAGTTTAGAATATTATGGAAGTCTGGACGAGATAGCAGCCTGACGAGAAGGCCTGTGGCAGAGGACCCTCCGGCCCCTGCGGCCACAATGGCGGAGAGGCCCGAGGACCTAAACCTACCCAATGCCGTCATCACCAGGATCATCAAAGAGGCATGCCAACAACTTTGCAATGAAAGGGAAACGCAAGACACTCAATGCCAGTGATGTGCTCTCAGCCATGGAAGAGATGGCATTCCAGGGTTTCACCACCCCATTAAAAGAAGCTCTGGAAGCATATAGGCGGGAGCAGAAAGGCAAGAAGGAGGCTTCAGAACAAAAGAAGAAGGACAAAGATAAAAAACCAGATTCAGAAGAGCAAGACAGGAGCAGGGAGGAGGAGAATGATGAAGATGAAGAGAGGCTGGAAGAAGAAGAACAGAATGAAGAGGAGGAAGTAGGCAACTAACAGGGTGGGAAGACTGTGGCACTGTGGGAGCTCCCACTCTGAAACATGGTACATGTGTATGTGAAGTTTTCCCTGCTGGGCAGAGTAGTCTTGGGCACAAGAACCTGAGAAGATCACAATAAAAACTGACTATAATTATCAAAACCAGCGTTTCACCAACTCCGAGCATCTAAGTAGCAGAATCCTCTATGTTTAATCGGTCTGAAGGTTATTACTTTTTGGCAGGAGGGATTCTGAACAGCTAATTAAATTAGCGATTTGTTATCTTGTTTACTTACATGTATGGTTATATAGTTTTTTTGATCACCAGTCTTCCTGCTCCTCCAAAAAAGGAATAATAATTTCTGTCCTGCCTGCTCTGTTGTATCACAGAGGCAGTGAAGGCTCAGGAAAAATTAGGGCTTTGATCGTGAGCTTTTGATCCATATTTGATTTACAGTAGCTTACTAAGAATGGTCACAATGGAGTGGGTATGGTGTCACATGCTTGTGATCCTAGCTGCTTGGGAGGCGAACACAGGAGAATTGCAAGTTTTGAGCCCAACTTGAGCAACTCAGTGAGACCCTGTAACCACTCCCTGCCCACAAAAAAAGATAAAAGAGACTGGGTATGTAGCTCAGCACTCCCACTGAACTGTTTTGGGTTTTTTTTGTTATGTTTTTTGTTTGTTTGTTTTTTTAAAGATAATCTGTTCTATGGTTTCTTCACTTGAGAGCATTAATTAAATTCTGGTTTCTCTAAACCTACTTGGCTTGTGGCCCTTCTGTATTTCCTTTAGGCATCTGACCTGCTAGGGTGGCTGTGCTCTGGGCATAGTATGCTCTTAAATTAGCAATGTAGATTGGAAGTTGACAGACAAGGGTTTTACACAACAGATGGCTTAATCTTAGGTTTACCTCACCCTTGCTGTCCTTGTACTTTAGGATTTATTGTTGCCTCCTGGAAGGTGTAAAATCCCAGGCTTTCTCTTATTATGTCCATCCCTCAGACTTGTGGCTATGGTTTTTAATTTTTTTCCTGCCAGGTTCCAGGCTCTACTTCATCTAACCACTTTTTCCTTCTGTGCTTCTTTCTATTTCTTTTCTGCCTCTCCTGCTTCCCATTCAGACTTTCTCTCCCCACCCCCTTTTTTTTTCTGTTTTTTGTTTTTTGGGTTTTTTTTTTTTTTTTTTTTTTTTTTTTTTTTTTTTTGGTACCAGGGATTGAACTCGGGTCCCTGCAATGCAGGCGGAACCACTGAGCTAAATCCCTGGCCCCCTCACCCCCTTTCATTCACTTCATCTACAAATCTAGTAGCTGGATACCTACTCAATGTCCCAAAATGCAGGTTCCTAGTTCCTTAGTTCTAATCCATGTCTTAAAAATGATTTTGTGAAACTCCTCTGAATATTGAGAAAGATCTGATGGTGCTCAGGAATCTAACCCCCTAGCTCAACCATTCCCTTGAACTGTTTCTAAAGTGTTTGTTGGCTTTTCTTAGCCTTTTTCTCTTTCTATTCAGTGTTCCAGGCACCTCTTTGTCACAGTTGAGTGCTCGGAATTTGACAGGTAGTACAGTGTAGTTTGACTCCGTTAACTGGTTAAATGAATACAGTGAAAATTTTGTTTATAAATACCCTTGAACTAAGTGTTTGTTGGCTTTTCTTAGCCTTTTTCTCTTTCTATTCAGTGTTCCAGGCACCTCTTTGTCACAGTTGAGTGCTCGGAATTTGACAGGTAGTACAGTGTAGTTTGACTCCGTTAACCGTTAACTATCTGTAGCTAGAAACTGCTACAGAAGCAGCTACAGGCTGCCGGTGGTCTCCCCTTGTCTCCGGGCCAGTGAATTACACCCAGAGGAGTGAGCAGCCCTAGCCACCAGCACCTGAAGTTAATCCTGAGAAGAAAGTGGAATAAAAACTGGAAAATGAAGACTCAAAAAAGAGACGGTGGACTCTGGAAGATTTTGACATTGGTCACCCACTGGGTAAAGCAAAGTTTGGCAATGGTTATTTGGCAAGAGAAAAACAAAGCAAGTTTATCCTGGCTCTGAAAATATTGTTTAAAGCTTAGCTGGAGAAAGCAGGAGTGGAACATCAGCTCAAAAGAGAAGTAGAGATACAGTCCCACCTTCGGCATCCTAATATTCTCAGGCTATATGGTTATTTCCATGATACCATGAGAGTATCTAATTCTGGAATATGCACCACTTGGAACAGTGTAGAAAACTTCAGAAACATTCCAAGTTTGATGAGCAGAGAATTGCTACTTAAATCATAGAATTAGCAAATGCCCTGTCTTACTGTCATTCCAAGAGTTATTCATAGAGATATTAAACCAGAGAACCTGCTGCTGGGATTGGCTGAGAGCTGAAGATTGCAGATTTTGATTGGTCAGTTCATGTTCCATCCTCCAGTAGAGCCACTCTGTGTGGTACTCTGGACTACCTGCCCCTGAGATGATGATTGAAAGCCAAATGCACAATGAGAAGGTGGATCTCTGGAGCCTTGGGGTCCTTTGCTATGAGTTTATAGTCAGGAAGCCTCCTTCTGAGGCACACATTAGGAGATCTACAAGAGGATTTCGTGGGTTGAATTCACATTCCCTGACTTTGTGACAGGGAGCCCAGGACTTTATTTCAAGGCTGCTAAAACATAATCCAAGCCAGAGGCCGACTCTTAGTGAAGTACTTGAACACCCCTGGATCACAGCAAATTCAACCAAGCCATCAAATTGCCAGAAAAACAAAAGAGTCAACTAGCAAATCATCTTAATTGTGCAGGGACAGAAGTTATTGAGCCAGGGCTGCTGTGCAATCTTTGGGAATGTGCTCCCAGACTTACCTTACTGCCTACTTTCGATTCACAGCGTTACAGGAAGTGTCACTTCTCTTCCCAGCCTTCAGTGCCTTGGCCTCCCTGTTCACAAAGTTCCCTTGCAGGAGATGTGACACTCTGAAAGTGCCTCAAGAATCATGCTGCTTTTACCAGGTTCCTAATCCAGAGGCAGTGCTCAGCTGTAGCCATATCCACACCTGTGCCAGGCAGGGTGTCCTGTGTGAGAACTCAGAGTCTGGTTTTCAGGAAAGCCACCACTTTCCTCTGACTCAGCTAACACGCTGCACAGTTACCTTCAAGTACCTGAGTGTGTGTGTGTAACTTATTGGGTGGTCAAACCTGGGATAGGTTGAAATGAATATGTGAGACTTTTAAATATTAAAGATTTCTGTATAGCATTTTTCTTTCCATGCATCCCCTCAGGGATGCTCTCATTGTTGATCATCCCTGTTAAGCCTGTCTGGGTTTTAGCCCTCCTTAACCACTATAAAAGAGGAACATATGCTCTACTTCTGTCTCAGGAATTGTTTGGGATACACAAGTAGTTCCCAAGACCTGATGCCTCAGAACTTTTCCTAAACGTTAAGAGCTCTTGATTGCATTGGAGTTATGGCATGTGTGCAAACTTGTAAAATGCATAAATAAATATACCACTTTACCTGGAAAAAAAAAATCAAATCAAATTCATTGGAAGATCCCAAAGATTAGATGGTAAAAAAAAGAAAATAGGAGCCATGCTTTTTTGAAGACTTGTGTCAGGTGCTTTGTCAATTTGTAAGACATGAGTCTGAAGTATCCAGCAGTTTAATTCTTGAAAGATATCTAAATCAGGTACAGTTGCTTGGGTGGTGAGTGCATCAGGACCCCGTAATGAGACAGGTGGAAGGAAAAAAATCCATTCACCATATTTTCTCTAGCAACAAATGAGATATGGCAATCAGGCGACAGTGAAGCCTATGAATAGGTGATGTCAGTCAAAAGATGACATGGCACTGAGTATCAGTGTTTTGGCCAGGCCTTAGAGGTGTAGTATATCAGGATGTGAAAAAGGGGTCTTGAATTTTCATGGAAAGGAAAGTAGACTATGGTGAATACATAGATAAGAATAATGTAAGATGACAAGGAAAAAACAATCATAGCTGATAACATTATCTTTTTGACTAGACAAAAGAAAAGGAATGAACAGGTGATTCTTTGCCCATTGTTTGATACAGTCTCATTTCCAGTCTTTATAGTTTTAAGGATAAGAATTAAAATGATATTTTAGAAAAGGAAAGAAAAGTCTATAAACACTATAGTTCACCTTACTTTATTTTGTTATAGGAATATGGAGCAGAGATATTCGTTATAAAAGTAACTTGCCATTAACGGAAATCAACAAAATTTTAAAGAATTTGGAAAGTAAAAAACTTATCAAAGCTGTTAAATCTGTAGCGGTGAGTAGCTTTCTGCTTTTTCCCCCAAATACTCACTTGTTGTTCCAAGTGTATTTCAAATTTTCTTCTTTGACTTATGTTGTGATTTAAACATAATTTTAGCACTTGGGAGGCTGAGGCTAGGGAATTTTGAGTTTAAGGCCAGCTTAAAGTGGCTAAATATTGAATTCAAGGACAGGCTGGCCTATATAATAAGGTCTTGTCTCAAGAAAGGAAAGAAGTGGGCTGGGGATTTGGCTCAGTGATTCTGCTGCCTGCCTCACAAGTGCAAGGTCTCAAGTTTGATCCCTAGTACCAAAACCAACACACACACACACACACACACACACACACACACACACACAGAGAAAGGAAAGGAGTAGCCAGGCTTGGTAGCACACAGTGTAATCCTAGCACTCAGGAGGTTGAGGGAGGAGGATCATCATGACTTCAAGGCCAGTCTGGGCTACATAGTTCAAGGCCAACTCAAACTACATAGCGAGACCCTGCCCTGTCTCCAAAAAAAAAAAAAGGAAGGAGAAAGGGAGGAGGGAAGAAGAAAGGAAGAAAGAAGGAATGATTTCTATGAAGGCAAAAGGAAATGTCCACAGCACCTCAATTGAGTTGAGGAAAGTCTTTCCATGAGGATCCTAGAAAATTACTGTGTTTTTTTGTAATTATTGTGATACTGCTATTCTGTACTTAGTACATTGGAATTAAACATTTACGTAAATGATGGGAGGTATGGGCTACAGTGCAGTACACACCCAAGTTAAAGGCAAGGGCCCCTTCAGGACTGCCCTCCCTTTCACCACCAGTCACAAGTTCAGGCCACCCACACTTTGACAACCTGGCTGTGAATTTAGGTGTTCCACTGACCCCTTTGGGCTTGATAATTTGGTAGGACAATTCATGGAATTCAAGAGAGAACCATACTTCCCATAATGGTGCTATTATAAAGGGCACAAGGAAGCAGCCAATTGAAGATACAATGGAGCAAGGATGGGAGGATTCCAACATGAGTCTTCCATATCTAGAGGATATATTGATATATGATTACCAGTCATGGTAGCTCATGGTGCTTTCTCATTCCTGACATAAAATACCCAACACCCACAAATTGAAGGAGGAGAGGTTTATTTGGCTTATGTTTTCAGTTGTCAGCCAAAGTCACAGTTGGTTGCCTCCAAGGAAAGAAAGGCATGGTGGAAGGGCCACAAAGGAAAGCTGCTCACATCATGGTGGCCAGGAAGCAGCGAGCAAAAGGAGGAGCTGGGAAGGGAGATGCACGCACCTTCCTAGGTTGCACCCCTGGTGACGCCTCTTCCAACCAAACCCCACCTCCTAACAGAAAGTCAGCTGTAAACCTCCTTGAGTCAGTCACTTTCCAAAAGTCCTCCCCATGAGTGCATGAGGCCTTTGGGGGACATTTTCTAAACTGTAACAGAAGCTCCCCTAAGCTGTGATAGCTAGAGTTTTTGTTGGGGTTTTACTACCTAGACAGGCTTGATTGTATTATTGGCCACATGACTGGATTCAGACTTTAAATCTCCTCTTCTCCTCAAGAAGTTAGACTAATATCACATGGCTCAAAGCCCACAAATCGCATGAATAGCACCCATCCCAAAGCTACCTAGAGATCCATCAGGAGCCACCTTGTTAGCAGGTGTGGTTCCAGGGACCTACCATGAATAACAAAGGTCCTCTTATTGGCAAGTTCCAAAAATGGAGAGGTTGCTTTCAGGAACGGGGAGAAAGGCTAACCAATTCCTTATGAAAAAACGGTGAGATTCAGTTTTCTCACTGTTGGAGTAGGAAGTTAAGGATAAACAAGGGGAGGAGGCTAGGATGATCATGTAGAATGGATTACAGTTCAGAACATCAGTATGAAATTATACCTGGTTTAGTGTAGGTGGTTCTTGTAGAAATACTTATGATATATATGTGTATATACAGGAGTTGGTGGGTACACAAATCTCTTTTACCTTGTCAGCTGACACAGCCTGGAAGCAGCAACACCCAACGAACCTAGCAGTGAAGTCTTGCTTTCTAGTACCATTCTCCAATAAAGTGATCCAGGAGTCCTTTAGAGTAATAGCTGATTCCAGGACTTAGGTAGGAAATATATAAGCTGCTCCTGACATATGGTCACACAAGAAAGTGCTAACGCAGACAGACAGACACATACATACACACACACACACACACACACACACACACACACACACATTCATACACGATGGAGTCATGTCAAAAGCACATAAGAACCAACTGAAAAGTTTCCAATGCCCGAAATGAAACAGTTGGAACAACAAAGTAGTATTAGACTGGAACTCATACTATATAATATAAATATCACGAGTCCATACAGATATTAAATGAGAAATTGCCACAACTAAAAGGACCCTAAGAAGAGATGGCAACCAAATGTAATGTGGTATCCTGGGTGGGGTCCTGGAGCAGAATAAAGTCATCAGGGAAAATCTCATGAAATCCAGATATAGCAGGGGCTTCAGCTGATAATGCTGTGTCAAGTGGGTACAGTGGGACAACCTGTAGTTCCTGCACTTAGGTTGTCTTGATTCCAGGGGTTTGAGACCAGTGTGGACAATATAGTAAGGTCCCACATTAAAAAGAAAAGCCAGGTGTGGTGGTACCTACCTGTAATCCCAGGACTCGGAAGCTGAGGCAGGAGGATTGCTATCAGTTCAAGGCCAGCCTGAGCTACATAGTAAGTTCAAGGCCAGCCTGAATTACAGAGCAAGACCCTATATAAAGAAAAAAAAAAAAATAGGAACTCTCTATCTTTGCAATAATTCATTCATCTAAAATTGGTGTACTGAGGCAGGAGAATCGCTATGAGTTCGAGACCAGCCTGGGCTACATAGTGAGTTCCAGGTCAGCCTCAATTACGTAGTGAGACTTCGTCTCAAAAAACAAACAAACAAACAAAAAAGTTGTAAAATATAGGTTTTTTTTTATATATATTTTCGGGGGTTGGGGACTTAACTCTGTTTCTTCCGCCTGCTTTGCAGGCACAAGGTCCCAAGTTTGATCCCTGGTACCAAAATAAATAAATATATAGATATATATATATAATCTGTATATATATATCTACATCTATATATATATTTTTTTTTTGAAACTGCCATAAACACACTAACTGTACCTATTCTTTCCTAGGCCTCCAAAAAGAAAGTATATATGCTGTATAACCTGCAGCCAGACCGGTCTGTGACTGGTGGGGCCTGGTACAGTGACCAGGATTTTGAATCTGAATTTGTAGAAGTGCTTAACCAACAGTGCTTTAAATTCCTACAATCTAAGGTGAGCCATAATTGTGGAAACATCACAAGTCCTTTTTAATAAAAGATATTGGTCATATATCATATTTTGTAAGTGAATCTAAAACAAATTGGTCATTTTTACTGAACAAGTAGCTCTCTTGCTGATTTGACTCTATATAAATTGCATTCAGAAAGCACTCATCAGTATTCTTGCTTAGATCTCTTACATTTCAACCCCTACAGGCAGAAACAGCTCGAGAAAGCAAACAGAATCCAATGATTCAGAGAAATAGTTCATTTGCCTCATCACATGAAGTGTGGAAATACATCTGTGAATTGGGGATCAGTAAGGTCAGAGCTTGCCCTTGAACCTTTTCAGATAAAACTTACTCTTCAGCATGAGGATGTAGTTCACAGTGTGTTCAGACTCTTCTCGAATGGTGGCCATGAGCACTCTTCAGAACCCACTCAGGGAAAACACTATCATTCAGGCACCGTCTAGTCTGTTCTCGAGCTGGGAACACAGGCAGTGGAATGTCGGCCTGGCTGCGCAATTCCCCGCCCAGAGAGTCAGACACTATTGGTGGAGTTTAGCAAATGTGCGCAATAGCAGTTGTTGTCACTTGTCAGTTGTCATCACTGGCATTTTCCTTAGGAGATGTAAGTGGTGTCAGCTGCATGATTTGTTGAGGGTTTGCATAAAGGACACTGATGCTTGACATAATCAGAGCTCAGCTGGCACTTGGACAGGTCATCTTCACTTGCTGGGTTCTAGATTTCTCTCGTAATGAACTAGGAACTTTGGATTTTGTTGTTTATTGCTTTTTTACTTTTGGTTGGGGCTTTGGGGGTGTGTGTGTGTGTGTGTGTGTGTGTGTGTGTGTGTGTGTGTGTGTGTGTGTGTTTGTGTGTTTGTGTGTGTGTGTTACACTAGGGTTCGAATCCAGTCTTCACGTTAAGCTACATCCTTAGCCCTTTTTTTTTGAAACTGGCTCTTGTTAAGTGGCTTCCTCAACCTCCCAAGATGCTGGGATTGCAGGTGGGCAACATCATGCCTGGCAAGAACCTATTTGTTGTCTAGACTATCTTTGTGCTCAGCATTTTATGATTTTGCATCAAGGCCGGGCGTGGTGGCACATGCCTGTAATCCCAGCACTTGGGAGGCTGAGGCTGGAGGATTGCTGTGAATTTGAGACCAGCTTAGGCTACATAGTGAGTTCCAGGTCAGTCTCAACTATACAGTGAGACCCTGTCTCAAAAAACAAAAACAAAAACAAAAAGATTTTGCATCTTATTCTTGTAAAAGGTATGTGTTGTTTGTCAAAGGTGTGTGTTGCTGGGTGTGGTGGCTCATGCCTATAATCCCAGCTATTCAGGATTCTGGGGCAGTAGAATTACAAATTCAAGGCCAGCTGGGCAACTTTGCAGGAGCCTGACTCAAACTAAAAGGGTTGGTGATGTAGCTCAGGTAGGACACTTGTCTAGCATGTGTGAGACCCTGGATTCAAAACAAAGTTACTTTAGGATGGTGAAGACATCGGGTCAGGCTCAGAGGTTAGACTTCTGTCCCGAGCATTTCAGTGTTTTGTGCTGACTTGAACCATTGTCACCCTCTGTGTGCTTTCCATGATTCCCCTCTAGCACCATGTTTCCTTGTGTCTCCAAGGAGTTGAGTTTATAACACCCCCGGCAAAGGGTGTTCCTTCATTATTTTGTGTGTGTCCTTTCTAATGTATTGCTTTTTAGGTAGAGTTGTCCATGGAGGACATCGAAACCATCTTGAATACCCTCATTTATGACGGGAAAGTGGAGATGACAATCATTGCTGCAAAGGAAGGCACAGTTGGCAGTGTAGATGGACACATGAAACTGTACAGGGCAGTCAGTCCAATCATCCCGCCCACAGGCTTGGTCCGGTCACCCTGCGGACTCTGCCCAGTAAGTTAAGTCACTTCACTTTGCCCTTGGCTACCCACCAGGCACAGATGCCACTTAAAGAAACACAGCAAGCATGCCTCAGTTCTCCAGACTTGCAGCATTGACCAAGAGCTGCTAAAACATCCACATAACCTTGATGAACAGATCTTTAGAGAAAAAAATCATTGCCTTACATCTTTCATGGGATCATCAGGTTAAGGATAGTTGCATTTTCTGCTCTCAGTCCTGAAATGCACAATTTTGATGAGGGTTAATCATTTAATCGAGGTAGGGAAGGAAGAATGAGATTTTTGGATAACTTATTACGGGCTGGGCTATTCTTAATGATTTTCATATGTGGTCTCATTAAATCCTCTTTATGTCTTTGAATCTAGTGGTGTTACTTTCCCTAATCGGGGAACTTGGGGACAAGGGACATAGCTTGGTGGCACAGCACATGCTTATATTTAACTCAGAGTAATGTTTTTTTTTTCAGCACGCCTCGGCACTTTCTTTCACCCATGTCCAGGTAGTTGATTAGCACCGACTGTGAGCCCTAGACACTGAGGTCACTGTAGAGAATTAAGTGACACCCAGTCCTCATGGCATTAAACTCTTAGGCTGCATCTGGGCTGGATATTGCTATACTGACCCCCACTTATCTGCCTAAGTGGTCAGTGTCCTAGTTTCAACTTCTAGGTAAAAGGCTTAACACTGTGGGAATTGTGACCAGAATTGTGCATGGGAAGGAAGGAAGTGAAACATGAGCATTCAGCTAGTTAACATTAAGTCATTTGAATGCATAGGTTTCCCTCTTGCACTGCGCTATGTGCTGTGGCCACGTTCATCTTAATGTTGTGTAAACTACGTGATTGCAGAGCCAGCCCAATTTCACTGTGTTAGTAGTGAACATAGTCCTAATCCCTTTCAGTTTGTAGATGGTTAGGTCTTGGACGGTTAGGTCAGGTTGGACATAAACTGTTTGTTTTTTTTAAAGGTCTTTGATGACTGCCATGAAGGGGGTGAGATTTCACCGTCTAACTGTATTTATATGACAGAGTGGCTTGAATTTTAATGAAGAGCTATGAACTTTACTGACATTTTGCAAATGAGGTCACTTTGCAAGCAAGTAATTGAATTCATAATGAACTTCAAATTTCCTTGAAATCATGTTCCACAATAATGGATACAGACTTGCGGCTGTGAAAGCTTTTTCTCCTCTACTTTATGAAGACTAAATTTGTATTGGTGGAATAGCCACCAGAAAATGGGACAGACCGGGCTTGGGAGAAGCCCACTCTGCAGCACTGGAGGATCCCATCCTTTGATGTCTCAAGACTTTGGATGACTCAAAGAGAAAGAAGTCAAACATTTACCAAGCACTATGGTAATGGCTAGAGCACAAAAATGTTCATTTTAAGATCATTTGTTAAATTTTTCATCGGAAACATTCATCTGATTCACTGTCACCATTTGTGTTTTCTCTTTCCTCAGTGGTTTGTGATGGCAGGAATAGCAGAGCTGGGACTGTGCACAGACTTGGTGCATGCACTGGGGAGTGGAACATCCCTGTTAATTCCTTTTTATACAGCATTTCTCTCAGGACTGTGCTACCATACTCACCTTGATCCCCAAATGGTGACTGTTGTTCAGAGTATATTTCCAGTGTACAAATACTAATGATCATTTTTATCCTAAAGGGAATATTTTCACTCCTCCTTTGTTGTTAAAGGTTTGTTTCATTCTGTGTCTCAATAATATTCTCGCTAGAATTTCTCTTAGTGTGCAGTGTTTGTCCCAACCCCCCAACCCACCCCCAGCAGACACACACCACCACTCCAAATCTGAGTGTTGGAATCAGATCTCCCAGGTGATGAGCTGTTTAGTTTTTGAAACAAGGTCTCCTTATAGAGCGTAGGCTGGCCTCAAACTCACTATGAAGCCCAGGCTAGCCTTGACCTCTTAGTGTTCCTCCTGCCTCAGCCTCCTCAGTGCTGGGATTATAGGCATGTGCCACTACCAAAGTGATGGTATTGGACACGGGACTTTTAAGAGGTGATAGGTCATAAGGGTAGATCCTCATGAATGGTACCATTGCCCTTACAAAAGAGACCCAAACCATGTACCTTGGTTACATCTGTAATCCCAGCTACTTGGGAGGCTGAGGCAGGAAGATTGTGACTTCAAGGCCAGCCTGGGGAACTTAGTGTCATAATAAAAAGTACTGGGGATATAGCTCAGTGACAGAGCACCTCTGGGTTCAGTCCCTAATGTGGAAGTAGAAGGTAGGAAGCCATCTGTTACCCAGGAAGTGGCCCTCATCAGACATCAAATCTGCCAGAGCCTTGATGTTGGACTTCTGAAATGTAGGAAATAAAATCTGTTGATGAGCTACCTGGCTATGATACTCTGTTATAGCAGACAGGATGGACTGTGACGTTGTCTTGTTTAAAATTAAAACAAAAATAGATCATTGCCTTCTGTTTGAGGGGTCGAGTGGGCAACATTCTCTTACTGTTTTAGATTTTTCTTATTCTGTTCTAATTCATGGTGTGACATGTCAAAGCAGAAAGCCATCGCTGTGCGACAGTCCTCATTCTAATAGCACATTGGGCTAGTTGATGTATTGTTGCATGGCTCTTTAGGCCGTCAGCTGTTGTTTCTGTATCCATCTCATATTCTGGAGGCTGAGACAGGAGGATAGCTCTGAAATGGAGGCCAACCTGGACTATATAGCAAGACCCTGTCTCAAAGAGAAATAAGAAGTTTGTATCCAGCCAGAAATATGGAACCAACCCAAAGGAACTCACACTTAGTTCCCATTGGGGGCTGAATTTGAACACTAGTTTGGAGGTGCTCTGAATGAACAACATCAGAAGAGTTACTTAGAGAGAAAATACTTTTGGGATCAGTAAAATAAAATGGAGCTTACGAGCCCATTTTTATCAGAGACATTCCTTGTTCATTTCTCCAGATGACACTAGACACAGAGATCTCTTAAATATTGGCTCTATATAAGATACAAAGGGATCCAGGAGCCAGAAACTACAGGGGCTCTCACCACCCCCGTGAGAACTGCCCTGGTAGCAGCAGTGTCCTTCGGGGCCTAGCAAAGAGGTACTGGCCTTATTTAAGAAAATTGAATTTGGAGAAGTTAGAAAAGAGGAGAAGGAAATGATTTATGTTTTCATTTTATCTTGATAGCCAGTGATTGATCTTTTAAATATAAAATAGTGAAAACAAGAGTATTCTTGCCTCACTAGAATAAAGAGACCCTTTAAACTTTTTTCCATAGTATACTTTTTATTCTGAATAAAGGATAAAGTAATGTACCTTTGATGTAGCTAAATGCATTTCTCCTACAGGTAAACTGACCAAGCAAATTGCATCTCTAGACTCAGAACTCCAAGTAGTGAACCTGCCAGTGAATCCCTAACCCTTATAGCAGATATCTGTTCAGTATTAGAGGTTCTGTTCACCTGAGGGTAGATGCATACTCCCCAGTCTGCTGAGGTCCCTTTGGATGTAAGTGTAACCCACGGAAAATAACAGAAACCATGAGAGTCCGTGATTCTGTGGTTTTTAATGAATATGTGGATTCTCACAGGAAACTGATTTAGTTTGGCAATGAGTAATTTTTATAGGCCCAGGATTTTGAGGGTGATCAACTAAGCAACCTCGTCAAAAAATTTTTTGATTGAGTTACTCCTGCTTTGAATTCTTACTTATAATTAGATGGTGGGTGAGGGGGGGAAGTAAAATTGTGAGCTGTGGACCTGTGGCACCCAGGAGTTTTATTCCACAGTGGAAGTGCTCCATCTCTGCTGTCCAGGGAGGGAGCCACGAGCCAGCAGTGCCTGCGGGGCACCTGAAGCGTGGCTTGGGTGATTGAACTGAAGCTTGAATTTATTTTTAGTTACCTCTGCCAGTGGTTGTTGTACTAGGTAGTTCAGCTCAACAATCATGTAGGCTTATGTGATTAATGTAGGATTTTTTTTTTTTTTTTGGGTACTGGGGATCAAACTTGGGTCTCTGTACTTGCAAGGCAGGCAGCAGAACCACTGAGCTAAATCCCCAGCCCACTGTAATTAATGTAGGAATGAAGAGTATCAGAATTAATCTTTTCTCAGTTGTATATATTTGGATTTTTTTCCTATGAAACAAGACAATAAAGTATTATAAACAATTGTCATTTGTGTACATTTATAATTTTTTAAAGAAAGTAAGGCAGAGAGTAATGTAATTACTAATTTTCAATGATTCAAGTAGAATTAAATGATTGTAAGTTTGGTCAAATCAGTGCTAATCAGTCTCTATAAACATTATTCTACTAATGTATCTAATTTGCTTTTTACTAACTTGTCAAATAAGCTTTGTTCACTTTTAATTATAAAACTAATATATATAATCATCCAATCTCTTAATGCTACCTCACCCAACTTCACCCCAGCTCAGGCTAACGCCACCCCACTCCTATAAAAGAAGCTCCCTGTGCTGCCATGTTGCTCTTTCTCCTTTGTTCAGAGACAGCCCGGCAGGTCCTCCCCATAATAAAGGCTTGTTAACAGTCAAACAAACAAACATAAAACTAATACATATATGTTCAGTGTAACAAATCCAGATAATCTCCAAGTGGATAAAGTAAGATTAGGACATCTATTACCCTATACCTACCAAAATTCTTATTCCCCAAGATAACTGCTGTTAAATGTTAGAATGTCTTTTTTTTTTTTTTTTTTTTTGGTT